>NW_027514380.1:3491666-4190000 GCF_048772815.1 Callospermophilus lateralis
ACCTTCCATGATGCCCCAAGAAGGATATCTATGCATAATACAATTTTGTAATGTTTGCATTACAATTTCCATTCATATACACACGCACACACACATAAAATCAGAACTTCACTACACACACACACACACACACACACACACACACGTAAAACAAATTATTTAAAGCAGGAATTCTAAAGCTTTGTTCTGTGGAATCTTTCCGTCTTCAGAACTTCCAATCCACAGGATACAAAACCAACTGCCATGACAAAGACCTCCAAACAGGAACGTACAAAGCTGGGGGCAATGGAGTCTTGGTTTGAAGCCTCTGGTAGTTAACTAGGAGGATGCTCAGGGTGAATGTGGGTAAAGTTACATGGCCAAGTTTTGGGCTTTCAAATGGTTTACAAAGCATTTTTGTTTGGTACTGTACTTCGGAATATGAAATGCATAATAACTAGGTCTCCTACATTAGGGTAGTCCTGGAACTCTAATTCTTACTCCAGTACCGCTTGTATTATGTAGTCAGAATTCTATATTATTGGACATTTATGGATTGCCTTTTTGTTTTTGTCATTCTTATCCATTTTCCTTGCTGTCAGTTTTTTTGGTTTTTCCTATGAACTTGCTTGTCCAGCTTTGTATTTTCTCATTTGCCTTTCCCCCTAACTTGCTGATTTAGATTTGTTGTAACAAAAGAACGCAGAAACTGAGGTTAATGGAATGATTTGTAAGAATCAAGGGCTAATGGAACTTAGTAGAAAGGACTTTGCGGCAATTCAGTTTTTCTGATGCTAGGTAGTTCTTTGGTTTGCTGTTGGGTCCTCAACTATCTCCTCAGTATTGATGTTGCAAGAAGCCCAATACTTAGAGATGTTAACTACATTATTAAATATTTTCAGAGCTGGGCTTGACCTCATTTACAAGTTCCTGACAGAGATGGCCCCACATAGGCTATCCTTGTAGTGAATCAACCAAACTATTTCAACTCCATTTTAAATGACTAAATTTTTTCCAAGTAAAATTATTTATGATTATATAAATAAAGTAGTTAATTATTAGTGAACAAAATTAAAGGACAGTTGTGTATTTAGAATAAAATTAGTCCTATCAGTCACTTTTGCTATATTTTTAAAAGTACTTCCAATGTATTAGAATTCAGCAAAACCAAAGTATTATACTTCTATAGCATTTTATATAATTGTCATTATTTATTGAATAATTAAAATTTTTACTACATTCAGTAACTTGGAATTATATGAGTTTTTTGTTGTTGTTGTTTAACAAGCATTTTTAGTTTGTAGAATAATGCCAGTGTTGAAATGTTCTGTGTAAGCTCTCTTATTAGGTTATTGATAGGATTTTTCAATTACTGTGTTGCTCTGATAGGCAAGCTAGTTATGGTATAAAATTGTTCCTTGCATTTTCAGATATTCTGCTCCACAGTGAAGAAAGCTATTCTCCCTCTCTGATTTCTTTTTAACTTTCTAGTTTTTTATACTTGTGACAGGTCTTACTTAATTTTCAAAGTTACATTTGATAACAGTTTTACAACGTACAATTTTTTAAGCTTTTTCTGGATATATCAATTTGATGCCTCCATCAGAGACTGGTGTGTTCCTGTGATTTAAAACTAATTCATGGCTTTTGGGCTTTGCTGAAATAAAAGAAAACATGGTGTTGAGAGGAAAGAATAGACATGACAGGCTTCTTGAAATGTATGTTAAAGAAATTTCTCTAAGGCAGGAAAACAGAGCATCAGTAAAATCCAATGAAGAGATAATTTTTTTTGAGGACAATTTTTATCCCACTCCTGTTCTCATCTAGTCCCTTGGATGTGTCTTTTATTTTACTTCCTCTTTTCACTTTTCAGTTTTATTGACAGAACACCACAGACATCCTTACTGAATGATTACCCACAGCAACAAGGAAACAAAAAAGATAGAATTCATTCAAAGGATTGGACTATGACAAGAGTGGGACAAAAATTTTTCAAACAAAAACATTTCTTATTTTTGTTAAATAAAAAGGTTTGTAGAAAGAGCTAAACTATGACTATTAAACATTTAATTTAGGCTGCTGATGATTGAAATGTGAATTAATTTCTTCTAATATGACAAATAGAAAAAAGTTCTGGTAAATTGTGAAACATTAGTGATAAGGGACATTATTTTTATTTCTTAGTAAGATTTTTATAAAATTAAAATTAGGCATTCTATTTAATTGGTTAGCATCCTTTTAATTGGGAGCCAGGCATGGTGATGCATGCCTGTAATCCAGTGATTCAGTAGACTGAGGAAGGAAGATCACAAGTTCTAGGCCAGTCTCATCGATTTAGTGAGACCCTAGCTCACGTAGTGAGACCCTGTCTCAAAATAATAAATAAAAAGGGCCACGTGCAGTGGTGTTTACATGTTTGGCTGTTTTCACTTAGTGTAATGTTTTGAGGTTCAGCCATGGTGTAGCATGTGTCCATGCCTCATTCTCTTTTATGACTGAATAATATTCCAGTGTGTGTATATACAGCAATGTGTTCACACTTTAATCCATTGATCGGCATTTAGATTGTTTTTATGTATTGTCTATTGTGAATAGTGCTGCTTTGAACATTTGTATACAAGCATTTGAATACCTGTTTTCATTTCTCTTGGGCGTATATTTAGGATTAAGAATTCTGGGTCTTATAGTAATTCCATTAAACATTTTGAAGAATCTCCAAATTGCTTACCATTGTGGCTTTACCATTTTACTGTACCATTTCATTTTACATCCCCACTGATAATGCATGATAATTCTAGTTTCTCTGTATCTCAACAAATTTGTTTTCTTTTTTTAAATCATAGCCATTCTAGTGGGCATAAAGGGATTTCTCACTGTGGTTTTAATTCTTGTTTTCTTTTTTTTTTAATTTTTTGATATTTATTTTTTAGTTATAAGCAGACACAACATCTTTGTACATGGTGCTGAGAATCGAACCCGGGCCGCATGCATGCCAGGCGAGCGCGCTACCGCTTGAGCCACATCCCCAGCCCCAATTCTTGTTTTCTTGATGACTAATGACACTGAGTGTCATTTTTGTATGCTTTTTGGCCATTTGTAGATCTTCAGACTATTCAAGTCCTTTACCTATCTTGTAATTTGGTTGTTAGGAATTTGTTTTACATATTATTATTAATGTGTGTGTGTGTGTGTGTGTGTGTGTGTGTGTGTGTATATGTATATACATACATACATACATCAAGGGAGAGAGCATGTATGATCATGTACAAGAGAGGAGCAGACAGAAATACACATTTCCAGTGGGATTATCTTCCATCTCTTTTTCTTTTTTTTTAAAGCTTGTTTGGCTCACCAAAATTTAAACTGGTACTTCCTTTGAATAAGCTGTTGGTGAATTGATTACAGCGTGATGGTGAAGTTTGAGTTTTTTTGTGGTGCAGTGAGTCATTCCATTCCTTGACCAGCTGGTCAAATGGGCACCTGTTGGCCTTTTGGCTTGATCATTACCAATACATATCAGTTTTGGGGGAAAAATGACTTAGTCTTCCATAACAAAAAGCCCTGTCATTTTTCTGTGTGAACACGATAGACATGTGTATGTATTCTACCTAGTACAAAGGATTTTTATTGTCATATCGACTCCCCTTTTACTTTTTGTGGTAGTTTTCTCCAAATAGAACTTAGGATATTTAATGCCCATTTTGGTACACATCCTAAAGCTTGGTTAATTTGTTCATGGATTTTACACTGTTCAAAAGTGCTAAATGTTAAGACTATTCATAAATTTAGCATTGTTCCAGGAGTAGTTTTGCCTAGGTTATTTATTTAAATCTATATTCTTTTGTTCTATGTAAAATTCCTTTATCTTACACGAACAATGTAATTCTTGTTTGCAGTTGCTATCCTCTTTTGGGTTACTGTTTGCTCTGATTTTTATGTAATCTAAATTTTTTGTGTAATTCTAAGATTTTTGTGTGTGTGTTGATGTGTTTCCCCTTTTAGAGATCATTTTTTAGAGCCTCAAGTTATTTTGATGATTCAGAACTACTCTATATATTATACAAAGTCCTATTTAAAAATTTGACTTTATAAATTGTATTGATTGATTAGATTTTCTGACTTACAGATTTCTGAAAAACTAACAAGATCTACAGTTTCTTTCTCTAGCCACTCCCTAGCCCCTCAGCAACCCTGGGATTGAGCCCAGAGGCTCATGCATGCTAGGCCTTCTATTTCTTGATATTGCATATACTATAAAATTCCTTGTTGTTTTCTAAGGATTATTCATTGTGAGGGTTCAGTAATTAGGTTTTATTTATTCCTCAGAGGTCTCACTTTTATTCAAGTTGGTGTTTCTTTACTAGTTGTTTTCCCCAGGGAAGATAAAAAAGGAACCAATTATAAATGAAATACTAGTTCAAGAATCAAATTTAATGTGTGAAAAGTGTGTGAGGGAGATGTGGGGGGTTGTTGTTGCCATAGGTGTGGTCAATGATCTCAGTTAACTTCCTGCATCATTGATATTTTATTGAGTGCATGTGTATATGTTGATTCCATGAAAGTTGAATAAATTAGTAGATGCTCTAAAGATCAACGTATTAGAAAAGGTATAAAAACTGCATTAACAAATGTGCACTAGGAGGACATTTTTTAAATGAAATAATGGGTTTTAGCTAAAAGTCAAAGAAATTCTATATTCTACTAATTGATAAATATTTTTGGTGTGAAATCTTTTATATTTGTCAAACTAATGTTTACTTTTGACTTGCATAAATTCCTTTTTAGTGAACTACATGTCTGAGTGTTTCTAATGACTTTCATTTTTCTGCTTCAAACAACCAATACCAATTTCTAAAATAAAGTTTGACAGAAAAAGTTTAATTTGAGATTTATTTTTGTATATGATATTTATTTTTTTGTAAATTAAAAGGATGAAATAATATTTTATATAGGCCTCAAGATTTTAATTTTATGAAAGAAGAATCTATACTTATTTTTTTCCTAGGATATGAACTTAAATTGTTTTAATGTTCTAAGTTTTCTCTGTCTCACACACCATCATATTTTCTATGCACAGTAGTGTCTATTTCGAGACGCATCTTGGTTGAAAAATCCTTTGAACATTATGGGATTATTTTTTTATACTCATAGCCAAATCCCAAACCTAATTTTTTTAAATTCAAAATCTGCCTCATTCTATTCCTATCTCACACCCTAAAAAAATCAGGCCTAACTCACCTTTTATGTGCTTTTTTTTTTTTGACTCTGTTAATTTTCTCAAGTTGATTCTGTACATTGTCACTGTCTTGATCTTAAAATGTCCCTTTCATTTTGTTACTCAGGTATTTTCAGTCTTATTAATCTATTTAATATTTATTTGACCTCCATGCAAGTCGGTGTAGATTCAGAGATAAAAATACCCACAGGCCTGCCCCTAATATTTTCACATTCTAATAGAGTAGAAAGTCAACCACAATACAGTAAGTGAAGTGCAGATAATCATTTATTTACTCATTTGATAAATACATTTGTGCACTTATTGCTTGTTATTTCTTGTGCTAGACTGTAGAATGTGAAAGACATGAAATCTGCTAAATACAAGATTCATTTAGTTAATAGTAGGCAGAAATATAAACAGATATTTATAAATTTAGGAATGTAATATAATTCTGGCTCTATGAAAAACACAAGGGAGGAATATCTGATTCCATTTGGCAGTTAGAGAAGGCTTCTTGCATGGATAAACTCTGAATGAAGCCTTGAAGTTTTGAGAAAAACTTGGTGAAAAAGGAGAGAGGTATGGGTAGAAACTTCAGGAAAATGAGACTGGAAGAGTAAAGCACCGAGGTGTGGAACAGTTTGACTTCTTTGGGGGAAGGTGTACAAGAGCATTGGTATTATTGGAGTATAAAGGTATAAGCAAGATAGGGCAAGAGATGAAGCTAAAGAAGGTAGGTCTGGGCTCTATCCTGAGGGTCTTGAATTTCATGTTAAGGAGATTTTTATCCTGAAGGTTGTGGGATATGTTGATGGGTTTTAAGACAAGGAGTAATATGGTTACATATGCATTCATTCATTTAAATTCTTGCAATTAAGAAAATATTTTTAACTGATACTTAAAAAGATTGAGTTTCAGATTGATCCATTTTGCAGCTGTATGGAGGATAGACTTGAGGGTAAAACTATTTAGAGGCTGTTGAACTACAATTGAGACAGTGAAATAGGAGTGAAAGTGTAGGGATAATCAAGAAATATAGAGGGGATAAAATCAGAATGTGATTGGTTGGTAAAGGAGAGAACATGGATAAAAGGTTGGTGTTATCACTAAGAGAAAAAGAAGAACAGTTTCAGTTGTTGACTTCAGGCAAGATTGGGAAATCAGTTTGGAATATTTTGTATTAGAAGTTCCTTATGAGACATCTGAGTGGAATTTTTCAAAAATTTTGTTGAGAAAAGTATAACCTATAGTGGCTAACCCAGATTGTCTGGGATCAAGTGTGACTTTGTCAGTTATGGCTATATGTCTTTATGAAGTTATACTTAACCTCTCTGTAACTCAGTAATTCATCTGTAAATGTTGATACTGGGGTTGATGTGAAGATTTAGCCTTTTAGTATAAAATACTTTAGAATTTTGTCAGGCTGTAAAAAGTCTTAAAGAATTATTAGCCATTCTTAAAATCATTGTCATGTTAGAATTTAGAAGATTAATGCTATATAGCAGAAAACTAGAGTAGAGAAATATGCTGGGATCAGATAATGAGGGACTGTATGTATTACTTAAAAGTAGTATGAATTTTAATCTAAATATAGCAGAAAACTTTTTTTTAAAGTGTGTTATATCTTAACCTCTGAAAGGGTTCTTTCCAAATAATTTATTATATTTAGCACCTGCTGCCACCAGGTGCTAGGTATGTGTTACTGTTGTACAAATGAAGCAATAAAACTATCATTTTTTAAAAATGAAGTATTGATTTGATTAAGATCGCTGAATATAAACAGTCTAATTCTGGTAGGACTTCCTTGTTTCAAAACAAAAACTAAGATTAGTTAAGATGAGGTAAGAGAGGGTTGTTGTAAAAATGCAGAGATTTCAGAGGAAGGACGGAGAAGTATAGTAGGGCCTCAGAGAATCTGAAAAGCCATGGGAAATTGATGCCATTCTTGCCACCATTTCTTATCTCATTTCCATATTTTTGTATATTAACTTCCTTTATTTACACATCAGTTTGTGTATGAACAAAAATTATAGGATGAATTTCCAAACCTATGCTATATAGTGGAATGGTTTCCCATTAAATACATTTTAAAATTTTTTTTAGAGGCAAAAAAAAAAAACCAATATATAAACAGTGGAAGCAAATCTCATAAAATAAACCACTATCTGGTGGTTCCCAAATTTTGCTGTACACTCGAAGCTTCTGGTAAGCTTTTAAAAAATTCTTTGTACTGTTTAGAACACACACCATGCCAAAATCAGAAAGTCTCACTATTTTAAAAAGATTTTCAAAGAGCAGAAAAGTTTAAAACACATTGATGGAGCCACTTTGCATGATTTTGCAATACTTGAGTGATTATATATTATGACTTCTTATAAGCCAGGTACTTTATTTGGTGTGCTTTTGTAAGGATTATTTAATGCCAGAAGGAAAACTGGCTGTATTGGATATAGAGAAAAGTGTCTTGGGCTGCAATTTATCTTGTAGGATGATCATGTGTACTGTAATTTAGAGGTCATTTTAGTGGTGTGGCTGTAATTACATGAGTATCAAATTATGCACTAATTTTAGAATCCTTCATACAAGATATCTCTTCTCTATAACCTTTCTGGACAGCTCTGGTACTTCCTTGTTCCCTACTTTCAAGACAAGAATCTAATTGATTCACTCCTCTTATCAAAAGAGGGTGAAAACAGATGTCATGGATGGTAGAAGTTGTAAGTACTTGCCAGTTCCCTCAGAAGGAAGTTCTACATACTTTAAAAGTACTTCAGTGTTTCACCTACAGAAGAATGCATGGTAAATACATATATATATATATATATATATATATATATATATATATATATATAATATTAAAACAAGTGAAAAAAAGACCTCTACATCTGTCACTTAGATTAAAAACATTCATCTACCAATGCATTAAAATCTTTATCTAATTCCACCCCTAGCACCTGAGCTAACTATAGTTCTGAATTTATCATCACCTTGCTTTTTATACCACATATGTGTACATAAACTATACTTAGTTTTCTGTTTTTGAACTTAGTGGTGTCATTATGTGATGTCTTCAGTGATTTTCCTTTTGTTCAATATTATTAGAGCATTTTCACTCCTGCAATAGTATTCCATTATTGAAATTTATCTCAGTGTCCATTCTCATCAGTGAGCATTTAGGTCATTTCCAGTTTTGTTACTGTTACAAATACTTCTATTGTGTTAGCTTTTGTCTGCAAGTGCCAAGGGTTTAGAGTTGGATAGAAATCATGAATCCTGTGTTCCCTTAGTCCTTGAGTACTAGAGAGTATCTTTGAAAATGAGGTAGAAAGAGGGAGTGAAATCAAAAGCAACCTGGTGAGGCTGGGGTTGTAGCTCAGTAGTGCAGCACTTGGCTAGCAGATATGAGGCACTGGGTTTAGTCCTCAGCACCATATAAAAATAATAAAATGGGAATTGTGTTCATCTACCACTAAAATATAAAAAAAAATGAAAAAAGCAAAACTTGTATTTGTTAATATTATCTACATGGTTTCATTATATAAATCATCAAACAGACATCCCTGGGAAATATTGATGAACACTGGATACCCATTGACCATTAACATGGATCACTGACCTGAACAGAGGTAACAGTTTTTTTATTTTTTTTTCTATTTTTTTTTTTTAGTTGTAGATGAACATAATATCTTTATTTATTTCCTGTGGTGCTGAGGATTAAACCCAGTGCCTCACATGTGCAAGGCAAGTGCTCTACCACTGAGCCAACCCCAGCCCAGTTCTTGTATTTTTGAGTTGATATTGCCTGCCAAAACTATATGCTTACCAGAAGGAGTCATTTATAACCTAGACTTAAAAATTAATAAATAATAAAATAGCCTGCATGACAGTGAAATGAAGCAGATTTAGGTGGTATCTGAATAATACTCTTTTGGATGTGATTTCTAGTAGGTATATAGTTTTATTATTCTTTAATAAAATAGTTATTATTGAAGGTGGAATGGTGGTGGAATGGTGGTGGAATGACAGTGGCGGGAGAAGACAGTCTGAGAAATAAGCATACAAAGACTGAGTATACTATCCCAAGCAGCAATTGTAAATGATATTCTTGCTAGACATTTTCTATCAAGCATCTGAAATTAAACTCTCACATTGATTTGGATTGCCCTAGAGCCAGGAGTACTGGATTCAGTTGACTTCAGGCTAAAAAGAAAACACTCTTGGTTTTCATCATAAACATAGGAACCAATGTGATAGTAAAATGAAATGAGACTCCAATATGAAACTGTAGCCACTGCTTTAGCGTTTATCACTTTGTTCCTCACTCTGTCTTGGTATTCTAGTGCTAATATCATTGTATTGATTCATGGAAGAAACTAAAAAGATTGTTTCATGACCTAAATTTTTTGTTGTATATGTTTATATGTGCATATTAGATACAGAGATCTCTCTGTGTATGCACATATACTTACATGCATCTATATGTATAAAATAAGAAGATGTAAATGGAAAACATAGGCACCATAAAAAATAGTTATAGTAACACATGGAGCCATGATAATATTATCAGTGAATATTTCTTAAAAATATGTAGGGGTAGAAGGCAGTAAAGATCTTTCAAAGAAGAAAAAAATTACCTGTAGTCTCATGATCTACAAGTAATTATTTTTAATAATTTGTTTTTAATTTTTAATAGTTTGTTTATATGCCCAAATATATTTAAAAACTCCACTTGATTCATTTTATGCAGTTTTGTGCTCTTATTTTACCCAGCTTTATACTGAGAACATTTTCCCACATTAGAATTTTTTGAAAATATTTTTTGACAGCTGCATAACATTACATTGCATTAAGTAAATATAGCCTTGTGTAGCCATGGACCTGAATGTATCATCTTAGGGTTTTTTTTTGTTGTTGTTGTTTGTTTGTTTGTTTTTGGTTAAAGAAACTATGTAGGAGTTCTGAAGTTCTGAGAAATAATGCCTATTATTAATGCCTAGAGGTGCCTCTTTCACAAAAAATCAGTTTTTTAAAAATTCAGCAATTATTCAGAGCTAATATGCAGTCAGTGTTCTAGACTTGGAGTGTATAATGATTGATTTTTATTAAAAATCCCCTCCTTTATGGAACTTTCTAGTAATTTATTCTGAATGATACTTAATAACATGAGAATAAAATAATGTTTTGGTAATTTTATGTACTTAGATGTGATTCGTTCTGAACACTGAATCATTCCACTTTTTCTGTATCCTATACCATTTTTCAGTTGGGATTATTTAGTAATAGCTATGTACTTTTTGTTGGCTTGTATTTTCAAGCAACAGTTTCCAATTTTTCATAAGTAAAATGCTGGTTTCCTTAGAATTGCAGGTAAAGAAAGGAGAAAGGAAAGGAAATAATTGAAAAATTTTCTCAAAAAACCCCAAGACCTGGAGGAAATTTTAAATGATCCTTCTAATGTATCTCTTCATTATACAGTTGAAGAAACTGAATTCTCCTGATGTTAAGTGGCTTGTCCACTGTCACATAGCTAGTACTATATGACAGCTCAGCACTATATTATATGTAGTCCATATTGTTTTGAAATTCAAGAAATATTTGGGTTGTCTGTATACCCAGTCCATGAATTACACAAAATTAAGATGATTCCTTAAGCTACAGAATCTGTTTTCTTTTTAAACATGAAGGTGATCGAATTGAATGAGATTATAGGCTATAAATAGGTTTGGTTGCTCAATGATTTAAAGTCTTATGGTCTTTTCCATTCTTGATTTCCTTAGTTTTATTTAGCACTATTTTTTTCTTACAGTTTTTTTTTTTTGAATGGGGGGTGTGTCTTGGTGATTCTGAGGCTGACCCCAAACTCCTACATTCAGGAGGTCCTTCTGCCTCATCCTCTCAAATAGCTGGGACTACAGGCATTCTACTAGGCCTGGTTTGTACCTTTCTGTTATTTTGGAAAATATGATTCAGAGCATCCTAAAATGTTGCTTTTATCTTTGCTCTCATTTCCCCTTCTTCAGCTGGTTTTTAGGTTAGTCGTTATAATCTTTTTGTTTCCATGGTTAGGCCACCAAAGTTTGTCTGTGATAGTTTATATAGCTTCTTGTTTATCATCCATAAAGAAATATTAAAAAGGCTTAATGACAGCCCTGCAAAGAACAAATAGTCACCTAATTAGAATTATTTGGGATTTCTTCCATTTTCTACAGGAAAAACATAAAAATCACTTTTTATAGTTATTTTTAAATACTATAGAGATTACCAGATTACATATTTTGGAACATTCTCTTTGAGGTATGTGCATTTTCACGTTTTTTTTCCTGTCATCAAAAAACACTTGTCAGTTTGGCAATTTCATTTGTTCATGCTTTAAAATTAATGTTCTAGGATTGTGAAATACAATGAAAAAGGACCTAAGAATACATAGAAAGCAAATTAGTATAATGAAAGGTTGGATTTGGAGTCAGATACTCTAGTTCTGTTTTGTTTTGCCACTGATTATAATATTGATCAGGTAACATTGATTTTTAAAAATATTTTTTATTTCTACATAATACATTTATTTTGTTTATTTACTTTTATGTGGTGCTGAGGCCCTCGCATGTGCTAGGTGAGCACTCTACCGCTGAACCACAACCCCAGCCCCTAACAAATTGATTTTTATATATCAGCTTCTACATTTTTTTCTCAGTAAGATATTTTCTGACCTCTCCCTACAGTCAAATTGAATTTCCATTGTATGCTGTCTTTAATGCATATACTTTCTCTTCAAAGCACTTTTTAATAACTTGGATGTACATATTTCTTTATTTGTTTAATATTATCTTTCTTACTGGATTACAATTCATGAAAGTTCATATGTGTTATTTATCACTACATGCCCTGTCATAGCTCATGATAGGCAGTCAATAAGTATTTGTTAAATAACTGAACTATATACTTACAACCTGACATAAATCCAATTTTTATGCTTTCCAGGCATAAAACTACAACACATCTCTTTCGGAAGTCCTTTTTAAAGAAAATCAGGACAATACAGTTTCCTATAACACAATACACCTCTTCTCTCTCTTCTCGCTGTCCATATATGTGTATATGAACGATTTCCAGGCTTAAGAAATTGTGCTCTAACCCTTATTTCTCACTCCATTTAATAATAGAGTTTGGCATTATACTCTGAAGTTCTACTTTTGGGGCCATGTGTTTCATTTATGTCTAGCACAGTGCCTGGCATGTAGTATATAGTCAATGTACACACAAAAACCTAAACAGACTTCAATTAGTCATTTATTTTTGAAGGAACATTATAAAAACTTGGCATGATTTTATATATAACATTTTGAAAATGTATTGTTTTATTGAGAATGATCATTTATAAAATTATAAATATTGAGTTTAAGGAACTCAATATATTTATATTCAGTTGTTTATTCATGTTCTGGTCAAGATAAGACATTTACTTGTGATCTGGTCTACTTTTGAAAGACAAATACGTGAACATAATATCTTTCCAGTAAATCTTGCAACTATTTCTGTGACTACATATGTTAACACTTTTATAATTGGCTTCCAAATGACAAACACAGATGGCTGTAGTCTGAATTATCAGCATGTTTTAGAATAAATGTTTTCTCAGTAATTTAAATTGCATCATTTCAGTATCAGATGGTTATCTAATTGATTCAGATTTTTTTGCTTATCTGCTAGCTTGCCATTTTTCAAATTTAAAATAAAACTAAATAGTTATAAATAATTGAATACATGATACAATCTTATTCCTCTCACATTTTTATAAAACAGTAGTCTTACCAGAAAGCTATTATGGATATTATTTTTTATGAGAAACTTTTTGTTCTGTTTTGGTTTTCTTGGTGGAAGAGGGAGGTTATAGTAAGAAGGATTCTTTTTATGTTCTTATTCATTTATTAGCCATTTTTGTAGTTGGTCTATTTAATAGTTACAGTAATTCCAATCATATATTTCCTCTTTTTAAGGAACAAAGAAACTCACTTAGTCTCATTCTTTTATCTTTCACCTCTTAAGAGTGATTCAAGTAATTTGAAAATTGTTTATTTTAATTTTGAAACCATGGAACATTTTAATAAAGTAGAATTAGGTATGCCTTTTATATGATCTTGCTTAGTGTGGTGACTTTTCAATAAAAGATAAATTATCCTTTTAAAAAATTCAACATAGGGGCTGGGGATGTGGCTCAAGTGGTAGCGCGCTCGCCTGGCATGTATGCGGCCCGGGTTCAATCCTCAACACCACATACAAACAAAGATGTTGTGTCTGCTGATAACTAAAAAATAAATATTAAAATTCTCTCTCTCTATCTCTCTCTCTCTTTCTCTCTCTCTCTCTCTCTCTCTCTCTCTCTCTCTCTCTCTCTCTCTCTCTCTTTGCCACAGTCCGGCTGCAGCAAACTATCTGGGGGATGACGAACAACTTGTGTATGTTGATACAGCAGGAATGGGAGCCATTTATTGTAGGACAGGAGCAGTATTTATACATTCCACACAGCTTATCTAATTAACATAAACTAGATACAGCAGTTAACCAATCAGGAATCTCCACATTTAATGGCTCACTGGCATTATTTCACAAACCACTCCCTCTGGCAAAATGCCAGGCGCCCATCCAGACTTGTTTACAGACTCTAACATCTTTTTAAAAAAATAGACAAAAAATTCAACATATATTTATTTAATATTGCTCTAGGCTTTTAATGTATAGAAGTATGGAGGAAAAAAATCCTTGCCCTCATGGGGTTTACCTTCTGGTTAATTTTTCTGAAAAAATAATATGACTCATATAACGAGTAGTATAGGCCTAGAACAGTATCTTTAATTATGTTTGTAGAAGTGATTCATTCTAAATACTATAATGGAACTATTTCTACTTTTTATTCCATATCTGTGTGCTTCTTTTTGCATTTAGTAACAGATATTAGTATTTTGGAGGTTTTTTTGTGTGTGTTATTTTGTTGTTGTTGTTGTTGTTGTTTAAATCAAAGTTTCCATTCTTTATTTATCTATCTTTTATTTTGTGCTGATGGTTGAACCTGGGCCCTCTGTGCTTGCTAGGCAAGCACTCTACCACTGAGCCACATCCCCAGATCTAAGTCATTCTTTCTATAATGCAAAGTTAATAATTTTTTCCTTCGTTATATATTTGATATTTGAATAAATATTAGATATAAATTATTGATATGATCTAACACTTGGACTTTTAAGCAAAATCTTCATCTTTGCCTTGATAAATTTTGCTGACTAAATATATTCTGATGCAGAAACGTGATATTTCAAGAAGTTTCTGAAATTGAGTATAAATATTATAAATTTTATTATTAGTATTTATTTTTTGGCATTTCATTCTCTCTAAGGGATGTTTTTAAATAATGCTCCTGGATAAAGTATTTGCCAATATTCTAGTTAGTTTATTTTTAAGAATGATCTGCTATGCTCCAAGTAGTTCAAGTACATTTCAGCAGCTTAATAATGTGAAAATAGAGGCAACTGGTCTTGCACCTGTTCCTCAACACACTGGGTAGTTACTAAATAACTGGGAAAAATGTTAAATGTCATATATTTTTATACTCTGTAAGTATAATCATGAGCTATTTCTGACTAATGAATTAAATATCTTTATTAAGGGAATAGAACTTGTTTATATGCTTTTCTTCATCTACAGCAGATAATTTAAGTATAAAATGTTATTTATAAATAATGTATTTGCCACATATTTTGATAGTAACATTAGCAAGATTGCTTTAATACTTTAGATAATAAGAAATTTATTTGCTGTCTTTGTAATTGGTCTGGTTAAGAGTTATGGTAATTCTAGGCATATATTTCCTCTTTTTAAGGCAGAAAGGAACTTACATGAAGTCTTCTTTTTTCTCCTCTTAAGAGTGTTCAGGAGCTCAAATTAAATTTAAGTCTTTGTCAGTAGTTGCTTTATATAAAAATCAGAATACTTACTGTATTTAAAAAAATACAGTAATAGCTCAGCAATATATCCTTTGCCTAGCACATACAAGGCTGTGGGTTTGATCCTCAGTACTACATAAAAATAAATAAAATAAAGGTATTGTGTCCATCAAAAAAAATTCTTAAGAATAAATAAATAAAATGTAAGTGAGCAATAGGAAAAATACCTGTAATCTGAACTCCAAATGTAAACAAAAGTTGTTAAGGTTGTAGTTTTCCAGAATTTACCTATGCCTATGAATATAATGATGTTTAAATTCATACTGGATATAATCATTGAAAGCTGTGAGCCTGAGACTTGCCTTATCTTTTAAAAAATGAAGTGTAATTTTCCTTTCATCAAAATAAATAGATATGCTACAATACTACTTTATACCTGCTATTATATCACAAAGTCTTTAATAGCAATTGCTTGCATTGGCATTTTTAATATAAGTTCACCATAATTAGTTCTAGTGTTACCTGGTATATAATGTGTACTTCTGATTTTAGGTGGTAAGAAAATATTTTAGGTCTTAAAAAACTTTGGATAGTATAGTAAGAAAGTTTTTACCTTTTTCAGTTTTCTTTCTGTTTATGATAACGAAAGTCTGTTTGATGCTTGTCTCTCTTTAACAGTCTTTTATTTTGTCCACTTTTTTCATAGCCTTCAGCAACCTCTTACTAAAATTTCAATAATAGATTTATCATTTCTTTTATTTTCAACTTATCTCTTAAAAGAAATAACAAGCGATATTAACTTTCAATTTATGCCAGAGATTACATCTCCTTTTAAAATAAATTTAAAGAAAATACACTGTTTAAAATATGTTAAGTAAATGATAACGTGTCAATGACTAGGATTTGGTACAAATTCTGATGATGACAGACAAATGATAAAGGGTAGAAAACACTGCTGTTTAAAATTTTAAGTTACTTGTAAGGTTTTTCCCACTATAAATATGGTTGCAGTGAGCATTTGTATAGCTAATAGGCTAATTATCTTTTTTGTATAAAAGATAATTATAGACAATATCTTTTGTATAAAGTAGTAGACCAGAACAAGTGTGTTTGGAGCTCCTTGTTTTTGTGTGTATTTTCATATAATCTTAAATCCAGAGATTATACTGTGAATGAGAGTCCCTCTATTCCCCTATTCTAGTTATAGAATAGTTTTTCCCCTAACTCAGCTAATTTCCTCTTCTTTAGACTTGACATGTTCATTTCTTACCCCTCAATATTTAATAAGTTCATTCACAAGTACCTAGTTTTACAACCTTTACAACCCGAATATTCAATCCAATAGTTATTCTGAAACTGTGAAGTCATCTATATTATTATCATCATTTTAATTTGGTGATAGTTTGATCTTTTAAAGAAAGTGATCCCAAAGAAAAATTATCATTGATATTAATGATACTTTTTTCCTGTAGCTTGCCCAGTTTCGACAAAGAAGAGCTCGATTGGATGGACAAAACCCTCACAAGAAGCCAAAAAAGAAGAAAACCTCAAGCAGTAAAAATGATGTTCATGGCTTGAATATTGATCAATCAAAGAGTGAGGAGATGTTCACAAATAGTTCTCAGGGTGTTGGATCAGCCGTGATGCCTGAATCCACAATAATGAGAACTCTAAACAATGAAGAAATGCTTAAGCATGAGCAGGTCTTTTCTATTGATGTAAGTATTCATCCAGATTTTAAAACATTCTACCTCTAACTAGAAAGTAGTGGCAGTGAAAAGTCATTAACATCCACCTGAGGGAAGCTTGACAAAGTCATTGACTTTTTAGCATCAAGAACTGATGATTCTTTTAAAGAACTTGAACTTTTCTGATGGCATGTTAAGGATTTACTTTTATTTAAAAGAGTTACATGAATTAGAGGAATGGTGTCTTTGATGCTTTTGGCTTACAGATGACATCTACTATATATGTAAAAGTTCTTGGTACTTTTGTATTTATAACAATGCCTTGTGATAAATTTTATATGCATTATTATAAGTCATTATAATTCATAATGAAATGAAATTTTTAAAGTTTTGGATAATTTTTACTAGTTTTTTAATAGTATTTGTTTGAATTTTCTATCATTGTTACTAACAGCAACGTCTTAGTAAAGCAGGATTTTTTTTTTTGTAAAGTATGATATTTAGCAGGGGAAAAATGTCATAATTGTAATCATGTTTTACTTTTGTTGTAGCCGGAAAGTGAGATTTCAACCACAGCAGATGATTACACTTTGGAGGTAAGACTAACATATCCCAATTAAAAATGTCATAGATAAAATTGATATTTTTTTGAAATTATTGATTTTTGTACTTTATTTCTTATAAATTTATATGCTTCTGTATATATTTAATATAATTTAAGGTAACATAATATAATATAAATGGATTGAAAAACTGAAAATTATATTTTACTGCTGTATCTTTTTCCAGTGGTTAGCTAAAGTCTTAACTGTTTGAATTGCTTAATCCTTAATTATATAGCAGCCCTATTTTGGTTTTTAGGAAAGTGAATCTGCATTTCTAGGATCCATGACCATTTTAAGATAGCCATTTAACACAGTAAAAATTTTATAATTAGTATGATTTTTATAGTAATGCTTTTTACAAATGTTTGAATAGTAGTGTGTGTATATATATGTATGTATATATATATACATATATACACATTTATATATATAAATGTTTATTGGAATTAATGTTACTGTAGTATTTATTGTGCGTGTGCATGTGTGTTACTGGGCATTGAACTCAGGGCCTTGTACGTGCTAGGAAAGCACTTTGTCACCAAGCTACATTCCCAGCCCTTTTTCAGTTTTATTTTAAGATAGATTCTCACTAAGTTGCCCAGGCTCTCTTTGAACTTGTGATCCTCCTGTCTCAGCTTCCTGAGAAGATGGGATTAATGGTGTGCATCACCATGCCTGACAATGATGATTTTTATTTTAGGTGATAAACTATACAATAGGCATTGGTCTCTTAAGAAATACCTGCCTTCTTTATATGTTTGCAATAAGTATCACTTTGTTATCTTATTCTTTTTAGATATGATTGTCATTTCTTTGCTCCCAAGTTTAGAGTACATGGAAAATTATTCTTTACTCTGAATGTTTAAGCAACTTAGTATATTTCATAAGTCTGAATTTATTGTAGGCTTCTAATAGAAAAACTATGTCCTTTTTTTAAGAGAGAGAGAGAGAGAGAGAGAGAGAGAGAGAGAGAGAGAATGAGAATGAATATGAATCTTTTTTGTAGATGGACACAACACGATGCCTTTATTTTATTATTATTTTTTAATGTGGTGCTGAGAATCGAACCCAGGTCCTGCCCATGCTAGGCAAGCACTCTACTGCTGAGCCACAATCCCAGCTTGAAAAACTATGTTCTTAAATTAACATATTAGTTTTTATTTTTGTTGTTTGAGTGTGGGTGTGTGTTTGTTACTGGGGATTGAACCCAGGGGCGCTCTACCACTGAGCTACATTCCCAGCTGTTTTTATTTGAAACTTACTTGCTAAGTTGCTCAGGCTAGCCTTGTACTTGCAAACCAGAATTATCTCAACTTTTTCCATGGTGTGGTTCTCTGAGGACCTGCCTCTGAACATCTCCTAAGAAAATGCTCCAGCAGAGAAAAATCTTGAAAGTCATTCACAAAGACATTGTTAAAATTTGCCTTGAGCTTTTTTCTGAGCTGGCACAAAATAAAGAAAACTACAGGGAAAAAAATTTCAGAGGCATTCTCTTAAACTCTCTAAAACCTAGAAGCTCTGAGGACTCCCAATAACTACTGATGCCTTTCTGAGCTGCTTTACTATCATACCTCCCAGTCTGGAGGTGAGATCACTTTTCTGTCAAAAATGTCTGTTGCCTAAAGGAGACTCAGGTCTCATCACTGATGAGAGCAAAGATCAGATAGCAACTCTGCTTTTGTGGAGTGGAGAAACAGGGCTTTCAGTTTGTATATTGATGAGTATTATATGCTGTAGCTTGGGGAATTTGGTGGGAAGGCCTGCAACTAACTAAAGATGAGGATGAGAAGAATGAAATGGCAGAGAGTGAGATGAAGTTTGAGAACTCTTCTGCAAACTTATGAAAAAAATCTTAGATAAGAAGTTGAGAATCTTAGTTATGAAGGTTGTGACAATCCTCCAGTAGGCTGTCTTCAACCTGCTGCATTGTGACTAGCACTCAGGGCTAAACAGCGAACTCAGAGCAGATCATAACAGTCCAGGCACTTCAAGACAACTCTACAATGGGCAACATGATGGCCAGAAAGTACTTGGAGATAGATCCTAACCAACTCATTGTGGGGCATTATAAATATGTTTAAACTGAATTAGAGGAGAACTAACAATGGGCAACATGATGGCCAGAAAGTACTTGGAGATAGATCCTAACCAACTCATTGTGGGGCATTATAAATATGTTTAAACTGAATTAGAGGAGAACTAACTGAATATTTGCTATAGAGGTATTAGATATAACTATTATACTGGATAAATAATTTATGTAATACTGATAACATGATATTTGACATGATCTTTGATGATATTTACAAATATTCATTTTATTACACTGTTACGTCAAAATAGAAATTTTAGTGTGTACTAAAATTAGAATGTGTCGTTTCTGAGTCATGAAAAACTAATTGAAATTTAGAAGTATTATAATTTGAAAATTATCACAAGTGACTTTATATCTAGAAGTAGTATTCTACATTCTTGTGGTTTTTCACCAATTACAATAATGTAACAAAACTTGGTTTTTTTGCCTTCCTTTTAGCTTTATTTCTCAGAGATTATTCTTAGAATAAAAGTAGAGGAATCAAACTGATTTTTTAAAAGTCTCTTAGTTAGGACCCTCTCCCCCTTTTATTTGGCAGTTGTGGGTATTGGGCATTGCACATGCTAGACAGATGCTCTACAACTGGGCTACATCTTCAGTCCTAGGATTTTTACTTTTTAATGTGTCATGGCTCATACAGACTTAATCCTAACTCTAGACATTCTGACTAGTCTGTCCTAAATATTTCAATGTTAACAATTTCATTCTCCTGGGTTCTATTAACATGGAATTGTGAAGGCTTAAGATATGGGCAGGAATGAAGTTGGTTTTTGTATTCTTAGTGGTAAAAAGGCAATTAAATGATTAATTGATAAGAAATTAATTTCCCACTCCTTAAACCCTATATACATATTCTATCATCCTCCTTTCTCTTACTACAAAATATCTGTTCTACAGACAAGTGGTGATATGTTAAAGAAAGCCCCACATCTGTCTGGATTTGCATGACTAGCAATAGTACTATCCCCAGAGGAAAGTTTTTAGGGGAGTGTTCTTTACCTCTTTATTTCTCTTGGCTTGCTTACTAGCCTTTAATAAAATTTATACCAGTAAATGGTTTTATTTGAAAATAAATAAGGCTTAATTTTAAAAATATATTTAGCTAATTTTAAGGAAGCATTTTGTAAAAGAAGATCTAGTAACTTGAAGCTTTTAGTTATCTTTCTGTAGACTAAATAGGAACTGCACTTAGAACTTCAGTTAACTTAAATGAAAGTGTCTTTTGCATTGTAAGAACTTAGATGTTTAAGGAATGATTGACATTTGATGTGCCTCTTAGATACTTCAGTTAAATATAATTACCATATTTGTTTTGCTATTAAGGCATTTTCCCTAGATGTAAAAGATACACAGTTAGTAAAAATATTATTGTTAGGTAAATAAAATTTGGTCTATCATAATATATCAGGAAATTGTTTTTATACAGGTAAATGATTGCTATAATGTGGTGAAAACAGGAAAGCCTACCAATTTATTAATGGTACAGTATATAAAACTACTCATGATACTAATATTTTTTATTATTTAAAACCATTTGACTTACTAACCAAGCTTTCTCCTGTATGTAATTCTTTCTGTATGTGATTTATAGAAGTTACTAGATCTTCTTTATTGCTTAACAAAACAAAGTTACCTCATTTTCATTATAACATGGAATTGGAACAAAATTTACAGATATGCTGGTTAGGGGTAATATCACATTAATAGCAAACCAGATTGTCATAGAAGTGAACTTCAAAGTGAAGAGTGCTGTTTTAAAGTGGATTTTGCTATGGAATTCAATATTCAAATTCCTCTCTCAGGAATGTTGCTAGTACTGAATTATTAAAAATATGGGATTGATTTAGGAAGAAGAATTTGGTGTCATTGATTCTTATTCTGAACAAGGCGCACACTATAGTGAGACTCGCCTAGAGTTGATAGAAAATGAATTAGTTGGGAAACTTGAACATGAGCCCAAAGAACTAAACAGAGAACTGAAAGAAATGAGGGCCACTTATGGGACTGAAGGATTGCATCAGGTACATTTACCTTCTGTGGCCTTTGTTTGCTACTCACAAAAACAAAAACAGGAATTTTTAAAAAAAAAAATTTATTTTTTTTTAGGTGAACACAATATCTTTATTTTACATTTATGTGGTGTTGAGAATCGAACCCAGTGCCTTATGCATGCTAGGCGAGTGCACTACCACTTGAGCCACATCCGCAGCCCTCCAGGAAATTTTAATGATAGTTTATTTATTTAATGAGAATTACATGTGTTAACTTAAGATTATCTCATTCACGAGAAAAATGGGGTTCTTGCACATAGTATTAAGAATCCCATTTTACACCTAGAATTCAACTAATAGGGGTAACATGTATGTTACTTTGTTTATTTAACTTAATAAGATAGAGTAAAATAACTTTAGTGATTTCAGTACAGATGTTTTTCTAATGAGCCTGAAAGAAAATTGTGGTATAAATCATATTTTTTTAAAAAAATAATGACAAACCCATTAAGAATGTCAGCAAGTCCCTGTAAATATTATCTGCAGTTAGAGTGACATCTCTTGTAGTAAGTAATCAGTTATGAATCAAGATGAAAATGGGATATTAATGAGGATGACAGAATAGATTTCAGTTTCATCCTCTCCAAAAACAAGTTGGTGGTGTTGCCTGGTAACAGATTGGGGGAGCTCCCCAATATAAAGGCATTTGCTTCTAGAATTAGATATATAGAAAAGCCAGAACAAGTGAAAATTTTTTGCATGTGCACATTAATTTCTTTCAGATTGATTTTTAAGTAAAACAAATTTCTTAAAGCTCATAGTTTTCAAATGTGGGAGATAGCATACAAATTGTAAGAATTCCACTAATGTGTTTTGAATCTCATATTTTTTAAAAAGTTGCTTGTAATAATGATAATCAGTTTTATGTAAAATATAAGCCTAGAATGTAATTATTTTCACTGATTTCATTTAGTTACAAGAATTTGAAGCAGCACTTAAACAAAGAGATAGTATTATCACACAGCTCACCGCCAATTTACAACAGGCAAGAAGGGAAAGGGATGAAACGGTGAGAGAATTTGTAGACTTGATGGAGCAAAGTCAAAAATTGCAGATTCAATTCCAACAAGTAAGTATTACAAGTAGAACAAGACTTACTCGATTTTTATAACGAATTTTTAAATTTTTTCACTTTATACTTCTTGGGTAGTTTCTTGCTGTTGTTTTCTTTGTACTTCTTCCCTGTCTCTATTTAAAAATTCTACAAAGTCTTATCAGGTGTATTTTTGCAGAAATTTAACCTGCAGTTACACCCTACTTTTTCCAACCCTGGTATGGTTTTATGTTAATTAGGTTCTCAATTATAACTAGACTGACAACTGGATATATTCCATTTATCTTTAGTTGGAACTATAATCTAATTGCGTTAAACAAAAGGGAGGAATTTAAGGTAAGAATACAGGCTTGTTTATAGAACTTAAGGGCAGAAATACAATCAAAACTCTGAGAGAAATTGGAACTAGAGTTTGAAAAATCATCAAGAATCCAGGAAGAACTTTCAGTCCGCATTTTTCTCTGCCTGTCTGTCTGTCTTATTTCTCCTATTTTCTCAGCTTTATAATGTGAAAGGTAAATTCTTTGGCTCATTACCCAAAGTGCACATGACCTATCAGCATGTTGACAGCATGGAAACATGTTGACTGAGATCGTAAGCCTATGAAGTGAGCATAATTTCCAGAGAACCCCTGTGGGCTGATGGTACAATAAAGTGTCACTTCAAAATTTAATATTTTGAGGTTTCTTTCTATTTTCAAGTTACAGGCTAGTGAAACTCTACGAAACAGCACTCACAGTAACACAGCTGCAGATTTACTGCAAGCCAAACAACATATTCTCATTCATCAACAACAGCTTGAAGAACAAGACCATCTATTAGAAGATTATCAAAAAAAGAAAGAAGACTTCAAAATGCAAATTAATTTCTTACAGGAGAAAATTAAAGTATATGAAATGGTATGTGTATCTTAAGGAAGTCAACCTACTTGTAGCAGCTTTCTAATTAACTTTAAAGTTTTTAATGGAGGTGTTTATCTTTTTTTATGCATATGCACCCAAAATTTCATAATTGAGACAAACTCTTTGAGTATATAAAATAATATATTTCAAAAACATTGAGAATTTTGTAGTAATAGTTTTAAAGATGATACTACTCATTACTCTGCTCCTTAAAAGTGATCTGCCTATGTTAAACTAAAGTCTCAGGAGAATCTATTTTTATAACTAGGATTTTTATCCTTTTTCCTCCAACTAAGTGTATTTCTTCTTATTTTATCCATGATTATAAAATTCTGAAAAAGAAATTTTGTAAATTTAAACTAGAAAAATGTGGTTGATTCTTTTTATTCACTTGAGTTATATTCCAGTTTGGGGGAACTATTTAGTCAATAAGTGCTCCTGGTTGGAAATGTATCACATGGATTGTAATCTTTAATCTTAAAAGCAATTCATGTTAGCAGATTCCATTTTTTTGTTTGTTTTTTTGAGAAGTTGAAATTTAGATGTGATTTTCCTGAAGCTGCCCCATTAACAGGTACCAGAGTTGAAATTCTGAGCTCCTTGCAGTACACTGCACTCTGATCCTTGCCATCTCTGTCCTCTTTTTTTGCTCTGTGAGAGCTGAGACAAGGCAGTGTGATCATTGTGTTTGAATGTAGCTGAACATCATTTTACAGTAATTCAAATTTCTTGCCATCACTCTGTGTGTGTCTACAAATGTCTGTGAAAGCACCATTGGTATGGATTTGTGGGTTTCAAATAAATTTGAGCAAGTAGGCAAATACAGAATCTGGGAATAATGAAGATGGAGAATACATATTATACAGCATATTTTATGAACTTAGAAGATTCTACAGGAAGTTGAGAAATTACCAAGAAAAGAATATTGTTTGGATAACAAAAGCATTAACTAGCACTTATTAAGTACTTACTCTATAACAGGCAGTATTAAAAGCCTCTTACACATATTAATGCATTGAATCATCACTACAACCCCATGAGATAAGGGTACCTTTATCATTTACAAATGATGGTACCAAGATAATGCAAGATGAAGGAAATAATCCAGGTGCAGAAGTGATGTATTGATAGAGCCAGATTTCAAAGCTCAGCTATCTGATTCCAGAGACTCCTCTTTGAAAAATAGGAAATGTACAAATTAAAATTATGAGAAGGGCATGCTTTTCAACTAAGGTAATTTAAAGATTATGCAAGTGTTTACAGAATACCTATTCTGTAGTAACCCTTGCAAAAGATATATGACGGACCTTAAGATGTCCCCTTTCTTCACTGAACCCATGGAGAGGTGCGGCATGTACACAAGTTACCACAAAATAAAAAGTAAGTGCAGGTAACAAGTGTTATGAATGTTTTGACAAGGTCTGATTTATGAGGAAAAGATTCAGGGTAGACATCAGCAGGGAGGTAATATTTGAGATAGATCTATAAATTGGAATAATGTGTCATTTATATTTTGTTTACCCATAAATTGGTATAATATATGGAACATAATATATGGAACAGCTATTCAATACCTATTTGGTAATCAAGAGAATTGTTTATGAATTCATGACAAATAGAGATAGGCAGGATATTCTTTGCGGGGTGTGGAGTGGGCATAAAGACCCAGGCTGAAATGTTGAAAATGTATAGGGAGCAAAAAGTAATTTAATTAGAAAGCAATAGGCTTTGGAAGTGTCTTTCTGGAGGGTAAGAGTAGAAAGAAAATCGAGGCCTAAGTTGAAAGTGTCTGGATCTAGGATTTTATTATTTCTCATTGTCACTAGGCGGTATAATCTCAGATTATCTAAAATTTATGTAATTCATTTTAGTAATGAAAATAAACTGTTTATTTGAATGTTAACAATAATACTTTTATTGTTCTTTTTATTATATTTTAATTTCTCAGTTTTCAAAAAATTTAATCCCTTTGAGAAGTAGTTCTGTCAGAGCAGCTGAAGTAACTATATTGATAGTCAAAGGCTCATTATCCTAATCCTCTGAACCTCCTGTGTTATAGTAATCACAAACAGGAAGTATATTATTCCCCACTCTTTCAGGTGTAGTTCTAAAAATAGAGGTTTCCTTGACTGAAGGGCTCTCAGTTTTGTAACATAGAACAAGTGATTTAAAACCATGTAATTTGAAAAAACCTAAAAAAGAAAACTGTGAATTTGTGGTGTTTAATAGTTGAATGAAGAATTATGGTTATCATATTAGGTGTTGGACAGTGTTGAATTAAGTTATTTTCTTTTATGAGGAGTGTTCCTTTCATCTTATAGAAAATCAGGAAATAAAATTATAACAGATTTTTTATCAATGTTAACATTTTTCAAAACTAGTTATTATTTAACAGTTTAGCTAAAATTGACCATCATGAACTGATTTTACTTTTTTAAATTTTTTTTTAGTTGTAGAGGGACACGATATCTTTATGTAGTCATTTATTTTTATGTGGTGCTGAGAATTGAACCCAGTGCCTCATGTGTGTGAGGCAAACACTCTACCTCTGAAACCCAGCCCCAGTCCTGATTTTACATTTTATATAGGTTCCAAATGATTTATAAATTTCTTTCTAGTATATGATTATATTTGTATAAAGCTCAGTAAAAATAAAATACCTTAATTATTTTATTTTAACCTCAAACACGTTCTGGGAGATAGAGAAAATTTATCTTTATTGTACAGATAGAAATACCAGGATTAATTGATTATACTAATTTACTAATGTTGCATTCTAGTGTAGAAATTAAGAAGGCTCAGCACTTGGTAATAACATATGATGTAATTGGAAAAGGAATATGTGACACTAAGACAACAGCTCATAGTCTCACTCAAGAGGCTGCACAAGATAACCTTGGTTTATGTAGTGCAAAATTTGTCCTTTGATTGTTAGGCTCAGAAGTCATATTTTTTTTCTTGAGCTATATCAGAGGTGAATTAGTTCAAGAGGTGAATGTTTAAGTCTAAATATAAGACTGTGACTTTACAATGAGAAATAATTATCACAAACTTCAGATTTTAAGCTCATTGGATTTTATATTCTTTCTATGGACAGATGAATTTTAAAAGCCAGGTAATAATTTAAAAAGTTGTTTATTAAGTATTAGATGAAAGGGTGTTGGAGGAATCAGATGTTCAGTGGCATGAGGTTGAGATAATCTGTTACATCCATCTCAGAGTAGTAATGTTCATGTCTGTAGACTAAACTTCTTAAATGCTCCTTGCTGTAACTCCCAACATTGTTTTCTGCATTCAGTATGGTTTTTCGAGAGGGATCAGACTTCTCAAAGGTTGACGGTGCATTGGTCTTCTTCCAAGAACTATACTCAATTGATCAATGCCTATATTTTCTTAGTACATTCATTCAAGGCGCCTAGAAGTCCTGTTTGGCAAGGACTCGTGTCTCCTTAAGATAACTTTACTTCCTTACCTATATTTTCATCAGTTATATGGATTTCACTTATTTCCTTGGCTTTGGGACTACAGCTCTTAACTGTTTAATGAATATGTGTTAATATGTCTTGTCTTAGCCTAATCTCCAGTTCCAAAATTGAGTCCCCAGATAGGAACTGGGGAAAATTATCTGATGGTCTTTTATCTTTCTGTTTGAACTGTGGGTCTAAGCCCAAGTTGGTATGCTGTAAATATACAGTAGTGGTCTTAGGTGTCACTTGATGTTCAGTCACTTAAGCATTGCATATCCCTAAATTTCTGATTCACTTAAAACCCCAGGATTGAAGTTAAGGAAGACTTAAAGGAATCCACTTTAGTTCTTGTTGTTGTTCTCATTTTATAGCACTTGTCCATGAAATACCTTCAAATCACTAGAATCCAGGGGAGGACCGGTATTTATTTATTTTTTGTTTCTTCTGAGAATCCAGGGGAGGACCGGTTTTTATATTTTTGTGTCTTCTGAGAGTGTATAGATAGTATGTAGTACTATAACTAGCCATCAGAAATACTTATATTTAGAATATTGACCAGTTAATAAGAAAAATGAAAATGTGATAGTTTATATAAATATTTTAGTCAGACTGGTTTTTGTTTTGTTTTGCTTTTTTGGTGGCACGAGAGATCAAACCCAAGCCCTCACACATGCTAGGCAAATTAGATTGCATTTTTAAATTTAAATATTTAATCACAGCACAATGTAAGAGAAATTTCTTCCCAAGAAGGGTAAAACTGTTATATTGTTTGCTCATATGTATTGTCAGGTAGATAAGTCCTAGGTCTCCTTGTACTGGGAAAAACGGGGGGGGGGCAGGCCCAACAGTTGCTTTTTATAGAATTTTATAAAAAGGAGACACCCATAAGAAGTTGCCAGAACCTAAAAATGTCATTCTTATATTTTCATTTTCTTTTCTTTCTAAAGGAACAAGATGAAGTAGAAAAGTCAAATAAAAAAGAATTACAAAGAAAGGAGGCAATCATCCAGGCATTAAATATAAGAATAATTGAAGAAGAAAAAAAGAATCTTGAACTAAAGGATCAAGTCACAGCCACTAAAAAATTAATGAGAGAAGTACAAGAACAAATTGCAAGTATGAAATTAGAGCTGGCTAATTCTAAGCAAAAAGAAAGACAATATTCTGAAGAAATAAAACAATTAATGGGTACAGTTGAAGACCTTCAGAAAAGACATCATTACACAGATAGCCAGTTTGAATCTGATGTGGTACAGAGAATGGTGGAACAAGAAATTCAGAAAAGATTAGAACATCTCCGAGCAGAGATGGATAAAATGTATGTGCAACAGATAGTACAGATGAAACAAGAGTTAATAAAGCAACACATGTCACAGATAGAGGAACTTAAAGCACAACATAAGGAAGAAATTGAGAGTGTTTTAAAATCACATTTAAATATTACAATTAATGAAGATCAAATAAAGTTAATGAACGTGGCAATAAATGAACTGAATATGAAATTACAAGATACTAATGCGCAAAAGGAAAAACTCCAAGAAGAACTAGGAATAGTTTCAGGAGAAAAATCTACTCTGCAGAGACAACTTGATGACCTTTTTGAAGAATTCAACTTTTTAAGGGACCAAATTCAGAGAGCTAGAATGATAATAGCTGAACAAGAAAGTCAACTGAATGAAGCACGTAAGTCCCTTAGTACAGTGGAAGCTTTAAAAGCTGAGATTGTTCTGGCATCTGAATCTAGGAAAGAACTAGAGTTAAAACATGAAGCAAAAGTTACAAATTACAAGATAAAACTTGAAATGTTGGAAAAAGAAAAAAATGCTGTATTAGACAGAATGGCTGAATCACAAGAAGCTGAATTAGAGAGGCTGAGAACACAACTCCTATTTAGTTATGAAGAAGAACTTTCGAAACTAAAAGATGATTTAGAAGTTGAACATTGAATAAATATTGAAAAACTTGAAGATAGCTTAGGCATTCACTATAAACAGCAGATAGATGGCTTACAAAATTTAATGAGTCAAAAGATGGAAACAATGCAATTTGAAAAAGATAATTTGGTAACTAAGCAGAATCAGTTGGTTTTGGAAATTTCAAAACTAAAAGATTTACAGAAGTCCATCATGGATTCAAAATCAGAAGAAATGACCCTTCAGATGCATGACTCCAAGAGGAAATCGAAATATTAAGACAAGAAAAAAAAGAAAAAGGTACGCTTGAACAAGAAGTTCAGGAATTACAACTTAAAATTGAATTATTGGAGAAACAAATAAAGGAAAAAGAGGATGACCTTAAAGAAAAGTTTTCACAACTTGAAGCAGAAAATAACATTCTTAAAAATGAGAAAAAAGCTTTTGAGGACATGTTGAAAATTTATGTTCCTGCTGAACAAGAAGAAAAATTGATTTTCATTGACTCCAGCAAGTCCATATCCAAAGATTGCATCTGGCAAAAAGAAATGGAAATGCTTACAAAAGAGAATGAGGCCCTCAAGCAACAGTGTATTCAGCTAAATGAAGAAATTGAAAAGCAAAGAAGTACATTTTCATTTGCTGAAAAAAATTTTGAAGTTAACTATCAAGAGTTACAGGAGGAGTATACTTGCCTTCTCAAGGTAAAAGATGATTTAAAAGACAGTAAAAACAAACAAGAATTAGAGTATAAAAGTAAACTTAAAGCACTTAATGAAGAGCTTCATTTACAAAGAATAAATCCAGCTACAATCAAAGTGAAAAGTGCCATGCTTGATACTGACAAAGCTTTTGTCGCGGAGCCATTAGAAATCTGTGAAGTTGTTGAGAAAGATACAACAGAACTTATGGAAAAACTTGAGGTAACCAAGCGAGAAAAGCTAGAATTGTCAGAGAAACTGTCTGATCTCTTTGAACAATTAAAACAGAAACATGATGAGGTTAATTTTCTCAGTGAAGAAGTCAAATCTTTAAAGCAAGAAAAGGAGAAAATTCTATTGAGATGTCAAGAGCTAGAACTCCTAATTAACCATCATACAGCAGAAAATATAAACATGTGTGATGTTCATTTAAGTTCTTTACAAGATGGAATATTAACTATTATAAACAAGGATTCTCAAGGATCATTATCTAATGTAGGTGAAGATTTTGGAGAAGAATCAAAAACAGTAGTGGAAGAGAAAATTTCTTTTGAAAATGTGGCTATTAGAAGAGAAAGCAAGCAAGAACAGTTATTTTCACCATCAGTAACAAATGAGTCCTCACCTGGGACAGATCAATCAAGTGAAAATGATAAACTCCATCAGGAACTTTATGTACTTAAATCAGAACAGGTATGTTTACTTATTTACATATGGTATAGCACAGTGAAAATGTACATTTCATGCTAAAAAGAGTTTTCAGCTTCTTAAAACAAATTTATAAAAGAAAATGAAAGTGAATCATGTAATTCTCATTTGGATCTATCATTTATCATTTAATTTTCCTATTTTTTTCTTAAACTGTTTTTCTTTTAGCTAATCTATTATGTATTCTGCTCAGAAATTAAAGCAATATTTTCTTTGTAAAGACAATAGTTTAAATAATATTCTTTAGAATCTCAACTTTACAAAAGTTATTGATTTTATAACTTAGTATTTTGTTGCAATTTCAAAGACTTTTAGAGTTTTTATTTCATACTGGTCTTTTTCAAGGTTCCACAATTGTAAACAAACTCTTGAGTGTTTTAGAACCTTATGCAGTTGTTCAATAGTTATAAATTCTTTTTCCTTTGTGCAAGAAAAACACTTAAGCCCTAGAGTTTTTTGAGTCTTATACCTGAGGAGGAAAAAATAGTATTAATTCTCTGTACAGTTAAAGAAATAAAACACATAAAATAATAGGTTATTTCCTTTTATGTCAGCTATTCATATTAGAAATAACAGAAAAGTCTGATGTGTATCTTCAGTATGATAATGCTAAATAAACTTTTTATAATTAAAAACATCTTTTAGTTGTAGATGGACATTTTACCTTTATTTTATTTATTTATAATATGGTGCTGAGGATTTAACCCAGTGCTTCACACATGCTAGTCAAGCTCTCTACCACTGAGCCACAACTGTAGCCTGCTAAATACACTTATGTGTTTCTAAAACTTAGGTAATAAATATCTTTTGCAGATATAAGAGTTTAGTGTTGAAAGAGAGAAGAAGTTAAGGAGTATATATTTCAGTGAGGTAGACAGGTAATAAATGAGAAAATAAGACAGAAATATTGTTAACAGTCTATTAAGAAATAAAACACGGTATTGTGATAAAATAAAACAGGGAAGCTCACAAAAGAAATTGAGAATGATGGGTGGAGGTGGGTGGTGGTTTGGAGATTGGAGGAATTAACACTTGAACTGAGATTCGAATGAGAGGGAAGAGGCTGCATTATGGAAATTAGAGCAGTTGTACCATGAGTAAATTTGAGGAACTGAATTGAAGGCCTATGTAGTTGAGTTTGGGAAGAGTTTGAAGAAGGAAGAAACTCAATCATAGGGAGCCTTATAGACTTTGTAAGTTTAGATTTTTATCCCTAAGTACAGTAGGAAGTCATCAGAAAGTTTTCTGTTTTTATTTCTAATGACATGTTCATGTTGATGATCTTATCAAATGTGGTCATACTTTACGTTTTTAATAACTTGAATAGACCCAAGAAATTCAAATTGCTTAACTACTATTGCTATGTTAAATATTGCAAATTGTTTTTAAAACTATAAATGGTGGTAATTACTCCTAAAAAATGTCAGACATAATTTAAATTTTATTAAAAAGCATTATTCGAAGAAGACCTGAATTTGAAGCACATTTGTCAAATTGGTGAAATTTTCTTAATAGGAATTTTGTTTCTGTATTGAAGATACTTGCAATGGTATTTAGATACTCTCTCCTTGAAATTAACTAAACAAAGTGAAGAAAAGCAAGTCTGTAAATTGCTCCCATTTATCATTACTAAAATAAACCCCATCATTGATACAGAGGGGGGAGTAAGGTATGTATGCAGGTGGAGGGAAGCTCACAGAAGAAATTGAGCGGTGACTTACATAGTGATACTGTTTACTTGTCTGAAATACTGCAGAGGCAACAAAATACTTCTACTCTCAGTATTAAACTTAGTAATTAGAGCAGATATATCTCACTGAAACCAAAATAAATGTGGCTGTTAAGAATTTTTAACTGGCCAGCTGCAGTGGCAAATGCCTATAATCCCAGCTGAGGGAGGCTGAGGCAGGAGGCTAGTGAGTTCAAAGCCATCCTCAGCAACAGTGTGGCAGTAAGCAACTCAGTGAAACCCTCTCTCTAAATAAAATACAAAATAAGGATGAGATGTGGTTCAGTGGTCGAGTGCCCTGAGTTCAATCCCCAGTACCAAAAAAGAAAAAAGAAAAAGAAAAAAATATTTTTTTAACTGAAAAGAAAGAAATGAATAGTTTTGGAGTATAATTCCATATTATCAAAGAGTCTTTTCAACATTGGGGTGCAAGAAATAAGGAGTAGCAGGAACATTATAGATATTGCCTAGTTATTGATGCTGAGAGAAGCCATAAATTCAAGTGTGTGTGTTTAAAATTGGAGGTAATTATTGGTATTGGAAGAGATACTGAGCTTAGAAACATCTACTGGAGCTTAGAAACCTCAAGAGAAACCATAATATCAGTTCTGTGAGTGAAGAGACACTACTATATAGGCTATATAGACAGCTACTATATCCCTAGTACCTAGAATAATGTTTTGCACATGATCAGCAGTTAATAATGTTTTACGAATGGACGAATGAGGGGTGAATAGGGGAAATAAACAAAGCCGCTTTATCAAGAATCAGCTGTGAATCAGGATAGGCCTTCATGTTAGAATGAAAATCAGAATAGCTTTTGTCGCTTGCTATTTAGCATTGTTCTATAAGCCCTAACCATTCCAAAGATAAAAAGATACATGGCATAAATAGAAGTAGATAATTCACAGGTATAATTAAGAAATTGAGAAAAATAATCTAAGCAAATAAACCAAAAAACCTAATGTAAAATAAATGTCAAAATTAGCCAAAAATGTGTAAGACCAATATAAATAAAATTAGAATACTATCAATTTAATAAATGAGATATTGAAATGAGTTAAGTATTAAACAGCATAGAAAAGTGTCAAGAATATCTACATTCAAAGGAAGTAGAAGGAAGGAAATAACGAGCAAAAATAAGAAAACTTGTAATAAACAAGTGGGAAAAATTTTCAAGAACTTTGGAGGTTTATTATTTGAAAAGATTATTTACAGGTATTAGATCTCCAAAAATATGACCAAGGGGGGAAAAACACATAAGCAAAATCAAGAATGAAATAAGGACATAAGTATAGGTACCACAAGAAATTTTAAAAGTCATAAAAAATGCTACAAATAATCTCTGCCAATAGATTTGAAAATATAAGCAAACTCTAGATGGTGTTCTGGAAGAATATAAACTACCAGAACTAATGCAAATAGAAATGAATAAGTTCAAATAACCATTAAATAGAAATGAATAAGTCAGTAATCATTAAAAAGTTGATGTAGTGGTCAGAAGTTTTCCCTTTTTGCCTCATCTCAAACCAAAATGCTAGACTTAAGACCATTTTACAAGTAATTCTTATTAACTCTCCAAGAACAAAAGTGTAATTGTCCACTAAAGTAGGATTAAAGAGAGAATGGAAAAAGAAAGGAAAGAAGAAAAACTGAAGAAAGAAAAACCAACCAGTTCACCTTAGAAGGCCAATATTAATATGAAGTCCTGATAGGAATTGTAAAGAAAATAAAATTGTAGAGTAATCTAACTTGTAAGTGTAGTTGCAGAAATTCCAAATAAAATATTAGCAAGTTATACCAAGAGTGGACAAATAGTTAAACATTTGAAAAAAAAATCTGTGACTGTAATCTCTACATTTTTATGTAGCAAGACAAAATCCATGATTATTTTAGTGCATATCAGAAAAAATACATAAAAAAATTGACAACCCATTTATAAGTTAAAAAAAAGCTTTAGGAAATCAGGAATAGCAGGGAAATTTTCTAGTCATGATGCTGATTTTCATCAAAATCTTGACAGATTATATTTCTGATGGTGAAATTTGAAGCATTTCCATTAGAATCAAGTATAGGACTAGGATACATACCCATTGTCAACATTACTATTGCAACATGGTTTTGTAGTTCTTAGTGAATGCTTCTCCAGTTCTTGCAATATGACAAGAATAGGAAATGAGAAAAAATATGAACAGATCAGGCAAAACTTTAAAACAAAGATAATAAGATGTTTTGAGTTTTTGTTAAGAAAATTATAAAATATTGAAGGACACAAAGACCTGACTGTGTGTTAATACATATCATATCCATAATGGAAAGATACAAAGAAAAATATCAGTTCTCTCCTAATTAATAATTCTAGTCAAAATTACAATAAGGTTTCTTAATGAATGTAGAATACTGATTCTAAAATTGATATAGAAGAGTAAATAGTCAAGAATACTCAAGACAATCTTAAAAGTATGTATTTGTTATCAAAACTTATTACAAAATCATTATAAACAATATGGTTTAATGCCAGGATGGTTAAGTAGATCAGTAGAATATAATGAAAAGCCCAGAACAGATCTGTATCTTGTAAAAATTTAGCAAGAAGGCCCTACAAATCAATGAATCACTTAGTGAATCTCTACTACATTCCAGGCACTGTTCAAGTCATTCATAATTTAACAGTGAATAAAAATGATCAATGAAGAATAAAGTTTACTTTTTAGGGTTTAAATGAACATTAGAAAATACAGACAAATATTTCTGGTGGTCTTAAGTGCTATGAATAAAATTACAGTATGATAAGAAGAATAAGATCTCCCTAAGTGTAGGGCTTTTTTTGCATAGGGTAGGTCAAGGAAGACTACTTTGATGAGATAATATTTGAGCAAAGGCAGAGGAAATCAAAAAAATAAACCAAATTAGCAGAAGAAGCTTAGAGTATTGAAAATTGTTTGGGAGGGGAAAAAAAACAAAATTGTTTTGAGCACAATTGACTTTTGATACTAGAGGTTAGAAGTTAGGGAATTAGATCATTGTCCCTTTAGGGAAAAAAATCAGGTTGGTTAAAAATGTACACATAAGAAGAAAATAGAATCTTAAGATAGGGAAAACTTTTAATAAAGACAAAGCATGGGAAAAGATTTTAAAATTTTATTGTATCTTTTAAAAACAATAATGTAAAATAGATTTGAGGACTGGGACTAGATATTTGCCATGAATGTAAGTTGCAAAGAAAAGCTATCAAGAATATAGAAAGAACAATTAATGTAACAAGAGGTCCAAAAACAAAATAATAATTGGCAAAAGATGTGAAAGACATGTGCCTGAATAGGAAATCAAAGTATCTAATAAACATGAAAATATTCTTTCAACCTTACTATTCAGTGTAAAAATAAAATAACATTTTATACCCATTAGGTTGGTGAAGTTAGTCTGATATAAAGAATGGTGAGGATGTGAGTATATAAGTACTCAACCTTCTGGTAGCATTGTAAATTAGTACTGTTATATAAAAATAATTTGATCAAATCTAGCACAGTTAAAAATGCACTATCTGTGACCTAGCAGTTATATTTCTAAGTAGTTCTCAAAGTGGGGTTCCTGACCAGAAGCACAGCATTACTTGGTAACAGGTTAGAATTCATAGCTCTTTGACCTCTCCTGAAACAGAAACTGTGGGGATGGGGTTAGGTTCCTAAAGTAACCTGTTTTAATAAGCATTCCAAGTGATTCTGATGCATGTTACATTTAAGAACCACTAATTAGAAAGAAATTAGCACATTTATCCAAAAATTAGGAATAAACCAATTTATCTCCTGAAAGGAAATGGACAAATTTTGGTATAGTCATAATACCACAGTTAAAATGAATTAACCTGTTGCCTACATGCTGTTAATTTTTTGTTCGTTTGTGGTACTGGACATTAAACCCCCCGTTACCTACATGGAATAATACCAGAGTTATATTGAATGAGAAAATAAACTTGTAAAATTAATATCATTTGTGTAAGTCCATAAAAATACAAAAAATACAGTGCATTGAGAATGCAAAATGAATTGTAATGAGAAGTGATAATGTAAGAATTGAACTGGATTTGTACCAAACTATGATAATGGTTGCCTGTGAGAAAGGAGTGATGAGAACATAGAAGTGTATGGGGAGTACAGGGAATGAAAAATTAGAGAAAATGTTATAGTACTTGTTAATTTGGGTTTTGAGTTTATTGCTTGCATTTTTCCATATTTAAAATAGTATTTTAAATCCAGGCATGGTGATGCATGCCTGTAATTCCAGCTATTTGGGAGGCTAAGGCAGAGGAGGGTTCTAAGTTCAAGACCAACCTTGGCAACTTGTTGAGACCTTGCCTCAAAAAGAGCTGGGGTTGGGATTGTGGGTCAGTGGCAGAGCGTTTGTCTCACATATGTGAAGCACTGGGTTCAATCCTCAGCACCACATAAAAATGAAAATATTGAAAAAAAAGGGGGGGCTGGAAATGTTGCTCACAGGTAGAGAGAACCCCTGGGTTCAATTCCCAGTGCCATGAAAATAAATTATTATTTGAAAATAAAAATGAAAGATAAGGAGAAGCCAAGACAACATGAGAGAAATTGGTATGAAAATTTGTTCTCCTGGTCTCCTTGGCTAACTACTCTTACACAGCTGTAGCCGATCCATTGCTGTTAGTCCCTTAGGGTTTTTAATTGGACCCTGAATCTTTAACTGTTTATTTAATAAGATATATAAAACAAAAAATACATTCTGTAAAACTGATGGTCCTCCATACTCACTACAGTAGCTGTAAACCAATGATGATTAATTAATGATTTGATTAGTTCCATAAAACCAGTGGAGAATGTTATAGGACAGGCTATATAAGCAATGACCAAACAGACTTCATTTTACCCTGAGACTCCATATTACGTAAGAAGAGCTTCTCCCATAGGAAAGCCCCATCACTGTACCACATTAATAATTGCCTAGCATAGCCTACTTACAATACAAAATAGCAATTCTTACACAATGTAAAATTGTTCTCTTTGGTTCCCATTTTCCTTGGGCAGTGTACCTTTCTGGGGAATAATTGATTAGATGTTAGTAGCCATTCTTTAATTTATATTCAACTAGGGTCACTTTGATCCATTTCTCTTTTGATTATGATTATGAAAAAATCCCAGGAGAAATGAATGAGATGAAAATTTGATTAAGACATTGCATTGTTTCGCTAATGGCTTTATTCTGCTTTTGTACTACTTCTTGCTTGCTTGCTTGCTGGTTGCCAAGTCAATCTGGATGTGGTTTTCGCCTTTAAACATCCTAAAATGTTGAGGCTCTAGGCTGTTTCCTGCAGAGGCAACTTGTTTCTGTAGGAAGCAGTCCCGGACAGTCAGAATAAAGACTCTCCAATATGGACAAATCATAAGCTATACCAAATATCAAAATTTGCTCTAAAATTGAGGTAATGATACTACTCTCCTTGAAAAAAGAAGTAGCTCAGTATAACTGAATGAAGAATGAAGAAAAAAATGTCATTGGTTCTCTTATGAAGTTTTAAACTATAATTTATTTCTCCTCTTGTTTTAGTATATGCAAAAAGCAAATTATTTTATAGTAAATTATTTTAAATTTTTCTAATGTATATTCACTTTCAGAATGATTTAAGGCTACAGATGGAAGCTCAGTGCATATGCCTTTCACTGGTTTATTCAGCTCACGTGGATCAGGTTTGTGAATATATGGAAAATGAAAAAGATAAAGCTCTTTGCAATATTAAAGAGGAGCTTATTTCTGATCAAGAGGAAAAGATCAAGGAACTTCAGAAAATATACCAGTTAGAACTACAGAATGTAAAAACACAAGAAATAGGTAAATAGTTTCTGACTTATAATTACCATGAAGCATCACTTAGAGTCCACCATTTCATAATTCTGTCCTTAGAACTCACAGGGGAAGGTGACTTGTGTATCTAAGCCCTAGTCTTATTTGTTCATATAATCATTGGATATTCATTTAATTGCTAGAGAAAACTAAAATTACTGAGTCATTTTCCCATAGGAAATTATAATCCATTGGGAAAGCATATATAAAATACACTGAAAATTTCTGAAATGTAAAGAATGGAGAGAGAAAAAAGAGTCTTGTCTTTCCTGGGGAGATGAGTAGCATGAGGGTATGGGTAGGAGTAACTGGGTTGGAAATTGGGGGAAGGCTATGGAGTCTTAAGCATTGAGCTCTATCTAAGATTGCATCCATTTGGGAGAACTGGGAGTTCATGTTGTGTTAGCTAGATAAAACTGGAGAGATTGGAAGGAGCTTGATTAGGAAAGGTTTTATGTACTCTGATGAAACATGTTTATGTTTTATGCTATTGGTGATAAGACCTACAGCAGGATTTTAAATAGTGGGAGTAACAATAAGATTTTTATTTTAAGTTGATACCATTAGGATCAGTTGGAAGGGATGAAATTATTGATGGGAAGACCAGCCAGATTGAATTGAGTATGAGAGAAAGTTAAGTTCAACACTTAAAGTTAGGTTCTAGTTTGTTGTTAATGTTAGCAGAAATTAAGAATGATACCCAAGTTTCTAGCTTAAGAAAGTAGAGTATGGTTCTAATCATAGAAAGGAACCAATTTGTGAAAAAAAATAATAATTCAGTTTTAAATATATTGAGTTAAGAATAGAATACTTATTGACTTTGAAAAAACATATAGGAGTTAGTTGAAAATAGAAGTCTGAAACCTGGGAGAAAATTTAATTATGAAGTAAAGATTTATAATCAGCATGAATGTCAAGGACAAGAGGTCAAGGACAAGAATGAGTTATCAGGGGAAACTAGAGAGTGAGTTAAAAGACCAAGATGGAATAATGGGAAGTAACAATGTTAAGGGACCATACAATGAACCATAAACAATTAGTCACAATTAATGTTTTTCTTTCATGATTATTTGGCCAGTTAACTAGACTTCTTGTGTTCAAGGTATCTCTAGGCCTTCACTTTTGCTTTTAGGAATGAGTTTTATTATTGGAATTGCTTTGGTGAACAGAATAGAATTTCAAGCATATCAGATAATACCATGCTTTTTCACTTCAGGGGTTCTTTGAATATAGTAATATTTTAAGTTTGTATTTTTTTAAATTGATATCTTCTTGAGGTAGTCTGTCCACTATTTCCCAAATTGCATGTTAACTAATGGCTCATTTAATTGGCAAAAAAGTTAGTTTAGTGTTTAATTATCAGCATTTTTAAGAAATAAAAATAAAAGAGGAAAGTGAAAGGTGTTAACTACTCTCCTCTGGTCCCTTTTCAACCCTTCTTTTGTTTCATGTTTCTGAATTGTTTTAAAGATATAAAATTGTTGAATTTAGAGATACTATACCATAAAAATAGGAGAAATGATCTTGAATCACACTGCTTTCTTGTTTTCATCAGTCAGAATGGGTCAAATTAAAACCTGAGTTTCACTCAAAACATTTTTCAAAGAATAAATATTTTATACATTGAAATAAAATGATTGTTATTTCACTGAGAAGTTTGTATTGAAATGTGTATTGTCTTCTCTTCCTGTTATCTTCTCTGAAAGATACCAAAAAGATTAAACAACTTGAAGAACAAATTCAAGAATTAGAAAACTTCATATGCTTTTTGCGCAAACAATTGAAAGAAACTGAAGAAAATCATAGGGCAGAAATTTATTCTCTACAGGAGAAGCTTCAAGCCATTAGTGAGGCCACGGTGGACCCAAGGTATCTATTTACTTAAAACTTCATTCAGCAGTATTTGTAGCTTAGTAACAATGATAGTATCATCTGGAATGGTTATTTTAAGAATAAAATATAACTTTAACAAAGAGATAGGATGTAACATTTTTAAGAAATAAGAGCAGGATATAATTCTGTATCTTTGAAATGTGTGAAATAAATGTTGGTATAAACCAAAGACATTTTATTATAGGAATTTTACTTATACTTTTATAAAGATGTTATTATTAATCTATTTTCTGAATTAAAATAAGTCAGGTAGTAGATATTTACTTGTTTATTCTATGCCTAGGCTTTGATATGTTGATGTGGTGAATACTTAAATAATCTAAGTATGATCATTCCACTATGACTTGAATATACTCCATTTGATTGTCTAATGCTCAAATTCATCATATCCCAAATAGAACCCTGATCTATGAGGAGAGAATAAATGATCTTCAATTACCACTGTGTATGTTTTCTTGGATCAGGATCTTCTAAAATTTTCTCCTTCTGTAGCCATCTTCATCCATCCTGACTCCTTTCTGTCATAACTCTCTGCCATTCTATGAAAAAATCTTGGGTTTTTTTTAACCTTCAAAGTACATCAAAATTGTGCCACTCCTTACTGCTCCACTGGTCCCTGCCATTGTTGTGTGTTTCACCTGGATTACTTAACTTCTGTTTACAGTCTGTTCTCTATATAGTCAACACAAGTGCCAGAACCTTTGCTTTTATAATTTCAGTTACATCATGTTACTCTAATCCTCTTCTGCTCTTTACAGTCTCACTAGTCCTGAGGACCATGACATCTTTGACTTTCATTTCCTACTGACTTTCTTATCACTTACTGTTCTCAAACCATATAATCCCATGGGTTTGGGGTTGGAGCTCAGTGGTAAAGTGCTTGCCTGGCTTGTGTGAGGTCCTGGGTTTGATTCTCAGCACCACATATAAATAAATAAAGTAAAGGTCCATTGACAACTAAAAACATTTTTAAAAGATTAAAAAATAAAAAAATAAAACCTCATACATCCCCACTGTGATCCTCAAATATATCACATATCAGTATGCTTCTGCTTTAGGGATTCATTGGCTTTTTCTTCTACCTAGAATGATTATTCTCCAGGTATTTGTATGCCCACACCCTCATCTCTTTTGGATCTTTACTTAGATGTCATGTTCTTAAATAAATTAAAATCGTCCCCAAAGAGTCTGTGTCTTACTTTTCTACTTCATTTTTTCTTAAAATTATTTGTTTTATATGTATGTGTACATTATAATCATTGTGTATGTGCATGTATATGTGTATGTAAATAATGTAGGTATGTAATTTATGTATCCAAATGTATATAAATTTAGAGGAAGTATTGTTTAATTTTGTTTGTCTTCAATTAAGGAATTTAAGCCTTTTAAAAAAACATTTTTATTAGTTGTTATTTTATTTATTTATTTATTTACATGCAGTGCTAAGAATTGAACCCAGTGCCTCATACACACTAGGCAAGTACTTTACCACTGAGCCACAACCCCAGCCTAGGAATTTAAGCTTATCTTTGTCTATTTCAATCACTGATATATTCTAAATCCACATGATTTCTAAATACTAATCTTACCTTATTGTTATAAGATTAGACATTTTAAGAAAACATTGTTACAAAGTAGTGAATGCTTATATAACAATACAGAATTTAGACATACATACCAAAAGATATGTGGGTAGATAAAATTAAAATTAAACTGATTGTAAGTTAAAATTAAACTAACTGTAAGTTAAGAACCTTCTCTTTACTGTTGCCACACTTCATTTCCAATATAAGCAATCATTGTTACTTTTGATATGTATTCTTTCAGACATTTTCCTATTTATATAGACATATATGTTAAAACAGGTTTTTAATGCAAGTGAGAATTTACAAGCTTTTTTAAATCAATAATATATCTTAGATATATCTTTATATACATACATACATGCGCGCGCACACACACACACACACACACACACACACACACACACACATATATATATTTGTATCAGGATTGAATTCAGGGGCTCTTTACCACCAAGCCACATCCTCACTCCTCTTATTTTTTTTTCAGAACTACTGTTTTTATTTAAAATAACTCATGTTCAGATCTACCACATACCAGTTGGGTAATGTTAGACAAATCAAATTTAATGAGCTATTATTTCTATATATGTAGTTTCAATAACTAATTATTTTTTTTTAGTTCTAACAATTTTTTTTCTTCTAACTAGTTATCTAAGACAGTAGAATGCATTTTGACATATCATACATAAATGAATTATAACTTCTCATTCTTTGGTTGTGCATGATGTAGAATATGTGATGTAATCATGTATGTACCTAGGGTAATAATATCTGATTCATTCTACTATCCTTTCTTCCCTCATAACCCTCCCCTCCCCTCATTGCCCTTTGTCTAATCCAAAAAATGTTTATTCTTCCCTACCCCCCCCACCCCATTGTGAATTAGTATCTGCATATCAGACAAAATATTCAGTCTTTGGTTCTTTGGGATTGGCTTATTTAGCTTAGCATGATATTCTCCAGGTCCATCCATTTGCCACCAAATGCCATAATTTCATTCTTATTTAAGGCTGAGTAATACTCCATTGGGAAGATATATATCACACTTTCTTTATCCATTCATCTGTTGAAGGACACCTGGGTTGGTTCTGTAGTTTAGCTATTGTGAATTTAGCTGCTATAAACATGATGTGGCTGCATCACTGTATTATGCTGATTTAAAGCCCTTTGAGTATAAACCTTGGAGTGGGATAACTGGGTCAAATGGTGGTTCCATTCCACGTTTTCTTAGGAATCTCCATGCTGCTTTCTATAGTAGTTGCATCAATTTGCAGTCCCACCAGCAATGTATGAGTGTACCTTTACCCCCACATGCTTGCCAACATTTATTGTTGCATATTTTTTCTTTTTCTTTTTTTGTGGTGCTGAGTATTGAACTAGGGCCTTGGGCATGTGAGGCAAGCAGTCTACCAACTGAGCTATGTCCCTAGGCCTGTTGCTCATATTCTTGATAGTTGCCATTATAACTGGAGTGAGATAGAATCTCATTGTAGTTTTGATTTGCATTTCTCTAATTGCTAGAGATGTTGAATGTATTTTCACATATTTGTTGATCGATTGTGTGTCTTATGAAGTGTCTGTTCAGTTCCTTAGCCCATTTATCGATTGGTTTGTTTTTCTGGTGTTTTTATTGTTTTTTATTTATTTTTTTTTACTTGTTGATGAATCTTTATTTTTAAAATTTATTTATATGTGGTGCTGAGAATCAAACCCTAGGTCCCTCACACATGCCAGGCAAGCACTCTACCACTGAGCCACAACCCCAGCACCTGGTGTTAAGTTTCTTGAGTTTTTTTTTATATATCCTGGGGATTAATGCTCTGAGGTGTATGTGTGGTAAAGGTTTTCTCCCGTTCTGTAGGCACTCTCTTCATGTTATTGATTGTTTGATGTGAAGAACCATTTTAGTTTGAATCTTTTTATTGATTCTTGCTTATAGTTCTTGTGCTCTAGAAATCTTGTTAAGGAGGTCAGTTCCTAAGCTGAGATGGTAGAGTTAGGACCTACTTTTTCTTCTGTTAAATGCATGATCTCTGTTCTAGTGCCTAAATCCTTGATCCACTTTGAATTGAATTTTGTGCAAGATTAGAGATAGAGGTTTAATTTCATTTTGCTTCATGTGGATTTTCAGTTTTCCCAGCACCATTTGTTGAATAGGCTATCTTTTCTCCATGAGTATTTTTGTCACCTTTGTCTAGTATGAGATAACTGTATTTATATGGGTTTGTCTCTATGTCTTCTATTCTGTATCATTGGCCTATGTGTCTGTTTTGGTGCCAGTGTCATCCCATTGTTTTTTGTTGTTGCTGTTATGGCTCTGTAGTATAATTTAAGTTCTGGTATTATGATGCCTCTTGCTTCACTTTTCTTCCTAAGGATTGCGTTGGCTATTCTGGGTCTCTTTTTTTCCAAATGAATTTCATGATTGCTTTTTCTAGTTCTACAAAGAATGTCATTGGAATTTTAATAGGAATTGCATTAAATCTATAGAATGCTTTTGGTAGTATGGCCATTTTGACAATGTTAATTCTGCCTATCCAAGAACATGGGAGATATTTCCATCTTCTAAGGTCTTCAATTTTTTTCTTTAATGTTCTGTAGTTTTCACTGTAGAGGTCTTTCACCTCTTTTGTTAGATTGATTCCAAATATTCTATTTTATTTTTTGACGCTATTGTGAATGGGGTAGTTTTCCTAATTTCTTTTTCAGTGGCTTTATCACTGATATATAGGAATGCATTTGATGTATGGTTGTTAATTTTATATCCTGCTACTTTGCTCAATTTCATTCATTAATTCTAGAAGTTTTCTGGTTGATTTTTTAGGTCTTCTAAATATAGAATCATATTGTCAGCAAATAGTAATAATTTGAGTTCTTTTTCTATTTGTATCCCTTTTATTTCTTTCTTCTGTCTACTTGCCCTGGCTACTTTCCAGGATTATATCGAATAAAAGTGGTAAAAAAAAAAAAAAGGTATTCTTGTCTTTCTGCAGTTCGTAGATGGAATGCCTTCAGTTTTTCTCCATTTAGAATGATTTTGGTCTTGGGTTTAGCATGTATAGCTTTTACAGTGTTGAGATTTGTTTCTACTATCCCTAGTTTTTCTAGTGTTTTAAACATTAAAGGGTGCTTTATTTTGTCAAATGCTTTTTGTGCTCCAATTGAAATGATTATATGATTCTTCTTGAAGTCTATTGATGTGATGAATTACATTTATTTATTTCTGTATGTTGAACCAACCTTGAATCCCACTTGAATATGATGCACTATTGTTTTAGTCAGCTTTTTTATTTCTGTTACTAAAAGATCTGACCAGAACAATTTTAAGAGAGGAAAAGGACTCATGGTGTTATTTGAGGGCTCATCGTGTTTAGACGTCTTAGTCCATAGAAGGCCAGCTCCATCCCTTGGGCTTTGAGGTAAGGCAGAACATCTGGAAGAAGAGTGTGCCACAGGGAAGGAGTTCACATAGTGATCAGGAAACAGAGTCAGAGACTTCACTCTCCAGATACACAATATATACCCCATATAGAGACTCCACTCTCCATATAAAAAATGTATACTCCATAGCCATCCCCCCAATTCCCATCTCCTCCAGCCATACCCTGCCACTTCATTTAATTCCTATCGGGGATTAATTCACTGATTAGGTTAGTCATTTCTCTTCTGAATCTTCTTGCATTGTCTTATGTGAACTTTTGGGGGATACTTCACAACCAAACCATAACAACTATATTTTTAATGTTTTTATATGTAAGTTGCCAGAATTGTATACAGAAGTTTTGCATCTATGTTCATTAGGGATATTGGTCTGAAGTTATCTTTCCTTGATGTGTCTTTGTCTGATTTTGATATCAGGTGATACTAGCTTCATAGAATGAGTTTGGAAGAGTTCCCTCCTTTTCTGTTTCATGAAATAGTTTGAGGCTTATTGGTATTAATTCATCAAAGGTCTTGTAATACTGGGTAAGAATCTTTTTCGTCCTGGGCGTTACTTAAATGGTTGGCTTTTGATGACTTCTTCTATTTTATTGCTTGAAATTGATCTGTTTAAATTGTGTATGTCCTCCTAATTCCATTTGGGTAGCTCATTTGTCTCTAGAAATTTGTTGATGTCTTTAAATTTTTCATTTTTATTGCAGTATAAATTTTCAAAATAGCTTCTGATTCTCTACTGTATTTCAACAGTATCTGTTGTAATATTTTTTGTCATTATGAATTTTAGTGATTTGAGTTTTCTGTCTTCATTAGCACAATTGAGTTTATCAATTTTATTTATTTTTTCAAAGACACAAATTTTTGTTTTGTTAATATTTTAATTGTTCCAATTATTTCAATTTCATTTATTTCAGCTCTGATTTTAATTATTTCCTGTCTTCTACTGCTTTTGGTGTTGATTTGTTTTTCTTTTTCTAGGGCTTTGAGATCTTATGTTAGGTCATTTACTCATTGACTTTCCGTTCTTTTAATGAATTTAGCTTAATAGTGTCCCAGAGATTTTGACAAGTTGTATTAGTTCTCATTTATCTCTGGTAAGTATTTTAAAAATTTCTTCCCTGATTTCTTCTTATATCCATTGGTTAGTCTCTAGGTGTTGGAGTTTTTATTTTTTATTGTATCAATTATTTCTAATTTCATTCCATTATGATCTGATAGAATGCAGGGTATAATCTCTTTTTTATTTCATAATTGTTGCTTTGTGGCATATTTTAGAGAAGAGTCTGTATGCTGCTGAGAAGAACATGTATTCGTTGATGGATATAATACTCTTTATATGTCTGTTAAGTATAAATTATTGACTATATTATTAAGTTCTATAGTTTTTTTGTTTAGTTTTTGTTTGACGATCTATCCAGTAGTGAGATAGGTTTGTTAAAGTCACTCAGTATTATTGTATTATGGTCTATTTAATTCTTGAAATTGAGGAAGGGTTTGTTTGATATATGTAGATGCTCCATTGTTTGGGGCATAAATATTTAACGTATTATGTCTTGTTGATGTATAATTCCCTTAAGCAGTATGAAATGTCTTCTTTGTCCCTTCTGATTAACTTTTGGCTTGAAGTACACTTTATCTGACATGGGGATAGAAACCCCTGTTTGTTTACTCAGTCCATGTGAGTGATATGTTTTTTCCCGTCCTTTCATTTTCACTGTGTGGATGTCTTTGCTTATGAGGTGAGTCTCTTGGAGACAACAGATTTTGGGGTTTTGTTTTTTTAATCCAATCTGCCAATCTATGTCTTTTGGGTTTATTAGTTTAGACCATTAACATTATTTTTGAGATATGATTTGTGTTCCCAGTCATTTTAGATTATTTCTACTTTTTAATTTGAATTAATTTCTCCTTTGATTGATTATTCCTTTTGTATGGCTCCTCCCTTTGTTGATTTTTGACTTTTTTTCCATCTTCATGGAATATTTTGTTGATAATGTTTTATAGCACAGATTTTCTAGTTATGAATTCTTTTAACTTTTTTTTTTATTATGGAAGGTTTTTATTTCATCTTTAAATCTGAAGTTTTATTTTGTTAGATATAAAATTCTTGGTTGGCATCCATCTTCTTCAGAACTAGGTATATATTATTCCAGGACCTCCTGGCTTTGAGGGTCTGGGTTGAAAAATCACCTGAGATCCTAATTAGTTTCCCTCTATATATAATCTGATATTTTTTCTCTCATAACCTTTAAAATTCAATCCTTATTTTCTATATTTGACCTTTTTTAAATGATGTGTCTTGATGTGGATCTGTTGTGATCTTGTACATTTGAGGTCCTCTTGTATTTGATTTTCCATTTCATTCTTCAGATTTTGGAAATTTTTTCATATTATTTCATTGAAAAACTGGGCATTCCTTTGGTTTGTATCTCTATGCCTTCACCTATCCCGATAAATCTTAATTTGGTCTTTTCTTGTTATTTCATCATTCTTGGAAGTTCTGTTCATGGTTTCTTACCATCTTCCCTGTGTAGTCAACTTTATTTTCAAAATTATATATTTTGTCTTTATTGCCTGAGGTTCTATCTTCCAAATGGTCTAGTCTATTGATAATAATTTCCATTGAATTTTTAATTGGTTTATTGATTGTTTCATTTTGAGGATTTCTGGGGTTGTTGTTGTTATTGTTGTCATTTTCTGAGAATCTCTGCCTCTGCAATGATCTTTTACCTCCTCAAATTTATCTCTGATTTTATTCCCTATATCATTCTTTATGTACCAGGTCAGTCTAATATGTACATTCTAAATTCCTTTTCTACATTTCTTTTACTGTGTTGTCTATGGGTTTAATTATTGGATCATCTTGGTTTGTTTGGGCCACTTTGTTCCATTGTTTTCTCATGTTGTTCTTATGTCTGTCCTTCTAGCAGTGTGGATTTCAAGCAGTACAGTGTCTACCCTGTATTTTAATAGTGTCCCTGAAGATTTCTAGTACCTCGCCTTTAAGGAAGAGACAAATAATAACTGCACCCAATACAAACAATATACAGCCTTAAACCAAATAGCTCCTATTAAGGCATCCACAGTTTTATTCCATTAAACTGAAATGATGTGTTCAATTATTGTCTACAATACAAACATTAAGTTTGCAAAAAAGTTTACAGTTTCCATTGGTGGACAAAGAGAGAACAAAAGTCATGTAGGGTGTGATGTTTATGAGGAAGGATCAGAAAAGATAGAAGTTAAAAAATTATAGGAAGAATGAAGGGAGGACTTTAAATAGAGGTTGGGTGTTAGCAAGAGAAAAGTGAGAAAGAGAATACAAGGAAACAGATAAATGAGATGGGAATATATATATAATTTTTTAAAAGAAAATAATAAACTGTAATGTACTATTCAGATATCCCAGTCCTCAATAAAATGATCCATGAAAAATACTTGGTTTCAAAAATGGTAGACATGTGAGAGAAGAAAAAAAAGGAATCTGGATGAAAAATTGAACACTTTTTTCCATTTGCTGTTCAAGTTTCTCAGCTTCTCTTCTGCGCAGTTAGGTCTGTTGTCTGGAATTTGATGCTAGCTCTACCCTCAGGGTAGTTAGGGTTGCTAGGGTGAGAGTGTTAGTCCTGGAAGCGGAACTACTAGAGCCAAGGTGTAGGCTTAGGTACGTTCCAATCTCTTCACTGCGTGCCTATTGGTCTGAAGATTTTAAGTCATCACACCTCCAAGGCTCAGCAATTGTCTGTCCACATTGGAAGACCGTACCTCGGGAATCTCCTTTAGGTTCTACACATGTGATGTAGGAATCTGTTCTTAGCCCACTGCTTTGCCTGCAGACCCCATGAACCCTGGTCGTCATTTGGTCTCCAAACTTGATCTCTTCCTTTGCCTGTCCTTTCAAATTCACAGTCAGGCACTTCTCTTCCAGCCAGTACTGCAAGCAGCTGATTGGATGGGGAGGGAAAAGCCAGGTGGGTTTCCTTGATCAGTATTCTCCTGTGTAAATGTCCCTCCATGCTTGATTTTCTCCAGTCACTTTGGAACACTCTCTATCACACAGCATGGGTTTGCCTTGCACATTTTTGGGGCCAGACTTTGATCTGCCAATAATTGACTCACCTAGCTGCAGGACCCCAGCCACTGCTTCACAAGGGTTCTTTCTGCTGTCCTCCATGCATGCCGCCAAAAAGCTGGTGGCTTCCCTCCTGTACACAGATGCTGTGCAGCACAGCTTACTGATTTTTTTTTGTTGTTGTTTTTTGAGCAGTATCTCCGAGCTCTTAAGCTCTCCATACCGCAAAACACCTCTGTTTTCCTAGGAATGGGGATTCCTTTATTGCTTTACTACATTCACATAGGGATTATTCTGGTTTGTACTTCCAGCTATTTTACAGCTCTGGAGCTGGGGATCTTTCCCCCTTATTTTATTATACAAGATCTCTTGAGTCCATGATCTGTTTTGAGTATCCAGTATTAAATTCCAGTTAAGTCCTTCCTAGTTCTGGACCATTCACCCATCTTGTTGAAAAAAGTGACCTTTTTGCTTTTCTTGGTTCACTCCACAGATCTGTCAGGGAAGCAAATACTTTATTCAGCCATCTTCCTGCATTTCCAACCCCCCCTTTTTTTTTGAAAGAGAGTCTCACTAAATTGCTAAGGCTCATCCTGAATTTTTGATCCTCCTGCCTCAACCTCCCAAATTTCTGGAGTTGCAAGCACACACCACTTACCTGGCTCTTTTAATATATTTAATCCAATATAATCTATTCTATATTATTATATGTTTTGTGTCTGTGTAATTTAGATATCCATGTAATATGAATAATATGTATCATATATCTTAGGTATATAAGTAGTGTGTAGTATCAGTGTATATAGTATGTTATATTATGTACACTGTTGCTATATAAGCATATCTAAGATGTTATTTTTAAAAGAATTATTAAAAATGTTTTTTTACATAATAAATTTTTTATCATACATTTATACTGAAATTCATTAAATGACATAATATTCATTGTTACTTTTAATTGGAAAACTTAGTCAAAAATGTTTTAAGTTACAATACTTGTAACCCTGGGGGAACTATCATTTTTGTCTTCCCACTGCCTCAGTACACGTTATGCATGGTAGAAACTTTGGATAAAACACACAACACTAATTTTTTTTATACTTTTTTATTTATATTAGCTTCTCTGTTGATTCAGTGGTAATTAAAGAATCTGATGTACAGAAATCAGTAGTACATCCTGGAAGTTGTCTAAAAAAGAATATTGATCATGCAATAGAGGTATGTTATTTTTAATCTTCATTTTTAAACAGTTATGTACACTGATACTTTTTCTTACTATCAATTTTATGTCTTCAGTTTTGTAATTATGTAGTAAATATTTGGCTAAGATTAAGCATAAATCATGAGGATAATACCTTATATAAAAGATCCAGAATGTCTATAGAAATATTTTTCATAGCGTAGGAAAAACACAGGGAAAGTTAAATTTGAGAATTTTCCTCCCCTATTACAGTTTAATTTTTTTCTTTGTAACATTTCTTTTTGAACTGTGTAACAAATCAGCTTCAGTACCATGGCCAACATAGTCTTTTCTTCCCATTATGGAAGCGGAGGGTATCTTCAGAATGGTGTATAGGATTCCCTAAAATCCAAGGTGCTAGGGCTGGAATAATGGATCAGGCCATCTTCCAACAGAAATAATGATAGAAAAAAGCTTTTTTTTACCATGCTTGCCACTGAACCACTCTCTGCCTGTCCTCGACATTGTATTATTCAAAACTTTTTTCAACCCCCAACTGCATCTTCATCTTCACTAAATAATTCTAAATTCTAGTAAAAATTAAAATCACTGACTATTGCCCATTCTCATTCTGGATATTAAGAAGAGATATGAGCCACACTCATCCCTTATTAAATGTCTGTTGGATGAAATTCAAATGATTGGTAAATAAACAAATACTATCATGTTGACAGTATATCAACATTTCTAAAAGAAGATGTATTTTTTTAATTGATAAAAATAATTTGTATGTGGAAAATGGTGTTCTTTTAATAAATACCAAGAAGAAAATTTGCTCATGATTTCATTATCAAACATAGCCACTTGTTAACATTTTACCTATGTCTTATTAATTATATTTAAGTATCCTTAACCCACCCTAGAATTTATGCTAATAATTACAGATATGTAAATATATTTCTCTCTTTGCATCTTTAAGTTTATAGTAAGTGTAATTATTTTGTAGGATTATTAGATTAAATGTTTTTAGTTAAAAGATAACTGAAATTTATTTTTACTTGAAAGTGTCCAAAAATAGTGATATTTTTGGAATATTGACTACGTCCTTAAAATTAATGGTATAAAATCAGTGTAAATTGTCATATTTCACCCTTCAATTTAGTTTTCTAAGGAATGTGGAATGAAACAAGAAACAAATATGGTTAAATTTTTGGAAAAACAATACCAAGAAAGATTAGAAGAAGAAATAGCTAAGGTAAGTTTATAGTTTATCTGCAAGGTTTTCTTGGTTTATAGATTTTCTTGATCTTTGAACTGTCAAAAAAAGCATGGATTTTATTGATGGTATGTACTTTGTTTTTATTTGTAAGTTTCATATATAGTCCATCAAACATGATGTTATAGTTAGAAAAGTTTTGCTTGTTTTATTTTAAAAGGCAGGCAGTAAAACACTTTGATGTTAAATTTATTGAAAAATAGCCTATCTCTGTATCACTTTATCAGAGGATTTATTTTTGTTTTTAAAACTATCAGGCCAGGCTTTTTTCTAATTCATATAATTTTGAGTAATGACCCACTTTTTAAATCCAGCTGGTATTTATAAATCTAATCCTTTTTTGTTTGTTTGATTGATTTCTTTAGGTCATTGTGTCAATGAGCGTTGCATTTGCTCAACAAACTGAACTATCTAGGCTATCAAAGGGAAAAGAAAATACTATGTCATCAAAACAAGCACTTACTTTCTGTCAGCAAAATGAAAAACATTATTTTAATGAAATGAAATTATCTCAGGATCAAATTAATCTTCAGACCTCTGATGCATTGGACATGAAATTTAAAGAAGAATTTAAGCCACTTAGTAAAGAGTTAGGAGAAGATGGAGAAGTTCTATTACCAAACAGTGATCATCTTGATGATATAATAGAATCAGAGGTCCACCAACTAACTATTTCAGAAGAAATGTTCTCCAAAGACAAAACATTTATTGTTAGCGAATCTGTAAGTATGCTTCTTTGAATATAAAAAAGAAAAACTTATAATAATATCTTCAGTTTAAAACAGTAGCAATAATGCTGATTAATAGAGAATGAAAGTATGAAGTCCAGTCTTGACTTTAATGTATTTTATTAATTATAAGGTATTTGATTAAGTGAAACAATATTGGTGTGAAGTATAAAATAAATCAGGTCATAGTATTCTTGGTTGTCTTATGGACATAGTACATGTTAAGTTCTCATTGTAAATTATACCTGTGTTAATTTTATTTAAACTAATTGAAGATTAATTATATTATAACTAGGTAATACCTGTGGCCAAATGATTTGCTCAATGAAATGTAAGAACATAAAAGGAAATTGCTACGAATTCAAGAAGACAATTCAAAGTATCTTATTATCTATATACTAATTCTTTTTTCTTGTTAGTTGAGGATCTGTTACCCCAACGAATTGCAGCCTTTATTAGAAAACAATAAATTCTACTTCTTTTAAAATTATCTGAATTTCAAATTTATTTTATGTGTTCATGATAGATATATCTTGTTCAGAGGAGTATTCAAATAAAACTGTCAGCTTTTTATGCAATGCAAAACTTGTGAAATGTTTATGAAAACTAATTTAGCTGTAGCTGTTCAAGGCAGAATGATTTTAATTAGTATCATAAGGGATTGAAGTATTCATAGAACCTATTGACTTGTCATGAGTGTGAGAAACTCATAAATGTAAAGCATTTATTTCCAAATAAAATTTATTATAATTTTTCTTTGAATAAGCAGTTTTCTATAATACTGTGATGACCAATGAATAAAAATTAAATAGGCAAAATTCCTTATATTTTGTGAACTTAATTTTTAAAAATATTTTTCTAGTTGTATATGGACATAATACCTTTATTTTATTTGTTTATTTTTATGTGGTTCCCAGGATTGAACCCAGTGCCTCATGCATGCTAGGCAAGCGCTCTACTACTGAGGCACAACCCTGGCCCTATAAACTTTGCGTGTGTGTGTGTGTGTGTGTGTGTTGTTGTTGTTGTTTATATTATTTCCCCATTATAAAATATCAAGAGATATAAAGGAGTTATAACTTCATTAAGAGAAGGGGCTAGAGATGTAGCTTGGTGGTAGAGCACTTGCCCAGCATGTGTGAGGCCCTGGGATCAATCTCTAGTATGGGCGGAAAAAAAAGTGGATGGGGTGGGGGTTGGAGGGGGTGGATAAAGTATTTTGTTTTTCTCTGTTAGAATTAGATTTTAGCTAAACTATCTTGTAAGTAGCTGTTTCCTTTTGGAAAATAACATATATGGTGGTAATAAATTAACTTCATGTTGTTTTGGAATTATAAATAAGAAAAATACTTTTTTAAAAAAAGTGATTTATGGGCTGGGGTTGTGGCTCAGTGGTAGAGCACTTGCCTTGCATGGGTGAGGCACTAGGTTCGATCCTCAGCACCACATAAAATAAATGAAAAAAGGTATTATGTTCATCTACAACTAAAAAATAATTTTTTAAAAAAAAGTGATTTATGCTTTTGTTTAATAATAAAACTAAAACTCAGATGCTTTATGTTGTTAATAGAATTGTTTTCATATTCAGTTAAAGTATCAGTGCTGACTAATTACCACAAAATATGTTATGATTGAGTTTTTTGCTTGTTTTTTTTTCCTATCAAAGATTCATGGTAAGATGTTGACATCAAGCATGGATGCTTCTAGACAAATGATGTCAAACGAAGAACAGTTGGAAGATATGAGGCAAGACCTTGTACGACAGTATGAAGAACATCAACAGGCCACAGAACTGTTGAGGCAGGCACACATGAGACACATGGAGCAGCTACAAGAAGAGATTAAGAGACTTAATAGACAGTTACCCCAGGTATGGAATTTTAGAGTCTCTTTTCTCCTCAATTGAAATAATGGTATTTTTTATGTGGCTTTTTTTTAAGTCAAAATTATTTTTCCTAGATACAAATAAATTACAAATACTTAACATCAGGAAGTTCCTGGGATCAACTTTAGACCTTGTTAGGCACACCTAACTCAACTGATATAATGTGCATTATCATTTTATTTAACTGCCTTTCAGACACTGGAAATGTGACTACAATATAAATTTAAAAATTCTATTGACCATACATAGCTAAAGCACTTTGAGAGTTTTAGAAATATTATACTGAGGTACTTGAGTATACAGTTGCTGACATTCACTTTTTCAATGTTCATTTGTAGTTCTGTGAGTCTACCAATTACCATCTCCAAGGCTTATCTTTATCTATCTTTAATCCATCTTTTTAATCATGAATGGAAATCTTCTGAAGTAATCTGTTTCTAGAACTCTCTCCAAGGACACATCTCTTGTTGATTAGAGAAATTCAAATTTATATAACATTCTTTTCTAAATTTAAATATCTCATGGTATTTGGGAGGTATATTCTTATCAACTGCTATATAAAATATACTCACAACATTATTGCAGAAAAGCAAGAAATATTTACATGAAAGTTCTTATGAAAACAAATTTATTGAATTTAATTTTGAAAACTAAAACGTGTATTTTTTAAATATAAAATAATAGGGAAATTGATATTTGAGAATAAAATATATCATTTGAAAAATCAGTTTTGCGGGGCTGGGGGTGTGGCTCAGGCGGTAGCGCGCTCACCTGGCATGCGTGCAGCCCGGGTTCGATCCTCAGCACCACATACAAAGATGTTGTGTCCGCCGAGAACTAAAAGATAAATATTAAAAAAAAAATTCTCTCTCTTTCTCTCTCTCTCTCTCTCTCTCCTTTAAAAAAAAAAGAAAAATCAGTTTTGCTTTTCTTCATTGCATTTTGTGAATTTGTTCTTCTAAAATTTCAATGCAAAAATTGACAGAGAAAATATTACTCGAACTATACAAATTCCTGAATATTTAAGTTTAAATAACTTTTTTTCTAAAGTTGCGAATTTTGCATTGAACTTCATATGTGCCTTTTAATCCCTAATAATGAAATATGAATCATAAGGTAGAACCAAGGTCTCTTGGTCCCAAGGGGTTAAAAGAAATCTGCTTGATGTTTCTGCTTTTTACCTCTATCGCAATCAATATTCTTGCATGACCTCTTTTCTTATTTAGAGATCCTCATTAAATAACAAAAACCTGGTTTCAGAAAGAGAAAGGGTGCTTTTAGAAGAGTTGGAAGCACTAAAGCAGCTGTCTTTTGCTGAAAGAGAGAAGCTGTGTTGTGAGCTGCACAGCAGCAGTACGCAAACACAGGTAGTATTGACTTTGGTGCATTTAGGAACAGTAGATCAACAATGCAGTAGGATTTGTTTGTCTTTATTGTTGGTAGGTGACGTATTTTTATAGTTACTGAGCTTAACATATTGGTGATCACTTAGATGTAAGGTAGGTGGAGTCAAAATGCCTTGCTTTCTGTTTAAGATAATTTGAATCTGGCATTGCTGTAGGAGAAACTGTTGTTCTACCAAGGAGCAACCTTTATTGACAACGCTTATTGCCACACTATGTAGAGTATATTAGTTTGAAGCCATTAAAACATTTTTCATCTCTACACTTGAATGTTTTATCCTTTTCTTGATACTGCTGATCTCTTGATAAATTGTAGTTAAATATTATTTCAAGCACTTTCTGGTTCACATCATACCAGTACAGAAGAATGATATGCTGTTTTTAAGATGACAGGTTTTCTTTCTGTCTTGTCCTCTCTGCCGTTGCACAAACTTAAACAGAATGAAAATGAAAACCAAAGGGAAATTGAGGAACAGATATTGAAAGAAAAGGAAATGGACAGAAAACCTGAAGATATACCTCCTGATAGTCTGTCCAGTGAGAGCTATACAAAATGTGTATTTTTTCAGTGCAAAGTCAATTAAAATGGTTGTTCAAATGTAATAAACTTTATTCATCCTGATTTTTATCTTGTATATGTGTATTTTCTTAAAATGTCAATCAGTTATTAACTTGCATTGCCTCAAAGAAACTTTTTAAACCAGAAAATTAAGTATTTTTGATCCTCTTTTGAGTAGTTACTGATTCACCAGCCAAGGGAAGATTACATGATAAGGAGTCTAAATTTAGGAGACAGTCATATGTGCCCAGCCATTCCTGCTGGAGGTAAATTATTTGAATTGGCAGCAATTTTCTGGGGAATGCAATAAACAGGGTCAACTTCCTGAGAGCTCTGATATTCTTACTGCAGCTGTGAGAGTTGGGGCCACTCTGCCCTCTTCCTTAACCAAGGTCTCAACCCCCTTGATTGAGGCAGGCCACCGAGGAGTATGGTTCTCTATTTCTTTGTCTAAGTCTTGTAGTCCTGATGTATCCAGTGCAGAAATTCCTCCATAACCCATAGGAATTCATATGTTTTGACTTTTCAGTTGCAGCAGGAAGTCAAAAACTGGAGTGCATCACACGCTGAGCTCAGGAAACAAATCAAATCATTTGAGAAGTCCCAGAAAGATTTACTTGTAGCTCTTAATCACAAAGATGATACTATTAATGTAAGTTTATACTCCAAATACATGTTTCATCTCATGAATTCTCCTGAAATCTTCTGAATTACAATCGAGAGTCTTCCAACCTTTTGCTTCTTTTCTAGGCTTTAACTAATTATATCACACAGTTGAATTGGTTACAATGTGAATCTGAATCTGAGGATCAAAATAGAGAAGATGAGTCAGATGAATTAACCAACGGAGAGGTAGCAGGTAAGATCAGTCTCAGGGAGGTTGAATCCTTTTTTTGCTTTCCTGTCTTTAATTAAGTATTTATACAGATGCCACTTTTCAGCTGGCTGATTTTCTTCTTAAGCTTCAGGGTTGTAGACACATATCACTGGATCTATAGATATGTCTGTTGCATTGGCAGAGGTGGGTTGCTGGGGTATAATGTAGCAATAGGCATGTGAAGAACACTGACTTCTTCTATCCCATTGAAAACTAGTAAGTACACTGCAGCTACAATAGTCACATCCTGTACAATACTTAGAGTATTGAACATTGTACAGTAAGAGAAATTTATTTCTTAACTTATGCAGATGATAGTTGATTTTGATACTCATCATCTCTATGGGTCTGTGGTTTTAAGGTCCACAGTCAGTCTTAAGAGTCTGGAGGTAGTTGGAACCGTAAACTAAGGCTGTGAGAACAGAGGCTAGAGACTATCAGAAAGCTAGAGAGAGGGAGTGTAACAGTGTTTACTGATGAGGAAAATATTTCCAGATGTTTTCTCCCAAGTTGGATATTGCTTACATAGCAAGTATTTCAAACCACACCTGGTAGTAGATTCAGGGAGAAAATAGAGGATTGAATCTTTCTAAATAAGACACTTACTTGCCCAGGTGAAAATAGATCTGAGAGAGAAGAAAAGCTTTTATCTTACAAGAATAGCATAGATAACATTTTAGTTGTGCAAACTAGAAATTCACCTTTTGTTTTGTTTTGTTTTTAAGACAGACACAGTACTTTTATTTATTTTTATGCTGAGGATCAGACTCAGTGCCTCACACATGCTAGGTGAGCACTCTACCACTGAGCCACAACCCCAGCCTGAAATTCACCTCTCTCTCTTTTTTTTTTTTAAATCTAAGCTTGCAATTCTCTTAAAAGTCATTAGTCTAATCAGTTTAGTTATTTAATTGATTTTTTTTCTTCTGGTGTTTGAACACAATCATTATTTAGTTTGGGGAAGTTAGGAGAGTATAGAGTTAAAAGTAAGGAAAGAAAAAGCTAAAGTCTTTTGTTTTTTAGGTGATCGGAACGAGAAGATCAAAGATCAAATTAAGCAGATGATGGATGTCTCTCGGGTATAGTTCTTTGTAAGAGTCCCATAGTGCCTGTGAATTCTTCCTGTGCCTCACTTTTAAGAATACCTCTCTTTTCTGCAATTTTTAGACACAAACTACAATATCAGTAGTTGAAGAGGATCTAAAACTTTTACAACTTATGCTAAGAGCCTCGATGTCCACAAAATGTAATCTAGAAGGTGGGTTCTTCTTGAGAAGAAATTGCCATGTTGGAAAGACTTAAAATTTTATTGGAAAGATAAAGAATGGCTTCTTGCTTTCATGCTTCTTACTTTTCTTGGCACTACTCCCTCAAACAAGTTCTTAAGTCCTTGTACACATATAGAGATAAGCTGTTTTATCCTTTACAGACCAAATAAAGAAATTAGAAGGTGACTGCAATTCACTACAGTCTTCTAAAGTTGGACTGGAAGAGGAATGCAAAACTCTAAGGCAGAAAGTGGAGATTTTAAATGAACTCTACCAGAAAAATGAGATGGCACTACAAAAGTAAGATTTTTATTGTTTGTTATTGTTATCACTGTGTGAACTAATAGATAATTTTATCTTTTCTTAAGATTATTTACAATTTCTTCTAGTTGTAATAAGTAGAGATTTGTCTTTTTTCCTTTGTGTTTTGTTTCCTATAAGTTGCATTTTTCTTTCCATCATCAGTCTTAAGAGTCCTGAGGTAGTTGGAACCATAAACTAAGGCTGTGAGGACATCGTAATCAATTGTCAAATTCATATGAAGGCAGGAAGTGGTAAAATGGTATTAACAGTCACTGATGTGGAAATACCTCTCAAAGTTCTAGACCCTTTCTATGATCCCCCTTTTTATTTTAATTACCTTTCATTGTGATCAGTTATGTAATTCTAATGTTTTGAACTTGTATCTCTAACTCTGGACCTTTAAAAATACTGAGTGATTTGGAATGACATGTTTTAGTAGAATAAAAACTTCAAAAAGGAATAATATTTACTTATTGATGGTACAAGTTTTGGACTTGAATATCTCAGATGTTCACACAAAATTGAACTGTGGCAAGGACCTTAGGAGTTATGATTACAGAAGTACTTGTTTGTAGAATATATTTATATATTAATCTTCTTAGTGTGGAGCTAGTTATTTTTTGAAAGTTCATTTGAAGTTTTTAATCCACAAAAATACTTGGATTCTCTAAAAATAGGTTGTGTCAGATTTTATTTGTTTGCACCTGATTTTACTCTTCGATATATATATATATATATATATATATATATATATATATATATATATATATATATTTATTTATTAATTAATTATATCATATCTTGTAAAGCAAAGACAGACCTTCTTACAGACCTAACTATTTTTAGGTAGTTTGACTTCTGTTGCCTAATTAATGCATTAAATATTGAAACCTTTCCATTAACTTTTCTAAAATTCTGTGATCTCCAAGCGACCTTTTTAGAATCTCAAATTTTTGTTCAGGCCAGTTCTAAATTCCTGGCCTGTTTCAAATAAACATTTCTCATTTTATCACTTTTTTTTAAAAAGAACACTTGTTTTCTCTGTCCCTGCTAGTAATCTGAATGACCTAAATGGCAATTAATTTTTTTGTAATGCAGTTAAATTGTAGCACTATTTTTCTCAACTCCTCCAAAATTCATTCAGTCTTCATCTGTGGTTTTTACTCTTTTTACTCATCCCCAGGTACTATGTTAGTTCATGCCTGTGTCATCTTTTCTGTTTCTAACCTAGATCATCTGTCTTCATTCTCCATTTTTTATATTTGTATATAACTTATTTCAAATTCTTAGTAGTTTTCTTTATAGCCGCTTGAGTGGACTTTCTAAAATATAAGTCTGTCCATGTCAATATGTGCCTGTGGTTTATGAAGAATTTGCTTTCTGTTTGATGACCTGTTCTTTTTTTCTTCCTTCTATCTTTTTAATAGTTTAAATATTTTTAATTATTTTCCTCATCCCCTGTATAAGCTTGATGTAATCATAAATTATAATGGAATTATAATTATATAATTATAATTTTATTCATGTTCTCATAATTTAAAGGCCATGGTATATATTCTGGATTTAACAAAAACCTGACATAGATTAATAGGTTTATTATTTTTTTTTATGGGCTTTAAGTAGCTCCTGAATCAGATAACTGTTGTGGCATTGTATGTTAGTACTTCATATACTGTGAACTCCACAAGAGATTCATTCAATTTATACACATATTTAAAGTTTCTGTAGTTCTGCATTCTACACTGTTGGTTTCTTATTTGAAATTATTTTCATTCTATTTGAACATTGTCCTTTAATGATAGATTTGATTAGTGTATCAAAGGTAGTACAAGGATAAACAGAAAATAGTATTTTATTCACTAAATATTGCTACCTTTATAATCTGTATTAGGTTGACATGAACTTCATGATTAGAGTTAAAACCAGTTTCCATTTTTAAAAGATCTTTCTTTTGGCTACTGAATTTTGACTGTTACTTAGTTTTAGCAATTTAAAAATATCCAATTAATTACCATCTGTTTTAAATTTTTTCTTTAAGGAGTCCATTATCATTGTTGTTTCGTCTTATCCCTCTTCTAGTTTCTGTAGTCCTTTCTCTGTTTTTTTAACAGTTGTATTGGGAAGTGCCTAGGTGTAGTTTTCCCCACCCCACCCACTTTTCCTCTTGCAGTTATGTTGCTTGGGACCATTAAACACTTCTTGAATTTTCGAGTCTTTTTCTAAATGTTGATTTTACCTCATTCTCTCTTCTGATTATAATAATGCATATTAGAATTTGATTTCCCCTGCCTCCTACATTCTGGATTTACTTCTTCTGGATATTTTCTTCTGACCTGTGTTAAAAGCTCTAGGATTTATTTCACTTCCCAAATCTACTGCTAAAATCATTCATTGAGTTTAGGATTTTAAAAAATTCAGGGTTTAAAATATTATTTTAGTTGTAGATGGACACAATATTTTATTTTTTATAGGATTTTTTTAAGAGAGAGAGAGAAAGAGAATTTTAATATTTATTTTTTAGTTTTTGGCAGACACAACATCTTTGTTTGCATGGGGTGCTGAGGATTGAACCCGGGCCGCACGCATGCCAGGCAAGCACGCTACCGCTTGAGCCACATCCCCACCCCGACACAATATTTTATTTATTTTATGTGGTGTTGAGGACTGATCCCAGTGCCCCACACATGTGGGGCCTGTGCTTCACCACTGAGCCACAACCCCAGTCCTATTTCAGTACTACAGCTCAAACCCAGGACCTTGAGCCATGTGCTCTACTATTGAGCTACCTCCCCAGACTCCTTGCTCTTTCTCATAAGGGACTAGGGTCTTACTGCTTTCCAAGCTATCTTTAATCTCATAATTCTGCCTCTGCCTCCTGAGTATCTTCGACTGTAGGTAGGTCACCACACCCAACTATTTCTTGGTTTTATAGTTTCTAATCCTTTGACAAAATTCATAATCTTTTTTTTTCCTCTTTTGTGGTGCTGGGGTTTGAACCCAGAGCCTTGTGCATGCAAGGCAGCACTCTACCAACTAAACTATATTCCCAGCCCTGAAATTCATAATCTTGACTTTACTTTTTTGACTATATAAAGCACAGTGATTTTAAAACATGTGCGGATAACCCCATTAGCTGGTTTCCTTTTCTGTGGGATTTTTTCTCACAGAATTTTGTCTTATGGAGTACCTGGTCAGTTTTGATTGGCCAACATTGTTGTGGTAATTATAGATGAAATTTGAGGACTAAGACGAAGTTATCTTCTTATAGAAAAGTGTTGAGGTTACTTGAGTAAGATTGTCACTTTAAACTTAGTCAGCAATTAAGATAATTCAAAAATGACTTGTCTTTTCAATGTTTCAGTATTGTTCCTTTTGGATTTTTTTGCCTGTTCATCACTTAAGTGTGCAGTACTTTCTAATCTAAACTCAAAGGCTAGGGCATTTATTAAGGGTCCCTTTATTGGTAGCCTCATGTTTCCTCAAAGCCCAGGAAATTAATGAAGGCTTGGTTCAGACTCATATCTTTGTGTTATCTTCAATAGGAGAAAAGTACCTTAAAGTGCCAGCCTTACTTGTAATTCTGAGATTCCTTTTTCTAATGGATCTTGGCCACATACATATATCTTCACTTACTTTTTAGCTTGGATCCCTTCAAACACAATTTTATATTCTTATAAAGATGTTTTGATTGTTCTTAGTGCTCTCAGACTAACTCTTTGATAATTGGAAACAAAATTCTCTCTGTCCTTCAAGATTCAGTTTTCTCCATATTCCTTCTTAAGCCAGTGGGGAAAATTATTATATTCCTTTAAGCATCATTTATGCCTGAAACAGTGAGCTCTTTTATTCTTTAGCATCTTACAAGGTAACTAGTATATTATAGCCACTCATAAAATACTTGCTGAAGAATTAAATGAGAAGCTATATAAGAATATATAATCCCCTTTTTCTATTTGGTATCAGTAATCCTTTTTCACTGTAGTTCTTCTGATTTATGGAAAATTAAGTTTCAAGTTAATTATCTTTTGAATTGGAACTATGGCTAAAGTAGTACAAGGATAGCAGAAAATAGTATTTTTTAAATCATTAAATGTGGCTACCTTTGTGTCAGTAGATGAACATCTTGAGTTTCATGATCAGAGTTAAAACTTGTCAGTAGATAATACTCTGATAGTGGGTCAGTTTGGCTTCTTTTTCTGGTTGATAGACATTATCAAAACTCAGATTTGTCTTTTTGCTTAATTTACAATTCTAAAGTGTGAAAAATGTTCTGTGGTTAATTGCATAGCTAAAAGACATATTCTAGAAGATTTTTTCTTTGACTGACTATATGTTTATTATGGTACCAGTCTTGGATTGAGAAAAGAGTTCCTCCATGACAAAGATATACTTAGTGTTCTACCCATGGCAGAAACAAGAAAAGAATTATCCCCTGCTTTATCCTAATATGTTTAATTATGTTAGGTTGATCAGTCCTGATCTTCCACATTGAAGTAAAGTGAATTTTTATTATCTTACACACAGGAGACTTGCCCTTGGGGCACATGTTGTTTTCACATTTATTTTATTTACTGGTAAGTAGAGAATTAAGAGGAGAAGTTAGAAAATGTAAGTGATTTGCCAGAGTTTGATTTATGAAATTGCAGGTTTGAATTCCCATTTTATGTGCCTAAGCATTTTATAGAATTGTGGGAAGTGATGTTCACAAAGAGAAACTTTTGATTTGATAACTGGCTTTATTTTAGGAAACTGAGTCAAGAAGAATGTGAGAGACTAGAAAAAGAGCAGCAGCTGTCAGCTGCAGATGAAAAGGTGATTTCCAATGTACAGGAAGTTAAAAATTACAAGTGAGTTCAGTTTCTAAAGGAGGGTGTCAATGTAATGAATTAGTGTTAGCTTTCTTTTTAATCTTTTTTTTACATTATGTAGATAGAAGAAAATAGCATGGAAGTATAAATAACGAGAGGATATGAACACATTCAATTCACACAGGAGAAAAAATAAATTGCAACTTAACAAATGAAAAATGTTAACAAAAATTTACTTGTACCCAATGGGCAAGACCATAGGGAACTTGGTCAATGCAAACAGTTCTGGGGGTTTTGTATGTTGTAGTAATTCTTAAGAAATCAGTTTGCTGTGTGTTATATCAAGACCCACAAAAGTGTGGCATTTGATAGACCTTGGAAATCTTCTATGGATATAATTTGAATAAAAGAAAAAAAGTTTTAAGGAGGAAGATATTTCTAGCAGAATTACTTGAGAACACACTATTGAGAAGTTAAGGAAATTATAATTTATCAATTCAGAATCTCTAGCAATTAAATGATAAAGAAGTTATTAGTATTAGGTTTTTATTTTATTTTATTTATTTATTTATTTATTTATTTATTTATTTTTGGTGCTTTACTACTAAGCTACATCCTTAGACCTTTTTTTTTTTTTTACTTTGAGACAGGGTCTCAGTTGCATAGGTTCCCACTTAATTGCTGAGACTGACCTCGAACTTGTGATCTTCCAGCCTCAGCTTCCCAATCATTGGGATTACTGGCATGTGGCATTGCACCTGGTCTGTACTATTAGTTTTGATCACACTGGATTCATATAACTATAGAAATGTTTTTCTTATGTATGATAAAAGTCTTTAAAAGTATAGCTGATGGAATAAAGAGAAAATGGTCAGAATGTTTCAAATTTTATTCAATTGTTGTAATTCTTAGGCGGAGAATTGAAGAGATGGAAGAAGAATTAAAGAAAACTGAGCGCTCATTTAAAAACCAGGTAGTAATTAATACTGTCCTGTAGTTGCAGAATTCTTTGATATCTAATACAGACAATTATAGGCTATAATAATGAGTCCCTAAAAACGTTTTTTTAATGTGTTGTCTTTTTCAGATTGCTATGCATGAGAAGAAAGCTCATGATAATTGGGTAAGATTTTTTCCCCCTTTTCTTTATTTTTTGCATAGCCTACCACAACTGAATTTGAATATTTTTTCTTTAATAGCTCAAAGCTCGTTCTGCAGAAAGAGCTATAGCTGAAGAGAAAAGGGAAGTTGCTAATTTGAGACAGAAGTATGTGATTTTTGTGTCTTACTGTATGTTTTATAGTGTTTTAAGGTTATGCTAGATATTATTTAGGATTGCTGTTTCATAATTCAACCCATTCTTTCTCAATATTCAAGACTACTGGAAATGACCCAAAAGATGGCAATGCGGCAAGATGAACCTGTGATTGTAAAACCAATGCCGGGGAGACCAAATTTACAAAATCCTCCTCGGAGAGGTAGGGGGCACTTTGTAAAAGGAGCTATTTTATTTCTTGGTGCAGAATGTATGTAAATTACTTTTTATTTCTGTGTGTAATGGTTATGAAATAATCTGAATGATTTGCTAAAGCGGGAGATCTGGGGGTTGGTGTCTTGGAGAAGGCTGCCTTAAAGTAGTAACACGGCATTGTTGTCTTTAGGTCCACTGAGCCATAATGGCTCTCTTGGTCTATCCCCCGTGAGTGGTGGAGAATGTTCCCCTCCACTGACAGCAGAGCCAGCTGGGAGACCTCCTTCTGCTACTCTTAATCAAAGAGATATGCCTAGAAATGAATTTGGTGAGCATTCACATGTTGCTTTATAGTAAACTTCTTCAAGGTTTTGGTTTTTTTTTCCCTTTTGAATATTCTAATGAAAACATAGAATTTGGGCCTGTACAATATATAGAAGATAATTTCTTACTTTATCTTAGTGAATGTTTTCTGTAAAATCTGTTCTAGAATAGAAAACATTTTTTTTTTCCTGGAGGTCCCTGTATTGTTTTTTTCTTTTAAATTTTACACTGTGAAGTTTAAACCTTTATCTTTAAATTAAATCTCTATGGTGTTCCTTTCCCAAATATTATAAAAGTAGCCTTAAACTTTATGTAGCATACATATTTCCAATATGAAATACTGAGTCTTATTTCCAATTCCAAATAGGACTGTAGTCTTGGTAAGATTGGAAGTCAGGTTATACAGACTAAAGAAAAGCCAACCAACACATACTTCAAGTCTATAGCTTAAAGTTTAGGACCAGTACGTATTAATTTGCTGTTCTATCAACCCAAGGCAGTTTTATTTTACTTAAGTCTCTTCATAAATTGTGATTTTCGTATTGGGCAACCCATTTTTATAAAAAATATTTTTAATTGTAGATGGTGTGGTGCTGAGAATCAAACCCAGTGCCTCACAAATGCTAGGCAAACACTCTACAACTGAGCTATGACCCCAACCCCTGGGCAACCCATTTTTAATGTTGCTTTCTAGTTATTGTTGAACCCTGACCTGTCCACCAGTGGTTTATTTCTTCTGAAAAATACATACAAGGGCTCTGATCATTCTTTCCCAAGGGTCAATGGATGGACCTTTACCTCGTACTCAATGGTCTTCTGAGGCATCTGGGAAACCCGTTGCCTCTGGTAAAGAGACCAAGTAATTTCAAAGAATCTGTAATTGTGGATGCAGGATTTTTATTCTTTTCATGTTAGAATAAGTCTGAATCCATTCTTTGATCTCTTACAGACCCAGGATGTGGTCCAGCTCACATGAACAGCAACTCCAGAAGTTCTTCTCCAGCTAAGGTGATGGATGAGGGCAAGGTAAGTTCTGTAGTTACTGTGAATCACGTGGTCGTGCAGGAACATGTTGCTTTCCTACAGTACTTGCTCTTTGCTTTATCCTTCTTTGTGTTCTATTTGTACTATCCCATTTGTTTTTTAAAAAGCAAACTGTTCCCCAAGAACCTGAGACCCACTCAGTTTCTACCATTACTTCTTTGACTGAGCATCCAGTTGGAGTAAGTACTTAGAGGTTGAGAAATGAATTGGGTTTTATTCTGTGCATTTCTGGGAAGGATATTCAGAGCATGACACTGATCTTGTTTGCTTTAAACTGCATGCAATTTTGAGCTTACTTTTCTCCTTAACTTGAAAATGTGGCTTAAGTGTGTACAACTATAACGAACTACAGAATGTAAAAAGTTATCACTCTAACTTTATATGGTGTTTTGTGTTGAATGTTCTAAGGCAAAGTAAATTCATTATAAATTATATAATTCATCATTTTTATTTTTGTTTGGAAGAATGCTATTTAAGAATTCCTCCATTTGAGCAAACCCTATTTTGAGTGATTTGAATTAGATTGGTATCAGATTTTCTGAAAGTGAAATACTGTTTCAGTGCAACAATGATAATCTGAAATGACCTCTTGAGCCAGTCCCAAGCAATGGTCTCATTTGTTCACATAAGTGCATTCTCTTGTAACTGTGTTGCTATTATATCTGGTAGGTCTTCTGCAGCTCTATAATAAAATAAATTTTTAATTGTTTAGTTTCAAACCCACTACTCATAGGAAATGATAAATCAATATCTCAAATGGTGTACAGTAAATGAAAGTAAATATTAAAGCCTTGTCTTCCTAATTTGTGTATATAGCATTGTGTTGGAAAATACTTCTCAAGTTCCAGTGTATACATATTCCAGGAACATACATCTCTGGAGCAATCTAAGGGCAGCTTAGATAAGACCCCCAAACCCCTTTGTAGTAGAAGATTTAAAAGAGAGCAAAGACCTGTTGTTAGAGAGGAGTAGAGGTGGGAAAGCATGGCTTGGAGGCAAACCTGGGATTGAGATCCTTTAATATGCAGTGTGGCCTTCATCAAATTATGATAATTCATTTGCTTTTGTTCCCTCTTATTTAAAACAAGACAGTCTACTTAAAGATCTCAGAGGTTGAATAATATATGAAAGACGTACTGAAGATACTCTGAATTGTAGCTATTATTACATGGGTAGAGAATGGATTTTTCATTTTATTCTGCTCATTCTTAATATGGAAGTAATGAGCTACTGTGATGAAAGGGAAGTGATGGGGGGGGACTCCCTTTGAAATAGGTTGTAGTGAATACAGCATGACATACTGGTCAGAAATCACCTCTGTTAATAACCTCTGCCAGTCCTCTTGCCTTTCCCTTTCCTGTGCAGATATAATCAGTAACAAACTGCTCCCTCTTGTGGAATCCTTCTAACTTCTGTAAGCTGTCAGTGGGAATACACAGGAGGGGTGGGTAGAGTTTTGCTGCACTGCTGGTGTTCTCTGGACAGGTGCCTGTTTTGGGTTTTAGCTTTTATCGGTGTTGGTACTTTGTCTTAATACATAGGAATTTTAAAACTGTTAACTGCTTTCAAATCTTAAATTGCAGGTTAATATGGCTATGAAAGGGCCCCCTCCTATCTCAGGGGTACCCTTCATGGGCCCCCCTATGGGACCCCCGATGGGACGGCCTCCACCACCTCCCTTTTGGTATGGACCGCCATTTCAGCTCGGTGGGCCTTTTGGGCCTCGGCCAATTCCTCCACCATTTGGTATGATGATCTGAACAGTAGTGATTGACTTATAAATCACATTCATCTTTCATTTCTATTGCTTGCTAAAACAGTTGGTTGCTATCTCAGGTCTTAACAATGAAAGGATACAGCTGAGTACATTTTAACTTTTCCTCCAGTTTTCTGGGACATATGGGACACTACATAATCTTATACTGAGATAGGCAATAGCTATCTCATAGACAAGGATAAGGGGCTATATAGAGAAAAGCCAGAAATATTACTTCTGCAGATGTTTGTTGAAAATATGTTGATATGCACTGCAATAGATGGAAAGGTGGATGAGACACATGCCATAACTTAAAATTTTGTCACAGATATGAAAATCCTATAGCATAAAGTTTGTAATCACCCATAATGGAAGCATAAGCAGTAGGTTATAGAATATAGAAAAAGAAAAGTCAAACCCTGCTTACCTTGAGAAAAGTCAGAGGGAAGTGTTAAAGAGGAGGATTTAACAGTGACCTAATAAATGTTGCTGATTTAATTAGGTGGCTGTGGAAGGCCTTTTCCAGGAGGGCATGCACCTTGATTCTGATGGCATGTGTAAAGTCCATGCTGAAATACTTCATGAATTTTTAATGGATACAGTAATAAATAGTGGGATTTCCTTTTATCAAAATTTCTTTGATGTAGTAAAGTTCTTATTTCATAATCTATCATCTTGTCATGGTAATATAGTACTTCCAAATATAAATGGAGCTCTTGTGAGATAGAAATAATTCTGCAATTATATAGTAGGGAAAGAAAACAGATAAGCCTGGAGCTAGGTAGAGCCATGTTTAAATCCTTAATATGTTGCTTCATGGCTGGTTGGCCAGGCTATAACCTAAACTTGTTCCATTTCAGTTTGCCTCATCTGGCAAGTCAGGATGTTCACCAGTTGATGTTCTAGGCTTGGGAGAAATTAAAGACTATATTAACATACTTGAAATCACCCAAGTTCAGAAATTTCTGGGTATTTACATAACTTCCTTTTTATTTTCCAGGTCCTAGTATGCGTCCACCAATAGGCTTCTGAGAATATGCACCAGGTGTTCCACCTGGACAATGGGATTTGCCTTTTGACCCTCGTGATTTTTTTCCAGGACCTGCACCATTTAGACCTTTAGGCTCATTTGGCCCAAGAGAGTACTTCATTCCTGGTGCCCCATTACCACCTCCAACTCATGGTCCCCAAGACTATGGGCCACCACCTGCTGCAAAAGACTTAATGTCTTCAGGCTTTAAAGATGAACCTCCACCTACACCCGATTCTCAGAGTAGTGAGGGCTATTCACAGGCCTTAAAACAGGGCCCATAAAATTAACCTCTGACACTTAGTCAGAAAGTGGACTATGAACTATTCATTGTGTTGAAGGATTATTGGCTTCCAAATATAAAAGTTTATTTTAAATGGTTTATGTTTTTAGAATGAAGCTGCCTTGGTGCAGTATACATTTGGAGCCAAAATATTTTCCCCCTAAATATCCCCCACTTAAACTAGAGTATCCTTCCAACTTTAAAATGTGCAATAAGGAATACCTTTGTTTTAGTTAATGTAGCATATACAATTGCTAAATGATTTAGAATGTCATAATTATGGACATTTCCTGTGGAAATGCTTTAAGAACATGTATTTCCATTATCCTCTTTTTAGTGTATTCCAGTTGATAACAGAGAAATGGTGTTTTATAAGCTTGATTTTTCTCTTTAAATATCTGGTCGCAGAGACTGTTATGCTAAAAATGTTTACTCAAAGATCATAAACTTCATTTTCCTTCTTGCTGAAGTTCTTTGTTGTAATAGTTCATAAAAAATTGTTTATTAATATTTCCCAAGTGTCTGTTGATTCATTGGATTGTCATGAGACTTTGTGCCATTGGGGAAGCATGTAAACTCACTCTCAGAACTGAAGATGGTGACTTGGCAGCATATTTCCTGTTGCTCACTGTTAAGGAGGCTGGACCTTGGTCAACTGTGGACTTATACAGAGGAATTTATTTTACTTGTGAGAAGTCTTGTGGCTCTATTTTTGTAGCACATTCATGTACTTTTTTCTAACCACTGTCCATGTGAGAATAGTTTTCTGAGAATGAGTTTACATTAGTAGTAAGAGTTGTTTGACCTGAAGTTCTACTGCTTTTGCCATTATTGCATTATAACAGTAAAATATAGGGTGGTATGTTGTGTCTATAAAACATAAGGAAATTTCTTTTAAAAAATGTATACACACACACTCTTCTCTTTCCCATACCTTGCCACTGATTTTCAAGAAATAAGATAAAAAAATTAGAAAAGTATAATCCTCTGAGAAAGAATGAATGAAACTCTAAGGCTTATAATGTCTTTAATCAGCAACTATGGGCTGAATTAAATTCTTTTTTTTACAGATACTCAAATATATTTTATTTAAAAATCAATTAAAGCAAGTCCTGAATCTGTAACTACTGTCTTTAAAACAATGTTTCTAAGAACTAGCTCTCCAAAGCTGTAATTTTAATTACAGCAATTTTAACAGTACATTTTAAGAGGTTTAAGATTTAAATAAAATTATAAAAGCCTGGTACTTTTGTTTACTGCTAGACCATATTCTTCCATTCTTTAAAGTTCTAGAAAGTAATAGGATTGTTGAAACCTAGAACATATCATTGTTCTTTTTATGTCCCCTAAGTATTCTCAAAATAGGGGCAAAACTTCAGTGTGAAACAAAATCTCTAAACTACTGAAGATGACTCAGAATCAAAAAGAATTTGAGTCCGTTAGGAAGAATTCAATCTACATAGCCTCCATTTAATATCAGAAGCAGCAGCTGTGTGTAAGAGGAAAACCATATAATAGCTTATGCCATTTTTAACCATGTAAAATAAAATTTAAGTCACAAACACCAATTTTGAATGTATCTTTCAACCTCTATAGGACACAAGGCAATGCTGAAGTTACTATAACTTCTAATTTTAAAATAGCATTTAAATAAAGGTGATGTCAGCTAGGAAGATAGATTTTCAAGGAAAGGCAGATTTTTTTTTATTCAAAGCAACAGTAGTTTTCCCTCTAAAGCCTTTTTTGTATTTATTCTATTAGTAAGCTATAATGCGTTCTACGTAGTTTATCTGAGCAGTTCTGAACCCACCCATAGTTGCCTCTTCTTACATCCATCTGATTGTACCACTTCTGCAGCAAAGCCCAAGGTAGCTGCCCATATACCAGTTGTGAGAGAATACTGTCCCTTAATTCAATTATACTTTTGTATCTCAAAAGTTTTAGAAGTCCTCTCCAGCAAATTGTGTTTGAGTTTAGTTACTAAAATCATTTCATTTGTGAAGCAGTAGTGTTTCAACCTGAAAGTATTACTGCTATAGTTGTAATTATTGTCCAGTGACTCATCCCCTCCCACACTAGAAAGTAAATTTAAACAACTAATTTGTGAGATACAGATTGTTTTGTGTTAATTGCTTCAAGATAAAACCACCTTTTTTGGCAGGGGAGGTTTGGTCATTTAGGTCTGAATTAAAGCTAAGCTGATGACAATGTTCAATTTAAGTTTGTTTAATGCTGATGAAAGACATTCATACAAAGCATCCTCTTTTTTTTCACATAACCCCGTTCTTTGGTGGCAGCTGGGGTTGTGGCTCAGAGGTAGAGTACTTGCCTAGCGCAGGCAAGGCCCTGGGTTTAATCCTCAGCATCACATAAATAAATAGAGGTTAAAAAAAAGGATTCTTATGTGAAGGATGCTAAATGTTTCTTCATATAAATTATCACTTTGAGGGGCTGGGGTTGCGTGTGAGGCACTTGGTTTGATCCTCAGCACCACATATAAATATAAAGGTACTGTGTCTATCTACAACCAAAAAAAGGTTTGTTTTTTTTTTAAATTATCACTTTGATATACATGTTTTATAGTCTATGAAAAAAGAGAAAGAACAATGTATCAGTTTTGCTACATTTTAATAGTAGATTTTAAGGGAGCAACTTCAAACATCAGTAACATCAAACAAAAAGGTACTGAGTACTCCACAGGGTACAGAGTGCTGCCAAGCACCTTGGAAAGTTTACATGACATGGAGAAGATGAGGCCCTTCTCTTGAGAAGTTTACAGTCTGGAAATTTTGACTACTCAGAGTTTCAGTTGAGTGAACATTTTATTAAGGCAAATTCTTCATTTCCTAGAACTACTGTAGACCGAACTATTTTTGCACTTGTGAAATTAACCCAATCCAGATGAAAGAAAAGACTAAATTTGGTTGAGAATTCTTTCAGGCTCATATAGTTTTATTAACATTCATCTAGTAAACAAAATTGACCTAACAGACAACTGAAAAATTAAAGACTAGATCTCTTGAAGTGCAAGGGCTAAAATAACTGTTATTCATTTTAAAAAGCAAACAGATGGTATGATTAGGGTTTACACTAGTTTAAAAATAGGCCAAGTATTGCATTACCTTCATGCATTGTTCTTTTAAAATAGTGAATATTAAAATACATGGGTTCTACATGTAACCCACAAAAAAGCTCCTCATATTTTTATGTTCTGTGTATCAAATGTCCACCTTGTGTACTATGAAAGTTTTATTTATGTCTCATCATTAAGTTAAAAGTAATGTAAATGGTGAAATTATAATAGGCTAATGACCTGCATATTTTCATATGAATGTCAATATATCTAAATAGGAAATAAATGGCAGTTGTATCTACCTATATTAAAAAATATATCTTTCCAGATTTTGCATACTCATCACTTTATAAAGACAAGGTATGCAGGTTTTAAGGTTTCACAATCAGTTGTCAGAAAAACAGCAGTTGTTCCTGCAGTATCTCATTAGCATCTGACTAGATTATTTTTAGATGACATGATTTAAACCCACCCAAAAATTTGTAATTATTCTGAGAGAGATGGTTTTAATGTTAACCCTAGAATCATTAATGTTAACCCTAGAAACAATAGCAATGTGATGTAGAACAACTAATCAACATGACTAAAAATATGCTCACTTTCAGAAAAACAATCTGGTCATCTGAAAAAAAATCATAGCTACAATCTGGGGGGCACTCCCATATAAGATATTGATCTGGTCAAGGCACACTATTTCTAAGTAGAACTATCAGATGAGGGTGAATTTAGGCCAGCTCTAAGGAACAGCCTTTAAGACAGACCATAACTGATCCAATTTCCTTTCAAAGCAATCTGGTACTATCCTACCCACTTCAATTCAAAAGTTTGAAGTTAATTCAAATCAAAAGACCATATTGGAGCAAAAGTGAGCAAATGTGTAAACTCTAGCACATTCTTATTGCTGTATTTTAAAGTTTGAAGATGATCATACCTACCACAGCAGTATTGTTCCAGGAAGCAGGGTAGGAACAGTGGTAAATTAGGAAAAAGACTATTAATTGCACAATTAATAGAAAAGTAAAAACATGTTTCAAAATCTACAATAAAACTTGTATCCAAAGGAGTCATAACAATGAGGTGCTGGACTTAGTTCTGTGGTACAGCTTTGCAAAGGACTCACTGGCCTATAGGTACGGCTCACTTCCTGCCTCCTGAAAGATGAATATGCTACCCAGAGCTATGATGGTTTCTACTGAGTGGTAAAATTCACAGAAATTCCACATTACTCATGTCAGAATCATTCCTTGTGCAAAGTTTGATGTAGATGAAGATAAAGTGGTTTCTTGGTCAATAACTGCAATTTCTTTCTTTTAAAATCAGTGGGTTTCTTGTATCTGTAACCACAATAGAAAGAAGATTGTTTAAAATACTTTGATGATTGATTTACTCCAATGTTACATTCTAGATAAGAGGGACTAAGAAGAAACATGAACCAGTAACCATTAGAAGAGTATGAATCCTATATGTATATCGCTTACAGTTCTATTACAACTGGCCCAGGTTTAATCTCATCCATCTCCATGAAAGCAAAACACTTGGTGCTGGTAACCCTTTTTTTAGGCTTGCAGTGTTTGAATTCAAAGAAGATAGCTGCACCTAAGGAATTAAAACAAACCACTTAAGCCAGAGACCACACATTTCTTATGTGTCACCAGAAGCCTATGATTTTACAAAGTAACATGTGTCAAACAGTCTGATGACACAACTGTTGATAACTCAATGTGGCTGTCACTCCAAGCTCTTCTACCTTGTCTGAGTGACATTTCTCCATATCATTTAATTCTACAAAGTACAACAAAATTGTATAGCAAGAATGTAAGTTATGTACACAGGTAGAATCATAAACTACCAAAGGATATAAAATATTAAATACCACAAGAAAAACAGAAGTTACTTAAGTATCAGCAGTACCTATAGCAATGGTTTCAATAAGCACCTCTATTAGATAGAATAGAAATTTAAAAGAGTTCCTTTGATATTTTATTTCTCTCCCTCCTGAAACCACCATGCCCAGATTGTCCTTTCCATATTCTTACAAACTAACTGCCAGTTATAGTATCTTTTTACCCAATGCACCTTATTGAAAGAAAAATTAATAATTCTTTAACTGTTAGAAAGTAATCATTAGGTACCTAAAAGGACTTAAGGTAATTATTAGAGAACCTGCTTCCTTAACTCTGTATTATGAGAAAAACTTTGCTGTCAAATAATATTTAACCACATTATTACACAACTAGATAATGCAACTGCTAATTCTCATATTTAAAAAAAAAATGTTGATTTCACTTTCTTTAAGTCAATATTCATAACTATGTGACATAAGATCTTGTGTTAAGTACACTATCAACACAAACTCAGATAAGTACTGTCCTTAAGAAGTCCTTAAGAAGTCAGTAACTGATAATTGCAAACCTTTGGTTAATTTTTCAATATGCTTCTGGAGCTCAATGTCCACATTAAAATGAACATATGTATCTTCTTTTCTTGAAGCCACAGGAGTATCTGGTACAGGAGTTAAATCTATGCCATTCAGATCTGGAGAAACAAATAAGTTTCTGCTTATGAGCATTCACATATACAGATGGAAAATCTAGAAACTGCAAAGGTTACAGTTCCTAAAGAGGCATGGAAAGAGCTGAGAGGAGATTCTCAGGCTAAGAGATTCCTATTTGGTGTGAGCAAGTATGTGAGAGTTGTTGAAGTTCATGGGGTATGTGGAGAGAAATGAATATAGACTGGATAGGAGACCTCATGAAGGGGACAAGGAAGCCTTTACATGGCCAAGTGGACAAAATTTGATCTTCATAGTGAAGTGGTAAAAAGAACAAACATGTTTTCCTTAGGGAATAGCCCACTATATTTTTTATGCAAAAAAAAAATCTGGAGTATATAATTTGCCACAATGGAGCTCTGCCACCAATTTCTAAATTTGATCAAGTGTTTGGCTTATTTAGAAAAGTCTTTAAACCTAACCTTATCATAATTTCCCTGTTAAAAACCCAAAATGGATGAGAACAGCCAACAAAAACCCTTTTGTTAATGAATAATTTTTCATATATATTTTCTAAATTCTGGTTATACTGTTTACAACATACCCTGAATTTACAACAACCAGATGGTATGTTATATATAGTTTTAATTTTCTGGGTTTTAAAATCTCAGTTTAATCAAATTCAACATGGACTCATTTAATAACTCCTCAGTGTTTTTGTGTTATTCATTTATGAGTCTAAAAAAGCTCAAAAACAATTTAGTACATTTAATAATTAAAAAATATTTACATAAAAATATTTCAGGTTAACATATGCAAAGGTAACTTAACATTTACAACATCATTAAATATTTTTGTGTTTTAAGTATACTTTCTGAATGAGTATGCAGTTTTACAAATGGTCTATCAAACAAAGTAAATATTTTCCAGTACACTATATATTTGATAACTGGTAACATCGGAATTTAAAAGTGTACCAGTATTAGTGCTGTGGATTATGTTCTTTAAATAAATCTTTTTCTTTGTGGTCATATTTTTCTTTTAATTAGCACTAATGAACCCATGGAACTGACTTTATTTCTGCAATTGATAAAAGTCCCTCCATTTAATTTCAGCACCGATCTGTTCCTTTGGTGCAAAACTACAGATTAATATAAGCCATTTGTACTAACTATAGTTATTTCTGTAAAATGGTATAATTCATTCCTTAATCACATCATCATCCCACGGGATTGCTTTCAGGGCATGGATGTTATGAACGCACCCTACTTCCCTGTCCCCTGATTTTCATCTGCCTCTGTAGGACTCACCTATGTAGATACCTCAGTAGCACAGGAAGAAGAGGGGCTGAAGCAGGAGAGATGGGAAAACAGGAAATGGGGCTTTGTGTAGAAAACTACACACCCATGGAAGGTGAGGAGTGCTATTGTTAATCTACATCCTGAAGGCTGTAGCTGCTGTTAAGGACAATGTGTATGTTTAGTCCGCACGTTAGCTGGAATCTGAAGAGCAAAAATCTATACAAACTCAAAAGCAAGTAGGAAATATATTTTGTAAGTCTTTCAGAACTATGTTCTGTTATGATCTCTTCTAGGATTTTGCCTCATTATAGAATGCATTAAAGTAAGTTGTCACATATACAAGACCATCCCCTGTCAAAAACTTTGTCCCATTTGAGAAAAAACATAATGCAATTTGACAGTTATTTACCCTTTACACTAACTGTAATATAGAGATCGATGCACTGTCCAGCATCTATCAGACCAATTTTCTCAATCCTGATAGTGAGTAATGTCATTCCCAGTTCTGATGGCAACCTTGGTAATAAAGTACCTGGCAACAGAGAAACCTCAATAAAAGTTAGCTCCACCAATAATTCAGAGTAAATACTTTGACAAACAGAAGATATAGCCTACCTCTTAAGAACTAGCTAGGCATTATGTATTTTTATTTCCAAAATTCATGAACATCTGATTTATACTTTTTTAGAAAAATATTTAATTTTACACATAATATATCTGCATTTCCCAACCATACAATCACCTTTAAGCAGAAATAATAATTTCTATAATAATAGTGTATAGTATGTATAATAAAAGTTTGTTAAAAACATCACTTGAGGAAGCCCAATTATACATAATAGTATAATATGCTCACATAATATTTATATTCCATATGTACTTCTATATTATACTCAGCATCTTAATATGAAGTGGTAGAACAAAGACAAGAAAAGCTTTTAAAATACTTGTTATTCTGTTCTAAAGTCTGAGACATTTAATATCAGAGTTGATCAATACATTCTTTCTTTTAGTTACTACTAATAAAGAATAATTTACAATTTGATATTTCTGTTTTAATTTAACTATATAGTCTAACTTCTATTCTTCATTCTATTTTGTATGATTTATTCTCAGAAATTAGTGCTATACAGACTGCCATATAAAAGTGCCATTTGTATAACTGAACATTTTCCCCAAAACCAACTAAAATTTTTAAAACTAAAAACCCACCCAGAACAACATGACAACATTCACCCACCAAGAACATATGAAGGAAGAAATCAACTTTTCAGTATGTTCCCTTTTTTGAAACTACCAGTAGAGAACAGATGCAAATAAGCTGATTTTAATCAAGTATGTATACAGAACCTCAAAATACATTTAACAAAAGATTTTGGTTGATGTTTTTCAAGTTTCTATTCATCAATGTGTTATGCTACTTTTAATGATGAGTTATTTGAAATACATGAAGCAATTAACACACTATATTTGAAAATACACATTTTGATTGATGGCAAATGTGGCTTGAGGAAATTTGGGGAGGTGATGGGAATGTTCTGAACTTGTATAATGATGACAGATGCAAAACTCTATAGAGGTGTCAAAAATCAATGAATTTTATTCTTACAGAAGGGAAATGTTATGATATACAAATTATACCTCAACAATGCTGTTAAAAATGTATTACTTTCTAATTTAAACAAATATGAAGACAATACAGACAAATGCAAGAATGGGAAGGCCTGGAGGCTGCATTCCACTATTGCATTAACAAACCTAAATGGGCTCAGGCTGATATCATTAAATATATACATAATACCTTTTATGCATCCTCTTTGATTGACAAATAAGGGTACTTTTAGAAGAGGGGCTTGTACCTGGACATCTGGGATGAACTTCAGAGAGCTAAGAAACACCTCTGAAATTTTATGAAAAATGTGAATATGTATACATTTATATTTATATACATACATATTCACATGTATGTATCATATATGAATTTTTCTGCAGAAAAGTTCATTCTATTATGTAGTACATGGCTGTATAAATATGCTACTGTATATGTACAAATTCTTGTGTTGATAGATATTTGAATTACTTCAAGTGTTTGGATATAGTTAACAAGGCTATTATAAATACTCTTCTGAACATCTTCTGGTGCCCATAAGCACCCATTTCTGAGACAGAGGAATCACTAAGTCACCTGGCATGTTACCTCCATACCTACTATGTAACGACAATCCATTTCCCAAGGTGGTTGTGCCAATTTTTATTCCTAGCCCAAGTGCAGTAGTGTTCCCATTGCTCCACATCCTCACTAGGTACTGTTTTCTCAGATTCTTCATGTTAGCCAATTTTGGTATAAAGAGATCAATCATTTTAATTAGCATTCCTCTGAAGATTAATAAGGTTGAGCACCTTTTCAAATAAATCAAATAAATGATTTCCTCTTTTCTGAAGTGTGTTCAAATATTTTGCTCGATTTTTTATTGAGATGTCTATCTTATTGAGCTGTAGGAGGTCTCTATTATTTTGCTGCACAAATGTTTTACAAATAGCTTCTTAGTAGTTTTCTTTTATAAAGACTTTTTGTTGAAGTAGAGCATATACATTTTAAAATGTACAAATTGTTAGCACAGTTTGCTGAACTTTCACAAAGTGAATACACCTGTGTAAATAGCATCAGATCTAGGAAAGATATGATCAGCCTCCTGGGAGTGTCCTTCCCCACACCCTATTCAATTCAGTCTTCCAAAAGATAGCAACCGTTGCTAACTTCTAACACCAAGTATTAGTTTTGAATGTTAAGAATGACTTTTGTCTGCCATGGTGTCTTCTGATTATGATAAATACTTACTGCTAGTAATATCAAATTTCTTAATACCTTTCTTCACAATCAGTGCTTTCTAGGTTATATTTAAGAAAACTTACCCCACTCCAAAATCATAAAGGTATTATCTTGAAAGCATTTTATTGTTTACCCATTCACACTTAATTCTATATGTCACACAGAATTATTGTCTATGGTGTATAGTAGGAGCTTTAATTTCATTCATTTTCACATAAATAATTGTCTCAGCACTACTCATTAAAAGACTGACATTTTCCACCACTGATCTGCAGTCCCACCTCAATCATAAATCATGTGGCAATCACTTTCTGAGTTTTCTGCCTTACCGGACTGTTTATCCTCTTATCACTAATACAGTATCTTACTTCTATAGCTGTATAAAAGGTCCAGGAACTGCAATAAAAATTCAGATGAGTTTCAGAAAGAGTCTATCTTTATAAATTGCTTCTTCTAATTTATGAACTAGTATATATCTTTACATTTTAAAAATCATAACATTTATTTAATAGAACTTTATTTGACCTAAAAGCCTTCAGAAATAAAGACCTACAGATCCAGGGAAAACTCCTGTGTTTATGTTTATGTTCCATGAAGAATGAATGGCCATGTAGAAATGACTGGAAAGGGGGTGTGAGCTAATGGTAAAAGGCTGCCAGGGTCCTAGCAAGCCCTGTCTGGTCAGATTCTTCTTGGCCTCTTTGTATAGCCTTCTTTCCTTCTGGACCTAAGGCAGGTCCTGTCTGGAATGAGGGTTTTTAAGGGAGGGGGGAAGGGAGGGTAAGGGGACAGGAAGGAAATAGCAGGGAGGGTAGGGGGAGAGAGAGAGAGAGAGAGAGAGAGAGAGAGAGAGAGAGAGAGAGCGAGCTTTCTAGGTTTTATGAGAGAAGGCTTTGGGAGAGAAGGGTGAAGGACAGGAGGGCAGGAGGAGGGCAGAGGCTTTGCTGCTGAGGTTGCTTTCAGGATTCCAATCTCCTTCAATTAGAAGTTCTCAGCAGGCCAAAACCCCACTCTTTGGGCTATCATATTCTGATCTGACCCTGCCCACCTTCCCCCTCTCCCTACCTCCTCCTCCCTTTCTCCTTTTAAGAAGGGAATTTGTAGATCTTTCCATCTTCTAAGATCTTCTTTGATTTCTCTGTTTAGGGTTCTGTAGTTTTCATTGTATAGATCTTTGACTTCTTTCGTTGATTCTCAAGTATCTTATTTTTTTGAGGTTACTGTAAATGGGGCAGTTTTCCTCATTTCCTTCTCAGAGGCTTTGTCACTGATATACAGAAATGTCTTTGATTTATGGGTGTTGATTTATATCCTGCTCCTTTGCTGAATTCATTTACTATTTCTGGAAAGATCTACCTTGCTCTTGGGATAGGCAGAATTAATATTATCAAAATGACCATACTACCAAAAACACTATATAGATTTAATGCAATTCCAATCAAAATCTCAATGGCATTCCTCATAAAAATAGAAAAAGCAATCATGAAATTCATCTAAAAAAAATAAGAGACCATGAATAGCTAAAGAAATCCTTAGCAAGAAGAGTGAAGCAGGGAGTATCGCTATATGAGACCTTAAACTATACTACAGAGCAATAGTAACAAAAACAGCATGGTATTGGCACTAAAACAGACTGGTAGATCAATGGTACAGAATAGAGGACACAGAGACTAACCCACAAAATTACAATCATCTTATTTTAGACAAAGGTGCCAAAAACATGCACTGGAGAAAAGATAGCATTTTCAACAAATGGTGCTGGGAAAACTGGAAATCCATATGCATCAAAATGAAATTAAACTCATAACTCTCACCATGTACAAAACTTAACTTAAAATGGATCAAGGACCTAGGAATTAAGTCAGAGACTCTGTGTCTAACAGAAGAAAAAGGTAGGCCCTAATCTTCATCATATGGGTTAGGCCCCAACTTCCTTAATAAGACTCCTATGGCACAAGAATTAAAACCAGGAATTAATAAATGGGATGGATTCAAATTAAAAAGTTTTTTCTCAGCAAAAGAAACAATCCGTGAGGTGAACAGAGAGCCTACATCCTGGGAGAAAATCTTTACCCCTCACACATCAGATAGAGCACTAATCTCTAGGGTATATAAAGAACTCAAAAAGCTAAGCACTGAAAAAACAAGTAACCCAATCCAAAAATGGGTCAAGGACTTGAACAAAACACTTCTCAGAAGAGGATATACAATCAATCAACAAATATATGAAAAAATTTTCAACATCTCTAGCAATCAGAGAAATGCAAATCAAAACTAAGATACAACTCTAATCAGAATGGCAGCTATTATGAAGACAAACAACAATAAGTGTTGGCAAGGATGTGGGGAAAAAGGCATACTCATACATTGCTGGTGGAACTGCAAATTGGTGTAGCCAATCTGGAAAGCAGTATGGAGATTCTTTGGAAATCTGGGAATGGAACCACCATTTGAGCGAGCTATTGCTCTTCTTGGACTATACTCAAAGGACTTAAAAAAAACATACTACAGGAACACAGCCACATCAATGTTTATAGCAGCACAATTCACAATAGCTAAACTGCGGAGCCAACCTACATGCCCTTCAGTGGATGAATGGATTTTTTAAAATGTGGCATATATACACAATGAACTTTTTAAAAAGAACTTTTAAAATCATGGCATTTGCAGGTAAATGGATGGCATTGGAGAAGATAATGCTAAGTGAAGTTAGCCAATCCCCAAAAAACAAATGCCAAATGTTTTCTCTGATATAAGGAGGCTGACTCATAATAGGGTAGGGAGGAGGAACATGGGATGAATAGATGGATTCTAGATAGGGAAGAGGGGAGTGAGGGAAAGGGAGGAGGCAGGGGATTAGCCTCCTAATGAATGTGGAATGAATGTGATGGACATCATTATCCAAAGTACATGTCTGAAGACACAAATTGGCTGTCAACCTACTTTGTATACAAACAGAGATATGAGAAATTGTGGTATATATGTGTAATAAGAATTGTAATGCAAAAAAAAAAACCCAAGTACATGTATAACGTGAATTGGCGTGAATATGCTTTATACAAAGATATAAAAAATTGTGCTCTATATGTGTAATAAGAATTGTAATACACTCCATTGTCATGTATTTAAAAAAATAAAATCAATAACAGAAAAAGAAGGGAATGGGGAGTGGGTAGGGAAAAACTGTGGAATGAACCCAAACTAACTTTCCAATGCACATATGTGAATATACTATAATGAAACTCATCATTTTGAATATCTATAAGATGCTAATTTTAAAAAATGTAAATAAATAGATCAGTAAAGTGGATCAAAGGGAACAGTGGGAGGGAGGATGGGGAGGGTGAAGGGACTGAATTGGAGCAAATTATATTCCATGCATTTATAATTAGTCCAAATGAATCTAATGTCAAGAATAACTATTATGAACAAATGACAAAAAGAATAATGACTTCACTGTTTTTATAAAATGCATTCTCATAAACAATTCAATTAAGAGAAATGAAAAAAGTAAAAGAGAACGTACAATTCAACATCTCACCAACCATAACAATTATTAAGTCACTCTTCCATCTTTTTCCCTAATTTCAAGATTACTCCAGTTTCCTTTTCCTTTTGATATTCTTTTCCTTCTTTCAACAAAGGTTTATTTTCTACATAAAATTCTTATATTTCTTTTGTTGAATTTATAATAAGGTCCTTGATATTATTTAATACTACTATAAATATTATAATAGTTCATTTTCTAAGCAAGTATTACTTGTTTGAGATAGAATTGATTTGTCTGTACAAATTTTATATCCAGAAACCGCATTATCTTATTAATGAGTTATGAATAGGTTTTTTTGCATATTCTCTATATATTCATAAATATGCAAATAAAGAACATCCTCCCTTTTATATTTCATTTTTCTTATCCTAGTACAGTAGCTAGGGCTTCCAAAACAATTCTGATGAAAAGAAGTAATAGACACTCTTGTTTTGTTCAAATTCATCATTAAATGATTTGGGGCTGTAAATGTCATGTAGCCATGTTTTATCAAGTTAAGGATGTTTTTCTGTTCTTTGCCAAGAATTGTTTAAAATCAAGGCTGTATTTCAAACTGAACTGAGAACTTTTTCTGCATTGTTGACAACATTATGAAATCTTTCCCCTTAATCTGCTAATGTGAACTACCTTGATAAATTCTGCTAATAATATATTTTGAAAAATCACTCATTAGTTCATGGAGATTTTCTGAATTATTTTCTACAGCATCCTATGTATCATAGTTTATTCAGTCAATCTTCATATAGCAGTTACATTATCTCTAACTTTTTATCATTATAAAAAACACCTCAACAGAGAATCTGGTATATATGCAAGTGTTTCCCCCTCTTTTTCCTGTATTTTGCAGGTGCATCTTCAGAGTAAATTCTCAGGAATGGGATTGCTAAGGAAAAAATATGTACTTATATGTTGTTAGAGAATGCTCAAGTTCCCTCCAAAGGAACTGTACCATTTTTCTATTCCCACCAGTGATTAATAAGTACCTATTTCCCCTAAGACTCACCAACAGTAGCTTTAATTTATGTTTTTTATTAAAAATAAAGTTGAGTATTTTTTTATATGTTTAACGGGTATTTTTAAATGTGTGTGTGTGTGTATGTGTGTGTCTCTGTGTGTGTGTGTGTGTGCGCACGCATGCACACTCGCTCATGTTGTCTGTTCCTCTCATGTATTCTGCTTTGGTTATTACAATTAAAATTTTTCTTTATATATTAAGAATGTTGGGTTGGGATGTAGCTCAGTGGCAAAGTGTCTGCCCTGCATTTGCAAAATCCTGGATTCGACCCCTAGTTCCAAAAAAGACAAAAAAAGAACCCACCCTACCCCACCCCCCAAAACCCCCAAGAATGTTACCTCTTTTATGTCTTACCTCTTTACTACCCTTTTTTTGACAGTCAAAAGACGATTGCTTTACAACTTTCAAAGTCTTTTTGATGTTAAGATTATTTTTTTCCAAGTTGATATTAAACTTGTTGTTACTTTGGGGTGAGTCAATTTTATAACCTGTCATCATCTTGATCTTTCAGTTGAAATGGTAGGGCTGATGCTACATTCTTTATCAACAATATTTTTGCCTGATACTACACACTAAGGTTTAATGTAATCATTATGCTTCGAATAATTTAATATGGAGGCAGTGATTGCAAGTCTGAATTTCTTGTTTAATTCAAGGTAGAATGTCAAACATTGTGCTCCATGATGAAGGAAGCTGACTGTAATTAAGATCAAAGATTACATAGAAAGGTGCCTATTTAAGGTGTTTCAGAATGGTCTATGATGTTCTCTCTCTCTGCATGGTCAACTCCTACATACTCAGTGAGTCCTAAATCTGGCTAGATTTATTGAACTCCCTCAGCCCTTCTTTTTGCCAACCTATGACATTGGTGCACATCTCTAATCATAATCATGTGCTTTTGGCTCTGTCTTGCTGACTACACAATAAGCATCCTGAAAGGTGTGGGAACTGTTCCTTTTGTAGTATGCACAAGGAATAAACAGATCTTTGTTGAAATATTTTATTGAATGAATGACTGAATTTCCAGTTCTAGAGGTTATCATGCTCTAGTAAACAAATGGCTAGAGAATCTATATCAATGAGTGAAGAAATAATAAACATAAAAGAAGATCAAATACTAAAATAACACCATACCATCTATAGCTCTTAAGTTAGATGAAAAAGGGTGCATGTTTTTGAATCAAAGATAAAACCATGATAGTTGTAAATTGAGCCAATGCATTAAAAGGAAGATTTCTAAGTGAAGAATTAACATATCCAATTTCATAGTGTAATATGAGAACAAGTCAAGTACATTCATAAAATCTGAAGACTAACAAGGATAAGAAAGAAATCACTACACAGAATCCAGTGTAAACTGTGCTATTCCAGCTAGATCATCTGCTCTCAGATCTAGAGCAAAGATCAGAAGAAATGTTCTTCCACATGGAATTGCTATGTAAATAAGAAATAGCTAACACTTGTGAGTATTTGTGATGTGCCACGTACTGTCCTAATATCATTTTCGAAGCAAACTCAAACACAGTTTGTTGTAATTAGTAACCCCAATATTACCACTAGATGTATGACTACTTGGATTGAATGTTTGTATGTGAATACCAGATTTCATGTATTTTTTAAAATCTCATTTCAATCCATTATTTAAAATAGTAAACTATTTTACTTTTTATTCACTGTATGGTCTATTCATGCATCATCTCTATATACGTAGACCCAGGATACACCTATTTTTATCCACAAACTCTAAATTATAGGGTTTCAAAACATGCTCCCAGAAATGGTGGAAGAAATACGCATGTCACCTGCTCCATGTATTCTTTTCATCACATCATCTTCTGGACACAAAATGCAAAACTCACACTTATCTTATTCTTCTCCCAAAGCCTCATTTTAAAGAAAGCATGGATTACTAAAATCATCTGTGTCTGCATTGCCTACTTTCAAATTTTAATCCTATGGTGAGTATACACTTGTTTCTTCCTAGAATAGTGTATTCAACCATCCCCCTGTTGAAAATATCCCTGACCTATCACTCATTTTATACCTTGCCGGATCTCCTAACATTCCTATTGATATTTATTTCCCCAAGTGCCTTGTTGTGACTGACTCTTCTTGTGTGCTGACATTCCTATTTACACTCTAATAGAAATTCATTGGATTGCAAAAAGGGCCTTTGGTCCAAATCCTAAACTCACTCTTCTTCCTTACCCTAGTCTGGAAACCTGCCTACTCTCTCTATTTCACTGGAAGTTCTCTTTTACATTCAGTAGTGCCAGGTACAAGATCTCATGCCATTGTATATGGATTTAGAGGATTCATCTCTGCAGAACATAATTCAAAACTATGTATCCAAATCAAGGGCCCAACACCCTTGTGTGCTTCAGATCTTACCTAGTTTTCTATTTTCATACTTACATTTCACCTTACATTCTTATAAATATCCCAGTTGCCCAATACCCGTATTCATCCAGCAGAATGACTCCTAACCCAAATCGAACATGATATGACCCTTAACCATACTCTGTTCCCTCAATCTATTTTCACATAACAGCAGGTCCTGATTTGATCTTGCCATTCAGGTATGTAGGGAATCCTACAGCTGCTGAGAAGCTCAAAGATAGATGCAGAAATGATCCCTGGAGGAAATGTAGGCAGCTACGTAGGACCTGTGAGGTCTAAAGTCAACTTCCATGGCCAACAACCCAGTCAGGATGAAGGGATGTTGCTGAATCAGCCTCTCTCTTCTCAATGCAGGGAAGATGAACACAATCAGGCCTATGTGAATTGCTGATCCCAGGCTCCTAGGGTATATAGAGCTTTATGTCTTGTGAAATTGTCACAGGAAGGTGGGGCAGCCTCCATCTCATGGGACCCTTGGAAACAATTGTTAGGACAAAGTGGTTGCCAAGGCAGTGACCTCATTCACTTCCCTGAAGGAAGTGACCTCACATCACTTCCTTGGTGATGGAACTCTCTGAACTTGGGATCCAGGAGGCAAGGCACCCAGAGGCAGTTCCAGTCTCAGTGGGCTCATTTGTTTGTCTGTACCAAGGCCAGAGTCATCCTTTCTTGGCACCTAGTGATGTGTGGAGAGCCAAATGCCTTAAATGGTCTGAACAGGGACCTTTCCTGAGAAAGAAGTGTTGGCTCATTGCTGGCTCCTGACAACTACACAGAGATGGCCACGGACACCAGAGCTGAGACAGGGCAGGCCACAGCTGGGGAACATATTTTCACCCACCAGTCAGAGGACAGAGTGGATAGATGCAGACCAAATACAGGGGCGGTTTGTGTGTCTTAGTGGGTGTGTGTTGCAATTTGTCATTTTGTGTCATGTTCTAAGAACATGAAGGAAAAAAGTTTTTCTGTTGTTGTTGTTGTTGGTTTGAAATGGACTGTAGACTAGTGAGTCTTTCTATGTCAGTGGATTCGACTGGGTTTGTGTTTACAGAGAGTAGAGAGAAGAATGCAGCCATGGAATTCTTTGCAGGACTTCTCATGGCCAATTTATGAATGGACTGCTGCTTGCCTTGCAGATGGGCAACACCTACCAAGATCCTAAGTTCCTGTATTCTTCCTGAATTTTGGCCACTCTATGAAGGGGTTCGTGGTTTTGTGTCCAAGATATGTACCACCTTCAAGCTGTGTGACATGCCCATGGACTGGATTGCTGAAGGGCATGCCAAGCATCTCAGAAAACTCAAAAATTAGCATGACTGGTAAGGATATCTCTGGAGAATCCCTGCTTGGATAGATGGCAACCCAAGTTGCATGATTAGGAGCTGTCAGTGCCACAGTGTTCAATTAAAGCCAAGTTTTTCTCCAGGCTTCTTTCTTCCCTATTGTTCTGTTCCCCTGAATGTCAGGGAGGTGTTTGCCTTGGGGCACTCCTTTGGGAATCCTCAAGAAAACAGTTTCAAATGGAAATGAAGAGGCCTAATCTGTGCCTTTGAGGTAAAGTGCTTTGTAAAAGCTGTGATGAATCAGACTCTTGGCCCTGTGTGTGGCTGTGAATTACATTCTCAACACCCCAGGCAACTCAAGAAAAATCCCATGTGTCCATCCTAATCTAAAAGGGTGAAAAAGAAGTGTAATATTGGATGAAGTCTCTTGCCTTCCTCTGGTCAGGCTCCTGACCCGTATGAAGTAAGAACAGGGATCCTCTGGGTCAAATGAGTTGTTGCAACCCCTCCAGTAACTAGCACACAGGTGTTTGGGTTTTTTCATGAGTCCAGTACACATAAAGAATCTACCCCTGGCAGGCACGTGGCCTCTAATTTGAGAAGCAGAGCGGTATTAACTACAGGCCCATTTTATCTTTCCTATTGTTAAGGTCTGTAAACAAGTCAGATTGGCACCTGTTATTTTGCCAGAGAAATGTTTGCGTCTGTAAACAAGTCTGCAGGGTGTCTGGCAATATGCCAGAGGGAGTGGTTTGTGAAGTAACAAAAGCGAGCCATTAAGTGTGGAGATTCCTTATTGGTTGACTGCTGTATCTATTATATGCTAATTAGATAGGCTGTGTAAAATGTATAAATACCGCTCTTATTCTACATTAAAGGGCTTCCACTCCTGCTGTATCAATGTACACAAGTTATTCGTCACCCCCCCCCCCCCCCCCGGTTATTTTGCTGCAGCCAGACTGTGGCATCCTATTTCTCAGGAAGGGTGTCCAGGCTACCAAGACATTTGGCATATGATGGGCATGAGAGCTTACTTTGCACACCATCTTAGACTGCTCCCCCTATGCAAACCCCCAGCCAGAATGTTATGATGAGTGTCTGTATGGAAGAAGATGAGGGCCATATGGGAGTGTTTTTGTTAGAATAGTAGTCTTTTGTGTGGTGGTTGGAAAAGATGACTGGGTCCACCTCAGCTTGAACTCTGGTGTGATGCCATTAGAGACTGAGTACTGAAACTGATCTCAGAGAACTATTGCCATGAATTGTGTTGGGATTTTACAAAGCCAGGCATTAGAGGAGCCTTTGGAAACTGAGATCTAGGCCGAGGGTGGCTTTCTCCACAGCACTGGGAGTCTCAGCCAGGATTTCACATGATTTTGCTGTTAAAGCCTTTTCAGCTATAGTTGAGAGCCAAAACTCACAGGAACCTCATATTTTAGACCCCAAAGGGCCTGGATTCCTGTGACCTTTCACCACTCCTTGAAAAGCCTTGCCTGCTTGGGATCTCCAGAGCTTTTACTGAAAGCAGATTCCTCAACACCTAATGGCTCCTGAATGGATCAAAACCCACAGTGCCAACTTCGTCATTCGTGAAATATGTCTAGGCTAATACCATGAAGTTTTTGAGAATCCCATGAGTAAAAATCCCTGGAGAACGTTTAGATATTCTGTTGCTCATCATGACTGAACCAGCGAGTGCCATTTTTGACTGAGTGGAATTCATGACCATGGTGAAGAACAGAGATGCCAGTGAGTAGGAGCCAGCAGGGAACTGGGCCTGGAGCAATGGAGTGTAGGTGTGTGATCCAACATCTGTGGTGGGCCCCTGTGGTTCTGTCATTGGTTTCCAAATAACATGTGACTGACAAGGTGCAGCCAGCAGACCCTAAAATATAAAGGCATGTTGTTGTGGGGAGAGGATTTGGTGTGATGCTCAGAATCAAGTTGCTACACTTAAGTGGGAAAGATATATGGGATAGCAGCCCAGTTTGTGTGTTTTCCTTCAGACCCTGACTCACCCCACATGACAGAGCTCTCTGCAGCACTGTGTCCCGGTTGACCTCTTTGTATTTCAAAAACAAACACCAAATATCCAGGGAAGCTGCAAGAAATGCCATTAAAACTGGGCGGTGAGCCAAAGGCTTCACAATCCACCCAGGGAGACATTCATACCCCAACGGCCACAGTTACCTGCATAGAGAGGATTCAGCTCTGCTGCTTCCTGTTCCTATTGGAAAATATGAACCCATGTCCTCCTATTCACATAGACTCAGACCAAGCTTTGATGGTCTCACTACAAAGGAAGCTAAAGCACAAAGCTATATTTTTAGTGCACAAATGTCAGAGGCAGATAGTCAAGAAGTCATTAGGCCAGCAAAGCTCCCATGTTTGGGGAATGTTTACCATGTCCCCTACTTTCGGGATCTCTTCTGCCACACCCAAGTTTGTGAGCTCCTCAGAATTTCCAATTCCAGATATGTATTCACAGATTTTTTTTTCTCTTCTTCTCTCATTGTGTCTTATTTGGGGTGATAGTAATGTCAAGGCATTGTGGTGGATGACAGTGGAAGATTTTTATGTGCCACGTGTTCACATATATATTAGACTCATTTTCCGTTTTGCCATTTGAAATATTGAATCTCTGACACTAACCCATAACCTACTAGACTCTGACTACTTATCCTAACATCGATAAAAATAATCCTAAAGGACTAGAAGTAGAAACGTTTGATAGGAGGCATGGTGTATACTTGGATTTGCCTTTTTCTTCATCAGAGATACATATTATAAAACCAGTCACACATTTTTCTCGTTTTACTTCTCCATGAATTTTCAAAATTAACAAATATGTAACTTCCTGACTCCCTGTCTCTGTCGCCTGGGTCACAATGTATATTTCTATATAAATATATAATCCTACTGCCATCACAGGTATATTCTTGAGAGTACTCTCACTTTGAAAAATACGAATTTCATGAAGAGATCACTGCCCCCCAATACACTGAGGTAACTGACAATTCAAGCTGTGGTGTCTGTGCTTTATACTTCATCAAGATTATACATGAAACAATGTAGAGGAAAATGAATATTTTGGGTACATATGTGAAGGATATATATCCCATTATGAATTTCGATTGGCATACATACTATTATATTTTAATGTATATATATATATATATATATATATCTTTCACAAGATATTTCTCAGAAATATTCATTTTCTTGACACAGATATTCATTTCTGAATACTCAAAATGAACTTCAGAGAATATTGAGTACTAACCCTAATATTTCTATAGTAAGTGACTCAGTTTAACATCTATGAAAGTATATTGATATGGGACATGATGTGTATTTTGAAGTAAATTTTCATTCAAAATTTTTATATTCCTCTTTCTTCAGAAATGATACATCATAGGATGTATCTTTTTAGCCACAATTCACAAATTGATATGCGTATGATTTACTTTCATTCACTCCCTGTATCAGAACCCATGTATATTTCCATGTTGCTTTACTTGCTTTTTCATGAGATTTCTTTTATAACACCTTACTTTTGAATTCCATCATCATTTTCGAAGCAAAACACAAACACAGTTTGTTGTAATTAGTAACCCTAATATTACCACTAGATGTATGACTACTTGATTATTATAATAGCCATTCCAAAAGCACTGTACAGGCTGCAGGAAATTTACTTGATTTATGCAGTAAATCCCTGAGACAAGTTTATGCAAAGTAGCCAGTGTAAGAGTGTTGTGTAAAGATATCTTGGGAATAAATAGGGATTTTATTTTCTGACTTCTTTTGTGAATGACTGTTAGAAACCATAGTCCATAAAAGTCCTAGAAAAAGAATGCAAATTTATTTGTTTGCAATTTACAGATATTTGCACATGCTCAGTTACCTTTGCATCTAAAATTGGAAACTTCAGAACATAATAACTTGAAAAAAATTTGTTAAAGTTTAAAAACTCAATGCACAAACAAATTTATTTTAGAAGCATTTGGTAGTTGTGGAGTTATTACTGTGGTCAGCAGAGTTGGGACAGGGCTCTGGAAGGTCTAAAATCTCACTCAGGGTATTGGTGATTCACTTTATTTTACACTACTAGACCCACAATACAATACTGCCAGCAAGAACAGTTGAGAAAATATGCTGATAATGTCTTGAGATGAACTGGCCCCTTTGACATTTGGCTACTTCTTTTCATTTATCCCAGCTCATGAAACTGTTGGGAATATATTCATGATACCTAGAAAATCAGACATTTTCTGTGCCTTAGATACATGTGGACCACTTCTCCCACATTTCTCTTTACTGAGGGTTATTCTGGCCTTTGGAAATTTGGTCCCAAATGTGGTACTTTGCTCAACATAGATCTAATGCCCAGTGTAATCTAGCATTTTGTACTGATTAAAGGTAGATATTTTCTAAATTGTGCAATGTTTCTTAGTCATTCTACTCATTTTTTTACTTTAAAAGAAGACACTTATAACATTAGTAGTTTTTTGTTAAGTGTATTTATAGGTGGAAAATGATCCATAATTTTAAAATTCTTCTTTATTTTCAGCATAATTTTCTCCTTAACATCATCTTTTTTTTGTGTTGCTAAGGTTGTAACCCAGTACCCTGCACATTATGCACACATGAATTGTGCCATCAGTCCCAATTTCTAAGTTTAAATTGGTGAGTTTCATCCATTCACGTCTAATGTTATTTTTCACATGATTGAATTTAGATAGAACTTTCTGTTGCTCTTAGCAATACCAAAATGAACATAAATATGAATTCAGATTTTGTTCATGTTATGATTCTTTGGTCTATATTATTGCAATATAGTTTATAATATACATTAGTGTCACATAACAATCACTATTTTATTTGTTCTTCTGAATTAAAGGTTTGTGAGTATTTTGCATATTTTACTTCCCATATAAATTTCAGGAAAAAAAAAGTTCGGTTTTCTCTCTGCTTTTATTAAAACAAAATCATGCTAAAAATTTTATGGGGAAATATTGTACTTTAAATTGAGAAAAAAAATGGTTGTCTTTACAGTGATGAGGTTTATTTACACACATGATATTTCTAATTCAGTTTTTTATGTGTTTCTGAAAATTTCTATTTTGTAATAAGCTCTACATAATTCCCTTGAAAGCCTCTATACATGTGATATGTTATACAGATATCACTTTTATATAATACTTATGTAATATTTTTTTCACTTTGATAAATAGGGTGTAATGAAACCAAAATATTTCTAGGTTCTCAAGTTCAATTTTGCCTCAAACTTTAGTATTTCTTTCTTCTTGAATATACCTCCTCTTTATTCCAGCCCCTATAATTCTACTGTATGAAATAATATAGAAGTAGCCTTATGCTATAATGTAACTAAGTATTATCCTCGCTCACTGATACTTAGTGAGAAGCATCATATATATTAAATAAGTAAACACTTTGTACAGAACAATAACTGTTATATACAACTACATTTCTAGTTAATGAAAACTTGTTTTCTGTTCTCATCAATACTATGTAATTTTTTGTATCTGATGCTATTTTCTATTTCTCTCAGTTGTTAAAATGTTATTATTATTATTATTATTATTATTATTATTATTATTTTGAAAATTTCATCAAAATAATTTGGTAATTTAAGTCTCTTACCTGCTTCTCCCTTGTTGTGTCTTTCACTTCTTTTTTTTTATTAAAAGTGCTTAGTTGTATGTGAGTTCTAGCTCTAGGTGTGATCACTGGGCCACACCCAGAGCACAATTTTTATATTATTTAGAGACAGAATATCACTGAGTTGCTTAACACCTTGCTTGTGCTGTCTGTCTCCCACTGTCACTTCTCTTTGTACCTTTCAATGCTATCATTTATGAATAAAATTTTTTAGTTTTGCCCAGTTTATAAATTTTTAACTTATTTTGTGTAACTTTTTGAGAAGATATAACACCTCTTTTTTGTGATTATTGAGATTGACATCTAGGATGCCATTTTAATAAATTACATTTCCAGCCATTTTTTGAATTTAATATTGAAACACCATGTTAGTAAGGTGCCCAAGCTGGCCTTAAAATTTCAATCCTTATGCCTTATCCTCCCAAATTGATGGCATTAGGGGCATGTATTATAATGTTAACACTAAAAATCCACTTTTTATTATGGTGTCTGGGATTGAACCCAGTGGAACCTGATCACTGAGACATTCCCAGAGCACTATTGTGTATATTATTTAGAGACATGGTGTCACTAAGTTGGTTAGCACCCTGCTTGTGCTGAGGCTGGATTTGAACTCAAAATCCTCCTTTCTCAGCATTTTAAGCCACAAGAATTACAGGCATAAAGAATTGTACCAAGCTTTTAAAAAATATTTTATTAGTTTTTGATGGATATTTATTTACTTATATGTGGTGCTTAAAATCAAAGTCAGTGTCTTGCACATGCTAGCCAAGTATTCTACCACTGAGACACAACTCCAGCCCATGTACCCAACTTTTTATACTCTCTTTGAAGTAATCAGTAGCAACTTTAAAAATTAAAATTGCACTTATATTACTTTTTCTAGAGTACAGTTATGTATTACTAACTAAAATTATTTTTAGTATTTTTTAAAACCAATCTAATGAATGACTATTATTTTTTTTATTCAGAGATTATTTTATCACCTCTTTAGGTTGGTGAAAGCTTTTTGTTTTTTTAAAAAATATGGAGGTCTCCTATTATCGAATGGGTCTATGCTAATTGTGTTGAAAATGATTCTAGAGAGTTCATGCAATTTCCACATTTCAAAGACTATTGGGGTAGAGAAAAGTCAATATTTATAACCAAGAAACTATTTCCAGTGGAAGCATAGTACAAGTGTTCGACCTGGAGTGTAATCCATATGTTTCAGTGGTAAGGTTGTGTTAGCACCACCACCCTAGGTTTTTGGGATTCTCTAAGTCACCGTGAATGACTTTAAATCTATTACTCTTTTTAAAAATAAAATTTCTCCTACCTGCCGAAAGGTGAATTAGACTTAAATTTTCTGAAGGTGCTGATGTTGATCTTTAATTATAGTGTATAAATGACAAATAAGAAGGGCCTTAAAATTGTCGCATATTTTCCAACTATATGGAGTAAAACACTTAGATGTACTTATGTGAAATAACAAAAATGCATTTCAGAGAAGTGATATCACAGAAATTTCAGGGCAAAATCTTGGAAATGTGGGAAAAATATGTTCAGATACATATGCATTTTTATAGAGAAAAAAGATAAGTGATAAGTGCATGAGTATTGGTGTAAATTCAGTGTGCCATATCCATTGTAGGTACATGAAGTAGTAATCAACATGATCCAGAAATCTATAATTGTGGAAAACATTAATAACAATATAGAAAAAAATACACTAAATCGTTTTAAAATGCCTCTGTCCTCTGTTCTTCTTATAAATTTAATTCTGTCAAATGGGCTTATATGGCTATGATTCTCTCTGAATTTGTTTTCTTTTGTATTCAAGTTTTTGTCAGCTCTGAAATGTAATTCCCTGTCCTAATATTACGTTTGTGGCTCTTTTACCAACTGTTCTGGACTGCAGAGGCACAGAACTACATCACTCCTTCTGCAAAAGGAACTGACTTTTGTCAATCTTTCAAAACAATATTTGAAAATACAAATCTTTTTGAGGGTCTTTCATATCCTAAAATAGGTTGTCAGACCTTGTTTGAGTTAGAGGGTAATTACTCGCTATGTTAGCAACATCTTCCCTATGAGAAAGGCTTATCTATCTTCTTTGTTTAGGAGGCCCAATAAACACAGAAGGGAAGTGTTTATGGTCATAAACAAAGGAATACCAGAAGCCATTAGATATGAGAAAATGTAAAAAAAAAAATCTTCTCTTAGAGCCTTTAGATGTAAGATAGCCTTTCCATGACTTTTATATGAGTCCATTCACAGTCACTCACATTCAAAATCTTGTATTTAAATTATCCATTAATGTAAGAGAATAATTTCTGGTTATTTTATTCCAATATGTGTCTAATTCTTTTATTTTTAGCAGTAGTAGAAAATCAGAGATTAGTGCATATGAAGCCTTTTATATGAACAAATTTTTATTATGATCATTATTGAACAGCATTAAGTAATATTTATCAAAACATTAACCAAAGCTGCTAGAAAACATGATTAAAGCTTTATTGAATTTTCTGAGTTTCAGGAATAGCTTAAATAGCAGATCTTAATTTCTAATTTGTATGTATGTGTAGTTTTGATTCCTATTAAAATCTTCCTTGTGATGTGAACTAACTTGGGCAATTTTTAAAATTTATTTATTTATTTATTTTTATCTAATCAGCTATGAAGAACAGTAGAATATTCTTTGATTTGTTGTACACACCTAGAGCACACAGTTTTCCATCTGTGGTAGTACAAAAAATAGGGTCACACCGTTCATGCATTCAAAAAATTACCCAGGGTAATGATGTTGGTCTCATTTCACCATCTTTCTTGTCCTCATTGCCCCTCCCCTTCCCTTAGTCCCCTTGAACATACCCAAAATTACTCCACTGTTCCCACACTTCTCAAAGTTATGAATTAGCATCTGCTTATCAGAGAATGAATTTGTCTTTTTTGGTGGGGAGGGATTGATTTCCTTCATTTAGCATGATATTCTCCAATTACATCCATTTACCTGCAAATGCCATAATTTTATTCTCTTTTCATGATCAGTAATATTCCATTGTGTGTGTTTGTGTGTATCCATGTCTTTATTTCCCTCTAGAAAGGCATCTAAGTTGGTTCCACACTTTGTCAATTGGAAACATGAGCATTTTGTTGACTGTTTTATTCTGTCATCTCATATTGAATGAATGTGATTTGGCCAAAATTAGAGTCCCATCTACTTTTCTAGCTCATAGATATTTGTGTCTTCTAAGTTTTATATAAAAACCTTTGGCCTTATTGCAGGGGGTACTGGGGATTAAACTCAGGAGCACTTAATATTTAACTTCAGCTCAATCTTGTAATTTATTTAGGGACAGGGTCTCACTAAGTTGCTTAGCACTCTGCTCATTGCTGAGGCTGGTTTTGAACTTGAAAAACTTCTGCCTCATTCTTCTTAGCCACTGGAATTACAGAAGTCTTTGACTTGTAGTTTCATAAAATAAGGGGCACTGAGAATATCTTTTTTTTATTTCTTAGTTTTGTTTTGTCATCATCATACTTTCCATGAGGTAAAAATTTGTTTCATGAGGATATTTGTAAAGTAAACATGAATGCAAATGTGAGAAACTGAATAAAAAGAAAGGAAAGAACTGAAAGTCAAAAGAGGGTTTGAGACTGTGATGGTGGCCACTGTGAGAAATCTGAGCTTTTTTCTGTACGTTTTCTTATGATATTTTTTATGGTTCCAAAAATTGAAACTAGGGCCTCATGCATGTTACACTAGTACTCTACCAATGAGTTACACATACAGCCCCTGGTTGAATATTCACTAAGGGATTGCATTTTATGATATTCAATTCTCAGGAGAATCATGGAAAAGTGATACTTTTATTTTTCTTGTAAAATTTAGCCATCAACTAATAACTGCTCTTCAAATAAACTGAGGGTGTGCTTTCAGATTTGAAAAAAAATACTGTGCTGTAAACCTGAATTTCAAGACTCACAAAGTAAAATATATCTAAATACACACACACACACACACACACACAGAATGCCCCTGGGGATTGACTGTCCCATGGAATTCTGGAACGAGGAGGAGAAGAATCAGAGTGTGGTGGTTGACTTCCTTCTGCCCACAGGGATCTACCTGAACTTCCCTGTGTCCCGCAATGCCAACCTCAGCACCATCAAGCAGGTACTTCCTGGTCTCCTGTCATCCCTGGGAGCTCAGAAAGAGAAAGGCATTGTTCCTCACACTTGAGAACCTCAGATATAAATTTTGAAAAATATACAATATCAATAACTTGTATAAAATGGATGGTTAAACTCCACTTACTATCTGAATTCAGCTCACCCCATGGCAATGTGTTCCCCTCCCTAGTTACCAGAGGGCCAGCTACTAGCCTCAGTTGCCCTTAAGCCTCCAGTGCTGGAATGGAATTTGAAAGTTTGACTCACATTATGCTGTCTGTCACTTTAGTGACCACAGTCTGCTCCCAGCCACATAAGAGCCTTGCAGGAATTTGTCTTTGAAACTGTTGCCAACATAGTGCCCATCATCCTTGGAAAGGGTCCTCAGGTTCATTGGATGAATTTCAGGATGAATTACTGAGTCAAAGCAATGAACATCTGCTTTGGTAGATGCTGTCCTCTGGCTTTCAATGGGGTTGTGCCGCTTACAAACTAGGGTTTAATGGGTCATGCCTTGGACTGCCCGAGGGCAAGAATTTATTTTGCAATTTTAAAAGCTATTATTGAGAACAGGAAAAAAATGATAGAATCAATGGACCACACTTGAGGGATTTTTTAAATGTCCTTGAAGATTTCTCTCTGCCTTTCTTCCATCCTTCCTTAATTTTTTCTACTTCAAAAGTAGCTGGGTGTGTCCCCAAATGTTCTGGTGGCTGAGTCAGTAGGATTGCAAGTTCAAAGCCAGCCTCAACAACACAGTGAGATTTGAAGCAATTAAGTGAAATCCTGTCACTAAATAAAATACACAAAAGGGCTGAGGGTATGGCTCTGTAGTTGAGTGTCCCTGAGTTCAATAATAATAATGGCCCATAAAATTTTGGAAAATAAGAATGAGAAGGAAGAGACCTGCCTGTGATCCTGCCATAGAAGACAGCCACAGACACTACCTTACTCATTTCCTGTTTTCTAACCACATTCTAACTAAATTCTGATTATGAACTTTCATGACTTGTTTTTCTGAGTGACCACAGTAACATCTTGTTCATATTCTAGTTCCTGTAAACATCATTATATGGTTCACTTGATGTGCTTATAGAACTTCAAACAATGTGCCTAAAGTTGAAACACTACAGTAGCAGACTTGTCCCTGGGGTCCCATCTCTCACTTAATTGTGGTTTTGATTTCTTCATATTTTTATTGATATGAAGCTTTGTGGGCTACGTGTTACGTGTCACAGTGGTTCAGCTCTGCCATGGCTCAAGGCCACCATCGCCTTGGTGGGGTGAAAGCAGCGCTAGATAATGTGTCTAAGGAGGGCCTGGATGCTCAGTCCCCAATCTCCACACATTAAGTCCTTCACAGAGCACAGGGACTGGAAGCTTGCTGACTAGGTGGTTGGTCACAAGGGCCAAAGGGTTCCTAGGAAGCGATGCTTGGGGTCTCCCTTTGCCCTCTATGTGGCTCATGCAGAATGGGATGCCCAGACTAGAGGTCTCTACCTGCCTCCCAGCAGCTGTCATGGCCAGCAAGGCTGACCATAATGATTCCTCTCAGATGCTGTGGCACGAAGCCCAGAATGAGCCCCTCTTCCACATGCTCAGTGACCCCGAGGCCTATGTGTTCACCTGTGTCAACCAGACCGCAGAGCAGCAGGAGCTAGAGGATGAGCAGCAGCGGCTGTGTGATGTCCGGCCCTTCCTGCCCATGCTGCGCCTGGTGACCCGCGAGGGTGACCGCATGGAGAAGCTCATCAACTCACAGATGAGCCTCCTCATCGGCAAAGGTAGGGCTCATAGATCAGCCCACACCTCGGCAAGGTAGGGCACACCTGGGTGGCTGGTGCCACATGCACCTGCACTGAGCCTGCTCCTGCCCTACAGGCCTCCATGAGTTCAACTCCCTCCAAGACCCAGAAGTGAATGACTTCTGCACTAAGATGCGCCAGTTCAGTGAGGAGGCGGCTGCCCGCCTCAGCAGCTGGGCTGGAAGGCCTGGCTGCAATACAGTTTTCCCCTTCAGCTGGAGCCCTCCACCAGGAGCTGGGGGGACAGCAACACCTCTCAAATCTCCAACCCAGACCTGCTGGTCAATGTCAAATTTGAGGGCAGCAGGGTGAGCCCATAGCCCATGTCCTAGGGAGGCTCCCCCAGCTGTGGCACATGGGCTGCTGTGCCCATGGCAACCTTCCACTGATAAAACACTCCAGTGTCCCAGGCCCCCAAATTTCTCTTCTCTCACTGGCATCACATGGCATTTGCCAGGTGTGCAGGCATGCAAGGGGTGTAGTCAAGCATCCCACCAGGTAAGCTCTCCAAGGCTGAATTGGTCACTTAATTCACTGGACAAGTATTTCCTGGGTGTCTGCTGTTACTTTCACCAGTGAATGACCCAGGTCCTGTCCTTGTGGGGCTCACACTTGGGGATACCAAATAAAGGCAGGCACGTGGCCTTGCCCCTTTTCCCCAGAAGCCCATGGGCCTGAGAGCAGCATGCCAACACTCCCTCCTCCCCACAGGAGAGCTTCACCATCCAGGTGTCTACCAAGGATGTGCCCTTAGCACTGATGGCCTGTGCCCTCCAGAAGAAGGCCAAGGTGTACCAGCACCTCACAATGGAGCAGCCTGAGGACTATGTGCTGCAGGTGAATGGGCAGCATGAGTACCTATATGGCAACTACCTGCTCTGTCAGTTCAAGGTCAGGCCTGCAAGGAGCCCTCTGCACTCTGGGATCCCTACCACTCTAGAAGGGGCCAGCATAGGAGTGAGAGAGCCAGACTGTGGGTCTCTCTTGGTTCCAGGGAATGGATATACCACCCATTGACAGTTCAATCTTACACTCTCATCTCAGTACATATGCAGCTGCCTGCACAGTGGACTGACCCCCCACCTGACCATGGTGCACTCCTCTTCCATCTTTGCCATGCAGGATGAGCAGAGCAAACCGGCCTCTCAGGTCCCGAAACCAAACACCAAACTGCCCCCCATTCCCATGAAGAACGTGAGATGGTGTTCTCCCCTTTCTTACCCTCTTTCTCTCCCTACCTCCTTTTGGCCGATCCTAGAGCCTCTTGGGCAGCACCAGGGCTAGGCATTGATCCAGGGACTTTGGATGGTGCAGTCCTTTTGGAGAGTCAGGGCCTTGAACTGACACCCAGGGTGGGGTCCTGTCTGAGCTACTGCATTCCCAGATTGCCTACTTCTCTGCAGATCTCAGGGGGGCTGGGGCCTCTGGGCCTCTGTGTGGCAGACTGGTAAAGGATGGTGTTGGTGACAGGTTTCTGAACCTTGCCACAAATTTGGGACCCTCTCCCCCTCTCCCCAGCCTTTCAGCAGTCAGGGGAATGAGCTGGGATTTAAGCCCCTCTCCTCTCCTCTCCAGCCCTCCTCTGTGTCCCTGTAGTCACTGGGGCAGCCTTTCTGCATTGGGCTGATCCAGGGCAGCAAAATCAATGCTGATGAGCAGATGAAGGTAGGGGCTTGGGTACCAGGTGAGTGGACAGGTGGTTTTTTATGTTTGTTTTTTTTTTTTTCACAAACAGGGTGTGCTGTAGCCTGGAGGGGCAGCAGAGAAAGAAGAGTGGGAGTGTGTCACACAAAAGTCACCTGGACAATTACTCATTATCTCTGCCTGGATTGGCTGTGAACCACATCCAAACAATAAGAGGGGAAGGGAGCCGGCCAGCATGTCAGGGAGGCTGATTAATGGAAACCTGGCCAAGCAACTTGTGGGTATTTGACTTTGGTGGAGCTTGTGGAATCAGGCACAGCCCAATGAAGTAGGAGGCCCAGTAAGAGATGTGTAAGTCACCACAGAAGCTGGCTGCAGCTGGGCTGAGGTGCTTTCAGGGGTTACCCACCCAGGGGTGCCCAGAGTCTGGGGGACACTGCACATGGTTCTCCCTGGAAGCTGAGCCCCCATGGGCTAGGGGAACAGTGCCCTGTTGTCTCTTCAAAAAGCACTTTCATGGCTCCTCTGCACTCAGAACCACCTGCAGAGTGGATTTATTGTCCCACTTCTGGAGGTGATGCCTGTCTGGGTCTACAGAGCATACCATGTCTTGTCTGGGTCTCTTTTTCTGGCATTACTTTACAATCTGGGAAGTGGGGTGTGTCTGCAGGAGTCACGGAGGATTGGGTGGGAGCAGCTCTGGGGATGGGCTGGCAGGTTGGAACTGGAACAGGTGCACTGGAGACTGGAGCCACATGGGGCTCAGAAGATGCTAGGCATGAAGGTAGCCAGAGCTGTTAGAAGCAGAAGGGACCCTGGAACTTCTGAACCCTGATGAGGAAACTGAGGTTCTGAGTTGACCCACAGAGTCAAGTGTACTGAGACTGGCTTGCCCCAGCACAGCCTGGGGTACCAATGCTCCAAGACACCTGTACCACTGAGCTGCCAGCCTACACTCTGCTGGACCAATCTCAATGCAAGAAGTAGATTTGGACCCCTGTGTAAATGGGGACCTTCAAGGAGAGGATTGGAACTTTAGATGGGGTGGGGCCTTCACTCCCTCACCCATGCCCTGTACCCCTTCCCCAGCTGGTGGTGCAGGCCGGGCTCTTCCATGGCAATGAGATGCTGTGCAAGACGATGTCCAGCTTGGAGGTGAGTGTGTGCTCAGAGCCCATGTGGAAGCAGCATCTGGAGTTTGACATCAACATCTGTGACCTGCCGCGCATGGCCCGGCTCTGCTTTGCACTTTTTGCGGTGATGGAGAAGGCCAAGAAGGCGCACTCCAGCAAGAAAAAGTCCAAGAAGGTGGTGGGTTGGACTGACTGGGAGAGGCCCAGGCCTCAGACACCCAGTGAAACCCCTTGCTGGGGCCTCTTGCCATCCTGCTTCCACAGGCAGATACCCTGAGGACAAGGGTCCTGGGAGAGCCTGGGGACCCCAGTCTCCCTGCCCACCCTAGTCTGGCTCCTTAGTCTGACTTCCTGTGCTGCCTGAGTGATAGCTCATGATTTGCCTGACTTGAAATATCTAGCCCAGGCCTCGAGTCCTTAGGGGTCCTGGAGGAAGCGCCCTTGGTGGAAGGACAGTGTTCTCAGGGGGACAGAAATGATGAGTTAGTGGATGCCTGGGGAGAGTATGGCTGGGCCCCAAGTCACTAGACCCAAGATGTGACTTGCCCCTTGTCTTGGGTCAGCTATGGGACTAGTGAGCTTACTCAAGTGTCTCTGGATGCTGGGTGTGAAGATGCAGGAAGCCAGGAAGGGATCTTGCTGGCTTAATTACTGAAACTCTTACAGGAAAGAGGTAGCGGGTCCTTCCCCTCCTCCTGGGTCTAACTTGGAGACCTTCCATGCAGTCTGGATCTTCTCTCCTGGTTGGCCTGGAGACTGGTTCCATTCTGCATATGAACAAGAAGAGGCTCACTCTGATCTGTAGTATCCTTCTCCAGGACTGCCCAATCGCCTGGGCCAACCTCATGCTGTATGACTATAAGGACCAGCTCAAGAGTGTGGGGCTCTGCCTCTACATGTGGCCCTCTGTTCCAGGTGGACCCAGCCCAGCAGGGAGAGGCTCTTGGAGGGTAAGGCATCCAGAACTGGTTCCCCTACAACTACATCTCTCCCTGCCTTCAGATGAGAAAGGAGACCTGCTGATCCCCATGGGTACTGTGCATAGCAATCCCAACACAGAGAGTGCTGTCACCCTGGTCATCTACCTGCCCAAGTTGGCCCCTCGCCCTGTGTACTACCCTGCCCTGGAGAAGGTCAGTGAGGTCCTTCTTGGAAGCTGAGCGCTAACCAGGAGCTCTCCTGGAGGTCTTTAGAGGGGGCCCCTGGCCACCCCAGGCTTTGCCCATTGCTGGGGGCTGGGTCATCATACTGATTTGAGGCCTTCCAGTAGCTATGTGGCCCACCAGGGGATGTTGGTGATGTCTGATGACATTTTGCTGTCACAGCCAATGGGAGGGGAGCTACTGGCCTGTGGCAGGCTGAGCCTGGAGATGCTACTGAATGCCCTGCAGTGTGCAGGAGGGCTCCCACCAGCAAGAGTGGTTGGCAGTAGTGCTGAGGTGCACATGTCCTGCCTAAAGCCCTGCCAGTGCTGGGGAGCTCACAGCAGGTACACTTGTTGCAGATTCTAGAGCTGGGACATCACAGGGAGCGTGGGCCTACCACCAAGGAGGAGGTGAGCTGGGGTGCTGGTTGGGCATGGAGCCAGGTGCTGGGCTGGAGGCCTCACTCCCTGTGCCCCTTAGAAGCTGAAGCTGCAGAGAATCCTGGAGCAGTGGGGGTCAGGAGAGCTGTATGAGCATGAGAAGGACCTGGTGTGGAAGATGCGGCATGAAGTGCAGGAGCACTTCCCAGAGGCTCTGGCCCACCTGCTGCTCGTGACCAAGTGGAACAAGCATGAGGATGTGGCCCAGGTGGGTGGAGAGGGGCACCAGGGGCACAGCTGGAGTAGAGAGACAGCAGTGGGCCGCCCACCACCTGACTGCAAAGCGTCCTCCAGATGCTCTACCTGCTGTGCTCCTGGCCTGAGCTTCCTGTCCTGAATGCCCTGGAGCTGCTGGACTTCAGCTTCCCCGACTGCCACGTGGGCTCCTTTGCCATCAGGTTGCTGCAGAAACTGATGTGAGTCCCAGCTTGGCACTGAGGCCCACAGGCTGCCAGCTCCTCAGTAAGACAGCTTGCCCTGGCAACCTGGAACTGGGTGCTGTGTGGAGATGAGCCTAGGCTGGCCTTACCCTCTTTCCAGTCACCTGCCAGCTGGAGACTTCTGTCCTGAGTTTCAGAACCCCAGACTCAGCCAGCCTTCCTCCCCCACAGGGACGATGAGCTTTTCCAGTGCTTGCTGCAGCTGGTGCAGGTCCTCAAGTACAAGTCCTACCTGGACTGCGAATTGACCCAATTCTTGTTGGACCAGGCTCTGGCCAACCGAAAGATTGACCACTTCCTATTCTGGCATCTTCGGTAGCTGGATGCACCCCTGCTGATTCCTTGGGAACCTAGAAAGGCTATGGGGGATGAGGGTCTCCTGGCCTGCTGACCTCATGTTTACTGGGCTGGGGAGGGGCTATGTGCCACTCCTGGCCATTCTCAGCCCCATCTTCTCCCTCCAGCTCTGAGATGCATGTGCCGTCCGTGGCCTTGCGTTTTGGCCTCATCATGGAGGCCTACTTCAGGGGAAGCACCCACAACATGAAGGTGCTGATGAAGCAGGTGAGGCACAGAGTGCCTGTGCCTGAGGCGGGCTCCCCTTCCAGGCCCCTTCACAGTCATACTCCTGGTTCTGGCTCAGGCTCATGTGCACTGCTGCTACTCCATTCTGCCACCAGGCAGAAGCACTGAGCAAGCTGAAGACCCTGAGCGACTTTGTGAATGTGAGCTCCCAGAAGACCACCAAGCCCCAAACTAAGTAGCTGATGCACTTGTACATGCGCCAGGATACTTACCTAGAAGCCCTTTCACACTTGCAGTCCCCATTGAACCCCAGCACAATGCTGGAAGAAGTCTGGTGAGCCCTAGGCCTAGCCCCATCTGGAACCAGGCCCTAAGCCCCCTCCCCCACCCTAAGCCTCCAATCGCCCAGGCCAACACTGCCCTCTGCCTGCAGTGTGTAAAGGTGCACCTTCATGGACTCCAAGATGAAACCCCTGTGGATCATGTACAGCAGTGAGGAGGCAGGCAGTGGTGACAGCGTTGGCATCACCTTTAAGAATGGGGATGGTGAGCCAGGCTGGGCAGGGGACATGCTGAGGCCTTGGCCTTCTCACCTAGGCCCATACTGCTCTGTGGTAGGGCCCCAGGGGGTTCCCTGAGAAGACAGAGCTCAGATACTCTGAGCCTTGCATGGGTGTATAACCCACTAGAAACTCCTGCCCTTCCAGAACTCCGCCAGGACATGCTGACTCTGCAGATGATCCAGCTCATGGATGCCCTGTGCAAGCAGGAGGGCCTGGACCTAAGGTGGGGCCTCTATCCATCACCTGTTTGTTTGGGTCTGTAACAGGCTTCAGAGCCTGCGCCTGGAGAAGTTCCTGGTCTAAACTGACACCTCCCTGTTGGCTGTGAGAGCGTCTGTTCTTACAAGAGGTATAGGGCAGCTGGAGGGGTTTGGGTAAGGCCATTCCTGGTGCTCAGCTCCTATTTCCTGGCTTCCTACCCCTTGGGGAGCAGGGCCACCTTCTTCCAAGCCCGCTGACTCATTCTCTTCAGAGAAAACATGAGCCCAGCCAAGGTGTGCTTTGCAACTTGGGTGCCAGTTCTGTGTCTCTGAGGCACCTTCCCCAGAGCCCCACACCCCGTCTGGCATCCTCAGGAATTTGAGCAGTGTTCCCTCTGGTTTTGTTGGGTGCCTCAATTTCCAGGGGGTTCCAGTAGCCCCAGAGAATGTCCTTAACCATAGTGTCTGCCTGTGCCTCTTCTCATGTGCTAGGATGACCCCCTATGGCTGCCTTCCCACTGGTGACTGCATGGCCCTCATTGAGGCAGTGCAGCACTTGGACACCATTGCCAACATCCAGCTGAACCAGAGCAACCTGGCTGCCATGGCTGCCTTCAACAAGGATGCCCTGCTCAACTGGCTCAAGTCCAAGAACCCTGGGTAGGCTTTCTTATTCCTGGGAGAGGCTCCATGGAGTGAAAGGTGAGGGAAGGCCTGTGACAGTTTCCATGGCTGCTTGGCTCAGCTGAGCACTGGCCCACATCTGATTTGGGGCAGGAAAGAGAAGGTCACTGTTCCTGGGTGTCCATTTTTCATGGCTGTGTTATGCTACTCAATTCATTGGGTGTTAAAACCACCACCGTGTTTAGTCACAGATATGTAGCTTGAGTGGGTTCTTCTGAGTGTTTCTGCTGTAGTTTGAAATAGCTGGTGCTATTACTAGCATCTGTGATATTGCCTGAGCCCAGAGCATCTACCAAGGACCCAGTCACACTCCTAGGGACTTGGCTGTCAGTTGTGCCTCTTTATGCAGCCTCTCTTCATCTAACACATAGACCTTGTCTTCTCTGAATGGTATCGTGTGGGAGAAGGGGGCAATTTCAAGCATCTATGCTCCAGAATAATGCCCTCCATGTTGATTAACACAAGGCCAGATTCAAGAGGAGGGAAAATATAGGGAGCCCTGGTTTTCAATCTTCCCCACCCAGAGAAGCCCTGGATTGAGCCATTGAGGAGTTCACCCTCTCTTGTGTCGGCTACTGTGTGACCACATATGTGTTGGGCATCGGTGACCGGCACAGTGACAACATCATGATCCATGAGAATGGGCAGGTAAGGGGCACTGTGTTCAGCTGCCCAGTCAGCTTGTCCTACATGCCTGGCCCAGGGGCTTCTCTGCCCTGCCCACAGCTCCCAGAAGAGTGCCCCAAGTCCTGCTGACTTCCTCTAAACAGAACCTCTCTTTGTGAAGCCTGTTAAGTAGCTGCCCTTAATTCCCCTCAGCTATTTCATATTGTTTTTGGCCACTTTCTGGGGAATTTCAAGACCAAGTTTGGAATCAACCATGAGCGAGTCCCATTCATCCTCACCCATGACTTTGTCCACGTGATTCAGCAGGGCAATACTAGTAATAATGAGAAATTTGAAAGGTGAGGGTGCCCAGGGCCCCAGTGAGGGGACAGTGTCCAGCCAGGGGCAGGGATAGGGACATAGCCCTCAGGCTAACTCCTGTCTCCACCCTGGGGGTGCTGCCTTCTCTGCAGATGCACCCCAATCCCAGAGTACCCTGTTGGGCAGTGCAAACAGGAGGTCCATGAGAGGTGTGGGAGGCAGGCCCAGGCAGGGGCATTGGTTAGAGGATCTGGGTACACCCATAATACGACCAGGGGCAGACACTCAGGGGCAGGTGCTGGCTGGATGCAGAACCCCTGCTTGTCTGGGGCTGGGGGTGGCAGGGAGGACCCAGGGCTTTACCTATTTCCTCCACCTCTGCAGGTTTCGAGGCTACTGTGAACAGGCCTACAGCATTCTGCGGCACCATGGGCTCCTCTTCCTCCAACTTTTGCTCTGAGGCAGGCAGCAGGCCTGCTTGAGATCAGCTCCTCCAAAGACATCCAGTATCTGAAGGTATGCCAGCACAGAGCCACACCAGACTAGAGGCCAGGGTCCACCACAAACTTCCCAAGGCCTGCCTGAACCTCTACAGCTGCGGAGGAGCCTGCCTGCCATATGTATAGTGTAAAAAAATGAGCTTGGCAGAGCTCATCCTGGTCAGAGTACATCTTGCCCGAACAGCTCAGGGACCTAGGAGATTTACCTCACAGATGGGGGCCCTCATGCCGTCCCAGGCCCAGCAGTGCAGTATCGTGGGAAATGGCCAGAATGTTGGATTCCCTGGGCCTAGTCCCGCCCAGTTGAAGGTGAACTGTGATCTTGTTTGGTCATCCCATGTGTCCTCTGTGTCTTTCATGAATGAGATAAAGTCTCTTGTAGGTTTGCAAGACACTTTCCATTCCTGTCTTTTCAGTTGGTGAGAGTAGGAGGGGGTGTATTCCCTAAAACTTCTTCTGCCCTTCTCGCAGTTAAGATGAGGCCGCCTGATCATCTGCTTGCAGTTCTTTTAGGAAGGAATTTCAACAACCTGAGGGGGCAGGAGTACAGGGAGGCAGAAGGGATTGCAGATGCAGCAGGGTCAGGCCCCCTGAATGTTGATGCAGTTGTGATGATTCTGTCCCAGGACACTCTGGCGCTGGGGAAGACGGAGGAGGAGGGGCTGAAGCACTTCCAGGTGAAGTTCAATGAAGCCCTGAGGGAGAGCTGGAAGACCAAAGTGAACTGGCTGGCACACAACCTGACCAAAGACAACCAACAATAGTGGCCACCTCTGAGTCGCCACAGGCTGGCAAACCTGTTCTGAGGACAGCTACCCTTGGTTGTCCTAGATGGGGCCTACACCTGAACTGCACCTCATGAGAAAGAACAACACAATTGCCTTTTGTTTACACTAGTTATTTAGACAGACAGGAAATGTTTCAAGATGATGGGGGAATGTGATGGACATTATTATCCAAAGTAGATGTACAAAGACACAAATTGGTGTAAATATACTTTGTATACAAAAAGAGATATGAAAAATTGTGCTCTATTTGTGTAATAAGAATTGTAATATATTACACTCTCTCTCTCTCTCTCTCTCTCTCTCTATATATATATATATATATATATATATATATATATATATACACACACACATATATATATATATATATAAGTGTGTGTGTGTGTGTGTGTGTGTGTGTGTGTGTGTGTATAAAATAAAGAACCAAACGGCCAGGGCTGGGGTTGTAAGCTCAGTAGTAGAGTAGTAGAGTGCTTGCCTCGCATGTGTGAGGTGCTGGTTTTAATCTTCAGCACCATATAAAAATAAATTAAAAATAAAGGTATTTTTCCATCTACAAGTAAAAAATAACAAAAAGAATGAAACACCATAAATGCAAATGCATCCTCATGCAGAGAAGGTGTGCTGCACTGTGTCCAAGTACTGTGAGTTTTGCACCTTGAGGTTGTACCTTGCTCTTGTCTTAGGATAGGCATTCCAGGTCTTCCAGCTGGTGGATCTTGCCCAGCAAAGACTGACCTTCTCTTGGGGAAGCCTTGTTCCCAGGCTCCCCACCTAGCAGTTACTTGGCCTCCTGTCCACTTAGGACACCTCAACCCCCAGATCACCTTCTGCCACCTGTGTGGCCCACCCTGTGTGTTCTCCATTGACCAAGTCCTAGGCAGATCCCAAAGAAGCCAGGGTTCCCTCTAGACATAGGGATGCTTACTCTTCACTGCTAACGTGACTCTCAGGTAGAGGATGCCCTCACCACTTTCACCTTCAGGTAAGAAAATAATACCACTCTATTTACTGAACCTCTACAGCTAGAGAGGAGCCTGCCTCCCCTATGTATAGTATAAAAATGTGCTTGGCAGAGCTCCTCCTGGTCAGAGTGAAAGGTCAGAGAGGGTCTGTGTGGTGATGTGTGAATAGGCTGCCTGATCCGGCAGGTTTAAGGGAGGGATGGGGTTTGATGTCCCCCAGGGCTCACCTTTGAGGAACCATCTGGGAATAATCTTGGACCATGTGAGGCGGGGTCTTTCTCTCTGAGGGCACTTAATCTGAGATAGTCCAAACTTAGCCTCAGTAATCCCAAAGGGCTAGACAAGAGAAACTGCCCCTACTGCAGGTTCCTGTGCCTCTTTCAGCTTTCTGAAGCCCGCTATAGTGAAGCGTCCAGGACCCACAGTGGGCTGGGGCCAGAGCCCAATCATAGAGCATGTGCTGAGTATGCATGAGGCCCTGGGTTTGATCTCTAGCAGTGTAAAAAAACAAAAAAAATATGAAGAAGCCCCTGATAATCCTGATGCACAGTTAGCTCACTCAGGACCTTCTGGGCTCACTGCTGATCTCTCAGGTGTCTCCCAAGACTTGGCAGAGCCAGCAGACTCTGGCCCTTAGCAGCAGAGGTACACAGCTTAAAAGGAATTCCAGATGCCACCTCTCTGCATTTTCAATAGCTGTTGTGCCACCAGAGCACCTGTCTCATCTGCAGTAGCCAGAGATGACACTTTTGTTCCCAAATAAATGCTTGATTTAATCAAGCCACCTGCCTCCTTTACAATAGGAAAAACCACACACATGTTTATGTATTATGCTTCAAGGCATGGGCTACAGACCTTGCACACCCTCAGTGATTTCTGGGTGTATGGTCTGTTGCCCAGTGAGAACAGCTTCTATTTGTTTTCAATCATTTCATGTTGTAAGTTAAATATCACTGATGTGGGTTGAGGCTGCAGTTTTTTGTCATAAGACAGAAAGGCAAGTGGAAAGAAATTAAAGTCTTTCTATGGTCTTATGTTCTTGGCTCAAAAAGAAATCAAGGGAAAACAAAGTTTAAACAAGGCAGTAAACAGGCATAACTGCAGCTGGAGTTAGAACCAGAACTTTACTGTAGTGTACACACTTTCCCACCTAGCATCAATACATTCATCTAGGCAGGAACACCAAGGCACTACAGACCATATGAAAATATCCCTCTCTGTTAGCTTCTACCAGTGTCTAGACGGCATCTACACAGACTGCATGTGGATGGGCAGCCACACAACAGCACAGCCATCCTTAAGACTGGCAGTGAGGACACAGGGGCAGTGTGCAGGATGACCCCCAGGTTTACAGTCTAGCATCTGACATGTACATGAAGATTAAATTTCTTTGTGGCTATAGCCCCAACTTCTTTCTCCCCTTGACCTTCCCATGGATCAAAGCAGCAGGACTCCTGGCTACTGAAGTGAGGATCTGACCCCAATGCAGGGGCATTCTGCAGGAGCAACCCACAGGGGCTGGGGAGGGGTAGATGCGTACTGTTTTGGAACATTGTAGCACTCTGCCTTTCTCCATTTTGAGTGCAGATCCCTGGGGAAACAACTGCTATCTCCCAAACCAAGTGGTCAAGTGATCTGCACCACACCTTTCAGTTTCAATGAACCACAGAGAACTTCACCAGCAGGAAAATATACATTTATGAAGCCTCAGTACAGGAACACAAATCCTGGGTGACCGAAAAGGAAGCTTCTGGTCCTGAGAGGAGTGCATGAGAAGCCAGGGACCCCACAGCTCCCATCCCCAACATGACACTAGAAGTGTGCAGAAACCCAAAGACGAAGACCCATTTCCAATCTTCAAACACAAACCACTACTCTGGTCCCAAACAGCACACCAAAATCCTACATAACCTTATACCTAGACCACAGTGAGTAGGCCTCCCCTCCGAGTTTCCCAAGGGAGAAGGAACAGAAACAGAGTCATTGCACTTGGCATCCTAGTCCTGAGTACACTAGCACAAACGACACAGAGAATTACAATGTATTTACAAAGCATTAAAAAGTCAGTTGATCACCTACATATTAACCCCATTCTACCACTTGTAAAAGCACTAGTTTGGAAAAAATAAATAAAGACCTTCAAAAAGAAAAAGAAAAAATGATTACCAAGTTTTACTTTTTGTCAGCTAGTCTGGTCACTGCAACTTTTCTGGAGGTGCAAGAGGTGGGCAACTCACTGGATGGCAGGAGCCTGGAGTGCTGCAGCCCCTGAGCTGGCAGGACATGGCATTGAGGTAGAGTCAGCTCCTGGCTTTTGGGAAAAAGAGATCCAGCAGGTATGGGCAGGTGGTGGGAACCTACAGTCCCACACACTGGGAATGGAAGGATAATCAGCAATGGGAGTCTTCAGACCTGCTAGCTAAAGAGATTTTGTACATGGAGGACCTGCTGGCTGGGAGATGGGTAGCAGACATTCTGAGGTGGGGATGCAAGAGTCCAGATTGCACTCAGTAGCTGAGTGTGGAGCTTTCCCACTTCAGCTGCTGATGCTGGTTGAAGTTGTGGCTCTCCCCATGGCCACCCTCCTTCTCCTCACAGCTCTCCCACTGGACGATAATGATGTCTTCCTCCTCCTCCTCTCCAGCCTCACACTGCTCTTCCTCTTCCTCCTCCTCCTCCTCACCACTGTTCTAGTACTGGTAGGTCTGCGAGTCCAGCTCATGGCCAAGTCACTGAATGTCCACCTTCCAGGAGCAGCAGCAGAAGGGAGATGTCCCCCAGAGAGGGAGACTCTCCAGGGACAGGGGCCTAAGTATTGCTGGAAGTGACCTCTCCATGGAGTCCAGGCATGCAGAGAGCTCTTGGATGGGGATGCTCAGTTCCTTTTTTGGAGCACTGTCTCTGCATAGAGTGGGAGGAGCACCAGCCTGAAGCCAGCTCATCTCTGTACTTATACGTACCAGGTTATATGAACTTCAGTAAGGCCTCACTGAGCCTCAGATTACCCTCTGGATTTGAGGATCTTTGCTCCCCAAGTTGTGTGGTTATAAGGTGGAGGCACATGGACATGGAGGAGCCTGGTCTACACTGCTCTGCAGCCTGGGGCCTTGTCTGCTTTTATCTCCTTTTGGAGTTCATGGTGATGGTCAAGGCAGAGTCATTGCCATCCTCCTCATTCTCCTTCCCCGTGTCCTGGTCCCATGAGGTTCACTGATGTGCAGCCCAGATATGAAACACCCCCAAGATGATCATAAACACCAGGAAGTAAATGCAAACAATAAGCACCATGGTGGCAGGATTCAGGATGACTGTCAAGGGAGAAAAAAAGGACAAACAGGGCTGCAGAGAGGTCACCCAGATTGAGGCTTCCCACCTGTCATTTGTGAAGACACACTCCACCTGACCCTCAGAGACTAGAAAGCGCCAGGAAGAGCTTTGTGTGGACAGAAATTGCTCGGTCACTGTGGCTGTGGGCAGGCAATCATTTCCTTGTGTGTGATGGGGAGCCGGAATGGTGCTTCCGTGCTCCCAGCCAGGTGGGACAGGGATATCTGCCTAAGCTCTGTGTGATGCTTAGTGTTTGCACCTAGGTGCCTCCCAAGTCCTTCCTGTAAATGATTGAGGACTGAGCAGGTTGTGGCCTGACAGGTAAACAAAGAAAGCATTGCTTAGGGTGAACAAACTGTGGTTGGGCAGCCATGAGGCTGGCATGTTCCACAGGATTGACAGCAGAGATCATGTTACATGCAGTGGACAGGAAGAAAGGATCACTAGGGATGAGCATCCTGACTGTTTCCAAGAGGAGAAAAGGGGCAGCAGCAGCTGTGAACAATGCTAGTCTGAGTAGCCCCTGGGCCCTCCTGTAAGAAAATGGTGCATGTGTCAGTGACCAGAAAAAAACTAACAAACAAACAAAAAAAAAACAAAAAAACACTTGTAATAAGTTTGAAACCACTGTAAATCTGATGTTGTTCCATGTCCAAGAAACAGCCCTTTTCTATTTTTTTATTTTTAATTTTTTTAAAGAGAGAGTGAGACAGAGAAAGAGAGAATTTTTTTAATATTTATTTTTTAGCTTTTGGCGGACACAACATCTTTGTATGTGGTGCTGTGGATCAAACCCGGGCCGCATGCATGCCAGGCGAGTGCACTACCACTTGAGCCACATCCCCAGCCCAGCACTTTTCTAATAACAACAAACAAACAAACAAACAAAAACAAAACAAAAACGCTTGTAAGCACTTAGAAACCAGTATAAATCTGATGTTGTTCCATGTCCAAGAAACAGCACTTTTCTAATAATTCCTTTATAGTTAACTTTATAAAATAATCCATCCATGAGAGCAGAGTGGCAAAGCAACTTCAGGTCCTAGTCACTTGGGAAGTGGATGGTTTAGACATTTCCCCTGCCTTACCCCAAAACCCAGAAACTGGAAAGATGACACTATTCAAAATCTTTTATTTCCTTTCATGGTAAAGATGGTCAGTTGCTAATAAAAACCCTGGATCCAATTCCCCAGACAACAGAGCCCTTGAGCAACAAGAAAGCCACAGAAAATGTTGATGAAGGCTTCAGAGCAGGGTACTGCTCTCCCTGCTGTGGTCTGACAGTGACTACTGCAAACTGGGGCAGGGTTAGCCCTGAGAGCTTTGGGGCCCTGCATCATTCCAAGGACCCACCTTCACTGCCAACAGAGCCAGTGACATGACACCACTACAAGGATCCTTTAGTTAACCAGCTGCTGTTCTTTATAGAAGAGCGTCCTTTTGTCTCATGTGTGAAAACTTTAGCAACAACTGTGTCTCTTCCTGGTATTCCATAACACTTGCTCTCTATCACCTCCCTCCAGGGTCCCTCAGGCTCTCACTCAGATGCAGCAGATGGTGGAATGGAGCAGCTGCCCAATCTGTCAGTCCAGACTGCACAGGTCTAACCACAGCAGGCCAGGCTGAAGAAGGCCACCACTCCTGGGGTAAGCCTCATTTGCCATGATGAGTGTGCTAAGGTGTGTCTACAAATATCAGGGCCAAGAGACAGGGCCCTCTGTCACCACCACAGCTGGCTGTTCTGGGTAGAAGCCCTACACATACCTCCTCCTTAAGTTCATTGCTGAGGTAGCAGCCATTTAGCTCAGAGCAGATGAGAATGAACTACCAGTTGGTCAGTTGAACTACCAGTTGGTCAATGAACTACCAGGTATGCCAGTTCCAGTAGCACAGGAGTTACAAAACCTTTTGGTAGCTGGGCATGGTACCACACCTGCAGGGTTAAGAAGAGTACCAGGTGTCTCAAGTTAGGAAGCTGGGTGGGGCCAGAGCCAGGACCTCAGTGGCTAAAGGTAGGCACCTGGGTTGCTGAGCCAGCAGGCCAAATGCATGTGGTTTTCCAATTGAGGAAACAAACAGCATGCTTGGCGTTTTAGGGGCATATGCTAGTCCTTTGTAAGTTAGTGCCACATGTACTCTTCTTGTTCAGAAGGTGGACACTGTGCAACAATGCTGGCTCTCCACAAGTTTGCAGATGGTGGGAGCCAGGTGGCCTCCAGCTGGCTCTGGCCTCTCACCTGTGAAAACCATGCCCAGGTCATAGAGGTTCACTTCAATGCCCTTCTGCTGCAGGTGGGCTTTGTCCACCTCCAGGCTCTCCTACTCTGGGTTTGGTTCCTCTCACTCTTCCATATGCAACCACCTCAGATAGCAGGGACTCTTGAACTGCAGAAATGGCCGAACCAGATGTCACTGAGCCTGTGGGGCCCACCAAAGCTGGTCATACCTAATGGACACCCAACTCAGGCTCAAGCTCACAAACCCCTTTTCAGGAAAGCAAGAGAGGTAAGGAAGAGTCAAATTCAAGAATTGGGGGCTACTGAGGGTGTGGCTCAGTGGTAGAGCATGTCCTTAGCACACACATGGCCCTGGGTTTGATCCCAGTGTGAAATAAACAAAGCAAATAAACAAATGAGAGCACTGCACAAATCCTGGGCAACAAGAACAGGAATACTCCTATGGAGTGAGCTGAAAGACATATCTCAGAGCCACATATCAGTCAGAGAAAGGTGGAAAGACCCTGAATTGGTTTCCAAAGAGCGTGATGACACCAGGCAAGTAAGAAGCCCTCTCAGGAACAGGATCTCCCAAAACCTCAGAGGGAAAGAAGGTGGGTACATCAGCAGCAGTAAGGAGGGTCCAGGAAGGTAAGGAGGTCTCCCCAAGCACAGCGGCTGTTACCCTGGGGTCTTCAGATTCATCCCCCAGGAGCTACACTTCTCATGGGATTGTGCTGATGATTCCAAGCTCAGGGAACAGGAAAACCCCTAAGAGCTCTGAAATTTAGAAGCAGTTCAGGCAAAGCAGTGGACTCCACTCTGGTTGATCCTGGGCCCTTCCAGCTACAAAATCATGATGTAGCTTTGGACTGGGGGGACTACAATGCAGGCCACCATATTAAAACACCTGCCACCAAGAATGAGGCTATCAGGGCTCTGAAAAACACCTGGGAACCCACAGGTGCAAATGATGGTCGAGGGGGACCACACAGGTTCTCACTATCTTGGGACAGAAAACTGTGGCCCCTCCAGGAAACACAGCCATCAGCACAGCTCCCACCCCCACCATGTGGAGTGTGGAGCTGGCCAACTTGGAAAAATATCATAATTATCATGCAAAGTTAAAGAAGTTACACACAATGTCTGCATGCTGTAGGCTTTCCTTTAGGTAAAGTACTAGAATATACAAATAATGTATGGCAACAAAGAAGAGACTAGTGGTTGCTTTGGGGTGGGTGGCTGGGGAGTGGCAGGTTAGCAAGGCATTAGGAAATGGGAGAGAAATGTTTGGGATAATAAGAGAGGGGTTCACTATGATTGTGGCAAAATAAATCATGGGTATATACATATATTAAATTTACCAAACTGCACACTCCTAAATATGTGAAGTCTATTATACGTCAATGACATTTCAACAAACACATATTTAGAAAATACAGGGGGAAGAAAAGTTTCCCCCTCTGGAACCTGTGTCTGTCCAGCAGAGTGAATTCCTCACATCCATGGACTCCCCAGCCCACATAGGGCCAAAAGCCTCACCTGTAGAGGTCCCTTCAGAGGCCACTGCCAACCATGGGGAGGAGCTCCAGATCTGCCCCAGAGTCTGGATCAGGACTTCAGAAGAAGGCTGAGGAGCGGCCTCCCTCTCAGCTCTGGGCCAGTCCCACCTGCCCAGCCTGAGTCGCCCTGACTCCCACTACCAAGCATGAAAGGTGCCACTTCCCAGCAAGGAGCCTCAGCCTGAAGCTCTGCCTGCAGGAGGAAGAAGGGAAAGCCCGGTGGGACTCGCAGGCTCCAACCAGCAGCAACCCAGCACCTTCCCATCCCTCCCGCGGGAGCTGAGGAACATGGGCCAGGAAGGCTCCAAGCACCCTGCAGCCTCTTTTGTGCTGTGGCTTCTATGGCTCCCCTGACACTTGCTGCTGCCACGCCAAGCCTGCCATCCTCAGGCCCAGGGACAGCACAGTACCTGAGAGGATGGCCCATCTTGGTTGACTGCCTTCCAGGCCCAATTCCTCTGCAGTGCCCTCAGACCTGGGTGACTGGGTGAAGGGGGGAGCTCCCCCCCACACCCAGGGGAGAGGGCACTCTCCCTTCTGGCAGAGGCCTTGGGACCTGGGTGTCAGGGTGGCGGCAAGAACTCCACCACTCCTCGCACCCAGGGAAGAGGGCACTCCCCCTTTCCGGGGGGAGGCCCCTGGGACCTGGGTGTTGTGGTGGGGAGAAGCTCCACCCCCCCACCCCATACCCAAGGGAGAAGGCACTCCCCCTTCCAGGGGGGAGGCCACTGGGACCTGGATATTGGGGTGGGGGGAGCTCCCTCCTCATCCTTCCCGCACCCAGCCCCTCTTAACTGGGTTTGTAGAGGGAGCTCACTCCTGCACCCAGGGGAGAGGGCACTCTGGACTCCAGGTGGGAGGCCCCTCTAACCTGGGTGTGTGTGGGAGGGAACTCCCCCGCTACGCACCCAGGGGAGAGGGCACTCCCCACTTCAGGGGGGAGGCCCCTCTAACCTGGGTGACAAGGGGGAGGAGCTCCCTGGCACTGCACCCAGGGGAGAAGGTACTCCCCCTTCCAGCGGGGAGACCCTTCTAACCTGGGTGTGGTGGGGGAGCTCGCCCCCTCCGCACCCAGGGGAAAGGGCACTCCGCTGTCCAGGAGGGAGGCCCCTCTAACCTAGCTGTCAGGGGAGCTCCCCAGTGCACCAGGGCAGAGGTGCACTACCTCCTCTAACCCTAACCCTAACCCTCCTGGGGGAGGCCCCTGGAAACTGAATGTCAGATTGGGGAGGTGAGCTCACCCCCACACCGGGCACCCAGGGCAGAGGGCACTCACCCTCCGCAGCGGAGGCCCCAACAATCTTGGTGTCAGGGTGGGGTGGAGCTCCTGCCCCTCACCCCTCACCCCTCACCCCTCACCTAGGGGAGAGGGCACTCCCCCCTCTAGGTGGGAGGCCCCTCCGACCTGGGTGTGTTGGGGGGTGGGAGCTCCACCTCCGCACCCAGTGGAGAGGGCATTCCCCCCTGGGGTGATGCCCCACTAACCTGGGTGTGGGTGTGTGAGGGAGCTTCCCCTCCATACCCTGGCAAGAGGGCACTCTGGACTCCAGGGGGGAGGCCCCTCTAACCTGGGTGTGAGTTGGGGAGCTCCCCCCTCCGCACCCAGGGGAGAGGGCACTACCTCCTCTAGAGGCAAGGCCCCTCTAACCTGGTTGTGGGGGAGGGAGATCCACCCCTCCACACCTGGGGGAGAGGGCACTCCCCCCCTCCATCCTGGGTGTTGGGGTGGTGGGAGGAGCTCCCACCCCCCACCCCTCACCTAGGGAAGAGGGCACTCCCCAGTCTGGGGAGGAGGCCCCTCCGAACTGGGGTGTCGTGGGGGTGGGAGCTCCACCTCCACACGCAGGTAGAGGGCATTTCTCCCTCTGGGGAGGATGCCCCACTAACCTGGGTGTGTGTAGGGGAGCTCCCCCTCCGCACCCAGGGGAGAGGGCTCTCCGGACTCCAGGGGAAGGCCCCTCTAACCTGTGTGTTGGGGAGGAGCTCACCCCCTCCACATCCAGGGGAGAGGGCACTCTCCCCTCCAGGGGCAAGGCCCATCTAACTTAGGTGTGTGGGGGGAAGATCCCCCCTCTGCACCCAGGATAGAGGGCACTCCCCCCTTCAGGGGCTATGCCCCTCTAACCTGGGTTTCCTGGGGAGCTCCCCAGTGCACCCAGCATAGAGAGCACTGCCCCCTCCAGGGATGCGTCTTCTCTAACCTGGGTGTCAGGAATAGCTCTCCAGCATACCCAGGGTGAGGGGCACACCAACCTCTATTGGAGAGGCCCCCTAACCTGGGTGTCAGGGGGAGTTCCCCAGCACACCCAGGGCACAGGGGCACTCCCCTTTTCAGGGGAGAGGCGCCTCTAACCTGGGTGTCAGGGGGCGCTCCCTTGTGCACCCAGGGCAGAGGAGCACTCCTCACTCTAACCCTAAACTTAACCCTCCTGGGGGAAGTCCCCTGGAATCTGGGTGTTGGATTAGGGGGGTAAGCTCCCCCTCCACCCCTCACCCAGGGCAGAGGGCTCTCCCCCCTCCCCAGGGGAGTTTTCACCAACCTGGGTGTCGGTGTCGGGGGGAGCTCCCAACCCCATTCCGCACCTAGGGGAGAGGGCACACCCCCCTCAGGGGGGAGGCCCCTCCGACCTGGGTGTGAGGGGGGTGGGAGCTCCACCTCAGCACCCAGGAGAGAGGGCATTCCCTCCTGGGGGGGAGGCCCCTCTAACCTTGGTTGGGGGGGCTTCCCCCACACCCAGGGGAGAGGGCACTACCCCCTCTGGGGGGATTCCCCACTAACCTGGGTGTGTGGGGGGAGCTCCCTTCCACACCCACGGAAGAGGGCTCTCCCAACTCAAGGGGGAGGCCTCTCTAGCCTGGGTGTGTGGGGGTGAAGCTCCCCCTCCACACCCTGGGGAGGGGGCACTCCCCCCCTCCAGGGGGGAGGCCCCTCTAACCTGAGTGTGGGGGGGGAGCTCCCCCCTCTTCACCCAGTGGAGAGGGCACTCCCCCCTCCAGATATGAGGCCCCTCTAACCTGTGTGTTGGGGGTGAGATCCCCACCTCCACACCCAGGGGAGAGGGCACTCCCCCCTTTGGGGAAGGCCCCTCCAAGCTGGATGTCCAGGTGGGGGTAGCTCCTGCCACCCACCCTGCACCTAGGGGATAGGGCACTCCCCCTTCCAGGAGGGAGGCCCCTCTGTCATTGGTGTCCTGGTGGTGGGAGCTCCACCTCCACACCCAAGTAGAGGGTATTCCCGCCTCCGAAGGGAATGCCCCACTTACCTGGTTGTGTGTGGGGGGGAGCTCCCCCTCCACACCCACTGGAGAGGGCTCTCCTCTATCCTGGGTGTTGTGGGGGTAGCTCACACCCCTCTGCACCCGGGGGACAGGGCTCTCCCCCCTCTAGGGGGGAGGCCCCTCTAATCTGAATGTGTGTGTTGGGGAGATCCCCTCTCCGCACCCAGGATAGATGGCACTCCCTCTTCCAGGGGTGAGGCCCCTCCAACCTGGGTGTCCTGGGAGCTCCCCAGCGCATCCAGTGCAGAGGGGCACTGCCCCCTCCAGGGGGGAGGTTCCTCTAACCTGAGTGTTGGGGGGAGCTCCGCAGCGCACCCAGGGCAGAGGGGCACTCCCTTCTCCAGGGGGGAATGCCCCTATAACCTGAGTGTAGAGGGGAGCTCCCCAGTGCACCCAGGCCAGAGGGGCACCCCCCCTCCAGGGATGTGGCCTCTCTAACCTGGGTGTCAGGGGGAGCTCCCCAGCATACCCAGGGCATTTCCAAACTCATGAGAGTAGCATTATCTTGATATTAATAAGGCAATAGCAATATGGAAATTATAGAGCTCTCTCTCCTGATCAAAAGAGACTTATTCCAGATACACAACATGGCTTAATATTTGGAAATCATTCAATGTAACATAATTCAATGTTTTATATATTTATACATATTTTAGTTTTGAATAAAAGAGAAAATCTTTTTTTTTAAATTTTTTATTATTATTAGTTGTTCAAAACACTACAAAGCTCTTGACATATCATATTTCATACATTTGATTCAAGCATCAACAAATTTCTACAAACCATGATTTCTACAAACATAACTGAATCAGGTGGACATATGCAATTAAAATATATCAATCTTTAAAATTTTTTTTGTAGATGGACACAATGCCTTTATTTTATTTATTTACTTATGTGATGCTAAGCATCAAACCCAGTGCCTCACACGTGCAGGTGAGCACTGTACCACTGAACCACAACCTCAGCCCTTAAATAGATCAATTTTAGGCAAGGAAATAGAAGACGCCATCAAAAGCCTATCAACCAAGAAAAGCCCCAAAGCAGATAGATTCTCAGCTGAGTTTCACCAGACCTTGCAAGAAGAACTAATACCAATATTCCTCAAATTATTCTATGAAACAGAAAAGGAGGGAACCCTTCTGAACTCATTCTATGAGGCTGTTATCACTCTGACACCAATTCCAGACAAAGACACATCAAGGAAAAAACTTAAGACCAATACCCCTGATGAACATAGACACAAAAATTCTCAATAAATTCCTGACAAATTGTATACAAAAAACACACTAAAATACAGTGCACCATGATCACGTGGTATTCATCCCAGAGATGAAAGTTTGGTTCAACATATGGAAATCAATAAATCTAATACATCACATCAATAGACTTAAAGACAAGAATCATACAATTTTCTCTATAGATGCTGAAAAATATAGACTCATTTCATTTTCAAAACAATAGAAAAACTAGGAATACTAGGATCATACTTCAACATTGTAAAAGCTGTCTACACAAAGCCCAATGCCAGCATCACTATAAATGAAGAAAAATTGGAAGCATTCCTCTAAAAACTGGAACTAGTCAGGAATGCCCTCTTTCACCACTTCTATTCAACATAATCATTGAAATTGTAGCCAGAGAAATCAGGTAAGGAAAAAAAATTAAATGGATTCACAAGGAAAATAAGAATTAAAACTATCACTATTTGCTGATGACATTTATAAGACCCAAAAAAATTCCACCAGAAAACTTCTAGAACTAATAAATGAATTCAGCAAAGTATCAGGATACAAAATCAACACCCGTGAAACAAATGCATTCCTATATATCAGCGATGAATCCACTGAAAAAGAAATTATGTAAACGATTCCATTCACAATAGCCTCAAAAATTAAATATCTGGAAAAAATCTAATAAAAAGGTAAAAAAAAAACACAACTCTACAATAAAAAGTACAGAACCTAAATAAAGATATTGAAGAAAACCTCTGAAGATGGAAAGATGCTCCTCAATAGGCAAAAATGTACCCAAAAGAAAGAAATCACCAGTATATGATTTATCAACATTATATATCCTCTGATATAATTCATTGAGAAGGGCACCATAATCACTATTATGTTATTTTCAGCAGAAACAATTATACTCAATGTAGTCACAATAAAAAAACAGAAACAAAAATGAGTGACACAGTCCAAAATATCTGAGCAGCACAATTTAACATAGCAAGGTCATAAAAGAAAAGGAGAGGAGCCGTAGTTGTGGCTCAGTTGTAGAATGCTTGACTAGTACGCATGAGGCACTGGGTTTGATCCCTGGCACCACAGAAAAAAATATAAACAAACAAAATAAGAATATTGTGTCCATCTACAACTAAAAATTTTTTTAAAAAAGGAAAAAATTTTAGTCCTTCAACTAAAAGACTTTCATTGTTTCAAATTTTCACAGATTGGAGGAGGCTACAGACACATGACTATTAAATGTAATGTGGAATTTTGAAACATAAATTGGACATTAGATAAAAAACCAAGTGCAATAAAACAAGTCATTAAGTTAAAATGATTGTAACAGTATTAATTTCTTGATTTTTACATTATTTGTTAATATTAGGGCAAGTTCAGTGCAGGATATATGCAAAACTTCTACTGGTTTTAAAATTTTGCTGTAAATCTAAAATTCACTCAAAATGAAAAATAGATTAAAGATATTAGTGATACATTAGAATTCCTTTTGACATGATTACAAATGCATGGGGTATGATTTGCTTCAGTTCCGTACTAAATTCTTACCCTCATCCTCTCCTCCTCCTGCTTGTTTTCCTTTAATGATTTTTCTGCTAGTTACTTACATTTATTTTTCTTAATTACTGTCTTGTGGATACACATATGGATATACACTGTATTATTGTGGATATACACTGTACTATATTAATATTAGACTTTTGAATGAAAATGTAAGAACTTTCAAAATAAAAAATATAAATTTTCCTATGGCATTGCTGTTTCACCAAGCTCTAATATGACAACCTTTAGTGATACACTAAGTAGAAAGTGATATGAATTTAAAGTCTTCAGATAAAAAAAGAAAGTCAGAAAATGGGCAAGTAGAGTCATAATATATCTATTATAAATAGTTAGATGCTTTAAAAACAAATTACAACTTAAAATTAGTCAAACATTTTCAAATTCATTTTCTCCAATGAAAATCAGAGCAGATTCAGTTTTTGATAAATGTCTAATTACATCTACATTCCATCTTATTTTTAAGTCTATAAAATAATCTCAAGTAATGTAGCATTAAGTGAATCACAGGGGAAAAGAGAACTTATAAAAAAGTAAAAAGAATTTTTGTTCAAGATTTTTTTACACCATAACTTTAATTAATTAATTAATTTATATAGGGCACTGAGTATTGAACCCAGGGCCTCATGTATACTAGGCAAGCATTCTATCACTAAGCCATAACCCCAACCCATATTAGGAATTTCCTGATATGGAAAAGCACTCAAAAATTATTAATCATAACACATACTAAAATCAAAACCAATAATTCAAATCCTCTTACCAATTTCAGCAGGTCTGATTTTGTTCCCTCAAATGCTAAGTTTTCTGAGTCTTGACAGTTTCTTATGTCCTCTTCTATATTAGTTATATGATTAAAGTGAAGGTAGAGAGTGGTGAGAGAATCTAACCTATACATCATTGAAGGAATTTCTCTCAGTTTATTATGCTGTGAATCAAGCAACTGCAGCTTCTTCATGTTATCAAGAGAGTCAGGAAGACTGGTAAGTTAATTTTTACTTAGAGACAGTATGATGAGATTTACTAGACAGCCCACTACTTCTGGGAGGGACTGGAGTTTGTTATTGTATATGTAAAGTTCTGTTAATTGAGTCAAGTGTTTAATTGATGCTGGCAATATGTGCATAGACCTCTTGGATAAGTCCAAACACATTGAATTCTCTTCCAGGCATATATTGCTCTTTAGTCACTTCTGCATTACTGGATTTTTTTTTCCTAGTCCCATGTGCAGGACTTGGCCACTCGATCATATTGTCAACTGAAAAAGCCATCCCTAGTTGGGCAACATTGGAGACTTTTTGTCTGTCTTTGTCATCTTTCCCTTTGGTTTTAGATTCTTTTTCATGGCTTTCTGTCCCCAAATCTCCAAAGGCCTTTGCCACATTTTCTCTTTCCTTGACTGATGGTATTTTGGGCTCTTTCTTTTTAGAGTGTTTTATTTCCCTAAACTACTAACTCATGGTGACTTAAACTTGGAAAAAAAAACCACAAACTTTTACATTATTTGCTAGAAATCAAATTCAAAGATGAACAGACACCTTACACAACACCTGTCTGTCACATGTTGGATCTAAAAGCACTATTACCATTTCTGACAACTCACTCGAACTGGTAAAATGGTGCTGGTCAATCAATGATTCATTAGAATTTCTGAAATATAACAGAGAATATTAAATTACCTTCTGTTAAAATTTACATTAAGTAAATAGACTCAGAAAAACAATCTTAAAGTGAAGGTTGCTGTGGAGAGCAGTGACAGAGAATGGGAGAGCTCTCTCTGAGATTGGGGTCTCTGATGACCTCACGGCTGTGGCATACCTGTTACCTGGGAATGTTTCTGTGAAAAGGTGCCAGAGTCCCAATGGCTATACACTGCATGAGGAGACTCTGTCCTAGAGGCTTACCAGCCTCAATCTTGATCTCAGACACACAGCTACTGGGAACAGAGGAACTCTCTTGCTAGAAAACCACAATGTTTCATCAGTCTGCTGCACCTGGACCTGTGAAGCTAACAGTAACTTCAGACAATGGACTTTCATGAGAACTACACAAAGCTCCTAACATTGCACACTGCAATTCTGGAATGCAACTGTGAATAGCTGCATGATGTTGCTAGCCATATAAAGATATGAGTACAAAGAAAGATGCTGATGAGGCATATATAAATAAAGATTGCTGGAAGATTTCTTTAGACCTGCTTCTCCATCAGAGAGCAGCATTCCACCTGATCCCAGAGTTATCTTCAAAAACATTTGTCTGTGTGTGAGTTTTATTTTTCTTATCCTCTTTGCCCCTTGCTGAAACCTGCTACTTTGGACACAATGATCACGGAATTTTGCCACCATCCTATTACTTGATACACTATTTACCGAACTGTTTATTATGTAAAATCCAATAAAAATTAATAGATCAGGCCCTCCCTTCAAGAAATTTGGAATCTAATAGAGGATTTGTAAATTAATATGCATATTAATTTTATATGGATATATATACAAACAGCACTATGAGTTATATATATATATATATATATATATATAAAACATTACTATGACAAAGAAGCACAGAAGTATTTTTAGGTAACTAGTTTTTTTTATCTTGTAAAAGAAAAAAAAACCATTAAAAAAAATTTAAAATGAACAGCATATATCCACAGCCTATATTCTTAACCAGCACCCTAAAATTGCTCTAACTGCAACTAACTATAGCTTTAGAAAACAGGAAGGAGAGGGTCATTATAATACAAAATACTTGTATGAAGATGTGAATTTGGTGTTAACATACCTTATATACAAACAGAGATTTGATAAATGGTGGTATAAAGGTTAATTAAGAATTGTATGCACAAAAAAATAAAAGAAAATAGGAAGGGTTTCAAAGTTGATAAAAGAATGGACCAGCAGTGTGACAAAAGAACAAAAGGAACAACATGATATGAATGGAAAAAAATAAATAGTTCAGGTAAAAGAGTATTAAAGAATGCACCTTAATAAGCACTCTAATTGATTCTCATACAGGTATATTGGAGGGCTCACTCCTGACCAACCATGACAGAGCAATCTCCAACGATGTCTGTATTCTAAAAAACAGGAGAAAGATCAATAACAGGAAAATTACAAAGAGTTCACCGGTGAATAAAAGGTAAGTAAAACCTTTGTGAAGTGCATCAGTCCTCCCTAAGCATTTTTAAATTTAAAATAAATTATTCTTATTTTTAACTTTTTAACTCTGATAAAACCGCTTTGTTGGCATGCATCAAGACTCTGGGTTTGATCACAGGAATGGGGGCAAAAATATTGTAGGCTATGGCCCCTCTCCCAGACAAGACTGCAGGTCAGACTGTCAGAACAATCATGACAACTAACTAGGTAACATAGTATATTAATTCCTCTTAGGGTGAAACAAGCTATAGAACTTTTGAGACAATCATTATCAGTGGAAACAGCTGAGAGGATCTTAGGCTAACTGGTGCTTTATTAATGGTGTAGAGTTCAAACAAGGAGAGGTTCGTGGTACACCATGAAGGGGAACACTATGGGACTACAGACCATATGAGGTCTGGGAAGGAACACCAAGGCACTACAGACCATATGAGCACATCTGTGGATATATGCTGTTCATTTTAAATTTTTAAGAATTTTTCTTCTTTTACAAGATAAAAAAAACTATTTATCTAATTATACTTCTGTGCTTCATTGTCATAGTACTGTTTATACTGTTTATACAAGCAAAGTCATCAAACTTCCCTTCCCTCATCTTTTTATGAAAGCCTTGGATGAAAAGAACTTACTGGACCTTGTAGTCCCCTTGTAGTCATGGTATTAGTCCAAAAGATAATCTATGGTACCTTATTATTGTAAGTTTTTCTTCAGGATGGCTTTATAAAATTTATTCATAGCCTGAAATAATCAAAATTTACAGATATATAACAGGTAAGAGGAGAAAGAATAAGTAGATTATATCTTCAAAGGCAATATTTCTGTCATTATGTAGAGAAAATATTTGGGTATCATTAAAAATTTTAAATCTGTAACTAGCATGCAGTTATTGATATGCAAGCATGTTAACCATTAATATAACCTATTAATATATGTAGCTATTTAAAACACGAATTAGTGCCTCATTTTGCTGAGGCTGACTTTGAATCTGTGATCCTCCTACCTCAGCCTCCTGAGCTCCTGGGATTATAGGCCTGCAACCCTGTTCCCAGCTGCGATTCTAACCATTTTGAATCACTTTATAGTTCATTGCTTATATTTTCCTAGTCTGTAAAATGAGACAAGTAATAGCTGCTGCGTCAATTTCTCAGAAATGCTGATGTAAAGACACACTGATCACATAGCATACTCACCTTGAAATATATGGTCTGTGACCTCACATCTGATGTCACTGTGTTGGGAGCATTCATAAAGAAAATGTTTGTTTCATCCTCTACAGAGAGAAATGGAGGATTGTTTGAGTGGCAGGGGTTCTACTGAGCAGGAGTCAGGATATTGACTTCCACTAGTTTAGTCTAGTATTCAAAGTGTTTTTCATCAGTCAGTAGTAATCCTATTTCAATTTTATTATTTGGGAAGCTGCTTGGTTATGTAGAGAATCCTTCTGTGAAGTTCTAGTGAGATGACAATATTCTCAAATTCATTGAGCTTCTGTTTCTTCATCTGTCACATGAGGGTAAAATCTACCTTGTCTACTTGACAGGATTCTTTTGAGGATTCAGCGAGGTCTTTCCATTCATTTTATTCATTCAGTAAATATTCATGGTGTGCTTATCACTTATGCTGGAGAATGGGAATGTAATGTTCATCAAAGCAGACAGGTTCCACACCTTCCTATAGACTCCAGTTAAGTGGCATAGACAATGTATGTGAGGCACCTAAGATGGTGCCTGGCATGTTTTGTAAATGCCAGTAAACATTAGCTTTCTACCTGTGATGTTTAATTGTATGTGTCAACTTGACTGGGCTATGAAATACCCAGACATTTGGCTAAACATTATTTCTAGGAATGTCTGTGAGGGTGCTGCTGGATGAGATTAGCATTTGAAGCTGTGGGTTCAGTAAAGCAAAATGCCTTCCTCAGTGAGGTGGGCCTGCTTCAATCTACTAAGGACGTGTATGGAAAGGCAGAAAAAGGAGAAATTCTCTTTCTTGATCTGCCTGCTTGAGATGGGAAATGGCCTTCTCCTGCCTTCAGACTAAAACTCACACCATATATGCTCTTGGCTCTAAGGCTATTAGATTTGGCCTTGAGTCTCCAGTTTACAGACAGCAGACTGTGGCACTAATATGCTAACCCTTGAGGTAAGCATCCTCAGAATGACTCGTGGGTATCCAACTCAGTGCCATGGAATCAGGAAGCTGGATCTCAGTTGCAAACTGATTCCCTTACTCATCGGGTCATGTTGTTCATATTCTCAATCCTAAGCTATTTCTACCCATACTGTAAAGAGTCATTCTTCTCCATATAATATGAAATGAGGTGAGGGGCAGGAGAGGGAGAGAGCGCTCTCATAGGTCATTCATTTTATCTTCCCTCAAGAGCTGGTAAATGTGATTTTATGTCCATAGAATAGAGGATTCAAAAGTTCACCAAATTCCTGGGAACTTAAATTGAAGGCAGGGATAATATTACTATTCATCACTGTCTACTTATTTTCTATTTTAAGAGTTCTATCTTCCTAGTAGAAGGGGTTGGTTTAATACAGTGTCCAGTGAATGTATTGAATGAATGTATGATGATAAATGTGGCCAACTTACCTCCTAATCTTCCTCTAAGTTTGCCTAGCTGAGGGTGAATGAAATTATTATTTATTATTTTTTTAGTTGTAGATGGGCACATTACATTTATTTTATTTATTATTATGTGGTACTGAGGATCGAACCCAGCACCTCAAATGTGTGAGGCAAGTGCTCTGCTACTGAGCCACACTCACCACCCAAAATAATTTTTAGTACAGCCATGAAGGTCTTTTTTCTTTGCCTTGGGACTGTGACACCATATATTATTATTATTATTTTCATTTTATATATATATATATAGTTGTCAATGGACCTTTGTTCATATGCAGTGCTGAGAATTGAACCCAGTGCCTCACACATGGTAGGCAAGTGCTCTACCACCATGCTACAATCCCAGCCCAATATTATTATTATTTTTCTTTTCAAAGAGTAAGAATTTGGGACCTGGGGATGTGGCTCAATATGGTAGTGTGCTTGCCTAGCATGCCTGAGGAACTGGGTTTGATTCTCAGCACCACATAAAAATTAAAAAAATACATTGTGTCCACCTTAAAAAAAACTAAAAAAATAAATATTAAAAAAGAGTAAGAATTTGTAGATTGGCATCAGGTGTAAGATATTTTCATATGTGGCACTATATGCCTGAATATGAAGTTTTAACATTTCAGCTAGGAACAATTAAGTTAGGCCAGGATAATACATAAGGAAGGAAATAAAGAATACATACAGTGTTCACATGTCAAAAATGTGTCCACATTTTACCAGGGAAGACGGCTATAATACCTGACCTAGAAAAGGGAAGGACATTTATTAGCAAGGGAGAGAAAAAGGTTTCTAAGGGACTTTACATATTGCATGCAAAACCAAAGTGACCTGGGTGCATAGAAATAATGAATCTGTTTAACAAAGCAAGATAATTTTAGTTTTAAGACTCTAATCTCTAATATGCAATATTTCTAAAAAAAATAGTTGTATTGAATATAGCATTTTTGTTGTACATCTCTCTTTGGCTTGCTCAAGACAAATGAAATGCTGAAAAGTTTTTTTTTTTTCTGATGATCTAACAAAAAGTGTACTTCTGTCACATCCAGAGTGACTGATAGTGCTCAGGCCTATCCATTACTCCATTCAAATAATAGAGTTTGATTTCTTTTAAGGTCACTTGGGCTATAATGATGTTATTGTCTTTCCTGCTGTGCTGTAGTCTCATTTTCATGGAGGACTGGTAGAAGAGGTATTGGGCAGCACTCTTCATAGACATAATGCCACTGTCAGACCTCTTTGCCTGCAGTTCTGGATTTCCTTGCATACAACAGGGATTTTAGTGGCATAAGAAACTTGAGTTTCACTATGGATTCAATAATTCAGCAACAGAAATCATTCTTGAATATTATTTGTCTCCAAGTTAGAAAGTAGGATGAAAATATTTAACAGTTTGCATCTCAAGAATGCTTTGTGGTGCTTGAAATAACCAAATCATATATTTGAGGCTGGAGGTATAGCTCAGTGGTAGAGATTTGCCTAGTATGTGCAAGACACTTGATTAGATCAACAGCAGATTAAATCAATAAAATCGTATACTAAGCAGAGTGGTAGGAGGAAAAGGCTTTTAGGTCAGAATTTAACTAATATTCTGATAATTTGAAGTTCCATTAAATAGCAATTCCACATCTTAAACATTATAGTCAAAAACATTCATTCGCATTTTAAATGAGGTCTCATTTTTCTGTAGTGGATATAGACTAATCTGAATTTCTGTCTTGTTGTTTTTATAAAAGGATATACATAACCTCATACTTTTCTATTTATGTAATTTCCTATTATAGGCTTGACTTTATTAACTTCCAAAAGTCTTACATGATTCAGGTTTTGCTTTGTAGTCTCATTTTCATAGAGGATTAATAGAAAAAGAGAGAGGAATTGGTAGCACTCGTTCATGCAAAAAGTCTAAACTTTTTATTAAACTGAAATAGCTCAGGAAATTTTAGATTGTTGTTCTTTTGTAGAAATAATTGTACATGAGGAAGCCTCAAATGTTAATAGAACATAGGACTCCTGGTTTTGAAATCCAGCTCTATTGTTATGTTGTGTGACATGGGGTGAGGCATATTTCTCTGAGTCTCTGTTTATACTATAGCATCTCTGATGTCATATTTCACTACATAAATATATGCAATCTTTCCTATGTCTGCAAGGAATTGGTTCCAGGACTTCCTATAGATACCAGAATCTGAGGATGCTCAGGTTCATTATGTAAAACAGCATAGTGTTTGCATGGAACCTTCACACATCCTCCTGTATGCTTTAAATTCTTTCCAGACCACTTATATCTAATACAATGTAAATGTCTTGTAAATAATTTTATACTGGATTTTTTAAGGAATAATGACAAGAAGAAATCTGTACATGTTCAGTAAACACAATTCTTTTTTTTGGGGGGGGGGTTACTATTTTTGATCTGAGATTCATTGTGGCTGGAGAGATATAACCTGTCTTGAAATTTCGAGTCTACTTAGCAATGTCTGTTGTATACCTGATGCTGACCCTCCTCCCTTTGCTCCACAAACTTGTAGACCTCTGTGTTTTCTCAAAGCAAAGCATGTTGGCTTAATGTAAGTAATTAAACCCAGGACTTCTTTCCCTAAGAAATGCTGGATTTGGGTTTAATAGGTTTTCCCAAGCTTTTTTGTTTTGAAACATTTCAAATCTTCAGAAAAGTTTGCAGGCAAAGTATAATGGGGAGCTTGTATCTACCAATTGCTGACGTTTTGCCACATTTGTTCTCTGTTTCTGTACTCCTTCCCTTGGTGTATATATTTTGTTGAACCATTGGATAATTTATTGCAGGCATCCTGACACTTCATCCCTAAATTACTGTAGCATATATTTCTTAAGAAAAAGGATATTCTTCTACATAACCACAATACAACTACTCTGGAAATTTAACATTGATCCAATATTATTATCTGAAAATAAACTCTATATTAAAATTTTCACAATGGTTCCAATACAGTTCTTGTAGTTTTATTTTTTTGTTTTTGTTTTCATTCCATGATATATCCAAGATTATCTGTTACATTCATTTTTCCTATCTTTTTACCCTCCCTTGAGTTACAATTTTCTAGTCTTTTTTTATTTGTTCACTTTTATAGCATTAGCATTTTTTTAAGAATTTGTGCCAGTTTTCAGTATGTCCCTCAAGTTGAATTTGCCTGGCTGTCTCTTAATGATTAGATTCAGGATAAATATTTTTGGAAGGAATGGGTCAGGGGCAGAACACATGCTTAACATGCACAATGCCTGGGGTACCATCTCCAGCATCATAAAATTTTTTGAAGGAATATCATATAGGTATTAATGTGTACTCAATGCATCATATCCAAAATTATGTGCTGTTGTAATTGGTACAATATATTGGGTCATTTGATTAAGGGAGAACTCACCAAATGTCTGCAATGTTAAAGTGCTATTTCTCCTTATAATTCATAAGAGATGTGAAGAGTGACACTTTGAGACTTTATTTGTCAAAGATTCTGACATCCATTATCAATGGTGATTGTAAGATTGCTATAGTTTGATTGCTTTCTGCAAAAGTAATTGAGATAATCATTAGATCTCTTGCAAATATGGGCTGGACCACAGACAGACCTTGGAGTGTGTTTGTGTAATGGAGGTACTAAAGCAAAGTGAGAAGATAAACTGACATGCTCTTTGTATTTTGAACAGTGTTAAATGGAGGGCTTGGGGTACCTAATGGGAAGAATCTAAGAAAAGTAAACATTTGTTATGTGTTGAACAGAACAAACACATTATACTGTTTTCTGTCTTTGCAGATAAACCCAGAGCTTGAAAACAATGTGTTTATGCAATGCAAATAATGTATTAAAGTCTTTCTTTTTTAAATGGTGAGTTATAGTTTCCCTTCTTTATTTCAGTTCCCCTCCTCCATTGTATTTTTGGTTGTAATTTCACTGTAATTCTAGTTGTAATTTCACAAAAATTAAATATTATTGATAGTAAACACAATTAGTAACCAATACTGTATCAGAAACAAAAGTTTTCAAGAGACATTACTGATAGTGAATATTTTAAGTGATAAGGAACAGCAACAAATAATCCAAGTATATGTATATTTTTATCTTGAATAATTTGTTTTCTTTGTGTTTCTCTGATTTATCAGAGTTAATTTACAACAAAAGCAAATTCTACCCCAATGGGTGAACCAGTTTTTAAACAATAGGGAGAACTTACCAAGTGTTGCAGTAAAGAGAAAACATTCTGCAGAGAAGAGTAAAAGTAAATAATAATAGCAATAATCATGATGATGATAAAGAATGCTAATGAGCTTTGATAAAAGATCTTGTAAAGCTGAGGTAGTCTAATAATAGCACAGTAACGAGAACAGAGTGCATGGAAAGTGGATTGTGCAAATTACATTTTAATTGGTGAGAATAACCTGGCATAGGAAACAAGGAAGAGAGATGTGAAATGATAGATGGCATGTAATCAATAAAGAAGTCTTGGCAAAGGCATTTTTGCCTTGCAGAATTGCACTAACATATGTATTCTTTTTGCTATCTTCATGTTCCTCTGGTTTATCAGATTACTTGAACCCAAAGGAGGGAGAACAGTGTTTTACTATGATGTCAGTATTTTAGGAAAAAGAGGCAGGAATTTGAGATGCAAGCTTTTTACAAATACAACGGTGTCATTGTTGTGCTGTTGTGCTTTGAGGATAACTGTATGATTGTTAATTATTAAAACACAAATGGTAGATACTATTTTTTCTTAGAACAGGAGTGATATGCCACTAAAACATGTATAATGGGGATTACAAGATCAACAAAGTGCAGGATTTTATAAAGACTGAATTTTAAATGCAATATAGCCAAAACACACTGAGAAACCAGAATTGTCTCATGAATGAATATTATTATAGCCATGTTTTATTAGCTTTATTTAAAACTATCTACAAGTTGAACAACCTTTTTGAGCCCTTTTTAGAAAACACTTTTGCAATTTGCTGGAGCAATGGATTCTTTTCTATTTTTCTTTGAGCTACAGTGGCTAATCTGATTTTGATGTTTTGGTGATTATGTCAATTAATGTGTGCTGAGACTAACTTCATTTGTTGAAATGGCTACCAGGTGAATATGTAATTAGAAGGCTGTCTCTTTAAGACCTTGCGTGCAATTTTCTAAGAGTAGCTGTAACATGGAAGAGGTTAAAATGTAAATAATTTCTGATTGGTGACCAAACTAGTATCTAGTTTATTTCTTAACAATTGAAATTAAGTTATAATTTCTTGCTGGGCATGGTGGCATACATCTATTATTCTAGCTATTTGGGAGGCTGAGACAGTAGGATCACAAGTTGGAGGCCAGCCTTGGCAATTTAGCAAGAGCCTGTCTCAATATAAGAGTAAAAGTGCGCCAACGTAACTCTGAGTTCAATCCCCATGGTCTCAAGAAAAAATAAATATTTTTTTAATCATTTCTCCTACCAATTAAAGATTCATTATAGGGTGACTCATCATTCCCACTCACCCAGGATGATTTTGATTTTAGTTATTAAATGTTCAGCATTCTGGGAAAACCATCAGTTATAAGCACATGGGGACACTTGGTTACTACAATATACACACTTTATTCTTTAAAATGAAACATGATGCTTTATCTTATAACATTAAATTTAGTATAAGAAGGAGCAATTTAAAAATAAATTTCTGGTGCTGGAGTTGTGGCTCAGCAGAAATGTGCTTGTCTAGCAAGTGTGAGGCACTGTGTTCAATCCTCAACACAACATAAAAATAAATAAAGAAAGATATTGTATCCAACCACAACTTAAAAATAAATACTTAAAAAATAGATAGATTTCCATTTATATTACCACTAAAACAAACCAAATTTACACATTCAGTTTTATTTCTTCTACACTTTGTTCTGACAAATAATATACAATTTAACAACTGTAAAAATAATTGTAACCTGAAATCCCAGTGACTCCTGAGTCTGAAAAAGTAGGATTAGAAGTTCGAGAGCAGCCTCAGCAACATGAGGTTTAAATAAAAATAGTGAGACTCGGTCTCAAAATAAAAATTTAAAAAAAGGGCTGGGGATGTAATTCAGTGGTAAAGCACCCTGGGTTCAATCCCCAGTACCAAAAAAACTCCCAAACAAACAAAAAACAGAACAATTGTAATCAGAGGTATTTACAATTCTATTTATTAGTTAACAAATACATAGTTTCACAAAATCATAGCTTTAATAAATTCATTAAATTCTAACATATTTTTATGTTATAAGTTACTTATTCTTCATTTTAGGGCATTTATGTTATTTCTTCAAGATTTTCCCCAAAATATAATGTTACAAATGTTTTTGTGTGCATAAGTATTCATTTTGTATACATAAAATTCCTCCTTCAAATTTGAACTTTCAGGAAAATACAACATAGGATAGAATTGTACTGATAACAGATAAACATTTTTCTTTTCATTTAAAAAAGAAATACTTTAATACATTTATTTGCATTGCATAAATGAGGATACAGCATGTGATTTCAAGCAGTGTTAGGATGCTCTGAGAAACCAGAAGAGTGAGTACAAGCTATTTTTTGTTCTCAGAGCGAGGCTGTGTAATATAAATGAGTAGTTTACCTTCCCTAAATCTTCCCCCTACTGTACCCATTTTATTCAGTTGTAATGTGTATAAATAGTGGCTAAGCTATTGTGTAAATAGTGGCTAAGCTTTTTTACAGCTGGATAAAACTCTTTTGTGTATGTATATCACATTTTCTTTTATCCAGTCATTCACTGGTTGCTGGTTCCAATGTAAATTGTGCTGCTACAAATGTGGGTATGCATGTATAGCTATAGTATGATGACTTTAATTCTTTAGGGTAGATACTGAGGAGTGGCATAGCTGGGCTATGCGGTGATTCCATTCCTAGTATTCCTCTATACTGACTTTCATAGTGATTGTACTAATTTACAATCCCATCTATAGTGTAAAAAAGTTCCTTTCCCCTACATCCTCACCGGCATTTATTATTGTTTGTATTTTTGATGACTGCCATTGTAAATGGAGTGAGATGAAATCTTAATATAGTTTTAATTTGCATTTTCTTAATTGCTAAAAATGTCGAACATTTTTTTCATATATTTGTTGTTAATTTGTATTTCTTCTTTTGAGAAGTGTCTGATCAGTTCATTTGCCCATTAATTGACTGGGCTGTTTGTTTTGTTGTTGGTGTTTTTTTTTTTTTTTCATTAAGTATTTTGAGTTCTTTATATATTCTGAATATTAATCCTGTGTAGGAGAGTAATTAGCAAAGATTTTCTCCCATTCTGTAGATTCTGTCTGTACATTCCTGTGCTGTGCAGGAGCTTTTTAATTTGATGCCATCTCACTTATTAATTTTGGTGTTGTTTCCTAAGCTTTGGTGTTGTTTCTAAGTGTTAGAAGTCCTATTGAGAAAGTTGTTACCTGTGCCTATTTTTTGGAGTGTTGATCCTATATTTTCTTCTAGGAATTGCATAATTTCTGGTTTGACTCCTAGATCTTTGATCCATTTTGAGTTGACTTTTGTGAAGGGTAAGAGATAAGGATTCAGTCTTACTCTTTTGCATACGGATAACTAGTCTCCCCACTCCCCACACCATTTTTTAAAAAGGCTGTCTTTTTATGTTTTTGGCACCTTTGTCAAGGATTAGATGACTGGGATCTGTGTGAGTCTGTGTTATGGTTTGGAAATGAGGTGTCCTCCAAAAGCACTTCTTAGTACAGGTTTATTTATAAGTGAACTGATCAGATTGTGAGAACTGTAACCTATCAATCCATCCTAGCTTGAATGGACTAACTGGGAGGTAACTGTAGGCAAGTGGAGGGGAGCACTGGGGGCATGCCCTGGAAGTATACTTATTCCCTATGACCCCTTTCCCACTCTATTTCTGCTTCCTGAACCTGCTTTGAGCTGAGTGGCTTTCCTCCTCTGGACCTTTCCCCCATGATGTGCTGCTTTATCTTGAACCCAGAGCAATGGAGTCAGACATATATGAACTGAGACCTCATAAGCCACAAATAAACTTTCCTTTTTCCCCTTGATATGTCCTTTCTGGTTTTGGTGTCAGTGTGATACTGGCTTTGGAGAACAAAATTGAAAGTGTTTCAATTTATTTCATTGAATAATTTGAGAAGCATTTGGCATTAGTTCTGCTTCAAGGTCTGGTAGAACTCACCTGAGAAACTATCTGGTCCTGGGCTTTTCTTTCTTGGAAGGCTTTTTTATGACTGCTTCTGTCCATTGTTACTTACTGATATGTTTAAGTTTCCTGTTCCCTCTTGATTTACTTTTGGCAGGTCATATGTGTCTAGAAATATATCAATTTCTTTCAGGTTTACCAATTAATTGGAGTATATCTTTTCAAAATAGTCCCTAATAATTCTCTAGATTTCTGTGATGTCTGTGGTATTTTTACCTTTTTCAACTCTAATTTTACTAATTAGGGTCTTCTCTCATTTTCTTTTGGTTAGTTTGGCTAAAGGTTTATCAATCTCTTTACCTTATCAAACAACCAACTCTGTTTCCTTTGTATTTTTTTATTCTCTGTTTCATTGATTTCAGCTCTGATCTTAGTTATTTCCTTCCTTTTGCTGGTTTTGGAATTGGTTTATTCTTTTTCAAGGGCCTTGAGGTGCAACACTAGGTTTTTATTGGGATCTTTCTGATTTTCTTATAAAGACACATTATAATTAAAACAGCTAACATATAAGGTAGATTTTAAAAGGTAGAATTTTAAAAGCATATGGAGCCTACAAATGAGCAGGAGTAGCTATGCATATAGCCAACAAAGCAGAATTTAAGCCAAAAATAATCAGAAAAGACAAAGAAGTTCACTTCATACTGGAAAAGGGAATAATCCAAGAAGAAGATATAAAGATAGTAAATATTTATACCCCAAACATTGGTGCACCTAATTACATAAAACAGATACTACTAAATTTAAAGACCCAGTTAGACCCCAGTACAATAATACTGGATGATTTCAACACCCCTCTCTTACCATTAGATAGGTTATCCAGACATAAACTCAGTCAAGACTTTTTAGACCAAAAGAAATTATAAGTCAAAGAGGTTTAATAGATATCTATATAATATTTTATTTGGATAAAAAAATAGCTATAAAATAATCCTGTTTGTTTGTGGGCTCCATATGCTTTTAAAATTCCACCTTTGTTCTGTATGTTAGCTGTTCTAATTATAATGTGTCATGGGAGGTTCTTTTTTTATCTTTTTGATCTACTTGGGTTTCTAAATGATTCCTATATCTTAATGTCCATCTCATTCTCAAGATTTGGAAAACTTATTATAATTTCCCTGAAGAGTTTATACATGTCGTTAGTCTGCATCTCTCAATCCTTGATTTTCATCCTTTCACTTTCATCCTGTAAATGTCTTTGCTTGTAAGGTGCATCTTTTGCAAACAGTATATAGTTGTTTTCAATTCATCTGTAAGCTTATGTCTTTTAATTGGAGTGTTGAGACCATTTACATTTAATATTATTATAAAGAGATGTAATTCTTGCAATTTTGATTTATTTCTAATGTTTAATTGGGTCCTGTTTCTCTTCAGAGAGTTGCTCACTTATAAGCGCTGGATTTTGTTTTTCATTTCTTCTGTGTGTAGTAGCCAAAAAAGCAGTGTCAGCTTAGTAGTCATGAATCCCTTTAGTTTTTGTTTATCTCAGAAGGTTTTTATTTCTTCTTCCAGTCTGAAGGATAGCTTTGCTGGACTACAATCATGTTTGACAGTTATTATTTTTTAGGGCTTGGAACACACAATTCTAACCCTTCCTGGATTTTAGAATTTTTGCTGAGAAATCAGAAGTAATTCTGATTGCCTTACCTCTAAATGTGACCTGATATTCATCTCATGGGGCTTTTAAAATTCTACTCTTGTTCTTTATGTTAGCTTTTCTAATTATAATTTGTCATGGGGAGATTCTTTTTTTGATCTTTTTAATCCAATTGTGTTTCTAAATGATTCCTGGATCTTAATGTTCATCTCATTCTCACGATTTAGGAGACTTTCTATTATAATTTTCCTGAAGAGTTTATCCATGCCATCAATATGCATCTCTCAATCCTCCTTGGTTTCAATGATTCTTTAAATTTGGTCTCTTAATATTGTCCCAGAGTTCTTATAAATTCTGGCCATGGTTATTTTTTTTTCTTTAATAATGTCTAAATGTTCAAGGCCAACACTTTGTCTTCCAGTTATAAAATTCTGTCTTCAGCATAGGCTACTCTATTAGAGAGACTTTCAACTCAACATTTTATTTTATTTATTGTGTCTTTCATTTCCAAGATGTTTTTGTAGTTCTTTTTCAATATCTTTATTTCCTCATTGAATTTCTCATTCATATCCTGTACTGACTTCCTTAATTCATTCAATTATTTTTCTGTGTTCTCTTGGAATTCATTGATCATTTTTAAAATCATTCTTTTGAATTCTTTATCTGGTATTTCATTCACTTCAATATCTTTGGAGTCCCTTGCTTGTGAGTTGTAAACTTTAGAAGGTGATATGTTACCTTATTTTTTCATATTTCTTGTATTCCTGTGTTGGATTGTATTCAGCTGATGGGAGTGATTTCTCTTCCACTCTTATGTGTTGGCTTTTTTAGGTCACAGCATTTTCTTGACAAAGTGTTCTGGGATATCAAATTCTAGTGAAATTTTCAATTTTATTTCTAAGTGAGTTTTAGTATAGTTTCCCTGCTCAAACTTTGCATGTGGAGCAAAATTAGTGTATTTGGACATAGTGTATATTGTGTCAAAAGCTTGAGGATCTCACTTTCCTGGTAGGTCTCAAAAGAATGGGGTCCTTTTTGTAGATTTGGTTATTGTGTTGTGTATAACAGGGTATGTGTATATCAACCTCTGTGATAGCTCTTCTTAACAATTCTGTATATTGTAAAGAGGCATGGGAGAGATCTAGATTGAGACACCATCATCGGTGTGGTATACAAAGTCATTGTGTTAATTGTCTTTGTTTTTGCTGTAGGAGTGAATGTCCATGAGTGGGTCCTGAGGAGTCCCCTCTCACCATTCCTTCTTGAGGACCGGTTATTAGTTTGTGTTTTTGTCTCTTCTATTTTTTGTATTAAAGTATCACTGAAGTTTGAGCATGGTTGGTTTGCATGTAGAGCAAAGTGTGCTGTTTCTTAACAGCCAAGTCTCTAACCTGTGAACTCATAGTGTCACAGTAGATTCTCAGCACCTCACAGAAAAGAGACAAACAACAACAATAGTAATGAACAATATATAGTATTAAAATAAATACACAGTGCCTAATATAACATTTGCAGGACTAATACCCACAAAAACAGGAATATTCAAGAGCAAAAAGAATAAATAGCTGTGAACTAGATTTGGCATTAAGTTAAACAGCAGGTGTCAACTACATAATCCACAGTACTAATAACCACAACAACATGAAGGGTGAGGGCAGGAGTTATAGAAATAAAATAATGAAAAAACAGTTCATTAAGAGAAAAGGAAATATGATAGAAAGGTAAAAGAAACTTTAGAATGTTCAAAGCGAGAACAGAGAGAAAGCAGAAGAGATGTAGCAAGTGATGGCTATAAAGAAGGAGAAAATAAAATAAGTACAGAGAAAGAGATAGAATAAGAGAATATGGCTATGAGAGGGAGAATAAAGCAGAGAAAGAGGGAAAAATCAGATTTTAAAAAGAAAAGAACCACAAACCCTAATGCTTAAAAGATAAGAGCATGTCATCATTATCTCTTGTAGCCAAGTTTCCAGGACCATGCCTTATTAGAACTATTTGACAATCCTCAAATCACCCCAATAGCCAAAATATAAAGACCTTCACAAAGAAAACTTGATGGTCCTATTCAAAGTATAGAATAAACCAATTAAGAAGATGGAAAATTAGATAAAACAGGGGACTCAGTTTTCTTAAAGATTCCAAAATTGTGAGCACCATATAATTCTCTCTTTAGGTGGTCTATGTAGTTTCTATGCTGTAAGCTACACTCACATCTTAGTCTATTAAAATTTTGCTTACTATTCTGTGTTTCACTCAAATTCTTTTCTGTGGAGTCACAAGAATCAGCAAGGACAAGAGTGATTGCCCCCACTCTGCAGAGTAGGCCCAGCCTTATAACACAATGACCTCCTAATGTGGTTTTTTTTTTTTAATTTTTTTCTTCACAATCTAATCATTTAATTTCTAGGAGACATGATGTGTTTTGGAGTTCATGGTCTTCCTTTCATTTTTAAGTACTTTTCAAATAACTTAATAATCATGACAGCAGTAAAAGGTATATATTGTTATCACTATATAGAGTGCAACTGAGATTAAGAGAGACTAAGTAATTCACCCAACTTTACCTACCTGATAAGTACCAAGATTCACTCTCAGATAACCTAGCTGTGAAAGGAAGTGCACTTGCTATATACACTATGCTAAGTCTTTGCTAAACAAGTGAAAGAAGTCCTCAAGGAAATAACAGAAGAGGCTTGAGAAGAGATTTTTCTATGGCTGAACTAGGGAAACCTGATTAAGATTCCACATTTCACCTTTCTTTGGAGGTTCTTTATCTTGATCCCTGATGACAATTTAGGAGGCAGCATATGCCACTCCAAAATATGCCTCTTTGGCATAAAAATTTTGTTTGGCTTTGAGCTGATTATTTTGAGAAATTGCAGGTATAGGAATATCTCTGAAAACAGAGTTACTCTTTCCTAAGGAAAATGTACATTCATATGGAAAACCTCCATTGTAAGGGTGTCTATCTTTTGGGGAAGATAAGGATGACTAAACCATCAGACACTCTTACCTAAGGAAAACTGTGACCTAAACCTACACTACAGACTTGGCTTCTGATGGTTTTCTGAGCACCTGCCCCATATTGACCCCTTCTAATACCCTGCATTCTTGTTTCAGTTAAAAACGGCATTTTAGCCTGAATCAATTCCACTTGTTTAACCTTTGCTTTTCTCTTATTAATCTATCTTATGTTACAGGGGTCTGTCATTGCTGAAATCCATGAGAGAGAGAGAGAGAGAGAGAGAGAGAGAGAGAGAGAGAGACAGAGAGAGAGAGAGAGAGAGAGAAAGCAAGAAAATTGTTTTTCTCTCCCCAATAGCAAAAATGGCACACTGTTCCCTATATAAAACTCTGCCCAAAGATGACAGAATCATAAATTTCTCTGCTTCCTCTTAGTCTGACAAAGGCAGGCTAGCATTTTTAAACTGTAATTTATACTATCAAGCATTAAAAAAGGAAATAAAGAAATGATAAGCTGATAAATACAACTATATGATTCAACAACAAATTGAATAACTTTCCAGATTCATGTACATAGTTTGATCCTATATTTATATCCTTAGCTAGTCTCTCCACACGATAGCCTTCCCGGCTACCTACTCTACTATACCTTGGAAGGATTCTATGAATGGCAACCAATTGATGCCTTCAATTTATGGTCAATAAATAAATAAATAGAGAAGATTCTCCTCTGTCACTCAGGAGACTTTGCTCAATGTCCTACCTAGGTTTTGAGGGATGCTCATCTCACAGGAATACAGCTGTTCGAAATAGTTCCTTTTAGCTAAGCTGGAGTGTGTTGTCCACAGTATAATATAATAATATTCAGCAAATATAAAAGAGGGATTACACATCTTTTCTAATAAAATGTTTTTCTGTTAAAAACTATCTTCACAATTAAATGAGAACCAACAATATTCAGAATCTTTATTTTCTTTCTTATAAATTTAAAATATCTTATCTGGAAAAAAATCTAAGTAGTTATTTTTCAGGTTGTAATTTTCTGAAGAAACAAGTCTTTCAGTATTTACAATCAGAAAGTAAAAAATTATCGCTAATGAATGTGTTGAATTTTTATTAAATATATCTGCAAAAACTTTTTTGGGGGCAGGTACTGGGGATTGGGCTCAGGGGTATGCAGCCACTGAGCCACATACCCAGCCCTGCTTTATATGTTATTTAGAGACAAGGCCTCACTGGGTTGCTTAGTGCCTTGCTATTGCTGAGGCTGGCTTTGACCTTGCAATCCTCTTGCCTCAGCCTCCTAAGCTGCTGGGATCACAGGCATGCATCACTGTGCCTGGCTGCAAAACCATTTTGCAATGAAATCTATAGTAATGCAGACAAATCTATAAATGGCATCAGTCAAGTTCAAAAATGTCTCTAAAGAAAATGTGACATTACATGATTCTCAATCTATTTTTGCTTCTGTGGAATTACATAAAAGAAGCAACATTTTGGTATAAATTTATCACTACAAAAGCCAAGTTTCACTAAAATATCTTGTTTATGATTTTAATAAGTTTTTTATAACTAAGGGGTGACATTTTCCTTTTACCTCACCTAGAAATTAATTAATACATCCATTTCTAGTTTATAAATTAATGCTCAAATATTCCACAATACTTGAATACTAGAAGTCAACAAATAATTTTAAATTTCAGACACAAGCATTAAAATGACCTCACATTTAGATGTAATATTCTATTGTCTCTAACCAAAAAACTGAAGAGGAAGTGTAAAGTGAAATATGGACAAACTTAAAAGTACATTTTTTTTAAAGAAAATTCCAAGGAAAAGAGCTTTTCTGCATAATAATTACAAAGATTTTAAAAGTTTCCTCTGGATTCTCCCTCACACAAAAAACTTCATAGTCCTACATTGGTGTGCCTTAAAAAGGTCAAAGCAAAGAACAGAGGTTTTATTTATAATTTCTCATGTAGTCTTAAACTACCGAAATTTCTTAAAGACAGATTTTTGGTTAGGGAAGATCTGCAGGGCCTCATGCCAATTCTGGTATTTGTATATTGAGGATCAGTATAAATTTTGAGGAGTAAACACTTTTTTTACAAGTGTTTGAAAGCAACCATGCTGAAAAGGACAGCTTTTTCCTTGACTATTATCAAAGACAAATGGCATTGATGATACAGGATTTTGTACATTCACTTATTTTTAAAATTTCAGATAAAGAAATCCAAAGGGTTGGAAACAGGATGTGCAAATCCAAAATGTAGAGACTTACTGGTACATGCCATAGAAGGTGGATCTTTTACAGCTCAGAAGTAACCCTTTTCACACTGACAAACAGATGTTGCTTCCATGTAGGTTAAACTATGCGGAGGGCATTTAGAACACTTTGTGTTACCAGCAAAGGCTTTATAGAATCCTGGTTTGCAAGCTGTAAAAGCAGAAGAAACAATTTCTTTTTAGTTATTATGCTAGAGTTCTTCTGTACAACATATTTTAATTTATACATATTTTAGACATCAGAGTTCAGCATCACAGATACACAGAAAGGTCAATATATATGTTACTAATATGTGTAATTAGCTATTCACTATTAGTATCACAACCATGACATATTTTAGCTGAGGTTGCTTGCTAATTTTTAAAAGTGTACCTACGCCATTTGTATATTTAGGATCAGTATAATATATTGCTTAGTGCCTTGCTATTGCATACAAACATGCACTTACACACAAAACATCAGTGCTTATCTAAGTGAGAAGATGCCCATTATTGGCAGTAAAAAAGATGATTTTGTAGAGTTTGGGGAGATGGCATTAAATAACTAAATCATATGGTTCAAGTGTACTTAGATTTTCATTCCCCCTCATTCTTTCTAAGTATGCAAGGAGAAAGCCTCAGTTTGGCTTGATGTGTCTTTAACACCTCTGTTAGTAGTTAGATTTTCTTTTCTGGTGGCCTGGCTGTGAATCAGGTAGAGCACTTGCCTGGCATGTGTGAGGCACTGGGTTCAACTCTCAGCACCACATAAAAATAAAATAAATGTATTGTTTCCACCTACAACTAAAAAAATACACATTAATTTTTTTTCATTTTTGTATGGTAGAACTATGTTATTTTTGATAGTTTATGTTTACTTTTTATAAAATATTTTAAATGATCTATTAATTTAAGATAACTATAAATTATTAATTTTACATAGTAAGAAGTTATTCAGTATTAGTATCAATAATCAGCGGTGGCATATGAACACCAACATCAGTCTCTTCTCTAACTTGATGACAAGGTAGTGCTAAAAAGTTAATAAGAAAAAGGACTGTGTCACCAAAATATTTCTCTAAACCTGTGGAAATTCAGAGTATATAAATAGTAGATAACCCTGCTCACATTTTCATAATTAAAATATTCCTTAAAAGCCTGCAATTTCTAAGTTTGAATTTATTATAAAGGATTATTAAGAAAACATATCATAAAATTTTAAATAAAACATACTTATTTATATTTTTTCATTACATAAATATTATCTACTTAATTATGCAATTTACCGTTCCAAATGTTTGGGGTTTTATTAATTTCCAAATAATTTCAAAAGTGGAACCTCTTGAGACACTTAAATAATATCTTTAAGCTATTACAATATTAAAAATCTAATAAACCAATTTAAAGAGATATGTATATCTAAATGGAGAGCTTGAATTCAGAGCATTCCAATGGTATTTTTAATATCACTTAAATATTATTTTAAAGACAGATAAGAAATATTTCCTTCTTTTGTCAGCTCTTCAAATTTTAGCCATAAACACTGTTTATTACATAAAGTAGTATGCTCTTAGCTTAATTTTTATGCCAACAAAAATTGTATTTATTTATTTGCAATAACTAATACAAGATTCTAAACATATACATCTTATATGAAAGGTTTTAAGGTAATATGCTATTTCCTCTTAGAATTTTCTTCTGTGCTTAGAGAAAAGCTTGCTTCTGTCACAGAGAGCATATTAGAAAGCTTGCTTTTACCAACTGCTCTTATCCAACTATGCATAAGGCTTGCTCCCTCCTTATATCCGGTCTTCTTTTTAAACAACATAGTATCAGTGAAGCTTCCTTGCATGATCCCCTTTTTAAACTGCAACTCCTGCTACACCATACCACAATATTCCATATTACCCTTCCCTTTTTTTTCTTGCTTCCAAATGACTTAGAAATACCTGACACATGACATATTTAATTTTAGAAACCATCCCTCATGAGGATGTGAGCTCTATTAAACAGAGATTTGTGTCTGTTTTACTTACTGAAGTGCTTCTCCAGGGCTTAGAAGAGTGCCAGTCATTCGAAGCCCTCTGTGAGTATTGGGCAATAAATGAATGAGTTGATGAGGGGCTCCCTTAATTTCCATAAATTCACCATGCTCTTTCTTTTGCTTTCAGCCTTTTCTTCTGTTGAAAAACCTCTTCTCTATCACCATCTTTTGACCCACCTGGTTTGCTAACTCCACATCAGGAGTTAGGTCTCACTTCTTTAACAAAGCTATACTTCCTAAAAAAATTTCGTTTCTCAATAAATCTCAGCCATTTCCATCCACATTAGTTATTCTTTGGCAAATACTTATTGGATGGCTGTAAGCTGTGGGAGAACAGGTTGGCAAAGTGCTTAGTGCACGTCATATAGTAGGTGATCAATATATAATTATTTAATTGAACTGGACAGTGTATGATTACTTTGTTAACTAAATTTCTGTAGAGAATCATACATGTGTATTCAGTGCACACTGTGATCATGGTACCATTATCTTAACTATAAATTTATAATTTTTTCCTTGCTGAATCTTTGCATAATAAGTAAGAGATAAAAGTAGTTAGTATCTTGAAAGTGATTTAACTATGACAGAAAAAGAATAAATATTGCAAGGTGACCTAGCTATTTAAAAATCAGATTTCCATTTCAAATTATTATCTATGTATATTTGGATTATCTTGCTACTGCACACATATACATATATGCATACACACAAATAATTCTGCTGACAAAATCTTAAAATACCATTGTCCTAGGCATTTATATTTTCTTTATATAGCATACATTAATAGTACATAACCTAAACCTCATCAGCTCATACCATAATAGGTCATAACTGTTTTATTGCATCTGTAACCTTAAGTTCCTGTGACTGCCACATAGCAGAAATGGGCATTACCATTCTAGTATCTACAATTCATAGTAGATTGCAAGTATATATTTAGTTTTTATAAATGCTTGAAAAATTGAATGAGTGAAAAGAATAAATTCTGAATTTACTAACACTGTGAGATCACAAGAACTTTATTTGGAATGAGCATTCTGTGTATCCATTTGGTTTGGTTTTGCTTGTATTTCTGCTAAAAATGGGATATCAGTACTTTATGTTCTGAACATTTTTCACTGCACTTTTATATACCTTTTATTCTTTCTGTTACTCCATTGCTTCTGTTTATAAGGTATGTAAGCTTCTGCTTCCAGAAAGCAAAATAAACAAAGCACTTCTTGGTTGATTGCTTGCAACCAAGATAAGAAAAGTTTCCAACATGTGTCAGTAGTGTACAGAATACTGTGGGAAAGTTAAAAGTTACCTGATGTGGCACTATTTGCTTCTTTTAGAAAAAGCTATACAGATATAGATATTCAGCTCAGTCCTTCATTGCCTACAATGATTCTAGTTATTATAGCTTCTCTCTACAGTAATATGAATCTATAATTTAAATTCACATCTCTAGGACTACTACATTCATTTAAGGTCTAACTGTCTCTATTTTGTCCCTGTTCAAGTCCACTCCACAGTTAACACAGATTACATTTCTAAATATGAAGAAGGACCACTTTGCTCTATTTTCTAAAGCAGGAATTGCAAATCATTGTTATTTGGCTAAATGTGACTCAGTACCTGATTTTGTACAGCAAATATGTATAATTTCAAGATAAATTTGATTTTTGGCTCTTGATATACATAGCCTAAAGTATATGCTATGTACTCCTTTATAAAAAAAATACCAATAATTGGTCTCTAGAATAGAGACTAAACTCTAATGTTTAATTAAATTTCTTCAAAGTTAGACTCACATCTATTTTTCTAAACTAACCTTCCACTGCTGTAAAATTTTAGTCTTGCCACTTCTCATATTTACCATACTTTTTTGTAAGATTGTTCTTAGTCATCTATGGGCCTTTATTGTGTTTATTTATTTATATTCAGTGCTGAGAATTGAACCCAGTGCCTCATCATGCCAAACAAGCATTCTATCACTGAGTTACAATTTCATAATATTTAACAGCTTTATTTAGATATAATTGCTATTCAAAAACTACAAAGTGTACAATTTGATAAATGTTGACATATGTACACAACTGTGAGACATTACCATAATCAATAATCCAACAATTCCAGGTTTCCTTGATTCCTTTAACTCTTAACCTATTTATATTTTCAGATTAAAAGTAAGTTCCATGTAGGTAGTACACTCCTGGGTCTGAGGTTTTTCTAATTTTTTTTACTATTTTTATATTTTGTTTTATTTTTTAAAAATTATTTTTATTTTATTTATTTGACCTACTGAATTGTACATGACAGCAGAATGCATTTCAATTCATCATACACAAATGGAGTGCAACATTTCAATTCTCTTGATGTACGTGGTGTAGAGATGCAGCATTCATGCAATCAGACGTATACCTAGGGTAATGATGTCCATCTCATTCCACCATCTTTCCTACCCCCATAACCTTTCCTCTGCCCAATATAAAGTTCCTCCATTCATCCCATGCCCCACCTCCAATCACAGATCAGCATCCACTAATAAGAGAAAATATCCAGCCTTCAATTATTTAGGATTGGCTTATTTGTCTTAGCTAAATATTCTTCAACTCCATCCATTTACCTGCAAATGCCATATTTTTATTCTTTTAACACTAATATTTCATTGTGTATATATACCACTGTTTCTTTATCCATTCATCTATTGATGGGCATCTAGTTTGCTTCCACAGTTTAACTATAGTGAATTCAGCTGCTATAAACATTGGTGTGGCTATGTCACTTAGTATGCTTATTTTAAATCTTTTGTGTGTAGACCAAGGAGTAGGATAGCTGGGTCAAATGATGGTTCCATTTCAAGTTTTCTAAGGAATATCCACACTGCTTTCCAAAATAGTTGCACAAATTTGCAGTCACACCAGAAAAGTATGAGTGTAACTTTCTCCACAACCTCTCCAATACTTTTTCTTGATAACTGCCATTCTGAATGGCATGGGATGAAATCTTAGTTTTTATTTGCATTTCTGTAATTATTAAAGATGTTGAAAACTTTTCCATATATTTGTTAATCACTTGTATATCTTCTTCTGAGAAGTGTCTGTTCGGTTCCTTAGCCCATTTGATTGTTTCTTTTTTTTTTTTTGGTATTAAGTTTTTTGAGTTCTTTATATATTCTGGAGATTAGTGCTCTATCTGATGTGCATGTAGTAAAAATTTGCTCCCATTCTGTAGGCTCTCTTTTCATCTCACTTTTTTTTTCCTGAGAAGAAGCTTTTTATTTTGAATTCATCCCATTTATTGATTTTGTTTCTGGTGCTTTAGGAGTCTTGTTAAGGAAGCCGGGGCCTTACCCAATGTGATGAAGATTTTGGCCTACTTTTTCTTCTATTAGGTAGGTATACAGTCTCTCATCTAATTGCTAGGTCCTTGGTCCACTTTGAGTTTGTGCATGGTGAGAGACAGAGGTTTAATTTCATTTTGCTGCATATGGTTTCCAGTTTTCCCAGTACCATCTGTTTCCTTGATTCCTTTTACTTTTACCTATTTATATTTTCAGATAAAAGGTAAGTTTCATGTAGGTAGCATATACCTGGGTCTGAGGTTTTTCTATATTTTTTTTAATCCAATCTGTTAATCTCTGTACATTAATTGAAATCTTTGTACTTAGTGCAATTACTGACCCAGGTATGCATTAAATCTATCTTGCTATCCCTTTTCCAATTGTCCCATTTGTTTAGTATTCGATTTGCCTCTTTCTTCCTTCTTTTAGGATCCTTGCATACATTTTATGACCACTTTTATCTCCTTTGTTGGTGTGTGCATTAGCAAAGTTTGGGTGAATACACATAGAGAACCCAGCAGCTCTATGAAACTCACTTTCAGAACAGCATTGTGTTATCTCGATACTCCATATTGTGAAATCTAGGTTCCTTCCTTTTCTCCTTAGAGTATCAGATCTGTTCTCTCAATCCACAATACAAGGAGAGAATCTACCAGTGTTTGTCAGGGTCCTCCCTCCCTGTGCTACATCCTGGAAATCTTTTCAAGATAGTAAGGTGAAACAATTATGGAGCTCTCTCTCTTTTTTTAAATCTTCTTTCAGCTATCTGATTTCTCACATCTTAAAGTGACTTTTTTATATAGTTTTGCATTGGTTTTCTTTCAGATGTTTCTTTCAGGTGTTGTATATTAGTCCATTCTGGTGACAAAAAATCAGATAACTGAGTTATTCTAAATTATTATTCTTCTATGTCTCTTTTTCTTCCATAAGTCAGTCTTTCTCCTATCTACTACACTTAGTTTCTCAAAGACAAAATCTAAAACTTATTTTGAGGTACAGTGCAGTACTAGGACCATCAACGAGAATGTCCAAGATGAAAGAAAAATAGGATAACAACGGTTGGTGAGGGTATGGATCAATGTGAACTCTCATATAGCTGTGGAAGTTTAAGTTCGTACAACTACTTGGATAATTGGCAGTATCTCTTGTAGATGAACACAGACATATGGTTAGATAGACTGATTCCACACCTCATTATATTCCCAAAGAAAAGCTAGCTCAAAGTGAAAGTGGCATTTCTAGTATAACTAATTAGAACAAATTAAAAAATGAATGCATTTAGTCATACTAAGTTCCACTGCTTAGTAAACTATTATTTCGCCACTTGATTTTCATCTTATGAAAATTAACAACTTATATTGACAGATAGACCTTCCTCACCTGGTGTGTTGTTCCTTTCCTTTAATAATAACCAACCATATTGAAAATAAGCTTATACCTTAGTTTCTTCACATGCAATCTGGAATGAGTATATTCAATTCAGAATAATTAAATTACAAGCAAATCATTATTTAAAATATATTCATGAAATGATTTGATTTTATATTTCATTATACCTACTGATAAATGTAGCAAGAATACCAGAAGAATAAATTCTATGCACTTTATAAATGGTGAATCTATAATATCCAACAAATAAATATTCTCACAAACTTGTTTTATTCATACTTTATTTTAAAAATCAAATGACTGGGCTATACATTACTAGTAGCTTTCTATTCCTATCCCCATTATCAGAGACCTGGAAGACAAAAGACCATAAGAAATCCCAGGTGGCATATCAGGCTGTGCAGTTCTTACCATTTGATGAAATATTAAATTGCACCTGTGTGGCAGGAACTGATATTTATATAATCGAACACCTTTCCTTCATTGGTATTCTATAGGCTATAAGTTTTGATAAACCTGAATGACTTATCAGATAAGTATGTGAACTGCATCGCTTTGTACTAGAATTCATGGAAGAAATTTAACAAATAGTCAAAGGCAGTTTCTTGTTGTTTTCCTAGATGCTGCTGCATAATTGTGGAAGTTAAATTTCATTGTCATGTTAAGTAGAGAAGACAGAAAACAGATTAAGGAATTGAAAGATAAAAAGAAAATATCTCTAAAACTTGAGGGTAAACAAGCATAAATATTTTGTTTTCTCACAATATTCTACAAACAACAATAGAAAGAAAATCTTAAAGTCACAAAATACAAGTCTATAAATAATAAGCATGTGTACTGTGCTTTAAAATATTCAACCTAACCTTCCTGGAATGGGCGGGTGGAGCACTATAAAGACAACATGAGAAATTGTATACATAAGTATCCTGTTATTAATTTCAGTTTCCTGTTGCTGCCACGAAACAAATATTTAAGGTGAACTTTCTCTTGAATAGAAAAGCCATTAGACTTACAGAAATATACTGTAGTTATATATGACATTCATGATTAAGAATTAAAGAAAGAAGCTCTGGTTTTGGGCCACACATACTATGCTCTCTTTTTCATATTTAACTATAAAATCTAGGAATGATATACCGATCAGCTATTTGAGGATTCTGAAAAGTTACTACACATAGACATATTGAAGATGAAATTGTGAAGTCCTGCTGAGCTGGTGATGAGTTTACTGTTCCTCTCTCCCTTCATCCCCACTCTCCTTTACATACCCCTTATCATAGCCTGAATAAACTGAGGTCACAGAGATCCAGGAAAAGCAAGCTGATTTTGCTTCAGAGTGGAAATCAGAAGTTCTAATGCTCAGAATGTGAAAATCTCTACTCCCCCTTTTTCTTTTCTCCCTAGCTACTGCCTAGCCCTAAAGCAATCAGAGTAGTGGCGATGGCCAATAATAGAAACCCATGGGAGGCAAAATTCCAAAGGATGGAAACCTTCTCTGTTCACTGAAACTGTGGTTACAAGAGGGCTGAGTCAACCTCCATCACATTTAGTTTTTCTCTCTGTATTGGTCTCCCTTGGTCCTGGATTTGTAGTAGCAGAAGGGCACAATCAAGTAAATGAAGCATCAGCCTTCTAGCCAAGGGATTTTAAAGAGGAAATATGGAAAAGCAGAAATATTCAGGAGAACATGAAGAGAAAGCATGTTGGGAAAGCAATCCCTGAAACTACCAACTCCTGAACTTACTCCTAAACTGCATCTATGTCAATCTGATTCTATTTAACATACCAAATAATAAAGAAATTAACCAAAAAAAATGGCACCTAGATAGATTTCAGACTAACATTGAGGATTTAAACATTGATTTCATAAAGAAGAGGATACCAACCTAGAGGAAACAAACCATACACTGTTTGTTTCTTCTTATTACTATTTAACACATTAACTTATAAAATAAACAGGGACATTATACACACAAATATTGGCAAATCTAGGTAAGTTGTTACTAATAAGAGCTTTGTATGCAGTGTTTTAATTACACTTATAAAAACTGACTTCAAAGAAAAATAATGTAGACTTTGAGAACAGATTACACGGTTTTTATTTCTGTTTCTGTATTTTATTTACTCTCACTTCTAGGAACTTATTTTTCTGTGCATAAGTTTTCTCATTTGTAAAATAGGTGTTGTGGTCTGAATGTTTGTGTTTCCCTTCAAAACTCTATGTTGAAGCCAAAATCCCCAACAGGAAGGGAGGGAGAAGATCAAGGAACTCCTAGCTTCCACATGAGGACAGAATGAGAAGATGGCTAATGCAACTAGGAGGGATACTCTGAACAGACAGGTCTGCTGGCACCTGAATCTTGTACTTCTCAGACTCTACAACAGAAATACACCCAATCTACAATAAGTGGACTGACACTGGTATAAATGATAGAACCCAACTCACAGCTTTTTGGGAGGACTTAATAAATGTAATATAAAAAAGGGATCAGAAATGTATCCATTTTGCTACTTAAGATCAAGAGATCTTAAGTATTGTACTATGAAAGACTGTGCTTTCCAAAAATGGCCTCAACAATATCATCTGAACTATATACCTGCTTTTCTGATAATGTCTCCCAGACATTCTTTTCACAAAGAAATAATACCTATCTCTGTTGCTTCCTCTTGAATCTGGTACACATGTGACTAGATTGAAATGACTCTATATGACATCCTATGTGATTCTTTGGGATGCTTACTATGAAAAACAGGCCACCATTCCAGGATAAGGGTCAAGCAGCCAGGGAGAGGACCAGGTGGAGAAGAACTTAGTTTCTGGGCTCTCAGCTCTGGCTGAGTTCCCAGTTGACACCAACATTAATTTTCAGCCAGGTAAGTGAGCTATATGAAGTGTGGTACTCTAGGTTTTCTAGACCAAATACTCGAGCAGATTCTCCATGGGGAAGAAATGAGTTACTCTTGTTGTACTTTGGTCAATTTATAGATTTGTAAGCAAAATAAATGGCTGGTGTTATTTTAGGTGATTAGGTTTGGGGATGGTTTCTTTTGTGGCACTAGGTAACCAGGAAACCTATTCAAGGCCATATGGTAAGAGAGCCAAAATTAAAGCTGACCACTATTATAATCCATAATCTGAATTGTCACCATAAGGTGCATTAGTGTTCAGAACAGCATGCATATTTTGTAATCTAGGGCAGGAATGAAGTGAATCACATTTTTAAAAGGACAACTGATGATGGTATTTTGATTATAAATAACTGTTAAAATGAAAGCAGATTTCTGGGATTTGATAAATATGGTTTTAACTAATGATTTTACTTTCTGCTAGTCACATTTGTTGACAAGTAAAAGTTACAAAAGTAAGCAAGACATGCTATACAACTTTGAATTAAAGAATAAATTCATTATAAAGTGAATTGTATGCATAATAGGAACATTTTAACCAAACTCACTCAATACTGTCAAAGTCTCAAGTGCTCAGTCTTTTCAGTAAAGTTTGACATACTATCTTTTGCTGGTTTAGTAACAAACTTACAATTGATACTTCAATTTGACAATTGTGAATGTCACACTGTCAAATATTTTTGGTATTTCTATAGCTGATTTATACATTATAAATTTTACTGAATAAGCAAAGCCTACATTTTGTTTCATTTTAAAAATTAATTTATATGTTACTGGTTCATTATTCATAAACATGGAGTTCATGTTCTTAGACTCACCAACATTTTGGTCATAAATATTGCTTATTGTTAGATCTTCTTCTTCAATTGTTTCCTTTACCAGTGTGAAATAAATATTTTTTTTTCTCTTCTGATTAATTTTTTTATTGAAATGTGCATTGTTGGATATGAGTCCACATACTCTGGCTTGCTTTCAAACTCCATTTGGACAAAATATTCTTTCCTATCTTCCACTTTTAGCCTATGGGTGTCTTTGTCTATGAAATGAATCTCTTCCAAACAACACACAGTTGGGTTTTTTTTTTTTCAATCCATTTTCCAGTCTATGCTTTTTATTTGAAAAGTGGAGCCCATTTATATTCAGTGTATTACAGAAAGAAAATTAATATTTTCTAATGATTTGATTTATGTTTAAATTCAGTCCTAATTCTCATTTGCTTAACTACTCTTCATTGAGAATTTTCCTTTTGGGAGCTCTGCAGTTTGTTCTTATGGTCTCTTTGGGTAGTATCTTTTATTTTCTTTAATTCTGGATTAGTAGACATGAATATTTTTAGTTTATTCTTATTTTGGGGGTTTTGATTTCTTCTGCAAATCTGAAAGATAGCCCTGCTAGATACAACAATCTTGGTTAGGTGGTGTGTTTTTTTGTTTGTTTGTTTTGTTTTGTTTTTTTGTACTTGGAATACCTTGTTTCTATCCCCCCTGGATTTTAGAGTTTATGCTGAGAAATCAGACATTATTTTTATTGATTTACCTCTAATTGTAACCTGACATTTTTTTTCTTGAGGCGCTTTAATTTCTATTATTGTTCTATATGTCAGGTATTTGTTATGTGTCATGGAGAAATTCCATTTTGATCTTGTCTATTTGGGTTCTACATGCCCCTGTATCTGGAGGTCCATTTTATTACAAGGTTTTGAAAATTTTCTACTATTATTTCACTGAAAGTTTATTGATTCCATTAGGCTATATTTCAATCATTCCAATTATTCTTGTTTGTTCAGTTAATATTGCCCCAGATTCATATACCTTGTGTTCAAGGCCTGAAACTCTGCCTTCAAGGTGGTCCAATGTATTGGTTACTTCCAACTGAATTTAGTTTTTGATTTGTTGATTATGTTTTGTTTTCTTTCTAGGGTTTCTCTTTGGTTCTTTTTTTCTCAAATTCCCATCTCTTTATTGTAATTCCCTTTTGCAACCTGTATTTTCTCTTTTAGTTCATTCTTCAGATATTCTTTTAGTTTGCTAATCATTTTAACACAACTATGTTCAGGTACTTCTCTGGGACTTCATCCACATCAATACTTATGAATTTAGATATTGAGAGGCTGTAAAGTTTTTGGAGATATCTTCATAGCCTTTTCCCTCACGATATAAAATGTCCTAGATTTACATATCTGTTGAGATTAATTCCTTATTTTTAAAGTTGAAGTCCTTTGGTGAGTAGTTATCATGTTATAATAAGTCCTAAGTTGGTTGTATATCTTAGCTCCAATGCATCCAATCAGCATAAGCAAAGTCTTAGTTTCAACCACAAATGCCTCTTTAAAAGGAGATATTTCATTAAAATAATAATGGTAATTTAAGAGTAAACTGGATATCAACATGTACTATAAATGCTATTACTAATTATCTCAACAAGTTTATTAACAAAGGAAAACTGTGGATGAGAAGTAACATAGAATAGGCTGAAGAGATCAGCCATTAATGATAGTGCACTAAATTGAAATAGAAGATGGATTAGAAAAATAAATAGAAAAAACAGAAACAAAAAAGGAAAAGAAGTAGACAGAAGTTAACATTGGGAGAATAAATTAAATACAGAAGAGGGAATTAGAATGGAAATAGAAAAGAAAGGATGAGGTGTCTAGGGAGGACCTAATTAATTGACAAACTCCATAAAAATTAGAACCCTGGCAAAACACAAACTGTGGGGAAACATTACGAATCAGTTAATGAAATAACTAACATGTGGAAGATTTTCCTTCTTGCTGAGGTTTTGTAATATAGACCTTTCTTTCTAGGATTTTGATTTTGGAAATCCTTAACTATGAGGCAGTTTCTATGATGACAACATCATGCTATTGGTTTTCAGTTTTGACTCAAGTAGTCAAACTTGTTTCGGGAGCCTGGAGGCTGAGTTCAGCCCTCGTCTTCCTGGTGGCCTCTGCTAGGGGGATTGGAAGGGCTCATTTTCAGCTACAGAGTAGACTTCACTCTCAAAATGGCTTTGTTATTTTGCCCAGGGCTTGGGACTACAAGTCTCTCAGGGCAGCTGCCCAGCTCCTTCACCTGCTGTCCGTAGACTGACTGATCTGTGTTGCATCACCTCCCTTGTTCTGATAACTCTTGGCGATGTGCTGGGGAGAGGTATATGTGGTGCATCCATCTATCCTCCAGCCCCTTCTGGGCTTCAGACGGTGCCATAAGGATTCTCTGCTTTTGTCTAACCCTGATCTGACCCAGTTATTCCCCAATCAGCCATGCTACTTATTCCAGAAATTATACCACAAAATTGAAATGATAGTTCCTTTTATTCTTTACCATTCTGCAAACTGATCAACCAACCACTTGGAGTTTCTTGCTAGACTTAGTCCCAATCTTAGTGGATGTTTAGTCTTGGGTATTCAAAAAAAAAAGGAGCTAAAAGTGAATATACACTGTAGGGATTCCTAGCTGACAAGCTAGGAAACTTCAGGAAAAAAGTCTCATCAAGTTGTCAGTGCTTCCCTGCTTCTTTACTGGTCAATGCCAGTCTCTTTCTAGCCAAAGAGCTGGAGTACTTGAACATAGTTCAAGTTTTCTGAACTTACTTTCTGTTCAGATTGTGGATATGTTGGTCAGTATTTGTTTTTCTTAAATTCAGTGGGAGAATGTCTTTCAGCTCATTGGAGAGGAGCTTTTCCTCCCCCACTGAGCCAAAGCACACCCAAAACTGCCTGTCTGTTGCCTTATTAATTAGTTTTCTATTCTAGAAACCAATACTTTTGGTTTTCACTTAGTTGCGAACTCCCCAATTTGCTTGCCAGCTGTTTCCCACTCTCTTCATATTTCAGTTTGCTGTTGTAGAACTGCTGTTTTAATTCATTCTCGGGAAGGTGCTAAAACACTGTGGATTCCTCTGATCTGCCATTTTGATACTTCAAATTTTTTTTAGTTGGAGTTATTAAGCATATTGGCAGTCAGTATAATAATCATATTTTTTGTTCACTTGGTGGGCAAAATCTATGTTTTACCTATTTTATTCTCTTTAAGTCTTACAAATATTCAACATTTTGGGTATTAAAATTCTCATTTCACAAATGAAAAGACATAGGCCATAACAGTTGCTTAATGTCACAGACATGATATATGTACAAGCCAAGCAGTTACTAAATAATATTTTATATTCCACTTTCTATTAACATTTTAAAATAGCTTACCAAAACCTTTGCTCTATATTTCACTGGAATGTTCCATAAATATTGAATTGAAGCAAACTTAAATAGCATCTTTTATGTAGTAGAAGTAGAATATCTATATTTGTCCAGCATGGTTTGGATATGATAGATTCTCATACATTACAAGGGCACAGTCAAGGGTAAAATGCTGTATTCAGCAACAGCAGACACTCAAGATTCAGAACCTCCAATGCATTGCTTGGAATAGCTTTATGTGGCTTTGTAATCAGCAGAAACTAGGACACGAAGGTTTTACAAATGTATGTGTCTGATCAGAATACAGTCTCTTGATTTGGCTTATATCTAGTGCCACACACACATAAAGCCATTCTATTATTAATGCTGTTGACCTGAACCTGAATTTCTCAATCACTATTTTATACCCAGGCAGATCATCTATAAGTTGGTATTTGGATAATCCAATCTTCAAGGCAAGCAGGATCTCTTCTGTAAAAATAAGTCACAGCATTTTATGAACCTGTAACAACTGATTGTATTGGAAAACTGGGAACTGTAGACATGATTTTGTATTATAGAGCTATAAATCCATGCCATTAATTGGAAGCTGTATACTTATAAAATTTTGTGTAAATCTTTTTTATATCTGTCAGTACATGTGTAAACATTTTAAATATAGCAAAGGAATTCTTAGCAGATTTCCTTTCATGCAACTCTAAACCCTTTCATATTCTATACATTTGCATTATCAGATTTCCTTAAATTGGGACATACTGTAGTCACCAAGGCAAAACAAGCTACTGGACCCAAGTGATTGCACTGTCAACATACACAAATATGTCTCTTCCTTCTCTTCCAGCTGCATGTTGAATATTTCAATGCCTGCATTATACAGGTGTTTGACTTCCTAGTCTCAATAATGAAACCATCTCAGCACCAGACTGTGGGTACTCCTGAGGAAAAATAATCTTTCCACAAAAACTCTCATCCTCTAAGACACTGATTAGCATATATTAGGAGATCAGTAAATATTTGATAAATGAATGAATAGATGAATTACTAGTTTTTATTGTACCATAACTTATAAAAACAAATTTTTTTCTGGGTGCAGGGGCACATGCTGATAATCCCAGCTGTACAGGAGGCTGAGGCAGGAGGATTGCAAGTTCAAAGCCAGCCTCAGCAACTTAGTGAGACCCTAAGCAACACAGTGAGACCCTATATCAAAATAAAAAAAAAAATGGACTGGTGATATTGCTCAGTGGTTAGGCACCCCTGGGCAGTACACCTAGTTTCCCAAAACATCAAAATAAAAACAAAATTTTTATATTCAATCAATATTGCTAAATTACATTCTGATACATTTTCTTTAGGGGGAAAAAGCTCTTGCAAAAGACACCTAGAATTAATATGATCTTGTACTATACCCACTATCAAAAACATCATAATCAATTACTGAGAATTTTAAAAGGTATAAATCAAATTACACACTTTCACGTTGAAGCCTGCAATTTTACAACCTTTGTCTCAAATTGTCACATTGATGAACACATTGAGCTATCATGGTTGACTGCATATTTTAATTTGAATGCATATGTAATTTTCTTTTTCTGTATCTTTACAGACTGGATACTGAATATAACATTAATGTTGCCATTGCAAAGAACTGTTTATAGCTAATTCTTACTTTTGATATTTTCAAATGGAATACTTTTAATATATGTATAATTATTAACAGCATATTATATAAAAATAAGGCTAGAGATTGTGCAAGAATAATTTTTGAGCAGGTAATGAGTATAAACCTCTCGTTAAGTGAGACTATTAGACGCTATGTGATCAAATACCTGGATGGTATATAAAGTAAATGCATGAAGTTTCAAGAAGGAACACATTAATAGTAGTAGAGTAGCTGAAATTGGCTTTTTCACCTGAAGATATGACACTTTAACAGGCACTTTAGATGGAAAGTAAGAATGAAAAGAATGAGTAACAAATATGTGGATATGGAAATGAGTATCACAAGTTCCTCTAGTGAGAGAGGAAACCAACTTTAATGAAATGAAGAATTAACAGAGAAAAGAAGGGATATATATATGGTAGTTAATGGAAGCACAGTTATCAAGAACTTCATATGACAACCTGAAGAATTTTATATTTATAAATAAACAGCACAGAAGCTTTCAGACAAGGGAGAACAAATTTATATAAAGTAGACTCTCATGACAACATACCAAACTTATTAAACAGAAGTAAGACAAAAAGCCAGGAAAAGAGGTAGAAGAACAAATACCAATGTAAATAGAAATGATTTTTTAAATAGCATTTAACTAGACACAGGGCAAAGAACAAGGTGAACTTTAAGTGCAGTTTAAACATAATTATTAAAAATACTTAATACTACTAATGATATTGACCAAATCATCATGGAAAGCATATAGGGATTTTGATGCAGAAATTTTAGATGCAAATAATCAGGTATTTTCTAAGGTGATTTATTTAACCCTTGTATGTCTCAATTTACTCTTTTTAAAAATGGAAATGAAAATAATACCTGTTTGTCAGGATGATATGTAATATAATTTATGTATTTATAATTGCACAACACTTATCACACACAATGGGTAAAGGTTAACTCTCTATGTCTTTATGTTAATGAGCTCACAAAAATTCACAATATCAGGAAAGAAACTCTGTATCTAACTTAGTCAAGAAAATAGTTATAAACGCTAGCCAAAATTTTTGTCATGTGTATTATAAATAAATTTCCATTTTCTAATAATTGAATTTAAGAAGGGGAGCATGGGAGTAATAAATGAATTCTAGTTAGGGAAGAGTGGTGGGAGGGAAAAGGAGGGGGCAGAGATTAGGAAGGATGGTAGAATGTGATGGACATCATTATCCAAAGTACATGTATGAAGATATGAATTGGGTGTCAACATACTTTATATACAGAGATACGAAAAAAATTTGGTATATATGTGTAATAAGAATTGTAATACATTCTGCTGTCATATATTTAAAAAATAAAATCATTTAAATAAAAAACACTATATTAATAAAATACATTCTATCTTATATAATACAAAAGTATCTTAATGTTTAACCAAGTTATATTTAAGATTTGACATTTCAAAACTTTTCTATTGTATAACCCCTAATAGTTCATCAGATCAAAAAAAAATCTAAACAAAATATTGGGTTTGGTTTTGTTATGGGCCAGGCTATATGGGCAAAGACAAAACAGATTCCATTTTACCCTGAGATTCCATATTATATAAGAAATGTTTTTCTCATAGGAAAGTCCCACCTCTGTACCCATTAACAATTCCCTAGCATTGTATATTTGGCAACATAAACTAACAATTCTTATACAATATAAAATTGTTCTCTTTGGTTTCCATTTTTCTTGGGCAATGTACCTTGTCAGAGATTGATTATCTAGATGTTAGTAACCAACTTGAACTGAACTTGGGCCATTTTGACCCACTTCCCTTCTGCTTGCTTGCTGCTATGCCAACCTGGAAAGTCCCAGGGAAAATACCAATGTACCCATTGTATTGTTTCACTAACTGCTCTATTCAGTTTCTATACCCCTGCTTGCTTGCATCTATGTGGTTTTTGCCTTTAAATATCCTAAAATATCAAGGCTCGAGTCTGTTCCTTGCAGAGATAGTTATGGGTTCTGCGGGGAGCAGTCACTGGCCAGTGGGCTAAATACTCTTCAATTTGGACAAAACTAGGACTTGGTGTGTTTTCTGAGTGTCCTGCCCCACAACAGATTGTTTATGGCAGAAAGGATCTGGAAGAAAAAAAGCCTTTATATATCTTTCAGTTCAATGAAATAAAGTACTTATTTGAGACAAGCATATTCATTTTTGTTGTAAACCAATTTGTTGATTAAAGTAAGTCAGAGATTTATAACACATATAACAGAGATTTGCACACATATAACTGCCCAAGTTTTATGTGTACTTTCCATGAAAAATACAGGCCTAGTGGATTATTCGAGAACATATCCAGAAGACACTTCTCCCTTTCTCCCTTTAACTTTTAGGAAGGTTGTATTTTCTAAACCACTCTATGGTTAGTGAGTAAAAATGTCTGTTTTAAATGAATCCTCTTAAAACCTAACCTAATGTGGATTGAGTTGACAAATCCGCATTGTGTGCCCAGCCAGTTTAGTCAATCAACTGCTGAGTGCAAACTCTTTGATTTATAAACTTTCTTATTTATTTCTCTGTAATTCCTTTCTATGGACTTGAGTGTTTATTATTTTCTCATGCTCACAGAGAGTAAGATATCATAAAATCCAGGAACTGTTTTTCCCTGCTGAATTCCCACAGAAAGAATACAGAACTTCCTTTATCAACTTCACATATAATACAGCATTTATGGTAGAACACCTAGAGTCAGATACCCTAGATTCAAAATTCAGCTCACCCACTTATAAAAGAGGTGCCCTTAGGCAATTTAGTTAATTTATATCTCATTTTCTCATCTGGGAAATGGATGTAAAAACATTATTTATCTGGTAGGGATATCTTGGGAAATTATGTATACTTCCAAAGCACTTAAGAACTACCTAACATATGGTGTTATGTAATGATTTACATATACAACATTTTATCTAACAATGTAACAATATTTTCATTTTTGGAGCCTAGTATTTAGAAAATTAACTCCCATTTGGAGAATAGATAGCCATGTCAATACTTTATAACTTCACTATTCTGTAAATAAAACAGTATTCGGTTTCATGAGTAAAAATTACTCTTCAAAATTCCAGATTTTTGTGTATTCGGTGAAAAAATTATTTATAACATGTTATTGTATAACCTTTTATCATGTATGATTATTCCAAGCAAAAGATTAATAGGGATGGTAAAAATTTTTAAGCTCTTAGTGGTGATCTTTCATAACAGTCCTCTTTTACAAATGAAAAGACAGAACTTTGGAAAGATAAAGTTCGTTCCTCAGAATTATACACTGGGTTAGTGATACAATTGGATCTAGAACTCAAGAGTCTTGACTTTATTTTATGTCTCCACACAACAATCATTTCACAGATTTCTATTCATTAAGTATTTCATAAGCTTTTTGTTTCTATGGTCTCTTTTCTTCTCCTAGAAGTATCCTAACTGGAACTACTTATAATATTTCTGGAGAACAGAAACAGGGTTTTGTTTGTTGTTTGTATTTTTAAATTGGATAGAACACTTTGATTTGGGGATTTTTTCACTTTTTGAAACCTTCTGTATTAATATCAAAAGTCTACATAGTGTCTAACTTTGCCCCTAGCAGGTGCTTGCTATGTGCCTCTAACTCCACAACCAATGCCCAAGGGCACATTAGCCTTATTTATTGACTAAATTATTCCAATGTCCCTTTCCTCTTTTTCCCCACCTACCTTACAACATAGTTATGACATCACAGCCAGAGTGATCTTTGACATACACAAGTGAACTTTTAAAAGGGGCAGAGACTATGAAGTACCTCTATTTTACTGCTTAAATTCTCTAATTTCTAGAATTACATTTGGAATAGGATCCAAATTCCTTATATAGTCTAAGGGTCAGTTATATGAGATCAGGTCCTTGCCTCATCTACACTCCATTTAATGACCATGTCCTTCTCGTTTCTTTTGGATTACCTGAGATATTTGTAACTTAGTAATGGTCCATTAACCAGTCTCTTATTATATCACATCATTTTAATATTATTACAGTTTGAATTTATTTTGCACACTTATTTTATTTTTGATCACTATTGTTTTTTAATATTTTATAGTAGATGGATACAATACCTTTATTTTATTTTTTGAGGTTCAAACCCATTGCCTCACATATGCTAGGCAAGGACTTTACCAACTGAGCTACAGTTCCATCCCATGATCACTACTCTTGAGAATAACAACTATTCTTGTTTATGACTTACCCATAGTGCCTAGATTAGTGATTGGCAATAGAATTTTGTCTCAGTACTAAATAAGTGAACATGAGTTTTAATAAGTCTAGGTATCTTCTAGTTATTTGCCAGTAAATTTTGATTACTATTCACTAACAAAAACATATGCCTTGATACAATTTTGTTCAGACTATTAATTTCAATAGTTCCCTCTTAGTTTTACCATACACTCGATTTTCTTTTCAGAGACTATTTTTGAGTACCATAATTATGTTTCTTAAATAAAAAGTATATGTAAGATTTCTGAGGGACAATTTTCATTTATATCTCAAGACTTTCAGTAATTTTCCTGACTTCACAGAAAGTTATTCTTGCCATTACTCTATCATCTCTTCAGGATTTCTTTTGCTTGCATGGAACCCTCAGATGTAGAAAGCAATATCAACAACATGTTTGGTTATGTGCATATTCACTAGAGTGTTAGTTAGAGCACCTTGCCAAACATGAGCAATCAAACATTATAAGCCAGTGATGAGGATTCTGGTCCTTAAGTGCCTGTGTGCTGGTATTAATTCAGGCAGTGAAGAATTTATGTCTTAAGTGGGCTCTGGGAATGTAAGGCCTATGTGTTGCTGCATATAACAGCACTTTCTTAATTAAGGTTGGAAGCCAGATTTAGCTTTACTCAATACATATTACTGCATTACAGATGAGAACACTGAGGCAATATAGTATGTGGGAAGATGCTAGCAGTTTAATTACAATATCTTGGTGTTATATAAAAGGGATATAGTTATTTTCCTTTAACTTAACAAAATATTATTATATAATTGAATTTTTTCTTTTTGAAGTTTTCCTTTCAAGTAAATTTCCCAATCAATAATAATATTTTGTAGACATGTTTACTTTTCTTTCATCAATAAAGGCTGTGTGTTTCAGGGTTATTTTATTTATTTTACTTTTTTGGAGGGAATAAGATATTGTGAATCAGGTAACTTGTGTAAATTGCACAGAGGATAAGAGCACCTCAATAAAGAAGTCAAATTTTAGTAAAAATAGTTACTGGATTTTAGGCTTCTGAAACTTACAACTTTCCCACATTAACTGTAACTGTGAAAAGGAATAACAATAGTTAATTATTTAAAATTGAACAAACAGAAAAAATGCTCATCAAAAAACCGAGATAATTTTTCAGTGTTGTCATTTTTATAAATATGTTTAATGAGTAAACCTCTTCAGTGATTTAAGAGATATTAAAGCAACTGACAAGGGTTATGGCTTGGTAATTTATTGGAAGAAATGAAAACTTCTATAAAATATATTTTGATATGTAGGATACACTTGTGTTGAAATGTAGTGCAAATACATGACTGATAAATTACCTTTTGTTTTGCATTGTTATTGAAAGATAAAATTCACAAACTGCAGAGGTATTTTTCTCTATTTCCTAAGATGTAATTTGGTCATAATTTATTTGCCATTTTTAAATCATAGTTGTTTAGACTCATGGTCAAATACTTACAAAGTTAAACCAACCATTATTCTAAGTCTAATTATAAAAACAAAACAAGACAAAAAAACTGCATCAGACTTCACATCTACCTTGTTCTCTTCCTCCAAGACTACGACCACACTGGCCTTGTACTCGATGCTTATGAACATGTGTAGTCCCCTTTATTGGACTGCAAGCTCCTAGAATATGTGTGTGTGTGTGTGTGTGTGTGTGTGTGTGTGTGTAATACAAAATAAAAAATACACATTTTTTTTATTATCCCCTTTCACCTAATATAAGGCCCCTACATGGTGTGTTGAGCTCTGGGAAGATTTCAGTAAATATATATTGAATTCAATTGCGTGAGTTAGCTGAGAAATTATACTAAGAATTTGAACAAAGAAGACTGTCAATCAAGATGTAACTAAGCACTACAGTTAAAAATGCTGAGTCTGCAAGTCAGCATTGCTGGAGGAAACATAGGCACAGAGGCTTCCAGATTAAAAAGCACCACAGGAAATAAATTCGTAATTTACTGAGTACTTAGTATGTATCAAGTATGCAGTGAAACATCATATGTGCACCATCTCATTCAATCAATCACAGTAAGGTGGAAAGGATTGCTTATTACAACATATATGAAAAGCCTGAGGCAGTATACTGTGAGGGTGTAGAAAGACCTCATGAATTCTGCATTCAGACTTGAGTTTGATTCCTGGTTTTACCAATTAAAAGCTCCCTGGGGTACTGACCCAAGAAGGAGCTCCAAGGGCATGTAGGGAATATTTCTCAAAATGTAAAATAAAACTGCAATTGTCAAACATCTATTATTCCTCTTATAATAAAGTGAGTTTCAGGTATTTAAAACCCATCACAATCTGGTCCTGGAAGTCTTTGTAATTTTCTGTTAATTGTATTAATTAATTTGATCACCCTGAACTATTTTTTGTTCTTCCATCAGGCTATGCACTCCAGAGCCTTTGCAAATACTGCTTCTTAACCTTGAACTGGGCCATGAGGCTGATCACAAATCAGTTTCTTTCTGAGGTTGTAATTTTTCTATTTATTAGGCAATTGCTTATAGCCATTTTTTTCCTGTGATCTACTAGCATCAATCAAACTCTTTATTAAAATTAACTTGTAGACATTTCCAACCTTCCACACTAGCTAATGAATTCCTTGATGTCAGAGACAACATCAGATTCATATGTATATTATATATTTTTTATATTTTCTATTTGTTCTTTTTAGTTATATATGAAAGTAGAATGTATTTTGATATATCATACATATATGGAATATATTGTATTTTAAAGTATATATAAATGTCTGGAATTAAAAATTTGTTTCTTTGGGGAAGGAGATAATTAGAGTCTTAGATTCTTAGAGCAGAAACAATCTGAGTTTGGTTATAACAATAACCATATTCTATTAAGAACTGATACAATTCTATAGAAGTTAAGTGGCAGAGCCAGGATTAGGACTCAGATTCTATTGCTCCAATGTCAGTACTCTATCCTTTAATAAATAGTGCCTTCTTCTAGCAGGTGGTTGCCATCCCAGGGGCAGACAACAATCCCCTAAGAACTACATAAACTATGGATGTACAGGCCAATTAAATCATCTCTGGAAAAGGTATGGAGGGTTTTCCAATGTTACCCAGGTAATTCTCATGTACAATCAGGCATAAAAAAGAACCATAACAATCTATTCATGTTACCTATAAGCCCATTCTTACATTTATGAATGAAATTAGAAAAAATAGTAACCAGGTCATTGGCACGCCTAATTTCCTTCCCCCTACGTCCCATTCTTGAAAAAGGCAGTTATAACTTCTAGGTCTGGATAATCATATATTTAATAGTATTAATCAAAACCAAATTTACTAGTATGTTATCTTAACCAAATAAAATATTAATTATTGGCTAAAGAGAAAAGAAAACTAGGAGAATTCTCTTTCTCCTTGCCTCACAGATAACTGTTAACACTGGTACCTTCAGGACGCTGGGCATCTAGCTCCGCCAGTGCAGCCTGATGAACTGTAAATAAACATGAAACTTACTCAAAAAACAAGAGCCCCATACTTGTTCATCAAATTTATTTATAATTTAAAAATTTGACAAAGGGAAAAAATAAACATTTTTCACTATAATTTTTAATGAAAAATATTTTGATATTTTAAATGGACCATTAGGCAAAGGAAAAAAATCAGTAATAGAATGCCTATTCTATTAATGTTGTGTTTAACTCCTTGGCCAAATGAAAGTTTCAAGAATTAAAGGGACAGATCCAAATGCTCACCAGTATCTCATTAGTTCCATAGGTCCCCTTATTTACAATGCTGCTGAGAAGACCAGATTTGCACTGATGTCAAATCCTGTGTGGACTTGGCATAAGTCACATCAGGGGGAAGGGGGTTCTGTATTTCCGGTGGTAGAATTCAGAATAAAGAAATTGGAATATACCAACCTTGTGAGAACTAGAAGTCAAGCTGAATCCAGAATCAAAGGTACACCACATATAGCTGAGAGCACCATGGGATTAGTAACAATAATAGGTTATTGTTTCTACATACTAGGATACTGTGAAGGTATATTTTAACTTCAGTTCCCTGTCCCACTTTGAACTGCATTCAAATCCTTTATAAACTGTTTTGAGAAGGTGAATTAGAAGAAAGAGGAAATATTGTTATTTTAGTTTCGATTTCTCCAGATGTTGATCCTAAAACAAAAATCCAGTATAAGTTTCTGATTTGGAAAGGGAAAGGAACATTATGGGGTGTGGGGGAAAATAAGATGAAGAAACAAAGCTCACCTATAAAGGAGATATTTTTTAAACCAATTACCATTATGAGTGACTGGATTTTCATCCACTTGGCAGATTATGAGAATAAAAGCTGAACACACACCTCAGAATTATCCACCTAAAGAGTGAAAAAGTTGGTGTCTTTATATTCTAATTTCCTATTAATCATTTGTTGATGGCAGCTCCTGGAGAACATTTTGGTTGGTCATAAAGTAGAATCCAGCAATAAGAAAAAAAAATCTTCACCCAAAACATCAAGGTACGGGCAGTTGGATGGGTCAAGGACTCTGAAATGGGAATGAAAGACTGGGGAATGATGGCATCTGCTGCAAGTGGACACATGCTAACACCAATGTAGGAGTCAATCACTCTTACCATGATAGTGTGAGGTCTCATGAGGTTATGCTAGAGCTGAAAAATAATTCCTATTGCCACGATACATGACTCACATGCCTGTGGTGGTGATATAAATAAACCTTTTGTGCTGCTGGTCATATAAAAGCACAGCATATGCAATTATATATAGTAGTACAATACTTGATATGAACATAGGACCAAGTTACTGGTTTATGTATTTACTATGCTATATTTACTATGCTATATTTTTAATCATTATTTAGAATGTACTCCTTCTACTTATAAAAAAAAATTACTGAAGAACAGTATGACATGTTAATAATAATAAGGCAACAGCCTTATTCAGCTCATGTTTCCCATGTCTCCTGACTGCATCAAGAGGAGAGGCCTAAAGACCAATGCTATCATGTATGCATAACAAAGAAATCCCTCCAAGACATAGCTATCAGAATGTGTCTGTCATTAAGTGACACCTGACTATATAGGCTTGTTGTAGTATACTGTTTCTTTCAGAAATGTAATAATGTTCTCATTTATACACTGTAAAGATTCCGATTCTGTAGGCTCTCCTAGGGGGTCTCTACTGACTCTGCTCATGACTTTCCTCAAGTATCTACTGCTTCTAGGTAAAGCTTGTCCACTTAGGAAGGACTTGGTATTTCCAATCAGGGTAATAAGATCGTCTCACACATACACACTTTCACCAAACAGTAAGGGAGCTTGGCTAAAGTGTAATACTCTTAACTCTTAGAATAGCTCATGAAATTGTCAGAGAATCTGAATGCATTTTTAAAAATGGTTCTTTTTTTGTACTCTGGAAGGATAAATGCTTTATGTGGTATGAGCTACATTTTTTGAACTAAGTAGAAGACACATAGTGACCTAAAATTTGAAAGGGAAAATAGTGGACCTAAGATATATCTAAGCTTTCCTTAGATCAAAACCTAATAACGTCTAATCTTTAAAGTGGTGAGCATAAAAAGGATACAATGAAAGGACTTTGTTGTAAAAAGTAGGGGGAGAGACACAGAACAGTGCTGAGGCTAAAGAGCTATATAACTAGGATAGTATTCAACTCCACTTTACTCATTCCTAGCCTAATGTCACATGGAAATACCCAAAATATTTTAAAAAGCATTATCATTTTAGAGAAAATTACTTTAAAATTATAGTAGGCTTATTTTTAATCATACTTCTTGCTGTCTCATGTAAGTAACAATGTTATTTTAGGCACAATTCCCACCTGACCTAATTTTCCCAGGACATGAATGATTGTGGTTCTCCAAGTTTTGTTTCTTAGGCAATTTGAAACAAGTATTTGAAGAACAAGTATTATCTTCATTCATATTTGCTGGTATCACATAGTATTGAAAAAATTTGAAAATGCATCTAATATTATTTATATTTTACAGATATAATTCATCATTGATATTATAGTCATGTTTCCAAACTGTATAGACACCCTTTAGAACTACTCCCAACATCACCCTATATATTTCTGATAACCAACTCTTAATTCTTACTATAAAAGTAATTAAAACAATTGTAATATAAAAACAGTATATTACAATAAACAATATTTTAAAAATGTGTCCAATGTAGCTAAAAGAAAATTCACTTGCCTTCTTTCCTAAATCCAATTTCATTATCTTCAGCTGTTCATCTTATTATATATATATTCTTAAATACTTCCAGATATTTTCTATGTATTTATATATATATAGGAGAACAACTGGAAATATGTAACTTTATGTTGTGTGCTTGCAGATATGAATATATAACTCCTTGTACATTTTCCTCCACTTTGTTGCTTTATTTACAGGAGATGTTTATTTCATTGCCATTATATAGATTAGACTCTGCAGGAATTTATCATTGTTTATATAACTTATTCTCAGTATCGACTTTTTATTTAAGAACTACTTTAAACATATGAGTTTGACAGATGTAATGAGTGTAGTAAGTGGATATATTTCTCCTGTTCACAACATGCCTTTTTTTTATTTCTTTCTAAAGCAAATAAAATATTAGGGATACTATTGGAGCTCTTTACCCTGCTCCTTTTCCTCTTCTGCTAATTCTCCCCAGATTCTTGTCCTTGTTCTTAAAACTGGCAATATATAAACATATAAGTAACTTATTTGCTTCTGTGTAAAACTTGATGTACATTTTACATGTTTTTTAAAATTTTCTTTTCCATTACAATTCTTACAAGCTATCCATGCTGAAAAAAATATATAGCTTTATTATTACAACTTATGTTTAGCATTCACCTATATAAATATACCATAATTTATCCATTTCAATTTGCTGATCATTCAAGTTCCTTACCAATCTGATTTTAAAAATCATGCTGTGATGAACCTCCTTTTACCTGCCCTGAGGTGTATATGTAGGAACACTTTACTGGAAAAAAATGTGAAATTTCTGGATTAAGACTACAGAAGACATACACTCTTCAGCTTTACTAGCTACTACCAAATTTTTCTCTAAAGTGATTATACAAATTAATAGTTTCAAGGGCCACGAGTGAAAGTTTCTATTTTCTCACATCTTGAAACATTTGATGTAATCAACATTTTGGATTTTTGCCAATCAAAAATGTGTGAAATGTGGGCTGGGGTTGTGGCTCAGTGGCACAGTGCTTGCCTAGCATGTGTTAGGCACTGGGTTCAATTCTCATGTATCAATAAATAAAATAAAGGTTCATTGACAACTAAAAAATATTTTAAAAAATAATGTGTGAAATTATATCTTATTTTTGTTTTAATTTACCACTCTCCTCATTTCTAGAGAAAGTGTAGAAGACTGTGTTATTATTTCCAGTCATTCACTGACCAAACTACAGGAGGACTGCAACTGCCCTGCCCTTTCTCCCCACTGCCATGGTAGGCTTAAGCCTGTGTCTTGCATGTGTAATAGACACTGAAATCACACACAGCATTTTTAAGTAGGAGCTTTGAAAACCATCATATCATTCCACCAATCCTCTTCAACTTTTGCTTCAGAGATCAACAGATCCCAGAAAAATAATGATCTTTCCAACTGTATTTATAGAACGAAGAAGAGACATATGGCTAAGGCCCTTAGCTAGCACATGATGTAAACAAAAGGTAAACTGCTGTTGTAAGCCACCACTCATATTTTGGATTATTTGTTACCATAATATAAACCAATTAAGGTAGAAGACATTATAGAAATGGCTAGCTTGAGTTTTAGGTGGAAAGATTGCAAAACAGATTGTTAATATTGTGTCTTGATGTTATTAGACAACGTTATGAGATGAACTTACAAAAAAACCTCATTTGCAATTTTGCTGTTTTGCTAAGAGGAATGCATATAAATGTGGAGATCCCCAAAGATTCCTGTCTTGTGGGCTGAAACAATCCACTGTTTTTCATTTGCATCTATCAAGATATCTTTTAAGTAGTAAAGCCACCCAGACTTAATTCAAGCACTAGGTTACCAGAGACTTTATTAAAACCTTTGAATTGATTAATTTGGCATCCATAAGTCCTCTTAGTTGGACAAAATACTTAAGGAAAAAGATTCTAAAGGCACGAATCTCTCAAGAAGACTGATAAAAACCAAGGTATCAGCAATTAAGCTAAGCGAGGCATATCTCAACATGATTTATGAGTTTGAATACTGATACATCTAATAGAACAAAACTAACAGATGAAAAGACAAGCAACTATTTGAGAGTTGTGAGCTGTGCTGCTATGAAAGCAATTAGTCTGGATTAGATGAGTTAAAACTTTTACAATTTGGGGGCCCCAGATTTGAGTTAAGCCCTGAAGCTGACACATAATGTACATAAAATGTAAAACTACTGTTGTAAGCCACCATTTATGATCACTAGTCAAATGGCCTGCTTAGGTTCTGAAGAAGACACATTTAAAAGCATTTGCTCAGTCATGTTCCATTTGTGTATAATGAATTGAAATGCATTATGCTATCATGTATAACTAATTAGAATAAAAGTTGATTTACACTTATTAAAAAGGTTCATTCCTTCAACAAAAATAAAAATAAAAATAAATAAAAGCATGTGCTCTTAGCTATGTCTAAGAGGCATCTTTGGGAGGGAGGAAAGGCTTTCCTAGAAGATGAAATCATGGCCGTGGAAATCATACCAAGGGAGGAGTTATTTTCAGGGCACAGAATCTAAGAATAAGGGGAAATAACATACTTCTGAAAACATACCACATTTAATAATTTCTTTTGCCTTTAAAAAAATCTTGATAATCTCTTATTTTTCTAAAAATGCTGCTCTTAATCTCAAGATATTAAAACGGAGGAAAGAAAGAAAACTAATGAATTGTTTGGAAAATATGGCAAGTAAATATGTCAAAGGGACCTCTTTACTATTCCAAAATAAAGCTGTAGAAAGTTATTACATATATAGGTATATATACATTTCTACACATAAAATTATATACTATAAATCCTATTTTTAAAATTATAATTTAAAATCTTTGAATAAACAGTGAAACCACCTTCTTGTTTTGTGAAGACAGTATGACTCACTTTGAACTGAGCCATTCCTACTAAAGGCCTATATGTCAGCTGCTCAGAAGCCACTGATCATCTTAGACACCATCTGGTTAATTTAACTAAAAACAAAAATGAATGTTTGAAGTCTGAGCAAATTTACAATGCTGCCATGACAAGATCTCATCTCAAGTTGTGGCCAGGAAAGTACACAGGTCTGTGTGTGTGCACATACCACACACACCACTTCACACTGCCAAAACCACTAACACCTTTCAGATTATCAAGTGAAACCATTACTTTTGGTGTAATCAAAAGGGACAAAAGGGGCTGGGGCTGGGGCTCAGCCATACAGCACTTGCCTAACACTGGTGAGGCCCTGGGTTTGATCCTCAGCACCACATAAAACAACAACAACAAAATAAAGGTTAAATCCTTTTTTTTAAAAAGAAGAGACAAAAGATATTGACAAAGTAAAACTGTGAAGAAAACTCTACCTATTTTTACACAAGTCAGTAAAAGCATATAAATAATTCTTTAAAATTTTTTGTTTTAGCCTCAAAATGAACATCTGAAAAGCTTTGAATTAGAGTTCTAATATTATCCCTTTTCAAATGATAAAATGTAGTCAGGCCAGAAAATATAGCTGGATAATCACATAATGTAGTGAATCATCTTCTTGTGCTAACTATTACAATTATCTAATAGTAAATGAAGTTATACTAATTACTGATGAACTTTGACTCCAGTTTCAGATTCAGCAACCCCTCCTTATTTTCAAGGGATTTATTTGAGGATGTCCATTAGATTCTGGAAAACATGAATATTTCTGAACGCTGCACATACAACATGTTTTCCTATGCATATGTATCTACGATAAAGTTTAATGTATAAGTCAGGCACACTGAGAGGTTAACAACAACTCAAAATGAAGTAAAACAATTACAACAATATACTGTAATACATTATGTAAACATGGTCTCTTTCTCTCAAACACGCTGGGTCAGGTAGTATGTACAGCATGGATATGGTGAACAAAAATTACATCCTGGGCTGGCTGGAGTATGACAGTGCAAAATATCTTCATTATGCACAAAATAGTGAACAATTTAAAGTATATGACTAGGCCTGTGGATCTGGTTCAGTGGTAGAGTATTCTCCTACTGTGGGTACAATCCTCAGCACCACAAATCAAAACAAAATGCCATCATGGGCTGTTTATTTCAGAAATATTCTATTTGTATTTTTGAACCAAAGGGCTCTCAGGTAACTTTAACATCTGAAAGTAAGTACTGATGTATTAAAAAGTGTTCTGTAGTCATAAACTTAATCACTGTCACAGCACTTAAATAAAAATAGTAAATAGGAACATTCAAGTTGAAAATAAGTGAATACTTAAATGTTATAGGTATAATAACAAATGAAATTCATGTTCACCAAAGAAAGAAAAGCAAAAAAATGTTATAAAGCAGAATGAAACATCTTCTGCCATGATGATGATGTATGTCCTTGAAATATTTTTATATCTATATAAAATTTTGTTTACAAACATATATGTACATTATATTATAAATTAGTAATTTATAATATTTGAGCATTTATATTTTAAGTAAATACCTCTATAATCATTTTAATAGTTTTACTACTTAAAATAGATGATTATAGTAATTTTATTAGGTCATATCCCTTAATTAAAATTAAATATTTTCCTATATGGTTTTAACAAAAGATGAATTATTTTGTTGGAAATTTATGCTCATTCAAGATTTTTTTTGGGGGGAGGGGGATACTTAACTAATGGTACTGTTGAAAAATGATAAGCAATCATATTTTTTCTATCAACTGCTAAATTTGTAGCAGAAAATTTGTACAGATTCTAATAGCTTATATGAACATATATGTACATTCTGTTATTCTAATAGCTTATATGAAAGAAAAATTTTTCCTCCCACTTACTATTCCTGAGTAATAATATATTTGCATTATTACTAATTTATATTTTAAAAGGTTTATCATTTTCTTAATTTATATTTAGCTAATTTCCTATGATAATTAACATTTTTTTCAGGGCTACAAAATAGTACTTAATTTTTACTTTAGACCTGAGTCAGACAGTATTACAATATTTGGAAAATTACATCAACTGTTTGGTTTTAACTCCTTATCTGAAAATGGAGAAAACATATTTACTACTCAGTTCACATGAAAGGTAGAGCTATATATCTGAATGCTATTTGTGAACTGTAACTACAAAGGATTATTAAATGAAGTCAATCTAGTTAACTAAATGATAAAACATTATTATTTCATTTGAGCTTTAAAAAGAAACAGCATTGTGAAATAACATTGAAAACAATGTAAAACTCAAGTTAAAAAAAGTAGATTCAAAATGTTTGTTTTCTTTTTCAATCAAAACACAAAGAAGAAATCATTCAGGTTTAAACATTTTCTGTCTTTTTTATTGCTTCTTTTTGGTTATACATAACAATAGGATTCATTTTGACATAATTATAGAAGCACTGAATATAATTTGTTTTAATTCATTCCCTAATACCTTTTCTTCTCCCTTTCCCTTTCCCTGCTCCCTTTCCCCCTACTCCACTGATCTTTCTGTTTGTTTAATTAGTGTCTTCTGGATGTACATGATGTTGAGATTCACTGTGGTATATACACATATGTACATAGGAAAGTTAGCTAAGATTCATTCCCTTGTCTTTCCTTGACTCATCCCTCCTCCCTTGTCTTCATTTCCCCTTTGTCTATTCTACTGCAGAAAGAAGAAGGTTTAAACATTTCCATTGTAAACTTTCGTCCTCATTCCTTCTGGCTTTAAAATCTCAGGCAGTTGTGCACTTTTCAGCAAAATAAATAAATAATTGTGGATTTATGTTTTTCATTCACAAGATTGAAATTTTCTTATTTTAAACAAACTGGATGAAGTCTAGGCTTTCCTCGGCTTTCCTCTTAGGAAACCATATGTGGGGACAATTGTTTTCTTTCTTTTTTTTTTTTTAATTTCAAAAAAAAGAAATGTTGACTCTCTTAATGGTATTTTCTTCTGGACCAAACTTCCTGGTACCACTTTATTTTGCATAAAATCATTAGGGAGAGCTATTGAAACTAGACTCATTTTTTATGTTTTCCACAAGACAAAGATAAGTTCTATCACCTTGATTTACCTTCCAAAAAAAGTGAATGATTTCTATGTTCCAGTAGGAAAGTGACTAGATTAAAGAATACCTAGAGATCTGGTAAAGCATTATTTCAGGAGTGGCTATGAAAATATTTCCAGAGGAGACTGGCATATGAGTCTCAGTGGACTAAATGGGAAGGCATCATTCAATTCCCTAGAGACCTGGAGATAATTAAAAACAGAGGGAAAGTGAATTCTTCTGCAGATGTCTCTCTCTCACCTGGACCTACAGAACAAACTTTTTCTCCCAGCATCAGAACCTCAGGCTCTCTGGCCATTGCACACTAGTGCATAAACCAGCAGGCTCCTAGGTTCTCAGTTCTTCATCTCAAACTTAGCCATGCTGATGATATCCCAGGGTCTCTAGCTTGCAGATGGCCTGTTATGGGACTTCCCAGACCTCCATAATCACATGAGCCAATTCCCCTAATAAATCCTAGCTTTCATATCTCTATATTTATCTGTCTGTCTCTCTACTATTGGTCTCTCTCTCTCTGAAGAATCAGACTAAAACAACATTTAATGGTGAGAATACTTCAAAAGAATTTTGTGACACTGGACACTGGTCATCATTAAGAGTTTATTTAAATTATTCAAATGTAAGTCTGTCTCCAATTAGAAACTTTATGTCATCTCTAAACTTGTTTAATATATTCATGTAATATATGGCATGAGAAATAATCAAAAAGGACAAAATATAGCAAGTTAGATTAGAGTATAAAATTATATCCTGTGAGATCTAGAAACTCATGAAATGATTTTGTTGTGGCTGGCTATGAATCACATTTCAGATCATCAGTGACCCCAGGTCACAGCCATGAAGCATTATGTTTCCTCAATAAAAATGTAAATATTTTTGATTCCCTTAAACTACAGTAGTTTGTTGTATAATGTAACTGGTCATTTGAAAGCAGATTGATGATGCCATTATTTAAAGCAATCCAGTTGAGATATTGATAAATAATTCAATAGTAAGTACATTTCTAAGCTTTAGAGCACCTTCTTTTATTTTAGAATACACACTTTGGTAAAAGCATATGTACACAAACCTATAGAAAAATATATGTGGGTTTAAGCATCACTTAAAAATGAGTCTAATTCACCACCTCATCCCAAAGATCCATTATTTAGCATTGCTTCTAATTGCATCATTGATTTACATTTGCTTAAAATTGTGTCTCAGCATTTCTAGTTTCCTCTATGTAAAGTACCAGTCAGGGGTTTTAGAATGTGGAAGAAACATAGTGCAATGAATTAGTTCTGCATAATCTATCATAATACATCTATTTCTGAAACAGTTACACAGAAGAGTATTTTAGGATTCTGGATACAAATGTACATAGTTTCCCAGCTGGTCTTCTACCTCATTTATACATTAATTCAATACATATTTCTTAAGAGACTATGTGTGCCAGGAACTATGCAAAACTCCACAGGAAGTAGGAAATAGATAAGATATAGTTAGCACTCACATACATCATAGGTCTTGACCCTCATTCCATATAGCTCAGGACACACTCTATCAAACCTGTTTTACTTTGAACTTTCAAAAGTACAGTTTATATGTACTATGTTCATGCTAGCACCAACCATCTCCTTAGCCTATTACAACCTTTCTGTCATGCTTACTTTTCATGAAAACTACATTCTAAAAGGTTACTGGTAAAGAAAATATACTTGGTCCCCTTTTCTGCAGGTTCTACAATTATGGAGTCAGTCATTCACCATATAAAAATAGTCAACAGCAACAACAACAAAATTGTGCCTGGGGCTGCTGGGAATGTAGCTCAGAGGTATAAGTTTGTCTAGCATGTACCAGGTCCTGTATTCCAGTATAGCAAAAACAAAGAAAAGACTATGTCAGTACCAAACACAGTCTTTTTCTCATCATAATTCCCTAAAAATTACAGTATGAGAATTATTTACATAGAATTTAGATTGCATAAAGTATTATAAATACCCTTGATATGATTTAAGGTATTCAGGAATATCCACATAGGTAATGTGCAAATGTTACACCATTGTATATAAGGGACTTGAGCATCTCCTTATATGTGTGGGGTTGCTGGAACCATCCCCTGTAGTCACCAAATGCCTTTCTTAGTTCTCTACCTCAGTGTTGCATTGGGCAATGTGTTGAATGTGCTTCCATCTTGATATTTCTGTTTTGACTCGTCTGATGGTACAGGCTTCTTCTTCTTTTTTAATTTAATATACAGTTTCCCAAAGTTTTTTATTTACTATACTCTTTCTATTCCTGTTTTTCTCAGTGATTTCCATTGTCTCAGCCTCTCACAAATTACATATTATTCTTATTTCAAATTGCCTTCTGATGTCTTTCCCCAGGAGTATTTAAACCAAACAAGTAAGTCATTATGTCTTGATCTGAAATAAGCATTTCCCTCTCCTCACTACTGCCCTAAGTCTGCTCCTCCTCTAGTTTGCTGTCATTCTGATAATGGCACTATTATTCTCTTGAGAACTCACACTTGGATCTGGCAGCCAGCTCTGACTCCAAAGTCATCCAGGTTTCAAAATCTGGTAGTTCTGTCTTTGTAATATTGCTTGCATGTTTATCGTCTTCTAATTTCACATTGATTATTTCCTGCTTCTTATAAATATAGCTGGCTGGATTCCTAGTCATCTTTCCTTCTTCCCAATTTTCCTCACCAATTTTAAACTTCAATAGATTAATGTTTATACTTATCTTCTGTGACTGAAGAAGAAAATCAAGCTTTATCTTCTCTTTTGTTTTATTCATTAGATGGTAGATAGAATCTCCTTTATGCCTTCAGAATAACTGTCTTCCTGTACTTACTTTTTCATTAATGAATTAATTTATTGATTTATTCAATAAAAACCCATTTAACATATTCTGTCTGCACATCATGTGAAATCAATATCTTTCATCTCTCATAAGACTGTAGCTGATACTAACCTTCTTGTTTTAGTTAATGTCTTTTTCTCTAAGACAATTCTTTTCCTTATTAGTTCCTACACTTATTTGTGAGTTTGTTATTCCTCTTTCCATTATTCTCAAGAAAAAAAAGTCAGTCTTTCCAACCAATAATATCCAGGTTGCCTATGTGTAATGCATTGAAATTTATTTCTCGTACCTTCTCTTAGACCTTATTTCTTTTCTCCTACACTCTTTTCAGATAAGCCTTAAAGTTACCAAACTTGCCTGTGATTATACCTTTATACAATACCATTATGCAGATTATATCAGAAGTATTAAAATGATTTTCACACCAGTGGTATATCCATTTATGTAGCATGAAATTTACTGTTGACAAATACATACAGGTTTAAACTCTCTACAAATTATACTGTTCTTCAGTAAAAGTCAACTCACTTACTGAAAGGAAAGGATTGAAGTGAGATAAATTGAGGAAAAGAGTGAAGAAGAGCTTAACTATATAAGTGATGCTTTACTATGAAGCAATAGTGTATGAATAAAAATTATAAATTTGTATTAGTTTGACCATGATCATATATATGGTCGTGGTCAGAGATATCAGAGAATGAGCCTGTAAAGAAAGGCTAATAAGCATCTAAAGAAGTATACAGAGTAAATACATTATGTACACTATCACCAGTGGTATTCCAATTAGATATTGGAAGGAAGCAGAAAAGGGAGGGAGGGAGGAAGTAGAAGACAGGAAAGAGAAGTGATAAGTTATTTTCAACACTGAAGGTACTTCTGTTGGCCACTGAATAGAACGAGGAGTATCCTAGATGGAAAATGAAATAGGAGAAAAGAGCTGGCACTTTTTTTTTGCACCATGCGTCTGAGCTGAGCTACTGCTTGCCTCTCACATACCCAGCTTTAGCAATGGCACAGGTGATTTTGCACTGAATAACATAAATGCTTAAAAATGCACATTTCACCCAACTGAACACTGAACTAGTGGAGCAGTCATCCAACACATCAAGCAAATTTACCTGCAATGCAAATTAAGAAACCATTTTTTCAATACTGAAGGAAAACTGTATTGGACACTTTTTAGAGAGAAAACAGTTTCCAATATGGTATGTGAATGTTTCTATGCATCATAAACCTACGCCAATGTAAAAGCCCACTCCACAATACTAGAAGTAAGTGTTTTTACAATAAAGAACCATGGCATTAGAATTTTTGGTGACAATAAAAAGTGGGTACCAGAATTTACAAATGATATTTTGAATCATAATGAAAAGAATATAATTATTTGTAATAGCTTTATACCAACGTATATTTCCAATTGTCAGTGAAACTATAATCATTTTAGGAATGTATATGTCATCTTATAAAAAGGATGGAACTATTGACTGTATTTAAGAATGAAATCTACAGTGAATTCTCCATACTGAATCCTCTCAAGGATTGGAGGATGTGGCTCAGTGGTAGAGGTCTTGCCTGGCATGCATGAGGTCCTGGGTTCCATCCCCAGAACTGAAAAAAAAAGGGAAAAAAAACTCTAAATCCATTCAAAATGGAATTATATTAAAGCCTCTAAATTATTTTTAAATATTGCTAATTATGAAGTCAAGGAGAAAGATAAAGCCTAAAATCTTAATTTGTGTAATCTTTAATTAAACTTCATAGCATTAAAATTAATGCTATGAAACTAATAATGAAAGTGGTGAGTTATCTCTTTTAAGAAGCTTATGACCTCAAAATATGATAGTTTTCAAAACCTATTATCTGTTAGAATAAATTATTAAGAAATTGTACTGTTTATTTTAAATAGATTTCACACTAGTAGGACTTGAATAATTAGGCGTCTTCATGCAAAGCATTTCAATGAACACCATTTATTCTTTAAAGTCTGATACAAACTAATCACTTTTGACAACTTATTTCTTAAATCACAGACTTATCAGCAGGCTAGATTTTTAATACCCAAAGTTTTAACTTGAACATAAATGGCATGCCTAAGCCAAAGTCTAGTTAATAAATAGGAATTATTTTTAAACAAAAGATTTAAAATCTGAATATATATATTTTGACATACAGTGATGTTAAAAGAAACTACAACAAAAATAAATATATATGGAGACCCAATCATAACTTCTCAGAGTCTAAATGAAATGGAAAACATGGAGGTTTCATTGTGAGGATGCTGAGCCCAAAGTAGTAGATTTCTGAGGAAGAATTAGAATGAATGGACACAATCTGTGTTAGTTTCCCCTGTGGATTTTACTTTAAGATGGTGGCATGTAAAAAGATCAAGGATCTTCAGTGGCATAAAGGAAAGGATCCATGCTTTAATCTTTTTTTCACCACCTGGATTTTCTTTTAACACAAACAGACGACAGTGCACTGCTTTAACACAAATAAATAACGTGTATTACCATAACCCAGGACAACCACATTACACAACTGAAGGATGCTGCGATTTGCCTCTCAAACAGTCATGTGTTGGAGGTTTGGTTTTCTGTGTGGCAATACTGAGGTGGGAGAACCTTTAGTGGAATCAAGTGAGAGATGATTAGGTCCTTGGGGACATCACCCTTGGAAGGTATTTAGGTAGTTCTTGAGGCACTCTGGTTAGGTCTCAAGAGAATGTTGTCATAAAAAATCAAGACTGATCCCTGTCTACTTTCTGATTTCCTGGTTCAAATATGATACCTCCCTCTTACACTAGCTCCCTCCATGATACCAAGTGCCATGTGACACAGCCAGAGTCCCTCACCAAGGCTGGGCAGATATCCATGCCATGCTCCTGAAGCTGTACAACCATGAGCTAAATACACTTGTTTAAAAAATAAAGTACCCAAACTAAGGTATTTGGTGAGCAGCTATTTATAGTTTACTTTGTAGAAATGGTGCCTCTAGTAGATTACATAATTGTTTTCCAAAATTCCCTGGCCTACCTTGTGGGAGAATTGTATACCTACCCCCACCTGGGTGAATTGTGAGCATCTGAATGATCTTTGTCCAAGAATATATAAGCAGAAGTTCCAGCATGATTTCTGGATGTGAGCTTTAGGAGTCTCAGTGAGTTTCACTGTGTTTCATGTTCTCCTTTATCATTACTAGAAATCCATAATAGAAACCATTACTTTAGCCTCAGACCTGGCATGAAGGTGACATTAAGTAGAGAAACAGTTGATCAGTGGTAGTAATATAGCATGAAAAACATGTTATTATGTTAATTCACTATCATTTGAAGGTTATTTGTTACTGCAGACTTACTTTTTCCCTCATGAGGAACAAGAGCCCTTCAAATTATGCAGTCTGCAGCCTGAACAACTATGCACAGCAGCCCTGATACTACATTCTATTTCAGCATTCTTCTAAAAATGCTTTGAAAACAACGTCCTGAAAATAATTGCTGAATCTGAGTAAGTGTACATTTTGTTAATCTTGGAAGAACATTTTTTTAAATTTATAATGTAATTTGATCTTCCAACCTAAATTTCATAAACTATATACTCAGGATACATATGATTACAGGCAGAATTACTTTCAGTCCTGATCATAGAAACCAATACCCATATGGTTTTCACCTTGCTAAAGGAAAAAAGGACATGCTTCCAAATTTTCCATCCTACCTACAAAGAGTGAAGTCACAGATATCCTACTAATTATTATAATTTTTAATCTATAAAGATGTTTTTATGTAAAACTGACTGTTTAGAGTATGTAAATATTCAGAAGTAAGAACTGTGTTTCTTGCCCTTCACAGCAACACTTATATATTTACACATAATAACAACAGATGGTATTACCAAATGCTTGTTCCATTAAATTTAAAACTTCCTTTGGGAGCGTAATTGCTTTCTACAATAAAACAATTGCCCAAATCCAATATTAAAGAAACACAGAGGTCCCTTAAAAGGCAAATCTATTTTAAATGGAAGAGACAATTTCTCATATTTTAAAGGTGTGCAAAAATCTAGTCATGTATTTGTTTTTTAAAATGAAACTAACAGTATCTGTATTGTCAGACAGCATTTAAAATTGTACTGTATAGACAAGACACATGCATTTTGTAGTGAATACTTGAAAATATATTTTGAAAGAAACCATTAATCACCCAAAGATAATCACATTTCAACTTCCAATATAAAGCTCTTTCAACTACTGCTTTCTCCATAATTTGTCTCACACAATGGGGCTCATTGATGTTAATGGAAGCTTCATTACCTTCTGTAGAAAACTTAGTTGCCAGAGTCATCCTGATTCCAAGCAGTGACAATCACGTCTAGTACTCTCACTGCAGTCTCTACACCCTGACTCTTCTCTGCTCATTATATAGGCTCATACATTTTTCATTTCTCTTTAGAGCAAGACACCATAGATATAGTTTCTCTGATTTCCCTTGCCACATGATCGTAGGTAACCTGAAATTTACCAAATATTTACATCAATTAATTAAACTTAAGAAATGCTTAATTTATACCTTGTAAATGTAAGGCAATATGTATATCCTGCAGAATATACACTCTTGGTAATAACATATTCATTCTGATGTTGGAAACACTGTTACATCCTATAAATCTCTGAAGTGCAATTTAGACAAACTTTTCTGAGACTAGGAACAACATACTTTGTTGGGGAATCAGGAGACTTTTGAGGAAATTTTTGTGTATAGTTGGCATTTCTAAGGAAGAGATTACAGTTCAGGATTTCAGCACAAGCAAGATGAAAATGGAAAAATAAAACATCATACCATTAATGATAAAGTGGTCAGCCCTGCTCTTCCTCTGTATTTGTGGGAAAGCAGTGACAACCATGTTGTAACAGTGGGGCGAGGTCCTAGAGTGGAGGATTTTACATGTTGAACTATAGGTTTGGGATATTCAACTAGCTGGTGAAAAATAAAAAAAAACTGCTGACAAAGTTATATCAATTTATTCTGATAGACTAAGATTACAGAACTTTATGAACATCCTAAACTTAATCCTTTCTCTATTAATTGTAAGATGACATCAAAGATACTGAAACATTCATGTCCACTGAAGCAGAGCTAAGACTTTTCACATTTCTAAAAAAAAATCTCTACTCTTCCTCAATATGACACTGTATTTATAAAACAAGAAATGTGTTAGCTCTAAAAGTTGGTAGGCTAAATATTAAGCACATATTCAGTATTTGGTTTCCTTCTTTAATTACATTATGCATTTTTTCACTTAATATAACTATTCACTTTTTAAAAAAAAATGTGTACTTCAAATGGTCCCACTTAAGCCCTTCTCCAAATACAACAATATTAAACTGGAGCTAGAAACATGTAAATATAAAACCAAAAATATTCTTAAATAGTAAGACATAGAGATAACCTTTTCTCTATCCTGTAACTTAAAGTATTGAGTGACAATGCTAATGCCAGAGTAGCTAAAAACTATGTGGAATCAAATTTTCCCATATCATAAGTGCATAAATGCATTTTCAGCATGACACACTGTACTAACAAAAATTTATTAACATTTTTATTTCATTGTATCTCTGATATTTAGTTGTAATACCTTTTCCTTCAGGTTATTTTAAATTGGGTCAATATAAACTATAACAGACAATACATGTTCATAGTAATCTAGTTAATTAACATTAGATTCATTAAATTACATTTTAGGGAACATTTTGTTAAGTATATTCAGAAATACCTAAAGTTTCAGGATTTAATATCTAACAGAGCATCTGTCTCAGCCATGCCCATCTACATCACAAGTCCCTTTTCTTTCCAGCATTCTGATCAGAATTTAGATCAAACCCAATTCTAATTAAAGACAGCTTAATCACTCCAGTCTTAAAATTTAAAAAAAAAAGAAAAAACTTGACTTTGACCAGTATTATTTAAATTTTCCACGATTGTCTTCCTCTAAATTTTAGAGACCTAATAAAATAACTTCATCTTTGTATTATAGTATGAGATTGGCACAATAATGGCATCCTAAGTTGTCAATGCTCTAACCTAGGAACCTGTGGAAATGTTACCTTACACTACAAGAGAAACTAAGCAGATAGAATTAATATCATGGAACTTGAGGACATTTTCCCAAATTGTCTGGGCAAGTGCCTCAAACCTACTCACATAAGGCCTTAAAAGGACAAAACTTTCTATACTTAAAAGATGAAGAAAGAGGCTGGGGTTGTGGCTCAGTGGTAGAGCACTGGCTTAGCATGTGTGAGGCACTGGGTTCGATTCTCCCACCACATATAAATATATAAAATAAAGGTCCATTGGCAACTAAAAAATAATTTAAAGAAAAGATAAAGAAAGTGTGAAAGAGACAAAAGAGGTGGGGGTGGGGGTGGGAGATGGAGAGAGACAGAAATGGCAGATTCTTAGTGTGAGAAAGAAGTGACATGCTCCTGCTGGTTGGGAGATGCATGGACCCTAGAGTCTTCCAGGAGCTATATGTGGATTCCAGGTGACAGCTAGTATATTAAGAGGACCTCAGAACTACACCCACAAGAAACTGGATTCTGTCAACAACCTGAAAGTGCTTGAAAGCAGATTTTTCTCCAGAACTCACCAGTAAGACTTAAATCATTTAACACTTTGGTTTCAGCCTGATGAAATAAATAGCAGAGAAATCAGTTTTGCCAACCTGGACTTCTAAGGTCACAAGACTATGGAATAGTAAATGTGTATTGTTTTAAGCAACTAAATTGCTTTGATTTGTGAAAGTAGTAATGAAAAACTAATATATAGTATTACAATATATATTTTTTTAATTCCAGCAATTCTTATGTTTGTTTTGAGGTTTATTTATATCATTCAGGCACATGATGGGTCTCAGAAACACTGAATAATTTCAAGAAGATTATGTACAGCATACTGCAGAAGATCAGAAAACAGGTGTTTGACTTTTTGGTTTAAGATTTTTCCATTATAACATAAAGAGAACTGATTTAGTATTATAAGTGCAGAAAATATTAAAAATTGGAATTTTCTTTCCTTAATACTGCTTTTCTTGACATTTAAAAGAATCTTAACGTTTACTTATTCTCAGATTTGAAAAAAAAATTGCCTTCTAACTTTTCTTTAGGTATTGTAGAAATCTAACAGTAACACAGAAGGCTTGAAGTGTTGAAATTCCCTAGAAAACATACAGAACTGTGTAATATATAATCTATTTCATCTACATCATACACAGAAGTTTCCCAGACTATGATGGTTCAACCTACAATTGATATTTAATTTCATGATGGTGCAAAAGGGACACACCTTCAGCAGAAACCTTACTTGATAGTCTGAATTTTTATCTTTTCCCAGGCTACTGGTGTGTGGATACTCACTGGCAACACTGGGCAGTGTCAGGTAACCTCAGTTCCCAGTCAGCCTCTGATCAAGGAACAAGTGATACTCTTCAGTGCACTGTGTTGCTAAGCCATGATGTTTGGTAGGTTTGGAGTATTAAATGCATTTTCAACTTACCATATTTTCAACTTAGCATGAAATTATCAAGATATAAACCCACTGTAAGACAAGGAGCATATTTATAGAGCTCAGTTTTTTTTATATTACCATCTAAATTACATATTCAGATATGGTCTAAAAATGTGAATAAAATAAGCATATTTTACTTCAATTGCCTCAACTGATTTAGAGGGCTATTTCATTTTTCCTACAATGTGATCTCATGACTAGGTATCTTGAACTGACAGTCTAGAAGGGTTTTCAATGGGACTTCTTCAGTCTTTTCAAAAAGATATAGTCAGTCTTTAAAAAAATGGAACAGATCAAATGTTCATAAAATTTTATTAAAAGATGCATAATATTAAAAATGTCATAAATGTTATTAGTGTATTACACACGCAGTAAAAAGAAAATTCAAGATTGGTGTTGGTCAAACAATACAAAGTTAAAATTAGGAGAAATAAGTTTATGAGGTCTCTTGTACAGCATGGTAGCTCCAATAATAATGTAATAATGTAAACTGTACTTCAAATTTGTTAAGTCAGTAGATTTTAAATATTCATAAAAAGAAAAAGATAAGAAATGATGGCTGTTAATTAGCTTGGTTAAATTAATTTCATAATGTATTTATCAAAATATCACAATGTACTCAATACAAAATTATTATTTGCCAACTAAAAATTAATTTAAAAAATTATAACAGAGTTCAAAGGATTAAAAATATAGTTATATAAATAATGTTTTAAATTTAAAATTGGTATTCTTCCTAGTGGTATTTGCTTATTTATAGCTAATATTTATACTTAATGGTTTTTATTTATAGATAATGTTTAATTAATTGTGCTATAAGCATTTCTCAGATTGTGTTGACTCTTCCAAGTATGAGAAATTTTAAAAGGTACATAAATACACATAAGCCTTGGTACAGTTATGTATGTCAACAGTCCCAGAAACTGAGGAGGCAAAGATAAGAGGATCTCTTCAGCCCAGGAGTTTGAATAATTCTTATATCTTGGTTTAATACATTGTAACTACAGCTTGATGATTAATATCAAACATTTTGCTTCTCAAAAGTTAATGGGGACTGTTTTCATATTTAATTTGTATGCCATTTATCAAGTGCCTAAAAACACAGATAGTATATGCTTCAAAATTTAATAAATGAGGGCTGGGTATGTGGCTCAAGAGGTAGCGCACTCGACTGGCATGCAGTGGCTCTGGGTTCGATCTTCAGCACCACATACAAATAAAGATGTTGTATCTGCCGAAAACAAAAAAATAAATATTAAAAAAATTCTGTCTCTCTCTCTCTCAAAAAAAATTTAATAAATTAATAAGTTGATGAATTAAAACCTACACTCTTATCAAAAAAATGGGTAGTAGCTGTGAAATTTTGGTCAGAGTTAGATATTAGAAAAATATACCCAAGACAATGGCAGATTATAATGAATCAAATGACTTGGAAATTAAAAGAGAGACTAAATTTAAATGTTTTATATGATTGAAGGATAAAGAAGTGAACATAAAGGTCTGTCAAAGAGCAGAAAATTATACCACTTTCAAATAGCCTGTTAAAATTTCCTGTTTGCTGTCAGAAGATAAAAGACTCCTGGATTAGAGACAAAAGATTTCATTACTCACAGCTATAATGGTATCCAGATTATCAGCATCTGTGTTGGTTCCTCAAGTCCCAAACCCTGTATAGATAAGTGTTGTTTGCATAATTAGGTAGAGGAAACTGGATAGTTTAAAACAGGTAGTAAGGTTGCCTAGAATCTGCCCCTGGGGGAAAACTTAATTTGTTAATACTATGCAGTTCACAAACCTACCTTTGCTCCATAGGGAAATACTAAATAAAAACACAGAAATCTGCCATGAATAGAATGATTCTTTGAATGGAATTTTCATTACCACTTTCTAAATCAGGACTTCACTACTGAGAGACAAGGCAGGTTTGCTTGCTTTTATTTAGTCTGCATATCAAACATTTAACTTCATCAGGAGGCTATTTCTTGTCATATTACATTTTATCAGCACTAGTAGAAAGAATAATTACTTTACTGAATCTATACCAAAGTTCATCTTATGCTAGGAGGATAATGTTAAATTCTTACAAGAATCAATTACAAGTCATAATTTAACACTTCTGGACTTTTCTCAAAATGGGAGTTCAGTTCACAAAACTCAGTATGTTAAATTCATAGAACTCAATATCTTTCTAAGCAGTTCTGTCATCTAGACAAAATCAGCTTTATAAGTGATTTTTAATTCTAGCTCATATAGTCAAAATACTTCAAAAATTCTCATTCTATGAGCTATAATTTAAAACACTTATATAGTAATAAAATGATTAATCAATTCTACAGTTAAATTAAAATACCAGAAAAATGGTGTTTTGTTGTTTTTCTTATTAGCTTATGATAGTGAAGTCCTTATACATGGTTTCATCAGGTGCTAGAATTTCTTTATGTTTATATTATAGATATTAGAGATACAATTACCTTTTTTAAAGGGAAAAATGTAAAGCAGAATAAATCTCACTACACACGTTTTAGATTCTATGCAGCAAAGAGTTTAACCTTAACCAAAATAATACTGGCCTTTACTCCTAGTTTACTGAAACATAATCTCTAAGCCCTTGAAAAGCCATGACTGACTGGACTAGCTTTGCTTGGAAGCCTTTGGTTTGCTAAATAGTTAACAATATAATTTAGGGTTAGGAGATCTCTGAACCACACCAATTGATTTAGGGTGGGCTTTGGGTCATCAATATGGAGGTACTGGAGAATGAGATAAGCTCTGTGGGAAATCAGTGATCTTAATTTGCTGAACAAAACTTTACAGACTAAATAAACCATAAACTATAGAAATGTATTTCTCACAGTTATGGGTGCTTGGAAATCCAAGATCTAGGCACTGGTAGGTCCAGTGTCTGATGAGAATCAGTTTCTGTGCTTTCCAGGCAAGGCCATGTTGCTGTATCCTAACATGGTGGAAGGTAGAAGGATAAGAAAAACAACTGCTCTCTGAAGCCTATAACATAAGGGCATTAACCTATTCATGAGGGTTTTGCATATGCATAATGAGATGTCTTGGGGATGGAACCAGTCTTAAAATGAAATTCATTTATGCTTTATATATTCTTTATAAATACAGACTTAATAATTACCAGAAGCCCTGTCCCCCCTTTAATAACACCATGATGGGGATGGAGTTTCAACATGAATTTTGAAAGGAATACAAACTATCACATATTCCATATGTGATAGAGCCTTAATACAAACTCTCTTGAATGGAACCCCACCAAAGCTGAAACTTGGGTATGCTTTTCTGATTGGCAATATTCTCTATTTTGACATGTTGATTGGAAGTTCTGTCCTGATTCCCTGTGAAGAGGAAAAGTGGAAGCTGTTCATTTGGAATCCTCCTGGATTTGTCTGCATTGGTTCAGATTGCTATGAGAGGATATCACAGCAGTAGCTAAAGTAATAACCTGGGTAAAAATTGAGTGACTAAAACAATAAACACTTATTTCTCATATTTCTTGAGGCTGGGAAGTCCAAGACCCCAAGACCAAGATGCTGACAGATTCAGTGACTGGTGAGGACATTCTACTTGACTTTCAGATGGATATCTGGTCACTGTATCTTCACATGGCAGAAAGAGGGAGAGAGAGCTCTCTAGAATCTCTTTAATCAGTCTCTCTGATCCCACTTATGAGGGGTCTAACCACATGCACTAATTACTTTATAAGGGCCACATGCCCTAATATCATGCAAATATTAGGTATAGGCCTTCAGTATGTGAGTTTGTGGGGTTTGCCATTTTTTCAGGGATAGGACTTCTACACAATTTTGGGGAACACAAATATTCATAATACTGCCTCTCTTATTTTTTGTTTAATTTGAATCTGTATCCTTTGACTTTATAAACTGTGACTTTGAGTATAATAGCTTTCAACAAATTCTGTCAATACTACTACAGTTTGAATATTCTTTATCTGAAATGCATAAGTGTTTCAGATTTTATATATTTATTCATGGTGGGGTTTTTGAAATATTTGCATTTACAAAATGAGATATCTCAGAGATGGGACAAAAGTCTTAAAATAAATTTATTCATGTTTTATATACACATCACCTGAGGTATTTTTTTAAATTGTGTATTGACCAGGAACCATTGGATAAGTTTAAATGTAGGATCTTCAGATTTTGAAGATGATTTTAGATTTTCACACTCAGGATACTTGATCTGTAGTGAATTTGTGTTGTTTGGGGAATTTCTAACTTGCAACCAATACCATAAACAAGAGTGATTTTGTGTGCATGGGGGTCCCTCTAATATTGCCCAATTTACTAATAGCCATAAAAAGAATAATCAGGAGATATTTCCTGATTTTTGTAGATCATATTTCATACTTTCAGAATTACAATTTTTTTATTTGTATATGATAATGCATAATGAACAGCATTCCATTTTCATTTTTATAATATACATTTAAATAGAATGTGTGCACACAATTTCATGTAATTCTACAATTTTTTTCAAATATATGTTTAAATGTTTTTTTAAACAAAATTGACCAGATTGACTGCATGTCCGTTGAAAGCCTATTAATCTTTACCTTATATTATTATGTACCACTTTAAAAATAAAGTATACCTTACCAAAAATAAGTATACATTTAAATATCTAATCAGACTTTTAAAATCACTAATAGCTAATTCTTCCTCATTTCTACTCTGACTTTTATTCTTACATGTTTCTCAATATTCTTGTAAACTTCAGGAACATATTATGAAGTCTTTTCGAAGTGATTCTTGAGTTTACCAAATAGTAGTTCTTTGGATTAGACAAAGGGGAATGAAGGAAAGGACTGAGGATAGAAATAGGAATGATATTAGAATTAATTTGATATAACTTTCCTATATTCATATATGAATAGACCATAGTGAATCTTACCATCATGTACATGCACAAGATTGGGATCCTAATTAGAATAAGTCATACTCCAATGTATAATATGTCAAAATACACTCTATTGTCATGCATATCTAAAAAAAACAAATTGAAGAAATATTATCTATTGCACAACCTCAAGGATCCACATAAAAGAAAATGCAGTCCACTGTTTCCTAACAAAGAGCTGGAGATCTCTTTCTAACGAAAAATGAGGTCAAATTCACCAGTGATTTTATCATTTCTTTTTAGGGATAATATTAGGTACAATTAAGACAGACCAAATGACGGACTTATAGACTCCTTACAATGGTGTGAAAGGCAATTTACATGAAATTATCAGGATCAAACACTTATTATATGGCTACTGTGTGAAAACTCTACACAGGGTATTGCCAAGGCTCATTCCCAACCATGAGATTTTGGATTTAGCCATAGCAATTTTTAGCCCCAGAGTTTCAGATTGACTTGGGCGGGCCACATGCATCAAAGTCCTCTAGGTAGCCTGCATGAGAAAATATGTTCTCATTACTCCCCCTTAGCACTGTAACCTGGTGACAGTTCTTCTTTTAGTCATGGGCCAGAGGAAGCAAGCCAAAAATCCCCATCATCTTCTAAATTCACAGCATGAAGCTATAACATTTCTTTAAGCCTTTTTCTTTTATTTCTGTCTCCTACTGCCAGTCTGTCAAAGTCACAGCAGGAGATAAAAATGAAAAGAACCATGAAAGAAACCCATGTGCAGAATTTCCCTACAGGAGATTTCAGCAAGAGGGGTAAAAGAATGAAAGTGGCTACATTGACATTTGCCCTCCAGCAAAACATTAATAAAAGGGAAAAACAAATATATGCTTGCCCACCCCTCAAATATGTCCCCTGACATCAGGAAATAGAATGTTTCATTCTTGTTACACATGAAAAAAATCAATTGCTAAAACATTTTGCTATGAGGGATTCTGAAATATAAAAATTGAAAATGGTCCATAATATTCAGGTAGACAAAAATCAGTGTAAATTTCTGTTCTCTTCAAAGTCAGAGTTTTACGTAAAATTTTTGACAAAATTGTGTTACTAGTAGTTTCTTCAAATTTGATATAAAAATAAACCACTAACACAGTAGCATGCGATCATGAAAGCATTCAGCTCTTAATTTAAAATAAACTTATAACAAGTAGCATAAACTAGAACATTTGAATTCAGTAGTTATTCTAACTTCATGAAATTTATTAAAAAGATTAATTTTTAAAATTTGAAAAGCACTTAAATTTTCTCTGAACTGCCTATGCCATTCTAAAAATTGTTACATTGTACTATATTAATAATGAAAGAATTTGTTAAGTCCTAATTTCCTTTCTGCAAATAAGCTTTCTATTTTGGGGCAATTTTAGAATTATAGAAAAATTGCAAAAGATGGCACAGAGTTCTTTCATACCACTCATCTGGTTTCCAACAATCTTACCATTTTATATTACCATAGTACATTTGCCAAAACTAAGAAACTGACATTACTACAGTATTAGTAACTAAATTCTAGTTTGTGTTTAGATTTTATTAGTTTTCCAGTTCCTTTCAAGGATAAAACTAAGGTACCACATTGCATTTAATTATATGCAATGCCACCCTTTGCCTGTGACAATATCTCATTTTTCCCCATATTTTTTATGACCTTGACAGTATGGAAGGGAACTCACCAGATATCTTAGGCAGTGTCTTGCAATTTGAGCTTTCCTGATTGCTTTTAATCTATCAATTTTGAGCATAATTCTCTAGTTTTGCCTATGTAGAATTATTGTATAACACATCATTCAATTAAAAAAATATTTGTTATGAAAAGTAAGAAGCTGTACTTCTGGAAGTGCTTGCTAGTAGATTCACTATTAAAAAGCTTTATATCCAAATAAAGTTAATCAGGATGAGATTTCTTTATTAAATCAATAAGCACTAATTGAATTCTAGCATCGATCCTGGCATTGTGCTTTATAGAAGGAACAGAGAAATACAAAATAAAGTTTCTTTTCTCAAAAGGGCATAACTGAGACGAAGGAAAAGTCAAGGAAACATGCAATTATCTAGAGCATATGATGGACTGGGTTTAGTATTAGAGATATACCTAGACCACAAGGTTACCAGGGGCAGAAAACTATGACTGTAAAATAATTTATCTCATTACCTTTATACATGTTTCCTGCACTTCACTCTGTCAAAAAGCAAGGAAGAGACATCTTCTTAGATAGAAGACCTAACATCTAAGACAAATTTTGTAGAATGAGCTGTGTTTCATCAGGAGTTGTCAGGAGATTTAATCAAAGGTAGCAAATGTGTAAGTGTGGCTGAAGTAAATATAGGATGCCAGAAGGCTGTGCCAGTGTCTTTGGATTTTATTGAAATGTGGAGGGGAAGTTAAGGGGAAATTATCTTTTCTCTATTGATTTTTAGTAAGAGCATGACAAAGAAGATTTACATTTTTAAGTTTATTGAATTTTTCAATTAAAAGAGAAACTGACATCATTCCACATATTGCAAGTGTTTTCTCTTTTCATTTCATTTTAAAATGTCTTTGCAACTCAGAAGGAATATTTCTTAGTAGTAGGAGAATGAACTGAAGGTAGAAGAAATTAGGAGGAGGAAATAATTAGAAAAAAATGTTAGTAAAATCAAGACAAAATAATGAAGTTAAGACTAAGAAGTGGGGGCAGAGTTTCTAAAGAGAGGTGGAATCTACAGGACATGTGCAAAGTTGATTGTGAAAAAGAGTAAAGGGAGGGCAGAGGATGTATCACTTCTGAATTTCTGCATAGTTAATAAGGTGACTACATCTCTGTGACTTGCCTAAGACAAGCAATACAAGAGGAAAGGAGCAAGTGGGTGGTTAGATGTGAAAATATTTCAGTTTTGAACAGTTTGGGATGGAGATGTCTGAGTTTGAAGATATAATGTAGAGATGAATGCTAAGTTGGTGATTATTGGAAATGGAGCTGAAAAGAGAGATGGTTAGAAATATGGTTTTGGAGATATTATCATATATATGGTATTGGAAATAATAAAACTAGATGATATCTTCTAGCAGCATAGAGAATGAGAAAAGAAGGCTGTTATGGAAATGATTGGAAAACATCCACATTTTATTGATGGGTAGAGGTAGCCTACAAAGCAAAGAATACTCACAACGAATGACAGACAAGTAAAAGTAGAGTAAAACAAGAACATTTTTATCAGAGAAACCAAGATGGAGGTTACTGTATTCCAAAGCAGAAATTTAAAAAGGAGAGCAAGGTCAACAGTGCCAAAGCTGGAAAGATCAGTTAAAAGAAGTACATAGCTCTAAAATAATTTCCACAGGATGTCTATGTTGGTTAATATGAAGGGAGCAATTTGAAAATATGTTTTGTTTCATATGCAAATATTTCAGTGTGTATGTCACTATCAGTGTGGTACAAATTTGCTAATATATCAGAATGAAACAACTTGAAAGTATTTAAGAAGCATAAATTCATGGGAAAAATATTATATCATTTTTTTAGATAAGAAATTTATAACCAAAACTTTGCTGAGATTGCTGGAAAGTGTTCAGGTCTTTATATAATATATTTTTGCTATTATCCCTTAAACTATCATTTGCACCCAAAATATTGCTCTGTAAAAATAAAAACTCACTTTGTTCGACATATTTCAGATAACAAAAAGCAATCTTTCCATTTAAAAATGAATTCTTCAATAAACATGGTTTGACACAAAATGAAAGACATGTGTTGTAGAGTTCTAAGACTAATTGGGAATTGCCAAATTCTTTGAATGAAGAATGATTAAAATTGTTTTCTTTTTTTGTAAAAATAAGAACAAGTGGTAATACATTCAGGAAGCTGGAAATTAGCACAGTTCATTGAAATGTTTCCTAAAGCTAAATAAGCTGTCTTAAAATTAGTACCAGAAAAATCAAAAAGACTTGAAAGTAGATAAGAAAAAGACATACAAAAGGAAGTAACCAAGAAAAAGTTCTAAAAATCATTTTGGATATTAAAAACATTTTTTAAAAAGCAGGAAAATACTCATCTGGATCAAGAAGAAAATTGAATATAAAAGTAAAGAATATCCAGAAAGTTTTAATTGACCATGACAATTTTTTACAGGTTTTCTATTATTATTTTTATTTGTTCTACTTCGTTGCACATGAGAGAATGCACTTCAATTAATCACACACAAGTGGAGTGCAACATTTCAATTCTCTTGTACACGGTGTAGAGATGCATCATTTGTGCAATCATACAGGTACCTAGGTTAGTGATATCCTCATTCCACCATATTTCCTACCTCCATAACTCCTCCCAACCGTCCATTTTGCCCAAACCAAAGTTCCTCCATTATTCACGTGCCGCTCCGTGCCCCCATCATAGATCAGCATCCACTAATCAGAGAAAACATTCAGCCTTTAGTTTTTTGGGATTGGCTTACTTTGCTTAGCATAATATTCTCCAATTCCACCCATTTACCCATTAATCAAATGCATTTCTATCCATAGGTGATGAATCCACTGAAAGAGAAATTAGAAAAGCTACCCCATTCAAAATAGCCTCAAAAATATAAAATATTGGGATTCAATCTAACAAAAGATGAAAGACCTCTACAATAAAAACTACAGAAACTAAATAAGGAAATTGAAGAAGACCTTAGAAGATGGAAAGATCTCCCATGCTCTTGAATAGGAAGAGTTAATTGACCATGACAACTTTGTTAAAACTATTGGACAATTGAAGAGTAAAAAGATATACTAAAATGTAGGCTGTATCTTGTATACTGATAAAGATCTAGAAGGTAATTAGAAAAGATCCCCATGTGTTAAAAATTGAGAGTGTTAGAGCTCTGTTTCAGTATATATCAGTCTCAATTTTTTTTATTTTATTTACTAAGTGTGATTAATGCACTTTCAGTGTAAAATAAATTTTAAAAATAAGTAAAATAATAAAATGTGATGGAGTTGAGGATACATTTTTGTACTATTCAGTTCCAAATAGAGACTTAGAGATAGGCAAAGACTGAACATTTTTGTTCCACACTTTTCTCAGGAGCTCAAGAAATATTGAGAAAATGCAGTGCCTAAGAGAGTGTTAACACTGGGAAATGAACACTTGAGTACTAGAAATAGGAATCAGCAGAAGACCAAGACAGTGGAATTCTAAGGAGCAAAGGAAAGTCTCAAGACAATAAAAATTGGGTTAGTCAGCTTTCTGTCACTATCACAAAATGTCTGCTGTGATCAGATAATATGGAGGAATGGTTTATTTGGGCTCATGGTTTCAGCCGAAGATTGCTTCTCCCGGTTGTCTTCAGTCTGGTGGCCAAGACAGAACACCATAGTGGAGTTTTGCAGCAGCAGAAGTTGCTCACCACATGATGGCGGAGACAGGAAAGAGTAAGGTTGCAATAATACCTACAAGAGCATATCCCAAATGACCTAACTTCTTTTTTATTAGGCTCTACCTCCTAAGGGTTCCACCCTATCCCCAAAGCACCGAGATGAGGACCAGGCCTTTAGCACACAGGCCTTTGATGGAAACTGTCTTCAAACCTCAGGAAATGTATAGTAGACATTAAAACAAAAACAAACCAAAGATGGGAGACACAGGAGACAGATCTAAAAGAGATGTAAAAAAAAAACAAAGGAAGAAAACGATGAAATATTTAGCATTAAGAACATTTTTATTAAAATATAAATCATAAAATCCATGGGAAAACATGTTTTTTAAAAATTAAGCATACTAAAAAAGGCATCAGGAGCATTATTAATTCCAGGTTAAGTTAGTCATAGAACAATTTTTTTTTCTAATTTTCTTGTGTATTATATGGCTAGCAGTGGACATATTTATAAGATTGTACTAACAGAAATATTCAATAAGGAATCAGCAATACTAGAGCAGTGGAAAGGAGGTCAGCCGAAATTGCTAATCTATCATAATACATAATGTGTACTAAGATTGTAATGTGTGCACTTTGTTGAGGTATATATGCTGGCTATTAAACTGAAAAAAAAATTTAAAAAAGAGAAAACTGCCTCTAAGGAACAGGGAAAAGAATGAAGTGAGGTAAGGGGGAGTTGGTTGTATGGTATAAGTTCTATAGAATCATGTTTTAAGGATTCTGGAAGATGGTGCCGAAGGGAGTGCAGCACCCCCGTGTACCGCGTCACTGAGCAGGAAAATGACAAGGTAGAATGGCTAAAAGTTAGCTTGTTAGGAATTTCCAGCAAAATAGGGGTGCTCCGAAATCTAGAGGAAGGATTTCCATCGCATAAGGATCAGCTACTGGGGCTCAAATGGGAGAGATTTGTCCGCACGGAGGGTCAGGCTGCTCTATTCAGCAAACCGCCCCGCGGCCAGAGTCTGCGGCGCTCGCTGGGAAACGACGACAAGATAACAAAGATACAGAGCTACGGATTCTGCAGGCTCCCGCCAGCGGTGCAAATACTGTACTCAGAGCTGAATTCTGGGCTTGAGACTGGGAAGGAAGCCATCCAATTTGGTTCTCCACATCGGACAGACCACAGAGGAAGCCAGCGGCCACCATCTTGGAGAGCTGACGTCATCATCTCTGTTTTTGACTGATCGCAGCTCTTTCAGCTATAGAACAGCGGGGAAAACTTAAGGGCCCCTCCCAGCTCTCCTGTGAGCGTGATAGCCAGACCAAGGGAATCAGGAGTGGCGCGGGAGCCAAGGCGGCGGCGGTGTCACAGGCGGCGCGGGAGCAGGGGCGTGGGACTCCCGGCTACCGCTCCCACCAGTGCTGACAACTGAGGTCTCTTGCACCAGAAACCGGGGGCGTGGCTACCAGAAGGTAAGCAAATTCCCTGGGGGTTCTCAGCCCCAAACTCTACAATCTTAGGATCTGAGGGAGGCAAACACGGAGAGTGTGCCCAGGCACTAGTGAAAACAAGGCTCCCAGGAGCAGCAGACCTGGCGTGTAGCCAGTATTGTGGTGAGCGTCACAAGTGAGCGGGGCCTGGCTCGAGGAAACACAAGAGAAGGCCCTAGACACTCAGGATTGGAGACCCGCCCAGTCTGGGAGGAAGAGCTGCTGCACAGTGACTGGTTCCTACCTATTGAGAGAAGCTTGACCCAGTGGGCACAGCACCACCTACTGGAAGAGAAGTAAATCGAACTCTATGACTGCATTTATTATTACTATTATTATTATTATTGTTGTTATTTTTTTTAATTTGGGGTTTTTTTTCTCTTTTCTTTCATTTTCATTTTCTTTTTTGTGGTTGTTGTTCTTTAATTTTATTATGTTTTTAATTTTTTTAACCTTTTTAAATTTTATTGTTATTATTTTTTTAATTTTAACTTTCATTTTTTTATTATCATTATTATCTTTTAAAAAAAATTTCTCTCTTCCCCTATTTTCTATTTTTTTGTCTTTTTATCTCTTTACAATTTTTTATTCCCCCTTTCTTGAGTTCTACTTGCCTACCCTCATTCTCTTTAGTGACTTCTTCCATTCCCTTCTAATATTTTTCCTCCCAAGCATCAAATAAATTTATAAGAGTCAACAATAACTCAGCAATCAAACAGAACAAGAAATAATATGAGCAGTATAAAAAAGCAAGCAAGAAAGGGGTGGAGATAATACCATGTATTTTATCTGATCATAATGGAATGAAACTGGAAATCAATGATAAAAGAAGGAAGGGAAAATCCTACATCACATGGAAAATGAACAATATGTTACTGAATAATCAATGGGTTACAGAAGACATAAAGGAGGAAATCAAAAAATTCTTAGAGATAAATGAAAATTCAGACACAACATTTTGGAATCTATGGGACACAATGAAAGCAGTTTTAAGAGGGAAATTCATCGCCTGGAGGTCATTCCTCAAAAAAAGGAAAAACCAACAAATAAATGAGCTCACACTTCATCTCAAAGCCCTAGAAAAGGAAGAGAAAAACAACAGCAAATGTAACAGAAGCAAGAAATAATTAAAATCAGAGCAGAAATCAATGAAATTGAAACAAAAGAAACTATTGAAAAAATTAACAAAACTAAAAGTTGGTTCTTTGAAAAATAAAAAAATAAGATCGACAGACCCTTAGCCATGCTAAGGAAGAGAAGAAGAGAGAGAACTCAAATTACTAACATACGGGATGAAAAAGGCACGATCACAACAGATGCTACAGAAATACAGAAGACAATTAGAAATTATTTTGAAAATCTATATTCCAATAAAATAGAAGAGAATGAAGACATCAATAAATTTCTTAAATCCTATGATTTGCCCAGACTGAGTCAGGAGGATACACACAATTTGAACAGACCAATATCAATGGATGAGATTGAAGAAGCAATCAAAAGACTACCAACCAAGAAAAGTCCAGGACCGGATGGGTATACAGCGGAATTTTACAAAACCTTTAAAGAAGAATTAATACCAATACTTTTCAAGTTATTTCAGGAAATAGAAAAAGAGGGAGCTTTGCCAAATTCATTCTATGAGGCCAACATCACCCTGATTCCGAAACCAGATAAAGACACCTCAAAGAAAGAAAACTACAGACCAATATCTCTGATGAACCTAGATGCAAAATCCTCAATAAAATTCTGGCGAATCGGATACAAAGGCACATCAAAAAAATTGTGCACCATGATCAAGTAGGATTCATCCCTGGGATGCAAGGATGGTTCAATATACGGAAATCAATAAATGTTATTCACCACATAAATAGACTTAAAGATAAGAACCATATGATCATCTCGATAGACGCAGAAAAAGCATTCGACAAAGTATAGCATCCCTTTATGTTCAAAACATTAGAAAAACTAGGGATAACAGGAACTTTCCTCGACATTGTAAAAGCTATCTATGCTAAGCCTCAGGCTAGCATCATTCTGAATGGAGAAAAATTGAAGGCATTCCCTCTAAAATCAGGAACAAGACAGGGATGCCCTCTATCACCACTTCTATTCAATATAGTTCTCGAAACACTGGCCAGAGCAATTAGACAGACGAAAGAAATTAAAGGCATAAAAATAGGAAAAGAAGAACTTAAATTATCACTGTTTGCGGATGACATGACTCTATACCTAGAAGACCCAAAAGGGTCTACAAAAAAACTACTAGAACTAATAAATGAATTCAGCAAAGTGGCAGGATATAAAATCAACACGCATAAATCAAAGGCATTTCTGTATATCAACGACAAAACTTCCGAATCGGAAATGAGGAAAAACACCCCATTCACAATATCCTCAAAAAAAAAAAAAAAAGATACTTGGGAATTAACCTAACAAAAGAGGTGAAAGAATTATACAATGAAAACTACAGAACCCTAAAGAGAGAAATAGAAGAAGATCTTAGAAGATGGAAAAATATACCCTGTTCATGGATAGGCAGAACTAACATCATCAAAATGGCGATATTACCAAAAGTTCTCTATAGATTTAATGCAATGCCAATCAAAATCCCAATGGCATTTCTTGTAGAAATAGAGAAAGCAATCATGAAATTCATATGGAAAAATAAAAGACCCAGAATAGCAAAAGCAATTCTAAGCAGGAAGTGTGAATCAAGCAGTATAGCAATACCAGACTTCAAACTATATTACAGAGCAATTATAACACAAACAGCATGGTACTGGTACCAGAACAGGCGGGTGGACCAATGGTACAGAATAGAGGACACAGAGACTAATCCATAAAGCTACAATTATCTTATATTTGATAAAGGAGCTAAAAGCATGCAATGGAGGAAGGATAGCATCTTCAACAAATGGTGTTGGGAAAACTGGAAATCCATATGCAACAAAATGAAACTGAATCCCTTCCTCTCACCATGCACAAAAGTTAACTCAAAGTGGATTAAGGAATTAGATATCAAATCAGAGACTCTGCATCTGATAGAGGAAAAAGTTGGCTCTGATCTACATATTGTGGGGTCGGGCTGCAAATTCCTTAATAGGACACCCATAGCACAAGGGTTAATAACAAGAATCAACAAATGGGACTTACTTAAACTGAAAAGTTTTTCTCAGCAAGAGAAACAATAAGAGAGGTAAATAGGGAGCCTACATCATGGGAACAAATTTTTACTCCTCACACTTCAGATAAAGCTCTAATATCCAGAGTATACAAAGAACTCAAAAAATTAGACAATAATATAACAAATAACCCAATCAACAAATGGGCCAAGGACCTGAACAGACACCTCTCAGAGGAGGACATACAATCAATCAACAAGTACATGAAAAAATGCTCACCATCTTTAGCAGTCAGAGAAATGCAAATCAAAACCACCCTAAGATACCATCTCACTCCAGTAAGATTGGCAGCCATTATGAAGTCAAACAACAACAAGTGCTGGCGAGGATGTGGGGAAAAGAGTACTCTGGTACATTGCTGGTGGGACTGCAAACTGGTGCTGCCAATTTGGAAAGCAGCATGGAGATTCCTGGGAAAGCTGGGAATGGAACCACCATTTAACCCAGCCATTGCCCTTCTCGGTCTATTCCCTAAAAACCTTAAAAGAGCATACTACAGAGATACTGCCACATCGATGTTCATAGCAGCACAATTCACAATTGCTAGACTGTGAAACTAACCCAGATGTCCATCAATAGATGAATGGATAAAAAAAATGTGGCATTTATACACCATGGAGTATTACGCAGCGCTAAAAAATGACAAAATCATAGAATTTGCAGGAAAATGGATGGCATTAGAGCAGATTATGCTTAGTGAAGTTAGCCAATCCCTAAAAAACAAATACCAAATGTCTTCTTTGATATAATGAGAGCAACTAAGAACAGAGCAGGGAGGAAGAGTAGGAAGAAAAGATTAACATTAATCAGAGACATGAGGTGGGAGGGAAAGGGAGAGAAAAGGGAAATTGCATGGAAATGGAGGGAGACCCTCAATGTTATACAAAATTACATATAAGAAGTTGTGAGGGGAAGGGGAAAATAAACAAGGAGGGAAATGTATTACAGTAGATGGGGTAGAGAGAGAAGATGGGAGGGGAGGGAAGGGGAGGGAGGATAGTAGAGGATAGGAAAGGTAGCAGAATACAACAGTTACGAATAGGGCATTAAGTAAAAATGTGGATGTGTAACCGATGTGATTCTGCAATCTGTATTTGGGGTAAAAATGGGAGTTCATAATCCACTTGAATCTAATTTATGTAATATGAGATGTCAAGAGCTTTGTAATATTTTGAACAACCAATTAAAAAAAGAATCATGTTTTAAAAAATGTGTGTATACAGAATTTTAAATATATAAAGCATACTAGTAGAAAATAGTAGAGAAAAATAATTACAAGAAGGAAAAAATAAATTATTGTAGGTAGATAAATTTCTGTTAAAACAAAAGATCACTTATACTCACATTGGTGGTAAAAATGGAAAGTTATATAATAGTCACTGCTGATAGAAATACAAGAAAAAGACACTGAAATAATGAAAACCATTGACTTAGCCATGTTAAATAACAATAATATTACATTTACAATTTAATACTCCTTTATATTGATATTTTTTTGGTGAGCTCATGTTGTTCAAAGAATAATGTTGCTATCTGAAGTTTAGCAAGGTTTTGAGAGAGAAACATTTATTCCAGTATTCACTCCAGAAGATAAATTCTACCAAAAAAATATTGAAAAAATGATAACCTCTGGTTATCACCATAAGATAGTATAGTTGTGTTGCAATCTGCACCATAGTATTTTAAAATTGACTTGGTAAAGTTTTCATGTCTTTAAGTAAGCTATTACTTGATTAATATTGTTAAAACATAAGAATGCAAGGAGTTTTTTTTATTACTTATAAAGGTATAGATGAAGAAAGATAAATAGTAAAATCAGTCTGTAGACCTATTCTACTGTGGGAACCTGGCAAATGTTTTAACTCCTTTTTAGCAATAAATACTAATAAAATTATATAAATATTTTCCTAAATTATGATGCCTTAATGAAAATACTATCATTTGCCATATTCCAGTACTGTTCTAAGTATTGTTCTAAGTACTACTACCTCAATCTTCAAAAAAGAACTTTATTTTTGTATACCTGATTTCTATATTTTTTACAGATGTATAAACTGAGATAAAGGGAAAAAATTGTCCAAGTTCACAGCTTATATTCTGATTTGAATCCAAGCATGCTGACTCTTACCTGTGTCCTGGCAAGTAGAATTAAAGTAAGCAACCTAGGGGTGAGACGGCTGCTAAATGGCGAAATCCAAGGACCAAAGAGGAGAACAAGATGCAAAAATGGTGTGAAAACATATAAAAGGAACTAATTTTAAACGGTAGCCCTACAGATCATTTGAGAAATGGCATGTTTCTACCACCAAGCCACACGGTGAATTTCTTGATGGAATTCATATAATATATATGGAATTTAATTACTCTTCTGTATTGATAATTTTATGTTCTTAGATTTTGTTTTTGAAAATACTAAAGCATTTTACACTCTGGCGGTGATTCTCTTCATGTGATATGGGAATTCCTCTGATGTTATTTTGCCACTTATACCATGTGTGAGATTGAAATTTGGGTATTTCTATGCCACACTCTTTCAGCATATCCTTTCTGACATGATTGGTCATCTTCTTAAAGAACACTTCCACAATTTCTACTTGTGAAGAAATACTGTTGTTAAATTTATCACTTTTTTTTACATGAAAATATCTTTATTTAACTATCATCATTTAAAGATAGTTTTACTTACTAATTAAGTCTGATTAACAGTTATTTTTTTTCTTTGAATTTTGAAGGTATTATTCTATGCATTTCTGACTTGCATTAAAATTTCAGCAGTTTCCTGTCTGATGATAGTCATTCTTTTATAGGTGATATATCCCTTTCTCTCTGGATTCTTTTTAAGATCTTCTCTTTTTTATGGATTTATTCTGAATGTGTATATGTATTTTGCTTAATTCATATTGAACTTCCTGAATGCATTAATTTGTTGCCTTTATCAATTTATAAAAGAAATTTAGTCATTATAATTTAAAATATTCCCACTTCTCCAATTTCTCTATTCTGTACTTCTGAGGCACTGCATATTTAGATTTTAGAACTCCTTATTATGCTCTATTTGGCTTTATATTTTTTTTCTCCTTATCTGTGTTGCAATTGAGAAATTTATTCAGATTTATCCTCTCTTTCACTTCTGTTTTCAGCTTTTTGCTACATGCTATTTAGCCTTTCAGCTGCATGTTTATTTTGAAAACTTTTTATACTGTTTTATTTTAATAGTCTTTTCCTCTGTCTTTTAAAATTCCATCTCTTAGTTCTCTAGAAATTTTATATCATATTGAGGCCATTTGTACATATAGACTTGTTGGTTTTTGTTCTTGCTGACTCATGATAGCTTGGTTCCATGAATACTGAACAGTTTTATGTCCAAAGCTCGCTTTTTATTGAATATTAACTATAGGCATCTTAAAGGCATAATTGGGGATGCTTACCTAGAAAGAGAATGTGCAAATGATTTTTCAAGGGGGCCTCTGAAAACTACCAATCTGAGATCACTTTTTAAAGTACAAATGTCAGGTCCAGATGCACTACTTTTCTAGGGGTTGAATTTTTTGTTTATGTGATACAGCACTGAAGCCAGCTTTGGCCTCAGGACAACCTCATTTTATTTTTACTGCTTACAACTTCCTGTTGTAGTTTCACTTTGCTGGTGTATATGTGAACAGCTTTTCCAGGTTTCTTTTACTTTCTAGCAAACCCAGCAACACACTGACACTTATTGTATTTAATTAGGATCTAGCTGAATTTTATCCACAAGTCTCATTAGAATGTCTACATACCTATACAAAAAGTGTGAGTCCTTTTACTTCTTGTCACTTCAGATAAGGTACAAGAATCAGCACATTGGCATGCCTGGGAATTTGTTAACATTGTAAAATCTCAGGTCATAGTTGAGATACTCTGAATCAAAATGTGTTTTTTAACAACATTTTTTAACAAGATTCATGGGTGACTTGAATATACTTTGAAGTTTGAGAGACAGGGCTCTAATGGACTCTTAACATGCTTATTGAATATTTTAAGAATGATTGAATAAAACTTGACATTTGGATGGACATTCTCTAACATATTTTTAGAAATTAGTATCTTCTTTCAATATAGTATTTTTTTAGCAGAATTCTTTGAAGCAGAAATGTTGTTTTGATTTTCCAGGGGGAAGTCTACCAAAGTGAAATGGCAGGAGTTGAGCACTCAGATGAGTCAGTAAGGTTTGAGGCTCTAGGATCAGAAATGTCCAACTGGATCTGAAATGTACAGGCTTCCTCAGATTCATGACTTTCTCACGTTCATATGAGATTTACTGGAAAAGTCAAGTTTTGTGCCATCATGTCATCTCTTCAGAACAATATCTGAATAAACAAATACAAATATTTTCAAGTTTTTATTAATCATCTGGGCATCACCTTGGAAGGAAACCAATATATGGCACCCCAAATATACCACTTTGGTACACTGGTTATTTTGAACTGAAGGCATTTGAAATCAGCAGAGGCACATCTGCACACCCCATATCTGCCTAAAGACAGACCCTCCAGAATGAACACAAATGTCATAAATCCCTTCCCTGGGAGTTTCATCAACCAGGGAAGATTATTGCTTATCACAGGAGAGGACACCAGGAATTAAAATTAAGACCAAACTTTGTCACAAACTGTCACTTCTCCCATCCATTCTTCTAAGGGCCCATTCATCATCATCATTTTTTTAATAATTTACTTTCTCCAATATGGTCTGCTTTTCCCTAAAAGTCAACAGTTATTTCCCCATGTGTTTCAATTTGTTGTATGCAGTTTAAAATGCATTTTTTGAGGGCTGGTCATGTGGCACAAGTGGTAGCGCGCTCCCCTGGCATGCGTGCGGCCAGGGTTCGATCCTCAGCACCACATACAAACAAAGATGTGTCTGCCGAAAACTAAAAAAAATAAATATTAAAATTCTCTCTCTCTCTCTCTCTCTCTCTCTCTCTCTCTCTCTCTCTCTCTCTTTAAAAAAATGCATTTTTTGATAAACTAAATAGAGTGCATTTGGCATTAAAATGCATTTGTCACTTGTATTTTGTAACATAGTTAAAAGCCATAAGGATGAATATATTTATCTCAAACACAATGCTATAATGCTAAGCAACTGGAAAAGTCCGTAAACATAATGCCATTCAAATGTTATTTTTCTCTTAAATGTCTGTGTAAGCAAGTTTAGTTGGCATTTTATAAAATAACAAATCTGAATATTTTAAATTTTTTATATATGCTCAGTTTTGTTGAAAACTCCAAATTCAAATGATTGGACTTACAAAAGCATTTATTCAGTGCTATTGCTTAACATTTTTATTTTTGTCTATTATAATTACGTTTTACTTCTTGGTTTATTTTTAACTAAATGTGAAAAAATCAACAAATTTGATATTATTGTTTTAAATATTCAAAATATGAATTCATCTTACTTACAATGAAATTTTTTTTCTTAATTTGAAACATATTTACTGATTTGTATTTTTAATCATAAAAATAAGCAAAACAGTATCATTGAAAGGAATAATCTTTTAAGATTATTTTACTTGGTTAATTGTTTTAAAACCAAATCCCAAATTTATATCTTGGATTTATTTTCTCATATTTCAGAATGATGATACTTGATATTTCTCAATTGTCTTCAACTGTGTCTAAACTTAGGAACAAACTGCGTACAAAAGTAAAAATATTAGTGCCCAAAACATTCTCAAAATCAATTACCTCAGAATTTCTTGAGTGTAGGGCATAGATATCAGTACTTTATAAAACGCTCCTTGGATCATTCTAACATTTCTACAAAGAAGAAACCACAGACCTATCTTACTAAAGTTTCAAAACAATTCTATCCAAAATAATAGCAAAGAAGTAGTCTAAATTTTGGTTTCAGAAACAGTGTATTGTCAAGAGTATCTGTTTTTATGTTGCTTAAAACACCTTATCCAATTACTGAATGCTGAACATAATGTATACGAAATATAAACCTTACGTTAAATCATTCTTCATTCATTTTTAAGTGATAACTCCATATTAATTATCTGAAGTGTTAGATTTATGTATTTTTTTAATTTCATGAAAGCAAATAAAGGCAAAATCAATTTTCCCTAGTTCATATATTAGTTTTATGAAATCACCCTTACCTGCTAACAGAATTTTGCATACCATACTCAGTATCATGAATCTAATATGAAATCAACAGCTTGAATTATGTTGATGTATTCAAAAGAATAAAATTTAGAATTTACTCTTGAACAAATTAAATTGATTAGTTGGGAAGACTTTTTTTTTCTTTTGTGGTGCTGGATTTGAACCCAAGGACTTGGGCATGGAGAGGCAAGCACTCTACCCACTAAGCTATATCCCAAGCCTGGGAAGACTCTTTTGACTACTTTGATCACCATTATATGGTATTCTCATCATTTATTATACTATTAAAAGATCAATTATTAACATTAAAATTTTAATACTAATTTCAAAAAAATACCACTATGCTATTCCAAGAGTAGATATCATCAAGAATGAAATTTCCAATTTCCTACTCTGCATATTCATATTTTACTAGCCACATTATGATTACGTATTTGTATATTAGCCTTAGTTGCAGAGAAGTTAATAATTATAACTCTATCTCTGAAAACTCAAATATAAGCATTTATAGCCTGCAGAGTTATTTTAAATACTTTTGTTATTTGTATTATTTATCCAATAAATGTTTAATTAAGATCATGATATAGCTTTTCTGTGAAGACACAAGACAACATAGATATGAACAAATTACATTTGAAAAATCTAGTCATAACAATCTTAAACCAATTTACGTTCTGTGCTTTTAAAAGTTTTAAATATATGAAAGAAACTTGTCACTTAGTGTTGACCAACATTTTTTTTAATTAAACACTGATGCCATGAAATATACATGGCTTGATTCAGTATTACAGAACCAACATAAACACCTTTCCTATTTTATCAACTTCTCTATGTTAGTCATAGTAATCAGACTATTCCCACCAGATATCAGGGGTCTAATACCTATGCCTGCTGTATATTAAGAGATAACTCAACACTTACCAATCAATGAAAGTGTTACACATAGCAGTTATCTTCTTGTTTCTGGACTCTTCTAATATTCTATTTTTTAATTTTGTACAAACACATACACATGTGCGCGCACACACACAACATGACATTTTATCATGTTGTTTTGCTAAAAAAAGTTGTACTGAGTGGCTAGAGAATAATATACTGAAGGAAAAATAATATTTTTTCTATTTTATTAGTTTATTCAATTTAGCAGCAATCTTAGCCCTAGAAGATTGTGCACATTTATTACTATTGGTAAATTTACTCTGAGTATCTACCTGCTTCCTTCTGAAATGGTAACATTGCACTCAGATTCATACTCTCCAGATGATATTCTGAATCCAATAATTGTCTCTTTGCTGAGCTTTGTATTCTCAATTGGCTAAGAGTAGAGTTATCTGATAAACTGTCATTTTAGGGGCTGTAGAATAAAATTGATAATACTTTACTGTGCTAAGCCTTGTAAGGTGAGCTCTTATTTTAAAGAATGCCATGCCAAGGAGGAAAATTAGAAGGTATAGTTTTGAACAAGAAAATATGTCAGTAACTCCATAAATCATCATGCAAGGAACCATCTACCTGAATAATGCAGAATTTCTTAATAAAGAGGTAGAGAGTATAATATTAAGAAACCATTGATTGAATGAATGACTTAACAATTTTCCATCGCTCATAATTTGGTTTCCCCAAATTAAGTAATCAGAGTACAAAAAGAAATTTGCATTCAGGCTTTCATATGTTATACTTAACACATACATTGATTTCAAAATAGATAATTGTTAGAGTCTGTAAACAAGTCTGGATGGCGCCTGGCAAAATGCCAGAGGGAGTGGTTTGTGAAGTAACACCAGCGAGCCATTAAGTGTGGAGATTTCTTATTGGTTGACTGCTGTATCTAGTTTTTGTTAATTAGATAATCTGTGTGGAATGTATAAATACCTCTGTTGTCCTACAATAAACGGCTCCCACTCATGCTGTATCAATCTACACAAGTTGTTCGTCACACACACACCCCCCTCCCGTTATTCTGCTGCAGCGGGACTGTGGCAGATAATGAATAATGCTCTGCAAAGAAAAACCTCTAAACACCACAATGTATGTATATGTGTTTACGCATATGTGTTTATAAATACATACATATGTGTGTGTATGTACACACACATAATTTTTACATTTCCATTCATTATTATCAATTTATTTGAGGACCAATTTCTTTTAATAGCACAATGACATTCACCGATTTTTTTCACACATGGGTAATATTACATTATTCAATGTCATGTAATTTACAGATTTTATTCACTTTAAAGTTCTATAATCTTTTATTTATTATTAACTATTTTAAATATTTGGTGGAAAATTGCCAGTTTTGTTTTCACCTGGAAGGTCATATAGATTATGTTTCCAACCACCAGAGACTATTTACCTGCTCTGACTGACTTGTTACCACATAGGCTATATACTAATGTATAAGCAGACAGGTACACTCTTTCATGAAGAGAGCTTGTTCTCTTATTATTTTTAGCAATAACAGTACAGCAAGAGAAGAATATTCATTATTCTACATGCCCTGACTGAGGAACATTTCTGATCCTCCCTTTTTGCTACCAATGTCTTGGCTAGTTCCCTAGAGAATACCCCAGGCATCTTGTTGGGTCATTTTTAGCCTTCAATTTGCAAATAAGGTCATGTGTATATAACTATTCTGTTTTAGAGGAATGAAGGGACTAAATTTCTCTACATTTTCTTGCAGTATTTTCTTCATTTGTTTATCATTTTACTAAGGAATCTTGTACCAAAACAGCATTTTACATTTATTACTGCTATAGTTCAGTTTAATTATTCTATAATGAAGAAATATTCTAAGTATCCATGAATCTATTTTTTTTTCAGATAGTACTTTGGGGACTAGAAAGATAATATATACACTCACATATTATTTTCTATCATTTATCCATTCATTTCTATATAAGTCATTGTATATAATAAATTCTATTTACTTATATTTCTGAAATTTCAATACATAACATTGCATACATTCATATAATATATATATATATATATATATATATATATATATAATATGAGTACACAGTGTGTATATATATATATATATATATATATATATATATATATATATATATATATATATATATACATATCCAAAAATCAAGCAAAGTGCACACTGGGGAATTAATTAACATAGTACTCCTTTTTAAAATACTAGTTGTTTTCATTCTCTGTTATGATCATTTTAATCTGCCTTTGTAGTGTTAGGGTTTTTACAGGTATAAATCAACTTCATTATTGATTGCTCATATACAATTAACTTCTGAGTGATTAAAGATTACTTTGTGTAAATTAAGTAGCATATGAATAGCTGCAATAATTATAACTAAAAAACTTTTGCAGCAACATATCCTTTCAGAATCAAATTTAGGCTTTCTTGTGAAGAAAGCAACACATAGTATGGCTATATCAAGAGTAAACTTTGGAAGAATAGAGTAAATATTTTTAACTTTTCAGAATTAGATCTAGGGTTGGGGATGTGGCTCAAGTGGTAGCGCGCTCGCCTGGCATGCATGCGGCCCGGGTTCGATCCTCAGCACCACATACAAAGATGTTGTGTTCGCCGATAACTAAAAAATAAATATTAAAAAAATTCTCTCTCTCTCTCTTTAAAAAAAAAAATTAGATCTAGAAAAGTATATGTAGGCCACATAGATATAGGTATTGTTGTTTTCTTAACACAAGTTTTATGCAGTCATAGCATGATTCATGTCCATAATACTTAATGTTCTTCTAATGTGAGATGAATTAATGTACACAATAAAGTGAGAATGGCTAAAGTATTTGTCATACTGGAATGATACATCAATTGTCTAGAAAATAGGATATGCATGAGTGAGAATTTTATAATTCATCAAGTCTACTTAAGATAATGGGTATATTTTAACTGATTTAGAAAGATGACAAAAGTAGCATTCAAGACAGAGTCAGAAAATATGAGTGAATATGAAGAAATACCTGAAAAATCAAATAGAACTTAGATACTAACAAAACAAAAAAGTTAGCATGATTCTGTACAGATTGGATTATCTCTGAAGGCCAAACCACTTTACAATAAAAGCAACCTGGATTTAACTTTCCATATGTAGAAAAATTGTGAAATTCCAGTTTGACAGATGGCAACTAGGGAACAACTGAAGAAAGAGGCAGTGGAGCCCTGAGATATTAAAAGAAATGCAGGAAGAGTACACAGTATACTGCAGATATATGCACAAGAGAGAAAAGTACCAAAGGTTCATTTAGTAAATGAGTGATGGTTCCCATGTTTACTACCAACATCGCCACACAAGAAATAATTTCATGCAAAAAAAAATTACATTTTGACAGATACTTAATAATATCTATTTGGTCACATGAGAGGCCTTGGAGTTCCATCTTTGTCTGTACCAAGGACTATCTCTTTGATCTAATTGTAGTTAAAGTCCTTTGAGCCCCACTGAGACTCATCCTTAGGTATTTCCCCAAGAGTTCAGTTTTAGAAAGATCCTGCTAAACAAATTTTGCTAGAATCCTCCATCCTCATTATTTGATCACCTCAATTTCTAAAAAAATCCCTATCTCCTACATAATATATGATAACCATGATACGTCTTCAGCATGGATCCTGTTAGGTCAGTATAGTAAGCACTATGTTACCTGATCAGTAATTTTCCATCTACCATCCCTCCCCCAACTGTGCTCCTTGGCCATACATTTCCACTTGTCTTTACAGTATTGATACTTGAGCCTAATGCCACTCCTCCAATATAAAAACACTATTTCAGTAATCTCCATAGCTGTTGCTATAGTCTCAAATAAAGTCTGGATTTTCATTTTCAACAAGTGTCAGAAAGATTTCGTTTTTAGTGGTAATGCACAAATGAAGACCAGATTGATTACTGTACTTTGAATACAGAGGGAAAGATTTCAGAATGATTTTAGCTCTGAAATTACAATGGGGACATAAAAAAATTCAGGCAGAGGAAAGAAGGAAAAACAGAAAAAATTCTATATAAAAATAGAAATTTTGTAGAGTTTGGACTTTAGAATACTTTTATATACAATAAGCTAATTGTGAAATATTATACTCTAACTAGTTAGTGTAGAAGCAGTTTAAATTAGAGAACTTCATGATCCTTTTGTCAAATCCTAATAAACAGTCATGACGACATTCAGGGTGTACTATCCCCAGATATGGCACCTTGCATACTTAATATTTTAAGTTGAAGGACTCTCAGCAAACAGCAGAAGTGACTCTTTATTCTGTCCTTCCCCGAACCAGGTAATAAACCTGGGCTTTCCTGACCATGCCCTGAAGCAGATCACAGGACTCTCCCTTGAGGGGTACCCTTCTTTAACCTAGAGGAAAGTAATTTACCTCTAAAGACACAGGAACATAGAGAAGAGCAAACCAGCTTTGCCAAGTTTCCTCTAGGTGATACCATCAAATCCTAGCTCCTTTGTACAATTTCATTTCTCCTCATCAACTTAGTATAAAATTATACCTTTGTTTATTGAAGTTTTTATTTAAGAAGTCATCTGTGTCATGTAAAACTTATTGAATAAACTTGCATTCCTTTCTCTTGTTAATCTGTCTTCTGTTACAATGTTACAGGTGCTCAGCCATGAACCTAGGCTAGGTGAGGAAAAAGTACTTATCTTCTCCTATGGTCCTTCTTTTTCTGCTGGTTATTGTTTTATGTTTGTTATTTCTTCCCAATTTGATTAATTTACATATATATATATATATTTATATATATATATATATTTATTTATTTATTTATTTATATTTATATTTATTTTTTAGTACAAGGGATTGAACCCAGGGGCTTTTACATGCTACACAAGCACTCTAACACAGGCTACATTTCCAGGCCTTTTTTTATTTTGAGAGAGGATTTAAGTTGCCACACTGGCCTTGAAATTGCAATCTTCCTTGCCTCTCCAGGCATAGACCACCACACCTATCTATTTTTTTTAAGAGAGAGAGAGAGAAAAAATTTTTCAATATTTATTTTTTAGTTCTTGGCGGACACAACATCTGTTTATTTTATTTGTATGTGATGCTGAGGATTGAACCCAGCGCCCCGTGCATGCCAGGCGAGTGCACTACTGCTTGAGCCACAGCCCCAGCCCACCTATCCATCTTAATGCTTTTACTAAAGTGATTTCCAGTAAATTAATTTTTATCATTGAAACATCAGCAGAATAGCATTTATAAACTAAACTCAGTTTTGATTATTTAATTTTGTTATCCTATGTTACTCTGAATGATTTTTAAAAAATACTTATTTTGTTTATTTTTATGTGGTGCTATGGATGGAACCCAGTGTCTCACACATGCTAGGCAAGTGCTTTTCCACTGAACTACAGCTCCAGCCCTCAAATGCTTTTTTGACACAGGTAAAGGCTCTGAATTTTCACTGTTCCTTATTACACACTACAAAGCAGAACAGATGTAATATACATAAGAACCTAGCAGCAGTTATTTGAGTATAATGGAAAGTAATTTGCCCTCTTTTGGTGTGGCATATTTAAATTGCTGGGAGAAAGCTGCTCAGTAGTGATGTGTCAATAAATTATTTCTTACCTCTTTATGTAATTATTTGGAGGTATTTTGCAGTTGCATTGTGCTAGAACACCAAAAATAAAGCAATCTTGAATGAATTTTATATTTTTATTTTGCTCATTTTGGGACTGAAACAGCTGTTTAGAAAAGTGAGGAAATTACTGTTTTCTTCTGCACTGGGGGGAATGCTGGTTGAAGCCTCACACCTGGAGCTGGCTTTCCTGGGCTGAGCTCCAAAATGCCAGTGCTGTGCTGAGGATTTGGGGACAAGAAAACTGCAGTCCCCTGGTGATCAGAATCAGGCAGGAGTAATAATTTGTTAATGTGACCATGGGCTCTAAATCAATAAGTCCCAAGCTGGGGTCAAGGAAAGAAACCACAGTGCCTTTTCAAAAGTTTGAGAGCCCAGCAGTACTGTAAAGGCTAAAATTTGTCATTTAAAGTAGTAGGAAATCCTACATGTTCATCAAATAGGCTTTTGTCAGGTAATCACAGTCTTGAGATGCAAACCTGTTTGCCATTTGGTCTTGAATAAGTCCCATTTTGTCATCCATTCACTCAACCAGAGCACAGTAAGATCTGCACCTCTGATTGAAGACATTTCAGTCTTCTGTAAAAATGAACTACATTGATGGCATTTACTTATGTTCTCATTACAATTGAAGTGAGTATCATAAAACAATCTGAGAGCATCTAATGCAGGGCATGAACTCACTTAAAGGTGTATGTATCTGAGATGATCTTCTGGGCTATTTGTTCAGAAGTCTTTGATTCATTAATTCAAACATGACCACTGATATGTTTGAGTACTACTGAATGAAAATATTTAATTTAATCATTTACATATCTATCCACATAATCATAAGGATTTTATATACAGTTTTCTATTTCTTTCAGGATAAAAGAATAATCCATTACCTATTCTAAATTCAGAAAAATTAAGACAAAAATTTAATGTATTTTATATTCTTATAGAAGACAAATTTATATTTTTGCTCCCAAAGTTCTTTCTGATGATTGTCCATTTTAAATCAATTTTTTAAATCAATGGTAAATAAATACACACACACACAAACATACATATGTGTGTGTGTGTGTGTATATATATATATATATATATATATATATATATATATATATATATATATATATATATATATATAAACAAACAGTGATAACAAGTGTGATCCTAAATTTTAGAATTATCTTTACCTATTTATACTGTAGTATAACATTTCACTTTTGTATGACTTATAATTTAAAAGAACTCAGTTTTGTTGAATTAAATCAGTCTATGTTCTGGTTTTTGTTTGTTTCTTTTTGTATTGGGATTGAACCCAGGGATGCTTAACCACTGAGCCACAGCCCCAGTCTTTTTATTTTTTATATAGAGACAGGATCTCTTTAAGTTGCTTAATGGCTCACTAAGTTGCTAAGTTTGGCCTCAAACTTGTAATCCTCCTGCCTCAACCTCTTGAGTCCTTTAGAGAAGGAATCTCAGCATTCAAAACAGAGAGAGAGAGAGAGAGAGAGAGAGAGAGAGAGAGAGAGAGAGAGAGAGACAGACACACAGGGAGACTGAGACAGAGACATAGACAGAGAGGTCCTTTAAACAACAAACTGCTTTTTATGTTGATCTAAATGAAACTATAAGTTAATTTTCAGAAATGCTCTAAAGGAAAGGGGAAGACCAAAAATCACCCAATGGGCTTGCCGTAAATTGCGTGACATTAAACAATTCCTTTCCCCAACTCAACATGAAAGTACAAAAGGAAAGTAATACAAAAATGTGGGCAAATTTATATGTTCATTCTGTTTGGCCCTTTCCATGAGTTTGAATAACTGCATTTACATATGCAATGCAAAAATACTCCCCAAGTGCCAAAGAAAACATTTTAGCTCATTAGGAGAAGACTAACACTATTACTTAGAGAAGTGCAGGATGTCATGAAGGATTCTTGCAAAATGTCATGCCTTTGGGCTTTCAGCTTCAGAGACAAAAGAAACCAACGCCCTGGATGTTTTGTTTTTACTGATAAAGTGCCACCAGAAAAGACCATTATTTTCCTCACTGAATTGAAAGTCTGGTGATGTTTTAGGACGAGTGTTAACCTTTAGCTGAGAAAGCATTTATTTTGGATATAGATTGAATCATGCTCCAATTGATTGCTTCTGGTATGTTGCAGAACAAACAGAACAAACATAACAAAAGGTGGGGTGGCACACACCTGAAAGCCCAGGGACTCAAGAGGTTGAGGCAGGAGGATTACAAGTCCTTTGCTAACTCATCTTCCGTTTAGCTTTGGGCCTAAATTCTGTTTAAATAATTATCACCTATGAAAACTAGACCATAAATACTAGGATTCTTTTCCAGGCAGTTAGGTAATATAAAGGTGATGCCGTTTCATAGTATCTTTCCCATGACATTGAAATGTTTCATTATTATATCACATATGTTATTTGTGTCCTCAAAATATGCTTAACTCCAACATCCTAAACACTTTTCATCCCACAAGGATATGGAGAAAGTCCTTGGAGCATAACGTTAGATAGTGTATTTGATTTTAAGTACACTAGGGGACATTTAACCAGGAATAGGATATAATGATATCTCATTTTTTTTCTCTTCAATCTCATTTTTTCCATTTTCTCTATTCTCATTCTCTCTTCCCATATCATTCATTTCAATAATTGTAATAACTTCAATAATATAAAAATGTATATTTTTTACAGTAATGAAGCCTATGCATTATGAGGCTGAGTTACACATAGAACAAACATAAAGGATTGTGCCAAAATCACAGAGAAGGTGACAACATTTTTGCAGTGAATTAGTATTTCCTGTCATGCTCTGATTCTTCTACATATCCTACTCTACCACCTCCCACTACAGCAATTCACCAACTCTCCTCTACTAAGTTTTTCCATCTCCCTATTAATAATTACCTCTTGTAGTTGTCTTTGCTTCATTCTTTAACACTTTCATGCCTAGATTCTTTAGGCTCCCATTTAGGCTTCTGCTCATAATCCATCCTGTATTATGTAACCAAAACTTCCTTTCTGAAATAATATAATTAATCTATTCCCTTTCACAAAATAAAAGAAAAATAAATCCTTAAATGGCCATCCATTAAATATAGGGTAGAATTATTTTAAGGCCCTTTGATACCTGACGTTAAGTTTTGTATTTATTACATTCTGCTACCACCCCCCTCCCACCCTTTTTAGCAATAATGAAAGTGTTTTTCATGTGCATTCATGATACCCATGAGAAATCAGGCTCAACCGTCAAAAATTAGTTTAAATATTACTCCATCAGTAACTTTATTTTCTAGTAAATCTGTTGTCAGAAATTAGAGAGGGGAAACAAAATTTTGAGAGGGGAAACAAAAGCAACTTATTCATTTTCATATCCTCTATGTATACAACTGGAGTTCCAATATGGTTTTTGAATGAATGAGCTGGTTCACAGAAATGAAAGAGAATCTTTCCTTTTCACTGGAACTTAATCAAGGAAGGAAATTATGAAAACTACAGAATTCTAAGAATGTTACATATGTCTCAAATAGGAAGTTATAGGAGCCTAATGCTTATCACTTATTCATGTTTACATAATACACAGGAAGAAGCAATTTGAAAATAAGATGATATCTAACCAAGAATAATAAAAATAAAACTCTGAAGTTATGAAATAGTAAAAAAGAACTGCTGAGATAGTGGATGCTTATATGTGATAAGATTTTATTGTAGTGTTATAGTGGTAAGATGCATTAATCAGGTAAATCCAGTATAGTAGTACATGCAGTCACATTTACTAGTGGAATTAAAAATCTTTTCCTGTAAGAAACTGTCCATAACTCTTTGCAAAGTGGATATTTGTTGTTCTTAGAAGATTAGTATCAACAACTTCAGATTTCTCTGTATGTAAATTAAGTTTGATCATCATTAGAAGCTCTCCTGAATGTAAGGTATAAACAGTGTCTGATTAGAGATATGGAGATATGATAATACTACTTTTGCTACATTCAAGTTTTACTTATATATTCTGAGTAGCTTAATAGCTGCAGATGTTGTGTTTTAGGTAGTAATCGCCTCCTCCTGTTGATCAGGAACTGGCCATCTGTCCCAAGATATCCCAAGTGAAAGATGCAATATCTGAAGTCAGAGACTGTCTACAATTAATCTATAAGTAAAATAAAGTTATTAAATTCCTCATTATATCTCTCATAACTCTACATATGCATAAATATTATTTTATGTTTATTTTCTTTATAACTGAATAATGAAGAGTAAGTTTATGGGCCATTATTCTTGCTAGAGATTTGTTTAAAAGAGTTAACTCATTGTGTCCAAGATAGTTAAGAAATACAGTCAGCATAGAGTCTCTATGTTTAACTTCCCAGCCCTTCTAGTTATGAAACTAACTCATATCCACTAGAAAATGTACTAAAAGATTAAAAGAGAAAGAAAAGAAATACAAATTAAGTGTCATGAGAGAGAAGAGGGGAGAGAGAGTGAGCCATGGAGAATTAGATTATTTTCCAGGTGGAAAAGGAAAAAAGGAGGGAAGGTTCTTGTATATGTTTTATAGTATCAACCCCATTACCTTTGGACTGAGGCCTTCACTACCCTCAGCTACAGTGTTGGCTGCTGTGAGAACACAGCTAACTATTTGCTTGGATCTTGCTCTTGACCAAAAGATCACACCCATAAGTTGTCAATGAGGGGATTCAGAGGATCACTCAGCCTCATTTCTGAACAGACATTTGAATTTCATCAGAATCTGTGGGGTTAGGCGAAGCCCTTTCTGCAACTGCATCTCAATTCACTCTCCCCAGCTATGTATTCTTTACTCTGTCTCAATTGTTGTTGACAGGAGGAACCCTACCCCCCTCCATAAGTATCCTGAATGCAAATCCTGGTCTAGGGCCTATTTTCTATAGAATCTAGCCTAAGATAGGATAAAATGGAAGCAAAGGAATAAAACAACATACAGGTAATTTTTCAGATACAATAATGTAGAAATATAACCATCTACAGGACATGGTTAAGTTTGAAAGGAGCAGTAGTAGTTCCTCATAAGGCCCGACACAGCTCCAACTGATAGCTGTTTAGGAAAGGAATAACTAGAATTCAGTCAGGTATGCTGCAAGTATAAAGAGAGTATGCTAGAAAAGACATCTGGGTGTTGAACTCTTAGATTTCAGGTCTGACTTGACAGAAACAACCAATGATTCTCAAGTTAATGTATTAAGAGCATTTGGAGACATCCTATCAGTTATTGTGATGGCACTGGTGTGGCAGCGACTGGTTTATCAGCATAATGCAGACTTTAAGAGAAGAAAAAAAACGAACTGAAAGGGACATACATTAAGACCTATGAGACAGGTCCTTGCTTTAAATGTTGAACAAAGACTTATAAAATATTTTATATGCAAAAAAATTTTAAAAATTTATTAAATCATTATACTATGCTGGAAGAACCCTCCCAACTTCCACATAGTATGACTGCACTGATTAAATTTACATACAAAGTTAACTTCTTCATGTACTTGGGAGAAAACAAACTATTATTGGCTTTGAATCAATAAAATTCTCAAATACTAAATAAACTCTTAAGAAATAGCACTTAGCTTTTCTTTCCCTCTGTAATGTCTCCAAATGTGTGATTCATCTGATAGGCCTAAATATTGTACTAATGATCATCAAGGATAACAATTATTTCTCTAATACTCTTTTAAGTGTAAATGACATCATCCCAGTCCAAAGTGTAATTAAATGTATTCAGAATATCAAATAATTAATGAAGAGTTGTTCTGTTGTATTTTCAAATTAGAAACATGCCAGAACATAAAAATACCAAAATATTGTTTACATATAAGCCATCTGAGAGGAGGAAAGATTGCCTCTGCTTGCTATTCATGCCAATCATGAAATGAATACCACAGTCACAGATTGTTAACTGAATTTTAAGGTTTGATACACAATTTGGAAATGAAGCACTTGTAAAGCCATCCTGGATATGGGCAAATATATTATGGGCAAATGTATTCATGGTCAAATACAAAACAGAAAAAAAGTAATAAATAAATGATATTTCACATTTTGCTTTGAAATTGAGTTAAAATATTGTACAGTTAAAAGTCTGAGCCCAGGGCTGTAACCTTTTTCAATCAAGGTGAACATGAGAACTTTCCTTCAGTGGAAGCTTCAATCCCTACCTCACCAATCAGATGAATGTGGAAAGCTTGCTCTGTATCATAATGTTACATACTGAGTAAGACTGTCCTTCAGGGGTAAATTTCTGCAAATATGATGGAATTTTACAAAGAAATAAGTGCACATTTCTTGAATGGAAAAGAGTAACAGAAATGAAAAAATCTGAAGGATCTTGGGAAAGTTGTAAATTGAGAGAAAATATGTTACAATAATATAAATAAGGCCTTTCAGTGTGCATCTAAAAAGAAAAGCAATTACATTTTTGTTTCTAGGGAAAAATATAATTTTGATGATTCATTTAAATGATGGTGACCTGCCCACCCAGAAGCTGTTTTTCCTTCCTTCCAATTTATCTGTAGATGAAAATATGCATTACATATTGCCACACAGCTGTCACTCTCTACTTGGCAGGAAAATTGAAGCTATGATAGCACATATTGCTTATTATACTAAAAGCTGAAAACAAGTACTTAACTAGATACATGTCAAATACAATTTTTAAAAAATTCACTCACAACAAATGAACACCACAATAATAGATCTTGAAAACTCAATTTACAAGATATATTTTAAATGATGGAAAGAGAAATTCATGAATAAAGACCAATTTTATTCTCACACCAAAATTCCACATTTACAAATGAATAATTGTAGCTGCTGAAAATAACCTCTGAGTCTGCACATGACAAAAACCTCTAGGTGTATAAATTAGAGCCTTAATTCCTCCCTGAGTTTGGCATAATTTTCACTAAGACTTGAAATTAGACACAACACCAAAATTTATTTTCCTATCTTCTGTAACATTGTATCCATGTCAATAGGTGGAGGGGAGAGAGAGAGAGAATTGCAGATGCTCACTGGTTTGTATCATCTTCATATCTAAAGTTCTCTTCAAAACTTTTTCCTAAAGACTTCTAGTAATAAAATTTCCAGGAAAATAATGCCATATATACTATAATATATGCTTAAATAAGTACATATAATAATTATATATTTTGTAGTACTTTCTGCAGATTATGATAATGAAGGCCTAATTTTAGTGACATTATGAGCAAGTCACATTGTCTATCTGTATTCCAATTTTCTCCTATTTAAAATTGAAGGATTTACACTGGTTATCTAGTATTTCTGGGGTTCTAAGTTAAAACAATAACAACTAAAAGTGAAATATAGAATAATATGATTTATCAAGATAAATATTTTTAAAAAGAGATGAATCAGACACAATTAAACAGAGTTGAGTTTGATTTCTGATTTCTACTTAAACCTGTGACTAGAGACTGGTACCTAAAATTTTGTCTAAAAGAGTGTGTTCAAAGGTAAAACACCATCAGGAAGGTGATTTCATTAGACAAACTACCATGTCTAAGTAATTTTTGACATGTAATCACTCGTCTCCATTTATAAATCTTTTAGTCACTTTATCCCTATGAATGAGAATAATCTTTCCACCAGAGAGATTAAAATGCAATGAATATACAAATTATCTACATAGAATAATTGAAAAATGTTTAAAAAAAAAAAGAAACATTTCAGAGTTTCTTAATATCTCCTGGAATTTGATTTCTATTTACCCAAAAGATTTCTTGGCATGATGCCCTCACCGTTCCAGTCCAAGTGATTATTTTGGATGAAGTTGTTAGGTTGGCATATGACCACTTCTGTACTTACAATTATCACTAATAATTTGAGTAACTGCACTTGTTGTCTGTCCTCTACTAGGCCATAAGCTTCATTGAGGTCAAGAGAATTTGTCCACCCAGTTCACTGCTGTCAGCATCTGTCACAGCAGTATGCCCTTAGTCAATAAATATTCTGCAGTTAATGAATAAATAAATCCTGCACATCCTGACATCTCCACTTCGAAGGTCTCCATTCTCATGACTTTTTTCCTATCTTCTTTTCTAGCACACAAGAAAACACAAACAAAGGACTCTCTTATAAAAGTTGAAAACTTAGCAGCTTTTATTATTTTAAAATTTTTCTCCAAGTAATGGAGTTATTGACAGTTGTTTTTTCCATGTCTCTTTTAAAATTTATCTCGAAAGAGTAATTTGAAGCTATATATTTGAGACCCTAATAGAACCATCCTTTACCTGAAAGGGGAATTGTCAGGGTTTTTAGCCCCTGTCTCCTCCTGACCAGCGGGAAAAGCACACCCAGACCAAAAGGAGCCAAGAAAGGTAAAGGTCAACTGGCTGCCTCCTGGGAGGACAATCAGATGTGCCATGGAGAACAGTCAAAGCAGGATCTCGTTTAATAAGGAAGTACACACAGTTTATACAGGAGCCAATCAGAATACAGGTCAGAGGAGTGGAGCAAGTTCACATGTACACCCATTTCATAGTCTGTAAGGGAAGGCACAAGCTGTCCATGAAGGCGGAAGAGCCCTGGACCTATCCTGAGGTGGTCCGCCTCTTCTGTCACCGCCCATAACACCGCCTCCTGGCTGATCTCCAGGAGCTGTCCCAGCCACATGTGCAGCCTCAAGACAAGGAAGCAGGCAGCCATGCCCTACAGGGAGTATTATTTTATGTAGTTTCACTGTGCTAAAGTAGGTCCACAGAAGACAGTCTCATTTTATAATGAAATTAATTCACTAATCTAGCATGTATTCTAATTTAAGCTTAAAATTTTTTCACCCAAATTTGAGCCATCCATGAGTATAAGGAACTGAACTGCAAGAGGTCCATTTACATGTTTCATTAGGCAGCCTTCTCTGGGAAAAGAACTTACTAAAAGAAAAGTGAACACTGCATAATTTTGTCTGAAGACATATACTTAGAGTTGCTCATTCATTCAACAAATAATTGCAGTACAAACCAAATAAATCATGGTTCTTGCTTTCAAGCATCTTACAATAGGAAAAGCTTGGCAACAAGTCAATAATTACAAAATAGTGCACCAAGTGTCACAGAACAATGGTGGCTATGAGTATGGCCTGTCATCTGTCACTCAGGTTGTTCTCTGCTCAGTCCTTGAAGTTTGACAAATGTCACTGGAATGTCATCAACTTTTTTTTTTTGGTATCAGGGATTGAACCCAAGACTGTATAACCACAGACCCACATCCCCAATTTTTTTTTTAATATTTACATACAGTGTCTCACTATGTTGCTTAGGGCCTTGCTAAGCTCCTGAGGCTGGCTTTGAATTCACAATCCTCCTGCTCAGCCTCCAGAGGTGCTGGGATTACAGGTATGAGCCACCATGCCTAGCTTGTCTCCAACATTGGATATCCACCATAGTCTTGGACATCACCATGAAAAGCAAGAGCAAGACGGGACAATGTTGACTGAAACATTGTAGCTGTGAATAGAATCCTCAGAACACCTTCATGTTAACACATGGGAATTTCTAAAATAATAATAAAATATTTAGAGGTGAGATCAAAGTTCCAAAGAGGGTGAGAGCAGTGTCAGACATTCACTAAAGTGCTATTGTTTAGCTAGAACACCTGAAAAAAATCAAATATGAAAGAGGTTACCTTATTTATAAGATGGCAAATTCTCTGCCTATATTTTTTCAAGCATTAGTTTCTGCCAGAGGTGTATGGAGTAGGCAATTATTGAAACAATAACCTCTTCATCTCAGATCTCATGAGTCTATAATGGCCTACAATAAAACACTGCATATATATATATTTGCGGGGGGATCAGGGATTGAACTCTGGGGCACTTGATCACTGAGCCACATCCCCAGCCCTATTTTGTATTTTATTTACAGACAACACCCACTTTTGCTGAGGCTGGCTTTGAACCTGCGATCTTCCTGTCTCAGCCTCCATAGCTGCTGGGATTACAGGTGTGCGCCACTGCGCCTGGCTGCACACACATTTTGAACCAGCATTGTGCTCTTTTCTTACAGACTTTCTTTCTTGGCAATGTGATGAATTTTAAGGAAATGGAAAGGATTTGTGTCTATAAATGCAATAAAGTTTGTGCCATTTCCTGGACCCTTTTCAGAGCCAACTCTTGTCTAATCCCATATCAGAGTTGGAATGAGTAAAATCTGCAAATATCAATGATTCATGCTAACTAAGATATTTTGGCATCCCCTGATTGATTTTTAAATGGGAATGCCTGCTCTCCATTTGGTTTTAACTATTGATAATAACCAGCATATTGTTTTCATGTGTTCTTTTCCTACTGAGCTCTCCACTGACTTTCCACTAACACTCCTTTCCTACCACTTCCTGTGGTGGGTAATACCATGGCAGCTTTTACCTAGCATGCAATTTACCTAGGCTTGCTCTGCATGATATGGTAAGTACCAGCAAGAATTATAAAGGTTTCAGAGACAAGAAAAGGTATCCTGCTATGTTTTGAATGAGGCCAAATTTAGTGAAGAAAACTTAGGTCTCTTATGTACAATAATAATTCTGGCACTTAGAGAAGAAGTATCATGTAGTTTTATTTTGAAACCCAAGAATATAAGTTATAAAATAAATGTTTAAAATATACAACACATAATTTTTCTGTATAAAAAAAGGCCACTCACAAAAAGAATAATATCCTTGGGCTGAAAGAACTTGCAACCTATTTGAGCAAATTACATGGAGAAAACCAATGATGAACAACCAAACATAACCTTCACTAAATGATAATGTGGCATACATTGTATATGCTCCCTAGAGATTGTTTTACTTATCAATTACTTCTTATTGATAAGTAAAAACCTCATGAAAGACACAGACATGAAATTGACTAAATAAGGTTTGAAATATGCATTTCAGAACAGAAACTAAAGGATGCATGCAAACACTGATCAGAATCATTTATATGGAATACACCTGAATTCAGTTAATTGCAAAAACAAACCAACAAACAAACAAACAAAAACTACCTTTGGGTTGCTAGAAGGAGAACATGGGCTCACCTTGATAATAAAGTTTTAATAAAAGTAGAGGCATATAGACTTGATTTAGGCAACAGAAGAACATCACAGTGTTGAACTATGATGAAATGAAGGATGTGGAATAGAACAAACATATAAACAGGCACTGTCACCCAGGATGACTTGATTCCAGCAGCAAGATTTCAGGTACAAAACTAGTTTGAAAAGCCTTGATAAAACTGAAATATCTTATTACTTTTAATTAAAGCATTGCCAATATTTATTTTATTTGCATCAAATAATAATATTAATATATACATGGCTGCCAAGTTCAGTGTCAGACTCATGCCCTAAGTAATTCATCCATATATTGAACTTTTGTGTACATAGCATGGTTAAAACATGATAGGTTTGGTTTAAAGATATAAAGATAGTAAATTTTCTTTCTTTCTTTCTTTTTTAAGTAATCTTATCCTATTACCTAGTCACCTGGAACACTTGGATGCCAGACTCCTAAAATTGTTGCCATCCTTTTCCCTAGACACACTTTTGATGAGTTACCAAGTTTTTCTACTGTTGAAATGTTATCCAAATCTAACTACTATGTTCCTGTTGCATGACTGATCAAATCCTCATAATTTCTCCCTAAGGCATCATATAATAGCTTTTTTCTCTGTTCCCCATATCTTTAGTCTCACATCTTTTCAATCTGTTCTTCACACTGCCATGAAGAGATTTTTCAGAGAAAAACAAACAGATTACATTTTATTTTTTCCTTCTTTTAAAACCTTAGTTTTTAATTCACACATAAGATTATACAAATTCATAGGGTACCATGTGATGCTTCAATATGTGCATTCATTGCATAATGTTCAAATTATGATAAGTGTATGCATCTACTCTAAAACACTTAATAACCACTTATGATCTCCTGTTCCATATAAAACTCCTCAGCAAGTACATAAGGCCCCACCTACCACTAAGGCTTTATTGGCCACGACTTCAGGTCCCTGATCCCACTGTTTGTCTCACAAACCTTTTATGTTTTTCAGATTTCATGTCCTCATGATCTTACCTTGAATTTTCTGACCATTGTTTAATACTCAGAGCAATTCTTCTAATACTTTAAGGAAAATTCGAATGTTCCTTTTCTTATGAACCCTTCCCCAGATTTCCTAGGAAAGTTCACTGGACCCTGTGTTTCCAAGTATTATGTATGTTCTTTTGTTATAAAACTTTGGGGTTAGCTTTATATTATATGTGTGCTTTTTCTCTATTTTTGGCAGTTATCCATTCAGTAGATAGATCATGTCTTGGCACAGAAATTTGAAAGTATTTCTGAAATAAGCAAATGAATTTATCCTGTCACATAAAAGTATTAAATTTATTTATATTTAATAGCTTTATTGAAATGATTTACATACTAGAAAGTTTAATGAACTAATTGTTCAATTAAATATTTGATAGCCATTAGTATATTTACAGAGTTGTATAACCATGCCCAGAAGCTTAATTTTGGAACCTTACCATCATCCCCAAAGAAAATTTTAATCTATTATAATCACTCTTTATTCCCCTCTCCCTATAGCTCTAAACCACCTTTAAATCTAATTTCTATCCCTATAGATTTACCATTGTATACATTTCATATACAGTAATGCTCTATGTAATGATGTTCTGGGCATTGGTTGGCTGTATATAAGACAGTGGTCCTAAGATTATACTGCCTAGTAACAATGCTGTCTTAATTTCTTTGAGTATAATTTATCATCTTCCTACAACCATGAAATTGTCTAATGATACACTTCTCAGAAACATCCTTGTCATTAAACAACATGTGATTGTGAAAGTTCCTAACAAGAGCATCAGATAGAGCAGTGGGTGGAAAAGTCAAACATCTCAACTAATTCTCTGAGAATACAGCTGTCCAAATGGAAGGTCTAAATGAGACTCTCATCCTCAGAAGCTTCTATTGCCTTTGGTTAACTCTGTTGCTTAAAATTTTCATTATTGAAAACAAGCTTGTTATTTTAAAGGACATATAACTGCACCACCAAGACCTTTAGTTTTCTTGCTCTGTTAAACCCCATAATTTGTCATGACTTGTGCTTCTATAGGATTGTTCAAGGGTTTGGTCACTTCAACTAGTTGTCAAATCAAAAGACAGGGTATGTGGGCTCATTCTTGTGCTCACAAAAGCTGTTTTATTTTATATTTATTTATTCATTAATGGTGCTGGGGATGGAACCCAGGGCCCTACACATGCTAGGCAAGCATTCTAACACCAACCTACACTGCAAGCCCTTGGTGTATCTTTGACATTGACCTCCAGGAGGGAGGCTAGAATCTGATACACATGGGAATATCTGCTTAAATGAATTAGAAATAAATAAGAACTTCAAACGAGCAGTTAGAAGAGACACATAAGGGGGTCTTTTGAATTACTTGCATACCACCAACAAAATAATGATGATATCTAGTCAAATATTTATTATAGCTTATTTGGAAGTCACTGAAAAAGTGTATACTAGACATTCAAACCCACAAAGAATTATGTGGATATAATTTTTATAATTGACTCCATGCTAACAGTGACATTTTAGAAATACCATTCAATATGTCTGAATATTCCTTTGTAATCTAATGTGATTAGACAAGATAGCTACCAAGTTCACTCCTAACTCTAATATGTTCTAATTATTTCATTTTTATTTATGGGTATCATATATATTTTCTATTTCTGTATATCTATTATATATATTTTCCCTGTTCCTGCATTTATGAATAAAGATATTTTCTTCAAAATTTAATATTACAGCTTGAATTGGCAGAAAATAAAGCTATGATAATTAACCCATGCAGTAAAGAATTAAAAATCAGAGATAATATGCCTCAAATACTTTGAAAATATAAATCAAAGCACATTATAAAATGGCTTTGCATTAGCCAATTAATATTAAACTTTATTACTAAACAAATATTTTATTCCATATTGATATGTTATTTGGTAATAGTAAGGATGTTTTACTCATTTATCTTATTTAAATGTCTGGCTATTTAAAAATCTCAATGCTTTCCCCAAAATAATGTTTAGTGAGGGGTTACTATTGGGTACACAATAGGGAGAAAAAAATACAAGGAATAATGGAAACCATACAGAGATATTTTGGCTCAAATAGCTACAAATAGAAAATAATAAGTAATTCTTGTCATACTACTTTGAGCATGTTCTTAGTAACAATTCACAATGTTTTTAAATAAAGGCAAAATTGCATCATATGCCCTGGGTTATTTCTTATCTCCTACTTACTAACCCCTGTTGCAGCCAGAGCAACAAGACACAGTGCACTGTCTCTGGAGTAGGTTGCACCTGAGTATGAATCTCAGCCTGATAACTCAAGAGCTAATTGATCTGGTTAACTAAGTGATCTAAAATCAGTGGGTAAGCATTAAATAAGATAACTTAAATAACAGGATCCCATAGCACCTTGGTACCTGGAAGCACTGAAAGAATGGCTGCTGTCATTATGACTCCTCTAATTTTTATGGGTATAATAAAAATATATATCATAAAAATTGATCTATTCACTATTATTGGTGTTTACTGGAATTGTTTAGAGAATGTTAATTTGATTGCTAGGTGAATGTTTACAACTTTTATTCAATTATGTTTGGAGACAAGAAATTAAAATATAAAGTGAAGCAGATTTTACTTATTATCTTAATTTTCCACTTACTATATTCAGAGCACAGTTTGTATGGCCAAGACAATAGTGTCTATTATCTATGGCATTATACAGTGCCTTTTAACTCTTTATTTAATGAAAATATGCATATACATTGGGGAGACTTTGTCTGTACTTAATATTTTCTGAATAACCAATCTTTAGCCAATCTAAGATATATGTCAAGGTACATCAAATAGCGATAACAAAGAACTCCAAAATCTCATTGGTTTACTATGCTGCATGTTTATTTCTTAATTACTCAATAATTCAACATAGTTGGCAGTGGGCTTCTGTTCCTATGATCATTCAGTTATACAGGCTACTTCCATCTTACTTTTCCCCACAGCACAGGGGCTTAGAGTCCTCCACTGGATATTTCTTAGGGTATGAGGAAAAAGATGGCAGAGAGCTTTACAAATTATATAGTAGGGCTTTAATGATCCAAGCCGAGAAGAGGCTTATATTTTTTTATTATTATTTCAGGACCTGTATTAGTCATATGATTCACTCAACCACAAGGTATTCAGGGAAACTGCATCCAGATGGGTGACAAAAAGATACAGAGTATTGTTTCTGACACAACACACTATCAGTAAGAAATACTAATTAAGAAATATATAATCCTTTCGTAAGTGAACATGTTCATAAAAAAGAACGTGAAAATATTTGGAACACAAAAACAAATTATATGCAATATTAAACAGATTTCCAACAAAAGTTAGTTCTTAATTTCCAAGAAAAAGATATGCTTAGGATTCTAAATGATCAAAAAATATTTCCTAATTAAAAATTAAAAGTTGACAGGAAAAAAATATGTTTAAATTTTATGGTCAGCAAAGCATGATGGGAAAGCTGCAGATAGGTCTGCTGAAAATAGATACCCCAACTGTGATTAACAATAAGGAAGCTTAAACTAAGTTAATGAATAAACATGTTGACTTTCAGCTTCAATTCATTGGAATAATTAACTCACATTAACATATCAACAAGCCACTAATCAACAGTCTAAAGTCTCAGGTCACTGACTACTTCTACAAATATATTTTAAGAATTTTTTATTATTACACAGCCTTCTGCAAAATTTCTGTCCATATTTTTACATACTTAATTGCACAGAATCTCATAAATTCTTTCTGAAAGTGTTTTGTTAATGTTAATTTTATCATTATATTAATGAGAATATAATAGAACTCCATTCCAATAGTAATACTGACAGCAGAAGCCACCAATTTGTTAGCAATCATCAAACACAAGCTGAGCCAGCACATTCATCAATGGTGGACAGAACAGCATGGCAATTATATTCTTTTCTTGATAGATTTAGAGAATTGTACTGTTGTAAGTTATAATAAGAATTAGATTATGTTCCAAATAGCCCCTCTTCTTTTGTATATTTATAAAAAAATAAATGTATTATCTTTTCCCATGTCCCTACCTTCTTGTCACAAGGTTCCTACAAAACAATCTTAGAGTTCTAACTACTTTTTCATCCTAACTTAGGCAAAGATATTTCATAGAACATACCCTAAGATGTTATAAATCTTGGCCACATGACAGCAACTAATTCACACTCTAAATCTACCTAGACCTCCCTGTTTTAATTTACCTTTTATGTCTTGCTTGGAATCGTTTTGTTTCTCCCATAAATTGTGTTTCCCATCCAGATCAAATACATAAAAAGATTATGTAAAAAAGCAGAGAGATAAAAGAAATCCTAAAAATTAAAACTTAAATTATCAATTAAGGTCATTACTTCCAATACCAAAAGTACAATGATATTTGAATAATTTGAAATAATCAGATCCAAAAAAATAAAGTGAATCATTTAACAGTTTTAGAGGTCTGTAATAAACACTTGATGACAGCATGTTTCCAAGGAATCAGATTTGGTTCACCTCCTGGGTCCAGCACTTGCCAGTCCTATGACCTTGGTTTCCTGTGCTGCAGTGTCCTTATACTGACAATGAGAGCATTAATGATGCCACTTCAAAAAGCTGTTTTGAGAACTGTGATTCCAGTTAAGGCACTCAGAAGAATTCTTAGTACACTGTAGAAACTCTGTAACTGTCAATACTGTCTCTTCATCTGGTGGAATTAGGTTTCTAGACTCAAATTCCTATATTTTTTATTCATTTTATATTGTTTTTGCAAAATTTTAATTTAAAAGTAACAGAGAGGTGACACTGGTAATGGTATAACTTATACCCACATCATTATTCACATGCATAGATGTTGATTTAATAAACACTCACTGCTTTAAATTTTCTTTTTGAATATGTTAACTGCATATATTCTGATTTATCTGCTGATTAAAATACCAGAAAAAAATCTTTGCATTAAATTTTGTTAAATTATTACTAAAAAACATTTATTTTACCTATCATGGATAGACTTGATATGACATGTGACACAAAATAGTCACTATGTTTTGGTGCTTGTGATCATCCAATCCTGCAGTGAAGATGTAAATTATCATCAAATAACTATATATTAAAAGTGTCATATGAAGTTTTTAATATTAAAAAGGAAGCAATATTATTTTACTTTCATTGAGATAGTGTTTGAGTTACAACTAACAATCAAACATCTATGATACTTTTTTCAACTTTTTAAATTCAATGCTTTTAATTTAAAACAATTTTTTAAAATTAGTGTTTATTTTTCACCCCAAAAAAGTAACATTAATTATGTAACTGGTATGTCTTCCTGCTTTCACTATCAAGAAGCAAAATACAGCAAGGATTTCGATGTTGATGGTCATTTAAATAACTCATTACCTTATTTTCTTTTATGTATCTTTGTCTTTTATTAATGATTTATTGTATGTTATTTTTAAAACTATTTAATTCTCTTTAATATAATACATACATAATTTTAAGCACCTGATAGTTATATTTTAAACATTGCTCTAGTTTCCTATACTTTATTTTCTCTATCTTTTTATAATGTAAAAATATTACTGCTTTATTGAGAAGTGTTAAGAAAACATCCCAAAACTGGATTTTTTTATGAGAATTTGAATATTTATTTAAATGACTATGATTGTATATATTCTAAGGGAACTACAATGAAGAAAAATATTAGGAGATATGAGCAGTAAACTTTGAGTTACTTATAAAATTTGTTAACAGATGATAAAGATTTTGATTTGTATGCTTCTGTTACTCAGCTTTCCATTACTGTAACAAATATCTGAGATAAAAAGAGAAGAAGTTTCTTTTGGCCAATTTTGGAACTTTCAGTCCATGACCAACTGTAACCTATTTGGGACTCTGGCAACATAGTATATCAGGGCATGACTTTGAGGTGAAGGACCCCATTTGCCCTATGGCAGGGTACAAAAGGGAGGAAGGGGAAGGGGTTGGATTCCCATTTTTATCTTCAAGGGCATGTCCCCAATAAGTCTTAATTTGAACACAAAAATTCAAAGAAACCCTATGTCCCTGATATTAATTACCAAAATTGTTTTCAATTAAAATTAACATTTGAAATTTTTAAGCCACTTCTAAGTGGTCTGATTATTCTACCCTTAAAAAAAAAAGTAAGCATCATGCAAGAGGTCAGAGTTTACCAATTATCTTAGCTTTAAGTAAAAAAACAACTGAATATACTGACTTCATTCTTGTGAGTCTCACTAAGAATTTAAATGCCCACGTCAACATAACTCATGACAGATTATATTCTCCTTTTGAGTTATATTTGGTGCTTTAGAAAAATCACAGGCATGAGGTCAAAGGCCAAGCACTCTCAATACTTATGAAGTAAGTAAATCTCATTATTAATCATTACTTGAACATATTTTTGTACTGCTATGAAGTACTCATGGATATACATGTACACAATAATACGCTACTAAACTACTCTAAATATAGCCTTGCTATGAAAAGCCTAGTGTTCAAGTACAGGATGTCTAGGATATATAAGTGTGTGTGTGTATATTTCCATGGGAATTTTATTATTTATTTCAATGACTATGATTGTATATATTCTAAGGGAACTACAATGAAGAAAAACATTAGGAGATAAGAGCAGTTAAATTTGAGTTACTTATTATATGTCATTGTTAACAAATGATAAAGATTTTTATTTTTATAGTTGTGTTACTCAGCTTTTTATTACTGTAACAAATATCTAGGATAAAAAAGAGAAAAAGTTTATATATATACATATATATATACACACACACATAAATATATATGTGTGTGTGTATATATATATGTATGTATGCATGTGTGTGTGTGTGTGTGTGTGTGTGTGTGTGTGTGTATATATATATAATCTCCTTAGTTTAAATTCACACACACATTTTACAAATACATTTTCCTTAAATATTTGGATACATATAAATTTATTAAGACCAAAATTAGAAATAACAGCATTACTAAAATCTGTTCTTTCTAGTTCATAAAGTTTCATTTGCTTTATAATGAGCTTCATATTTTTGCCACTATCCCTGGGATGGGTCTCTCAAGTTCATAGCTCAAGATGCATCATCAGGAGCCTTTACACTCTTGCTCTGAGCATTATAATGGGAGAAAAGACCAAGAACACAGAGATTCAATAGTATAGTTCCTGGAACAGCAGCATTGATTTCATTTAGGAACTTGTTATAAATGCAATTTTTCAAGCCCCGCAAGACAATAAGAACTTTACAATTATGATACTAATCAGAATGAGCTACACTTGACATTTTCTTCTATTTCTTGTTTATATTTCAATCATCAAAACCTCGAAGAAATAACCAGATTTTAATAACTGAGAAAATGTTAATAACTCAAGATAAATAGCTGCTGAGCACTAATATTACTGCACTTTGATTTGAAGTTAAAATAATGTGACAACACAATTTTTAAGAGACAATGACAATTGACATTAAATTGTTGCTTGCTTGTTTTTCCATTTAAAAAATGAGAAAATAGTTGTTATGACAGCAACTATAATGAGAATGGAAAGTAATTAAAAGTTACTGTTTACTTTTGATATCATGATCAGAATATTTAATTCCATTCAAGTCAGTATTTTTTAATGTTTTGAAAATATTTATTGCCAGGGTTCTAATAGCAGAAACTATATAATATGATAATTTTCTCTCATATTTCAGAATTTTTAAATGAAAACAAAAATTGCTATGTAATTTACAAACATGAAACTGAATGCAATATAATAATCAACATGTATAAACAGTAAACATACATTGTAGAACACAGAACAAAAGAAACTCTGTTGAGAGGCCAAGTCAGTTTGATGCTCATAGCAGATTCCTTATACTGTGACCAGCGTATGTTTTCTAATGTTGCAAGAGTCTGTGTCATTAAGGGTGATTTGGCCATGACTCAGGCAAGCTCAGAGGGACCCCCTTTGCTGTGCTGTATCTAAAGCTGCACAATTAATGGCTGATCAGAACCACTTACCAATCTGAGAAAAGAAGCTATTTTTCCTCTGACAACCCCAAGACATGAAAAGGAAATATTTAGTATTACCACTCCTGTAGGAAAAAATGCTCACAAAATTAATGCATAAAACTACATTTATAATTTTATAAGTTATAAGATTTAGCCATATGGGATAAATGGAATGGTAATATTACACCACCCTAAAAATGATCTTATATATATGGTCAGAGAAAACAGATTACCATAGAGAGATCACAAAACATAACCCAAAAATTCATATTATATGAGTCCCTAAAATACCTTATGTATATTATTTCACTAAATTTTCACTCTCCATCTTTTAGGTATATATATTTTTCAATCAGAGACCAGAATTAAGGAAATTCATTATTGAATGTTATATAGTTTACTTAAAGTTATATAGTTTACCAAAAGTTTGTATTCTTTTTCAAATGTAGAGTCATATCTGGGATGCAGCTGTGTAAGCAAGAATTCTATTTATCAGTTCCTATCATCATCCAGATATGTCTATTGGTGAGTTCTTGCCAATAAATAAAGGTGATCATGCCATTTACACTGGGCCTTCTCCATGTTCTCTTACTTTATCCCCCACTGTAGAAGGGAGGCTGAGACCTCTAGGAGGCTAGGACTGTGAGATGGCAGAGGCCTTGGTCTATGAATTCTATTGTGCAGGACAGTAGCTTTGTATCTCTGTTGGTTAAGCCATGGATATATTTGAAATTTTGTTCATGTTTGGATATTGTGCAATTTTAACAATAGAGAAATTAAGTTGTGAAACAGAAAAAAGACCTGTGTGTCTGACTCGATAAGACCAACGGTGGCTCTTGTTATCGTGATATACTTAGATTGATCTTAGTAGAACTGCTGAATATTTCAATGACTTCTTCCATCAAAGAGAAACACTCAGTACTGTACAGAGTACTGACAACATTACTAACCAGCTTTTAATATGTCCTGAGCATGTTAGTAATCAATTAGTTGATGATAATGATGATAACCAAAATAAAATAATAATAATAGTAATAATAATAATAATAATAGGAATTCTAAGTATATCGACTCACCAACTTTGCAGATATTCTTTTGTCTCGGAGATTTAGTGAAAAAAAGAAAATAAGTTTAAAAATCTATATTTAAGGAAGGATTCAGATACCTCATTTTTGCTCAGGCCTAAGCTTTGTCCTGCAAATGTACAGTTACAGCTTTTCCATGCATTTGGAAATTAAGGAGTGCTGTCCATACATTTACAGAGGTGAAATTGTGACATCCATTTGATTATTAATATTTTGCCTGTAACACTCCTATCCTTACTCCCACTCCAGTATTCTCTCTGATATCTCTACTGCTGGGCACAATGACCAGCATAGAATAAGATCTGATTGATACACACATTGTTAAATTCACTGAAGGAAAATGATGGTAAAGATCTGTAAAATCAAAGTATTGTTTTTTACAGAGAAAAGGTTCTATTTATTGTATTTTTAGTTCTTGTGGTGGTGACAATGTAAAATTAAAAGTTAAAACTTGTTAACCAAAAATATATTAAAATTAGAAAGAAAAAAACCCCACCATTTTAATTTAGAATATTTCAGAGCACCAAATTTCTGATCAGTGATTCTGAACCCATCACAATCAAGTGGGTCTTCTCCCAGTCTCAGACAAGACTTAGATGTTCAGGCCACAGATGACCCCATTAACTCAGAAGATATGGTTCTGAAGATAGGGTATTTCTCTTTTTTATGGTTCACTTTTAAATTTTAATTTCTTTTAATTTACAAGGTACAGTGAAACATAACCACATTGAGAGTCATCTTGACAAAAACAAAAATATGTAGCCTGTAGAATAACAAATAGGTAACATTTCAATAAGTATATAGTAGGTACTAGCTAAACATACTCTAATCTCAATAATAATCCTTTAACCCAGATTTAGCCTACTTTCACAGAATGGAAAACTGAACCTTAGACAGACTGTGTATATTTCCCAGTGTCACAAGCTGTTAAATGATGACCCTTCATTCAACTCTTTTTCTTGGGAACAGAAATTATGCTCTGAATTCTATGAACTTCCTGTACAACAAAATACAAATAGTTGTTCTGTGTAGTTTGATTATCTCAAATTCTTTGGGTTTTGATAGGACCCTTCCTAAAAACAGTGACAGTATACACATAATTCTATAGGTTTTGCTTTTAAGGTTAGTGATTTTTGGAACCATAGAAAAATATGTCTAAATATTGATTTCAATTAGTATTGATGGATTTTTATTGGAGTTAATGCATACAGTGCAAAATGGTAAAGACTTCTGAGAGTATGGAATATATTGTAGGGAACATCAATGAAAAATCTCTGCTGCAAATCACTTTATTGTCTGAAAATTGCTCAGGATAGGAAATCATAGAGCCCAGTCTTGGGACAGTATTGGTTTGTCCCAGCTTTTCCAGTAAAATGGGAAAAAAAGAGTGATGTCTTAATCACAAGGCTTTTGTGAGATAAAATTTAACAATACACTTGAAGTTTGTGGCAAATGACAGTACATGTTAAATACATTGTGTTAAAAATTACTGTAATTATTATTGGTTCCAGCCAGATATTAAAACATCTCTTTTATTCTATTCAACATACATATTTATATTTTTCTTGATCTTGAAAGTATGATTTTTTTATAATTTCTCTTAGTTTTATTCTCCACATTATCTATAAAAGCAATTTAAGAAGCAAATCTAGAGTCCCTAAGTTCTAGAAATTGTTTTTATTTGTGGTAAATTTGTTTAGCCAATGAGTCCATTTTGAATCCCAATTTCAGGCACAGAATGTTTAAAATTGAGGTAATGACTCCATTACCCAAGCTGAAACACAATAATTCAGCTTTATATGTACTATATCAAGGCAAACATGGTAAATAGGTGTTTCCCTTGTGAAATGTAAACAAATTAAACTCTGGTCATATGAGCCAATAAATTAGAATTTGCTTTTTAGTTACTGTAGATTGCCTATCCTTTCCATTTCTTGAATTTCTGAATCTTACATGTGATGTAATTTACACACTTACTGAGCTGAATATATTGCCACACATTATAAATTGAGAGTAGAAAAAAGTCAGAATATCTAACCGCCCTTTTCTTTATACTGGAATGCCCTTCAGGAGAAAAAAGATGTGAATTTATAGTGTGTTCTACAAGTAAATGCATGAAACATATGAAGCCATAATTCACACACAAAGAAACTACAATATTTCTATTTTTTTTCTAATTTCAAAGGTTTTACAGCATTAGCTACAAAATATCCTTATCCAAAATATAACCAAAAAAGATTTAAAAAAAAGAAGAAGCTTATTAGATTCTGAAAAATGAAGTAGCAAATAGCTTGTCTCAACTAAATTAAGGTAAGGTCCTTAGTCTGTTTTCTAGAATGAAGGGAATATAATCATTTTATCAAAAAAAGAAAAAAAGAGGGGGGCCTTGATACGTCTCCATGAAAGGTATGGTATAAGCAGCAATTATAAAATTAAATAGAATTGCAGTAAAATAAATAATATTTAGACTATCAATTGCAGTATACTACTTATCAATAAAATATACAGCTTAAATTCAATATAATTTATATTTCTCTGTCCCTTACTCAAGAAATGGTGAAAATAAACTCCACGTGTTTTCACTTAAACCAGTATCACATCAGTTTTCCATCAGTTTTTGAAGCTAGGCTGGTTATAAAATTTATGAGTCCTTCAACCCTCTATCTACAGTTTGATGGGTTCACCGAATGCTATGGAGAAGTCACTTTTCCACTTCTAGAGTTAAGATGGAAGCTGGCCTTAGCTGGAACCATGAAAATAGCAACCTCAGAGTTCATTACAATGTATGTTATCCCAGAGTTTGGAGCTACTAATACACAGACACAGAATGAGACTCACATAGATGGTTTGATTTCAATTTGGTTGAAAAATGACAGACTTTTGAGATTCTGGAATTCTCCACATTTTGGGGTGGAGTGGGGTGGGAGAAACACCAAAAGAAAGCTATTTTGTGTGAATTTCAGATTGTTGACATTCCATCATGGGACAAAAAGATTAGAGAAAAACCAAAGCTTAGATTGTTAACTGAAATACATTTTAATCTAAAAATATCAATAGTTCTAAAATTGAACTGTGACAAGATCACAGGATATTCAACATCTTATTAAAAAGTTTGTTTCTTAGCTATTTTTTCCATAATGATTTCTTAGTTGTATGTTTTTCAGACATGTAAGTATTAAGCCTTACATTGAGTCAGTTCTCACTGGTATAAACTCACAGATCATTAGAGTACAAAAACTTCTCTACTCATTGTTAAACACCTAACAGCAAAATTTCCAGAGGGACCACTTTACCACACTAGTCCCCATCCTGGTTTTCTTTGCCCTTTCCTTTTGAAGAGCTGGCAAATAAAACTGCCATAAAAGGAGGTGATAAGGACTTTGCTTCAGTTTCAAAGCCAGTATCTATAGAGTGCCTTACAGATTAGAAAACATACTGAATGTTAACTCTCTTGTGCTAATCTTGTGGACAATGATGTGTTAAACCACCAGTATAATCCATGTTTTAAATTTCCATAATGTCTAGAGTGTCACACTTAGATGCTGCTTTCAGCTAGGACTTTTTTTTTTCATGTGAAATGTTGGGCATTAAATCAGGTGAGTCACTGGTGTAGCATTTGTGAGAATCCTGGCATACAGACACTGGGAAGAATTGGTGGGGACTGTCAATCAAAACACAAAGAAATGGGGAAAAGACAGTTCCTTCCCAGGCAGGCTTTAGGATCAAAGTGGGGAATAATCCAAAAGAGCAGAAGGAAGGAAGTGAAGCATAGGCAGAGGGAACAGAAACACCAAACAGGGAATATATAGTAGGATATATGTGTCGTCAGATGAGGAAACATGATAAACAAGACTAAGAGAGGAAATAAAATGTGAACTACATGCTAACCATATAGCTGGAATTCAGGCATGCTTCTCCAGAGACCTGACAGCACTGAGGGACAGAACAGCTCCAGGTACCTAGAAACAGGGAATGAGTCCCAGGAAGGGATAGTAACACTAATAGTAATAGTACATGGATAATCATTGTTCAGTCTTTGTCAAAAAAAAAAAAAAGAAAAAAGAAAAGAAAGAAAGAAAGAAAAGAACTGATAAGATTTTAATTACCCATAAAAATATAGTGACTGAATTCCAGTACAAATTTGAGTCGCATGAAACTTTAATTTAAATTCTGGGATATCCACATACTAATTTTGTGACCTTCGCAAGTATGAAACATCTCTGAACATTTTTCCCCAACTGAAAAATATTTTAATGGGAAATGAGAGCACAGATATTTTAAAATTACTTTGGATTCATGTAGCACTCAATAAATGAAAGCTATGTAGATAACGATTCCATTGAACATAGGAAGACTCATTAGCAGAGCATCTCTAATACCTTGCCAGCTAAAGCCCTCTGGTCTGAGGAATGAGGAAAGTGGTTACTCAAGGCTATGGTTTTCAAAGATGCTCTCAATGAGGAAGCAGCACACTCTACTTCAATATACAGACCCTTACATGGCAAACGTTTGTTCTACATTGCTCAGACGAAAAACAACTTACACATTTTCATTTTCAGTTGTATACGTCAATGAAAGATGGTTTTGAGTACCCATCTGTCTGGTTCATTGGCTCCTCAAAGTTAAAAATTAGCTCTGGCTTTTTCAGTCCAGAAATCTTGAGGGAAAAAAACAGCTCTCAGTCCAATAGAGATTCTCATTATTCAACTCTGATGAACATGTTAACTCACTTGTGCTAAGCAATTGGAGCTTTGCTGTTATTCCTAAGCTACCAAACTTGAAGTTCAGTCTTCAGATATCCACCCCCTCCAGAAGTCCACTCCCACCCATCAAAGGCTTTTCTCATACCTGTGGAAGTATAATAGAACAGAGAAGACTCCACACAGAACCTGCCACACAATGCTCCTTAGTTCCCAGGTCCAAAATAATCCTTGCTTTTCTGTCAACTCCGGTTTTTCTTTCTTCCCACAGTCTAGGCATCCTAGATTAACTTCTGTCTGGCAGGGACAGTGCCAAAGAAATGAATTCTATTCTTCCACTAATAGTTGCCTACTATTTAATTACTCAAAGTTATTTAAATGATATGCAATTCAGTGAGTGGAAGAATTCTTAAAGACTTATCATAATATTATTAAAATTATAGACTAGTAAATTCTTTAGATATTTAAATATATGCTTCCTTAAAATTTATTCTAAAATTAATAAAATACTCTTCATGACAAAATATTAAGCTTTTTCTCAATAGTATACATTTATTCAAGGATTATTATTTAAGAATATATTTAAACATTTAGAATGTTCAAAATGTTAAACACTAAAATGTAACCAAATGAAAGTTAGAAAATAACTGTCAACATGTCTGTAAAATGGATGCATGTGTATGTGTGAATATATTTATATCTTCTATATTGTATCTAATTTAATAGTATGTCTTCTAAGTGTATCAATGAAAAGTAGTAAAATAAATGTTGTAAAACAGCATTAAAAACTAGATATGCCACATAAAGGTATTTAATATGTGTTACTTTAAAATTCTCTATTTTAGAAAATCAATGAGTTTCAAAATTATTTTTTTATTAAGGTCTACGCAAGTAAACTATAATGTGAGACATCCTGGCTCAGCACATATCTAAACTATAACTGAATGTAAATACTGAAGTAGAGGATTCTTTTGTTATACTCAAAAGTTTTAAATTTTAGCATGAAGACAATATTGTAACACAAGATTTTACCAAAACTATCACACAATGGTTTTGCAATTCATCCAATCATTTCTGGAGAAAATTAATATAAATTAATTTATAATGGCATATAAACAGTTCCCAAGTGAGAATATTCAATTTTACCTCACCAATTTTAAAGAAAACACTTCTCAATTTATTGCATTGTTATCAGAAAAACATTCTCAGGCTGGCTACCTCAAAAGAGACAAAAAGGGTTTTAAGAAGTAAAAAATACAACCAAGGCTAAATTTTGTTTCTGAGGCCTAAAAGAAATTAGTGGAAATTAAAAAAAAATCAATTGTATTAATCTAGTTTATCTGAGTATTTATAATAAATACATTGGATAAAATTCATAAGTCTTGAAAGGAAGGGAAAAGCCTGTGAAATACATGAGGCAAGGCTATAAACAAACTTATGTGAGATCTAACTCACAGACAGTGTATGCCACAGAGCACTGGATTGTCTTCAGTATCCCAAGTGACTTGCTTAAGGTTATACTCGCCTTTTCATCAGCAAATCACTGTGCATAAGCATATGGGCCACGTGCCCTGTCACTTTGTTTATAGCACCATTACTTCAAGTTTGATACAAATTTTATGACTCAGTTTGTCAAAGTTCTTCAACCCCATCACTCAAACCATGATTCTCTGAAAATAAAAGGTAAAGTTGGCAAGAAAAGAACATATATTTCCTAAGGCTGAGTTAACCCAATGATGTTTAAAGATAGCATTAAGCTTTCATATTACAGCTGCACATATAACCTGTGTAAACTGCCTTCTGGTGGAAGAAACACTTCTTTATAAAATTTTGATTTACTAGATGGAGAGTAAGTCAAGTATAGGAGCAATTTATAAGTTGTTATTGGAAGTTACTTCAAAGTACAATATTTTGAAGCAACCATGCATCTTCTGATCTTAAAACGTTCTCATGGTAAGCTGGAAGTAATCATAGAACTTCAAAGTGCTGAAAGTATTTCTATATAATTAGTAAAACCATAGAAGAAATATGTTGCTAAGGATTCAAAGACTTTTCTTATGTTAATATTAAGAATCTTAAGTAGTTTCTGTAATGTTTAGATAAATAAAGGTTTGAAGAACTAAAGTGTGATAAAAAAATATTTCTAGCTGGTTGTGGTAGCACACACCTCTAATTCCAGTGTCTCTGGAGGCTGAGGCAGGAAGATTGATTGTGAGTTCAAAGCCAGCCTCCCAGCAACTTAGTGAGGCCCTAAGCAATACAGTAAGAATAAATAAAATATTTTTAAAAAAGGGTTGGGGATGTGGCTCAGCGTTTAAGTGCCCCTGGGTTCAATCCCTAGTACAAAAAAAATCTACATTTATTATATTATTGTCAAATTTAGATATTGCTGCTACCATTGAGTACACAAAACAGCATCAGACACTACAGTGCTATTAGTATCTATTGAACAAGGCCCATGCCCTAGAACTTATGAACTACTGAAAGAAGATTTAAAAGTAAATGATAATATTGTATGTAAATACAGTAATTTCATCGACACATTAAGAAACCAGATCTTAAGATAAACTGAAAGAATTTACAATTAAAAGAAGAAGACAACAAGCCAGTGCATGCCTGTAATCCCAGTGGCTCAGGAGGCTGAGGCAGGAGGATTACAAGGAAGCCTCAGCGACTTTGCAAGGCCCTAAGCAATTCAGTGAGACTCTTCTCTAAATAAAATACAAAAAAGGGGGGGGGCTGGGGATATGGCTCAGTGGATAAGCATCCCTGAGTTCAATCTCTATTAAAAAAAAAGCACTTGGAAGACTAGTTAAGTGTGAAAATAACACCCTCAAAATATGCAAAACAAGAATAAAGAAGAAAAAATTATATTATTGGAACTAACTGTAATCAGGTGGAAAGGATTTTTGATTGGATGAGGAGTGTACCAAAGGCAGAGAATTCTTTATGGAAGAGCATTTCTAGTGTATAGTGAAACATCATTAGAAGAATCTGTGTTACTGCAGCTTAGTAGGTGCGTGCATTTGTATTGCACAAGTACTGTATAGTAGCCTGGACAAAGTCAAGGGTATTTGGCTTCATCTGATATTTTTGTTGTGAATGACACAAGTTTAGAAACTGGTGGTTTGTACTTTGTAAATAAATGAGATTTTGTTTCTGTGAAATTTCTCAATGTCAATGGATGAAAGGGAGGATAAATTTGCCTTCACGGCAATTAAAGATTTGTTTTCACTATTATAAGGTCTTTCCTGTTCCTTCCTTCCTTCCTTCCTTCCTTCCTCTCTCTCTCTCTCTCTCTCTCTCTCTCTCTCTCTCTCTCTCTCTATGTGTGTGTGTGTGCGTGCACAAACACACACACACACAAACACACACACACACACTCACACACACACATACACTCCTTTGAGAAATGAAGAGCATCATTCCTATCCAAACCTTTAAGGAAGCATTTTAACAATCTAACCTGACTCTGCCAAGGATTTTTATAGATTTTATACTTGCTCACAAATATGGCACATATACATGAAATTTCTTTTTGAAGCAAATATACATTAATATTATTAATGTTTGTTATGTTACTTGTATTTTTGTTTTCTTTTTAGTTTTGCTTAAACATCATGGACAGCATTCAACCTCAGATTTATTTTATTCTTTTTAATGACTAAAAAGATTTGTATATACAGAATAATCTTATCTACCCCACTTTTCTATTGACAGATATTTAGAATTTTTATTATTAAACTATTACAAATTATAAATATGTAGTTATCTTTGTTTTTATATATTTAAAAATTTGTGTAAATATGTGCTATGTTAATTTCTAAAAATGTAAAGCTCGAAATTTATATTTAAAGAATGAATTTAAATAATGGTAAACATTAATTTGTAGCATAGATCAGGAAGAAGGAAAAAGATTTGAAAGAGAGAAGACATGGGAATCATGAACATAAATATAGACTGACAAAGACACTATAGAAAATGGTAGGTAGCAGTAGAAAGGTAAACAGTGAATTAGAAATCATGGTATGCTGTATATCAGAAGTTTTATAGAATTGGTGTAAACAAATGGCAATGTTATAAGCACATGAAGAACTGTCTGAGAAGCAACTACCAAAATGGGTCAAAACTTACAATTAGTTAATGATCTTCAATTATTAAAAGCAAACAGTCTCCATTCTTGGAAAAAAAAGGAAATACTGGAGTCAATCGTGAGAGTATTGTGACACTTGAGAATGGTTTTGTAAAATACTAACAAGATGTCCCTGAAATCCAGGCAGAGAGAGAAATAAAAGTAGAATTATGTTTCCAAAAATTTCAAGGTAATGATAGGAAGAGTGGATTTAAGGAAGCATCTACCTTAACAACAACAACAACAAAAATTATTGAAATAACTTGAACACAAGATAATTGTTAAAGCTTTTTTTAACAATTATTAAACTAACATAAGTTAAACTAATTATTTAACAATTATTAAACTAACTAGATGAGGTTAAATATTGTGCTCTTCCATCTGAGTTGAAGAAAGAATATTAAACTGGAATAAACAAACTTAGAAATTGAAAGATATTTTACTATTTATCATTAAGCCAAGCATTTTCTAATTCAAGTATTTGTAGCATAAGAAGAAAAATCTATGAGAAATTCTGAAGTGTGTTAAATTTTATCAGACGGTTCTCAAAATACAGTTACAGGAGTGTATGAACTTTAATAGTGAAATGCATTCTTAATCATGAGGAAAATAATTTGGTCACTACTGAATATATTAAATGGTGACAGTCACAGTTTTGGCTTATAAAAAAAAAAAAAAACAAGCCTGCTGAACTGATTGTGCCCAGGTCAGACATGAGAGTAGATTTCACTGGTAGTATTATAGGTATTGCATGCATGATCACCTATTACGGATGTCCAGCAGATTCTAAACAAAATCATAAAATGAGTAACAGAATGTTATGCTAATGTGAAAGGCAATAAATTAATTTTCCTAAAATTGCACATCCATTTTCTAAATAAAAGCTGTAAAAGGACAGTCTACAGGGAAAGATATAATATGACTGAAAAAAACAGGGTAAAAATTAGGCACAACTGACAAAATGATCTGGAAAACAATTCTGAAACCCATAAAAAGCAATTGCATTTAATGAGAATTTTTATTTTAGTACAAGGTATCAATAAAAAAGCATATGATTATACATAATATGTATATGATAGAAACATAAAATAAATGAGGAGCTATTTGTCATAGTTTTATGCTTTCCATGTGTATAAATTTCCATATTTTTATTCATATTTTTGTAATAGTGTGTTGTATTTCTCAAATATTAAAAATAACATGCTCATTTTTGAAAACTAGAAAACAAGAATGTATAAAATGTGAAGTAAATCATAATCATTAAGAGGTTTAAGTACTCTCACTGTAAAATGATAAATATACGAGGTGATGCATTTGTTAATTAGGTTAATTTATTCATTCCATAATGTATACTTTCCAAAACATCATATTGTGCATAAATATATATACTTTTTAACTGTCAAAAAACCCCAGCAATGTATTGGCACATACATAAAACTGGCACATAGACCAATGGAACAAAAGAGCCCAGAAATGAACCCACACATCTATACCCAACAGATTTTCAATAAAGACACTCAGGACACACACGGGGAAAAGAACTCTTTAAAAATAAATATGCTTGGAGAATTTGATCTCCCACATGCAGAAGAAAGAATGAAACAAAACCTTTATCTCTCACCATATTCACACATCAACTTAAAATGGATTAAAGACTTATATGTAATTCCTGAAACGATAAAATCAGTAAAGGAGAACAAGGGAAAGTCTCCATGATATTGGTCTGGGCAAGGAGTTTTTTGATAAGGCCTCCAATGCACAGACGACAAAAGCAAAAGTAGACAAACAGGATTATAACAAATCTGCACAGAAAAGGAATAAATCAGCAGAGTGAAGAGACAACCTAGAGGAGATAACATTTGCCAATTGTAATCTGATAAGGGGTTAATAATATCCAGAATATATAAGCAACACAAACTATTCAATAGCAACATAATGAATAATGTTAATAAAGATCTAAATGATATTTGTAAAAAGAAAATAAAAATATAAACGCCAAAAAATGCTCAACATCAGTAATCATTAGGCAAATACAAAATAAAAACCACAATGACATATCATCTCCTTCTAGTTACAATGGTTATTAATATAAAAACAAGATAAATGTTGATAAAAGTGAAATCTAACATAATGTTGGTAGGGATGTAAAGAAGTATAACATAAATGGAAACTAATATATATGTTCCTTAAAAAATTAACCATCAAGCTACCATATGATACAGCAAGCACTATCACTGGGCATATCTCCAAAGAAAATGAAATCAATATGTTGAAGAGATATCGGCAACCTCATGTTTATAGCAGCACTGTTTACAAAAACAAGGTAAAGAATTCTCCTAAGTATCTATTAAAAAGTAAATGGATAAATAAATATGATATATGTGATGTTATCTCTCTCTCTCTCTCTCTCTCTCTCTCTCTCTCTCACACACACACACACACACACACACACACACTACAATGGAATATAAGTGAGCCACAAAAAATGAAACTCTGTCATTTGCAACAACATGGATGAACCTGAATGACATCTTATTAAATAAAATAAGGCAGACACAGAAAGAAAACTACCACATGACCACACACATCTACAGAAAATACAGAAGTTGCCTTCACAAAAGCACAGAACAACAGTGAGTACTACTATTGGCAGGTAGGCAGAAGAGGTTGGTCAATGAGTTTCAAATTACTGTTAGGGGGGTACCAGGGATTGAACTCAGAAGCACTTGATCACTGAGCCACATCCCCATTGCTATTTTGTGTTTTATTAGAGACAGGGTCTTGATGAGTTGCTTAGCGCCTCACCATTGTTGAGGCTGGCTTTGAACTGGAAATCCTCCTGTCTCAGCATCTAGAGTCCTGGGATTACAGGCATGCTTCACCATGCCTGGCAAGTTTTATGTTTTAATAGATTTTTTGTTCATGATTTTAAGGCAAATTTTTAAAAATTATTTCAAATTGATAAATAAAAGCTGTTTCTTAAAATTTCTTTTATCAAGATATAAAGAGTATTTTCTAATGTTTTTTTAAATCATTTTAATAGATGTATGAAAATTTGATTCATTATGGCATATCAGAAGGTTGATAAACAATCTCATATGTGGACATGGAGGCTATTGTTTCTTTCCCTTGTTATATATTATAATAGACAAAATTATAACCTGTATGGGTAGGTATAGTCTTAGAAAAGAAGTGGAATCACAAGGTATATATGCATGGACTTAAAGATTGCTTGCTATGCTAGCAAATTCTGTCCTGAAATGGTTATTTTAATGTATCACACTTAAAGTGTGTCAGTTTCAATGCACCCTGGCCATAAAAAAGTGCACACTCATTTGTTAAATATGTGTTAGTTTGATAGGGAAAAAATAGCTTTCATACCCAATAGTAACCTATTTTTGATTACAGTGATTTGAACATTTCTATTATATAGTTTTTAGTTTGTTGTGTGTATGGTGCTAGGGATTTAACCCAGGGTCTTGTGCAAGCAAGGCAAGCTCTCTACCAACTGAGCTATATCCACAGCCCCTGTTTTTATTTTTAATGTTTATTTGAAATGCCTGTGTTTGGCCTTTGTTTGGTTTTTCGATTGGGAGGGTAGTATTTTAAATATAATTTATAAAAGTTCTTTACCTTTTAAAATGTTTAACTTTTTGTATAGAATATTTTAAGTTAATTTTATTTTTCTTATACTCTTTGGAAGATATTTTAAAATTTTCATTCACTTGTGCCTAATTTCAATAATTCAATCATTCTGCATTAATGTTTTTTAAACTCCTGATTTTAACAAAAATATTTGACATTTTGCTTCTTACACATACTTTAGTGGTAATTAGCCCAAATATTTTATTTCTATATATGATAGAGCCATCTTACTGAGTAAAAGAGATGTGAACAAAGCTAGAGAAAAACTTTTAATAAAAACTGTAGGCACATAACTATATCCAAACACTTCCAGAATTTGAAAAAGAGTGGGTCATTATTTTTTTTTAAAGTCTTTTTCTTAGATTATGGTCTAAATACAACTATGAAAATATATAAGCACATGTCTATGCATTCTAAGTGTTCAAACTAAGCTTACTTATTAAAATATTGGAATATGTGACTTCTAATTATACAGTTTTCCTTATATTCATATCAATATGAACATTATATTTACTTTTACATGACCAAAAATTCAAATAGGCAAAGCCAACATAGGTGTGAAATATTATATGTGTCATAGACATGTATGCTTTATGTATAAATACTGCACATTCTTAAATTGACACTTTGGGATTATATAGTTTTAGAATTATTTTTTTTCCTCTCTGCTTCATCTGGTTATCTGTAGTTCAATTTGTGAAGTGCCAAGAAGTCATCGACAGTGTTTCTTCATATCCTGTAATTTCTATTCTTATCATTATTGCACATTTTATACATTCCTAAATTTAGGTTCCTCATGCACTCTCTTTGAACATTCTCTTAAAGATTCCTCTTGCAGAAATAGTTACAGAAAATGCTAATTATGTGATATAAGTAGTTTTGGAGAGTTGTCAGGCATTAGGGGAGGCAAATTACTTATTTCTGGAGTAAGTTTTGTTTGGAAAATAGTCTCTTAAGGAAGAAAACACCAATATGTGAAATGGCTGCCATACCTTGAATAATTCCTTCCTTCACAACCCCAAGCTAACACCTGAGGTACAGTTATAATTTCCAGTACCACAGAGTTTGCCATACATTGTACAACCACATCTGGGAAGGTCACATTATTTCAATAATTGCATAGTTAACAGACACTCATTGAAAGGCTATAACATGTTATAAAACATGGCTCATGATAAGCACTGGTCAATTAATTAATTTAATGATTGTAATGAAAGTAAAGGGGAAACAATCTCAATTGCTATCATGGTGTCTTGTAAAGCACATTTTTCATAATGATAACTATTAAGTTAAAATTTGTTAATGTTTATGCAGGAATGGAAAATTTAAGTTAGAGTGTCATAGATATTCTAAAAGCTAAACATCACAGTGCCTTTCACAATGTGATGCAGCGGCTGCAAGCCCCATTAATAAATCAAATTATCATGGTAGTAAAAACAACCCACAAAAGTCAAGGGTCAAATGAAAAAAAACTAGAAAAAAAATTGAGCATATGTCATCTAAATACCCAGATTTTCTAACATACTTGTCAATATTAATCTTTTTTATTAAATAAGAAAATGAATAAATAAGCAAAAACATGAAAATGTAAATGTGTCATACTCCTGTTAAAATTCTCCTCTGGCCTTCCTTTTTCAGTTCTATATAATTTAATTCAAAATTCCCAGAATTGTTTCTTTCCCCCATACACCATTAACAAAATTCCAGCATTTTGCCTGAAGCTATGGGCTGTCCTAATCCCTGAGGAAAGAGATACCAGAAAAAAAAAAAGAAGTTCCACTTTTTTTCTCTACAATTTTAGAAAGTAGAGAGTATTGTACATTATAAAATTTATTCTAGTAATATCACATGTTGAGAACCTTCCCAAAGTTGTCAACTGTTCTCTCCATTACATTATGGAGACGTGTATGAGAATACATAATTCTGTCCTGCTTTCCAACTTTAAACAACATGTGGATGTCTCATTTGAAACAAGCAGTCTAGATTCATAGAGTTCAGAGAACAAAGCTATAGGTGTAAAATGCAGAGAGTAAATTCTATGTTTGGTCCTCCACTTTATTGTTTTCATTATTTGTTGATTTAGTAACCACATTTATTTCTATTTCTTCACGGTGTAAAGAAAAATCAAAGCTGCTTTTTCACTTATGTGTAAAATAAAAATAAATCCAAAGATACTATAGGACTCATTATTAAAAGGAAACGTTTAAGAATCTTTATTTCACTTTAAATGGCAGTGTGCATGTGGGTGAGTGCGCATGCGCACTCGCACGCACGCACGCACGCACGCACGCATGCACACACACACACACAGACACACACTCCATAAATAACCTAAAATATCTCAAGACCAAGCTTACTCATATATTTAAAAATTAAAACACTGTTAATTAAGTCACTATTTTAACATTAACAGATCATCTAAAAATATTTGATAGTATTCAAGGATTGCTTAGATTATGGGAAAACATACAGTATCCTACCCTACTAGGGAAGGGTGTGAACTGCTCTCAAATTTTTAAAAGAAAGTTGGAAATATGTAAAAAAATATGAAGTGTAAGCTCCCATTAACATACCAATTTTAATTTCATTGACATTTTACATATTAAATCAAATAAGTACCACAAATACACAATGTTAGGTACACTGACTTTCTGCTTGCAATAGACCAGAAAAGAAAAGAGACAATCTAAATGCCATGAGAGGACAGAAAGGAAGAATGGCAAAACAAGTAGTGTCACCTTTGTGAAATACAACACAGAAAAGGATCAGTTTAAAATGTATGTGGTTATAGTATTCTTCAATTTGCATAAGATAGCATATATTGTTCACATATCAACAGAAAGTTTTAATCAGGAGTAGCAAATGAATAGAGGGTACAGTGAGATGATTCATAAATTTAAAAAATATATTGCCAATAAACATGTTGAAAACATGATTTTTCTAAATTAATTTAGAATAAATTAATTCTTTTTGAAAATAGCATACATTTTGTTTTAATAATTTAAAGTTCTAAAAAAAGAGAGAAATATTTATCCATAAACAACTTAAAAACAGCAGTAATCTTTCCTATATAACATATGTACATAGATTATTTCCCAAAGGTTATTAAAAGCCTTAATTTTTGCATATGATTTAGGATTATATGAGATGGAAGTGTCACATTATTACAATATATCTGATTTGATTGTTTCAGTTTTGTTTTATAAAAAGAATGCATTACTAATATTTTCTTTTCCTTTTTTTTTTGAGAGAGAGAATTTTTTAATATTTATTTTTTAGTTTTTGGCGGACACACGCACGCATGCCAGGTGAGCACACTACTGCTTGAGCCACATCCCCAGCCCTACTAATATTTTCTTTAAAATTACCTTTAGAAAGTTTAACAGATTTGACAGAAATTATTAGACAAAATTTCTCCTGTATGGCCTAACCAAAGCAGTACCATATAACACAGTAAGTTTAGTTGTGTAAACATAGTTAAAAATTTTTCCATTGTGTGATAAAATCTTTGAAATTTCTTTCCAGGTTTAGGAAGATGATACTATCTTTCTTGGCTCCATTGCCTTAGGCTATTTATTTCTGGTCACTGATCTTAATACTGTGAATGTAGAAAGTGGAATAATAAGATTGAACAACCTAATTTTTCTCCTGTCTTGGGTTCTTAAATCTTTCTCAAGGAGAACTCACCTTCAAGTGAAAATATCTTTCAAAAAGTAGGAATCCCAATGGAGTGTTTGGGTTAGCTATGATATAAGGAAATAATTGTAAATTATTTTCTTTAAACCCCTCTTGCTCAACAGTCATTTAAAATATTCAGACACATGCACACATACAAAAACAGGCCATTTTCAAAAGGAACATTATTATGGAAGAGTGATACACAGCTTATTAATCGGTTCACAAAATGCCTCTAGTAGGTATTGCCATTCTCAATTTTTACAATTCTCTGAGGGTCCTGACAAGCCTGTCTAAAATGGTATCATAGGACATGTTTCCTGGATAAACTTATGTGCTCTGACAAGATCCATATTTTCAATCAATAGAAGCCTCATTCACAAAGGTTCTTCATACTAGGGCTAAGTAAATTCAAGTTCTGTATTTTTTAGTACATAAATTTATTGAGTGAATTACAAGGTCATGCTAAGAATCACATTTTTTAAGTCTACTTCATTTTTAAAACATCAGGCAGATATGTAACTTTGATGTTTTCCTTGTAAAGTCTTCCACACAGGCAGTACTCAACAAATGAGCAGCAATTCTTTAATTTTTTAAGTCTATGAGAAGTTATAAATAAGCAAACAAATAAATAAGGGAGTACATAAAAGGAAGCAGCTATCACAGGCAATATTTGTGCTCAATATAAGAAGCAGCAATCTCATAGTCATATCTTTTAGAATTGTGGAACAATACAGAAATCATTAACTCTATTTCTTTACCCTTGCTTAAATCTCTACTTTAAAAAAAATCTTTTTTTTTTTTTTTGTGGAGACCTCTCCATTTTAGCTTACAAGTAATTTTTAATGTTTCTAAAGGCAACACACACTCCGTTATGGGGAAACAGATTTCCTAGTATGCAAATTAAATTTTAGCTTCCATGGTCTCTAGTAGGCTTAATGCTGACTGTGCCTTTTAACCTTCTGACACACATCTCAGCCCAAAGAGTCAAAGGGCCTATAGAAAGCTCCTGTCTGTGTACTAATTAGTAGACAAATTAGTTCTGGCATGTTTGCTTCTCATCTTTTGCTTCAAATTTCCTCCCAAGTCAAGACTACTATAATATGGATATTTGCTTTTGTATCCAGAGTCTCTCTTCCCAGGTCTCATTTGGTTCTAACACTTATTTAGATGATTCTCACCCTGAATCTCTCACTGATGCTAGTGCCCAAACCTGAAGCAGGCTGCTTGGACATAATACCTGGTCAGTGTCCAGTGCCCGGGGCACTTCTCAACAAAAGGAAGATAAGCAATAGAATTATCTATTTTGTCTTCCAAAAATGTTCCAAGTATTTAAGGAAAGTTTATATATATATATTTTAATTTTTTTTACCTCAACACTTTTAATTCCTGTGATGTTTTTAACAGTTTTTCACTAAGCACATTTTCCAAATAATGTGTACGGTATTCCATGAGGTCTGAATGCTGATGACTTGTAAACCTAATTACTAAATCTACTTAAAAATACTATTTGTACTTAAAATTTAACGTGACCCCCAGCATTATTATCCTCACCTAATGGTTATATCACTTGTTTTCCATTATCTCTCTATTCAGGATTCATCAAATTAGCAGCAATACTTGCTCTATGATAACGTTTTACTGCCCCCAGATACTTGCTCTAGTAACCTCCTAGCCATTTCCCTATCTTTACTTTGCTCCTTTGAAACTATTTTCAACATAGCAGTCACAGAGATCCTGTGAACATCCAAGTCAGATCACTACACTTCTTTGACACCTTCTCTCAATCACATATAAAAACCAAAGCCCTGGCACTGGGCTTACACAGGAGACTGTCCAGTTCTTCAGTGACCTTTTATCCCACCCACTCAATCCCCCAGCCCCACGGGTCCTGAACTTCTTCAACACACTTCTGCTTCAGACATCTGTTTCTGATATTCCTTCTATCAGGAAAATCTTTCCAAGATACCTGGATACTGACTCTCTCAGCGCCCTCTCCTGTTCATTCAATTAACACAGTCAGTTCTTTTCTGGTCACTTTATCTAAAGTTGCACATTCCTAGGACCACACAAACACTTTCTTCACTTTTTCACTACTTTGGGTCTCTCAATAGCATTTATTTTCTGACTTATTTTAAAATTGTATTTGTGGTTTCTGTCCACTACTCCTCTCTCCTTCCCACTATAAACAAGATTTTAAAAAACAGTGATATTTGCTTGATTTTCATCACTGTTTTATCTCTCATATATTTCAATCAATGAATATTCATCAAGTGATTTCCACATGTTCAAATATTGGAATTCTAATGATGTGATACTTCAGTTTTGCTTGCATCAATCCCACCTATTCCTAATGCCACAGCTCAGAATGATTTGATCTTTGCATGGGATTACCATCTTCCTCATCAAGTCTCTAATTCATCACATGATACATCCTGCTCCAAGAATAATCTTTACATTCAATTATGTACAATGTCATTGGTTAGAAAATAAAACCCAAACTCTTGAAGATGACATTCCAAATTCTTTTAATGTGATTCCCAAGGTTCTGTGAAGGTCTCATGATTTCTCACCTCTGTGCTTTGCTCACATGCAGTTTTATTCACCTGCACTGACTCTCACTCCAGTCCCTGCTTATTAAGACCTATCCTTCCCTCAAGCCACTACTCAACTAGTATATTCTTAGTAAATTATTCCCCCAGCCAAAAATAAATCTATTCTCTCAACAGATTTGACCACAGCATAATTAGATATGCTTATCATAGGTTTCTCATTAGTTTATGAGCTCATATCCTAGAATGTCAAAAAAATCTTCATCTTAGGCAGTCATTATACTTATTTTATTGAATTATTTATGTGTCCCATATTTTCATTCTTCTTTATTTTAACAAAAATGCACTTTGTATCTTCATCAATGGTATTATTGATCAGAGAATTTTATTAAGTAGACATTGATTCAACAATACTGGACCTTCATTTGTAAATAGTGCAATCATGAATGATTATCAAATATCTCAGTGAAACTGACATGAACTATAGCATTTCTGCAGAAACTCATCAGATGGAAAATTTAGTTACTCAGATATGGTTCATTTTAAGTGAAATTATTTTCCCAGTAGTCATCATCTCTTTCAACTGAACTTATGAAAACCAAATACTTAATAATGCATCCTAGTATTTTACAAATATTCAATTTAAAACACACTGCAATGCAGATTTAATTTCTGTAAGTAATCTGTACAGAGTTTTCCTATCTCTAGAATTCAGGCAAATGATATGTGATACAAAATCCTTAAGTCATATTGTGGATGTTACTTTCATCTTTTTTCTGGTGTTTTATAACTTACAAAACTTCAGATATTAATTAAAATCAATATGATCAATATTTTTCTTTGAAATTTGTCTAGGTCTTCTTTAAGAAATACATATGTGCCCTGTCATCATATCCTATGCAAATTAAAATCCAAGTCAATTAAAACCTACTATTAAAGTAATTTTACAATTGCTAATTTATCAATTTTTACAAGGCTTAAATATTCCTTTTTAATCAGAAGATAATTTGAGCATTTTTAAAATTTTATACTGGGTTTTTATCTATATTTTTGCCACTTATAACAATATTCTTTTGAGTATTTGACTAGCTTCTTTTCTAACTATGAAAAAATCAAGAATGGTAAAGAAAAATGAAAATAAATGCAGGTCATAAGGCACAGTGCTAGTAGATAATTCCAAATCTATTGGCCTGGATAATGAAAATGAATCACAGAGAATACTGTTCTGACTATTTATAAAAATTGTAACAAGGCAAAGTGATAGATATGTCAGTTTGATTGTGTTATTTATTTTGCATTGTATAATTAAATATCAAAACACTGTCTTGTATACCCTACAAATACAAAATTTTTATTTGTGAATCATGTTTTAATATAGCTGGAATTTATTTTAGTTTTAAAAAGTAAGAGCTCTTATAGGTAAATGAACAAACAAATTTAGGTCAAAATGGATAAAACAAATTAGTGCTTTGAATCACTTACAAAAAGACTATCGGATAAATATTGACTGTGATTTTGCTCTATGCTATTTATGGTAATTTATCATTTTGTGATACTCCAACCCTTCCCCATCATATTGTAATTAGTTTTGGATGTAGCCATCTGGTAGGGAAATAATCTTAATTGAACTCCACAATATTACAAAATACCAGTATGTGATATTTTCTTTAAAATGATACATTTGAGAAAAGAACCTACATTGTTAACTACACAATGCTGAATATTATCATCAGTGCATGAGGCTTTATGGATCACTTGGAGTCACAGAAACAGTACAATATAATAAATTATTTGTATACACATTTAACTACAGAATTAAAACTGATTTATAGAATTGGAAATATTAATTTGTATCAATCACAACAGTTAGATTTCCACTGATTCAAAATGGATATAATTCTTCACAATAAAGGATTCTTCTGTATGTTTACTTACAGGAGAAAAGTTCTTAGAATTTATAATGATTTGCCAATTTTTATGTTTACAAAGTTCTTAATACATGTACTTTAATTTTTATAAAATATATGATATTTTGTATCCATGATCTTTATGTATAGGTTAATAATTATTTAAAAGTCAAGAGCTGTAAATCTGTTTAACTCATGCATGTCCAGACTTTTTTCCCATCACAGAGTGTGTTTGGTTGTTAGATCCCCATTTTTTTAAACTTTCTCCCTTCACACCTGCTTTTTTATTTTTATTCTTAAAAATTTATAATAGGCATCTTTATGTTAGACTGGGTTTCAAGGAACTGAGGTAATGGTAAGGACAGATACAAAACTATTCTTCATCACTTACCGGATGTTTCACCTTAACAAAGTTAAAGGATTAACCTTATCAGTTTTCTTCTGCAAAAATGGCTTTGAGATTACCTACCTTGCACAACTTGGAGGGTTAAATGCAATCATGTATGTAAAAATGAAAAGCACCATATTTGTCATATAAAATTTGATTAATCAAAAGTTAATTTCATATTCTTGCTCAGAGTGTTTGATTAATGACAATATAATTACATTCAACATGAAACATTACCAAGTCATGGTGTAAACAAAATGATGAATAAAGATAAAAAAAAGTAACTAAAGCTGTCTCTAAAGATAAGCCATGGATATTTGGCTGGAACCAAAAGGAAAATAGGACATTTCCAGATGGAAAAAAAAAGGAAAGTATGACAGGTGTGGAAAGCAGAGTCTGCACTTGTGTGCAGTTGAAAACTCTACTGGAAAGAGTACATGATTGGAAGCTATGGTGCACTGGAGAAATAGAAAGAGATATTGTAGGAAAACAGTTTGTAAAGAACTATAAATGCCCTGTTAAGAAGCTTAGTTTGTGTTGAATATAAAGCTGAAATTTCCAATATCATATAGATTTTATAGCAAAAATGTTTGTTTTATACTCACTACATTTTAGATGTTTCTTATCTTAACTGGATATCAGAACATGCATTGGTTATTGAAGAGCTAGACAAGCAAAAAGGTCCTAACCAGAGTGTAGAAGTCATTCACAGTGGGAAGATGAAAAGTGAAGAAGGGATTCTGTTATGGAGCACAGTGCTGTACCTGCTGCTCTTTGGTACAAGTTAATATTCTCTTAATACTTGCTGAGAGTATCATTATGGAAATTCCACCATTCTTGGAAAAGTTTTCCAAGGTTCCAGATACACAGAATGATCCATTTATGTTTTTCATGTACCATTATATTCCTTCTCTGGGATATACACGGCTTAACAAAGTTCCCAAAGGTGAGAACAGGCAACTTTGATTTGAGAATACCCAGCTGAAAGGCTGTCTCCACAAAGGGAGAGTCTGTCCACAGAGGCACTGCTCAAATATTACATCTACTCTCTAGTTCTGCATAGAATATAGGCCAGAACTAACTTGTCTTTGGTTCACAAATTCCAGAAGATGATGAAACCACTGGGTCAATAAGACCATGGGGTTAATTCTATATAATTATGGATTTCAAAAACAAAGAATAACAGTACAATCTTCTTTTCTTGGAGAAAAATAAGTTATAGCATTAAAAAAAACAGAATACAAGATCACTGCCATGCTCATGTGACTGAGTAGTAGATGGGGGAAGTTGCTTCACTTTACCATTCTGCTGTTGCAGTTACCTTTCTGCTACCTTCTGTCTGCTCTAAGCACTCACCTGCTGAGATCAAACTGGCAGATAGCTATACTGCTAGGCTAAGTATTCACACCAGGACCTAGACTGCCTGCTGCAGAGAATCTGAGTGGCAAGAGAGTTGTCGAGATTTTAGTTTGATCTGATTGTATACACAGGGCTGTATATCTGAACTTATTACTCCAATTTGGATGTAGTTAAGTGTTCACCATTGTACTCAGAACATACTCTGAGATTCAAAAAGTGCAATGTCCCTGCTGCTGAGTAACTGCACCAGCTTCAAAGAGGGGGAAACTATTTAATGCCAGAACCAAGGATACAGATCTACAAGGAGTCAAGCACGGAGGTGTGGCTTTCCAGCCTGTGGAGCTCTGACACATGGAGATGTGTAATAAACATTAATAAGAGGCAAAATCTTCAATGGTGGGGCTGAGATAGTGTGAAATTTCAAGAAATGAGAGAGATTTAGATGAGAACTATACTGTGTTAGCTATTGTCACTATAAAAACAAAATCTGAGGTAAGAAAATACCTGAGTTAGCCAAATTATAAAGTGATAATGTTTATTTTGGCTTATAGTTTTGGAGTTTTTAGTCCACAATCCACTGGCTTCATCACTTTGGGCTTGTAGAGAGGCCACACATCCCAACAGGAGCACTTGTTGGAGCTAAACCACTCACCCCATGGCCAGGAAGCAAAAGAGAGCAAGGAGAGATCCCAGAATCTTCTTCAAGGGCACAAAACCCAATGACTTAAAAGACCTCCCATGAGAACCCCCCTCTTCAAGGCTGTATCTCCTGCCAAAAGCACAACCCTGGGTACCAAATCTTTAATACCTGGACAAGATCCAGACAGGAGCAAATATCAATTTAGTCAAAGAACTTAGACCTCTGATACTATACACCGGTTAACTATGACTTATCTATGGTTTCAAGGCCACTAAATTTGTCTCTCTGATAGTAAGGAACCAACTCAGTGAATAAAAAGGCAAGCATCAATACCAAAAGAGCAGTAATGGCTAATAGACTCCAATTTCTGAGTTTTCTGCAAACCCTAGGCATTAAAACATAGAAATAAAGATGTGGAAGAATCAGGGAAGCTATTTGATTTCAAGTATTTAATGGTCAAGTGCCAAGTACACTACAAAAGCATGAGATAAATGCTGTAAAGAGAAGGGTATGTAATAAATATAAAACTACATGAGAACTGTGAGAAAGCTGGTCCAGTAGTCATTTCATCAACCTGGTTGTTTTTGACTTGGATTCTTGGTACAGAGAGAGGAAACAAAACTAAAGGTAGCATGCCAATGCTTCTCAATCTTCTAAAGCAAAAATAGAAACAAGAAGCAATTGCCAAAGGGAGAAAAACAGAAAATTATCTGAGTAAAGGTTGCTATAATTCCTGGGTGAACAAGTCCTTTGGTGTTACATTCCTCTCAAATGTGTTAGTCTTAAATTCTAAATACCATAGTTAACAATATATTTAGCAATGATATGAAGTTTTTGTTGAATTCATGGGCACATATGAATCATAGGTAAGACAGAGAGAATGGTTAATGCAATTTCCCCACTTCATAGTAAACAACGGCATTGTTTCTTTGGTGTTACTATACAATAAATTCTTTCTTGAGGATTTGACATAGCCAAGGAACTAGATTATGTTTTTTTCAGGAATCATCTCCAGGGGTAATATGAATTCTTGGATCATTATAACTATGCTAAAATCAGTTTGGATTTATCAGAGAAAAGGAGTTGAAACAATAACATAAAAAACACTCCAAGGAGTTCAAATTCCTATAACATGAAGAATGTATAATTAGCTGTTCTATCCTTCAGAGCAAAGGCCATGATAAATTAAAAATGGCTTGGACACTTTAATCATAACCTAATTTCTATTTTGATGAAAATCTTAGGTATAATGAGGTTCTTTTATTTTATGAAATATGATCTATATTTAGGATATTAAAGTCCATACAAAATTCCTATTGTAGATTTGCTTTCTGTATGAGTATATTTTCATTAATGTCTCTCTATACTTGAGATGTGAATGGATAGTATCTGAAAATTACTTAAAGTCAATAATGAGTTGAGAATGCTTAATTACACTACTTCAAGTAGACATCAATAATTACAATAAATTTTTATCATTCTTAGAATCATAATTAGCAGATGTCCTACTGAAGTTATAGTTTGTCTAAAATAACAACCTGGTAGATCAAACTTTAGACTGCTCCATAATGTTTCTCTTTTCTGACTGTGTTTCTTCTTCATCTTCTTCGTTTCCTGAACATCATAGTAAAGGTTACCAGGGCTTCCGCTGAAACTGCAATTTGCTCAGTTCCCAATTACATTAGATGGACTTCCTGCCTAACAGCTTACTTCAAAGTATCCCCTGTCTGCAATAAAACAGTCAAATCCAAAGTTGTAAACTTGTAGCAAACAGCTGCCTCATTTCTTCCTTAACTCTTTATACCACCTGTTACAAGTAAGTTTTACATAAACATGTATTTAAAATCCATCTAATCTTTTCAGGCTTATTGAAACTAAAAACTAAATATAAAATACTAAAAACTGAGTAAATTTTGAAATGTAACAAAAATACACACACCATTAATAATAGTCTACTATTTCCAGTTCTTTAAAAAATGTTTCCATGACTCTCATATTCCATTCTAATTATTTCCCTTCTCCACAAATTCCATCTTCACTTCTTCATTCTTAAATCCATTTCAAACTGCTTGTGTCTCTACCACTCCACATATTTTATTTTAAGGTCATTTAATTCCTATAAATTTCAAATTCAATGATCTATTCCCAAACATTGTTTTAACAACATTATGCAGCATTCAATGTAGTAGAACATATGTAAGATTTTTTCTTCATTTTTCTCCATTCACCCTTTGACTCAGTTTGTCTCCTCCTCCTTCACTGACTCTTCCTTTTCATTCTTCTTCCTAAAGGCTTTTACTGGCCACCTTAAAGAATCATGTCTTAGGTAATTTTATCTTTCTCCATACTCTCTCCTTAACTTTAGCACATTGATTTTCAAGTTTCAAAGATTATTTTTATGATGTTCACTCTTAGATAAATATTCTCAGTCCATCAACACAGTTATATACAACTCTTTGGAATGTCATACTACAATTTCACATTGAACATACCCACAATTAAATATTTTTTCTCCTAAAATCCAGTTTTTTTCACCAATTTTGCCATCATATCCTTGCTTCCTCCTTTTTTACTTGTGTTCAGTCCACCTCAGCACCCTGCTTTTTTCTACACACTTGATCATCTTCAAATACTCTTTCAGAAATATCTCTTCTCTTTATTGTCACTACCCTTGCTGTGTCCAATATGATCTCTCACCCAGTCCTTGACAATAATCTAACTTGTTTCTTTGTTTCCTTTTTTACTTCTGATAATTGATTTACTATCATCTCATCAGATCTTATTATCCCAATTCCCTCCATTTAAAATCCTTCAGTGGTTTCTCATAGCAAGTAGAGCAAAATATAAGTTCCCTAGTATGGCATATAATCAATTCTGTGTGCTCATACACTTTCTTGTCTTTCTAACTCCATCTCTTTCCACTTTCAACATGACTCATTGTTCTACTGGAACATTATTATATTGCAAAAGTCACATATAAAATTAAATGCAAAATATTAAATGAATAGTTCAGTGGAAAATTTCAGCAAATGGCTCAGTCCAGATTATAAATTTAAAACCACACTTTTTCTCAAGTTAATCCAGCTTTATGTTTACAAAGGGGATAAAATACAACTGAAAGATTTTCAAGTTGGGAGACAGAACCAAATGAGTTTTTTGTTAAAGATATATTTTGAACCTATATAATGAAATAACCATAAATATTAAAATGTGAAAATGCTCAAAACTCAGGAATTTTGTTTGTTGCTTTTTTTATTATTTTTTTTTATTTTTTTTTTCAGACAGAGTCTAAGTTATTGAGGCTAGCATTGAAATTGTCATCCTTCTGCCTCAGCCTCCCAAGTTGCTGGGATTGCAGGTGTGTACCACCACACCTGGCTTCAAAACTGAAGCTTTTAATGATTTTGCTGTATTAACTTTGACAAAATGACAATGAAATTAATAATAATGGAGATAATATTCGCTATTATCTATGTGGTGCTTATTATATGCTTGTCAATATGCTGAGTACTTTGAAAGCATTTTCATGTTTAACTCTCTTAATAGCCTAGTGGAATAGACACTATTGTTATTTTATTTAAATAGATTAAAATGGTAAGCCATATCACTTTTGTCCTACCCAAGAACAAACAGCAAGTGAAATAATTGGATCAAACTAGGCCAGCCTAGTACTAGATTTTGTGTTATTAATTACTGTTACTGGTAAAATAAACTGATGTATTTCATTCTATACAAAATGATTTTATTGTAAGCTAAGTTTTTGAAAGAAAGAGAATAAAATCATCTCAATATCTCAGAAAATACTATGGTTTGAATGTTTACCTTCCAAAACTAAGGAGTTGCCAATGTGATAGAATAAGAAGTGATTACACCCTGAGAGCACCTCCTTCACCAATGAGATTCAGGCCTATTAAAGAGAATTCAAGAATTGGAGGCTTGTTGCTTTCTGACTTCTACCTTTGAGGAGACAGGGTTCCTCCTTTCTAGAGGATGCACCCCTTATCAAACAACTTAAACTACTAGCAACCTGATTTTGAACTTCTCAGACCTTAGAACTGTAAAAATTTAATTTCTCTTCTTTATAAATTATCCAGTCTCCATTAAATTGTTATAGCAGCACAGACTAAGAAATAGATTTTTAAAATATTAATGATATAATTCACATTTTGATTTTTAAATTGCTCTAAAAATCTTTTGGGGCTATATTAACAAAATTATCATAAACTATATAGCTTACAAACAAAGGAAATTTGCTTTTCACATTTCTGGAATCTGGAGTTTCAAGATCAAAGTTCTAACAGATTTAGTGTATACAGAGGACCTGTTTCCATGTTAATAGATGTCTATGTGCCTATAGTGTCTCCAAATGGCAGACAGTACAAAGGTACTGTCTGGGGTGTCTATTTTATTTTTATTTTTTATTATTAGTTTTACATGATAGCAGAATGCATTTTGACATAGCATACATATATGGAGTATAATTTTTCATTCTTCTGGTTGTATATGATGTAGAATTACTTTGGTCCTGTAATTACAATCGTTGTGCAGTATGCCGATTTTAAGTCCTTCAGGTATAAACCAAGGAGTGGAATAGCTGGGTCAAATGCTCTCTTTTATAAGAATACTATTCACACTCATGAAAAGTCTGTCTTCATGACCTTCATCACCTTCCAATACTACCACACTGAGAATGAAATTTCAAAATGAGGGAAAATGTTTGATTCCCAATATCCTAAATAATGAAATAAAAACAAGATTAAAACAAATATTATTATGTATTTCATTATAACAAATTAAGAAAACAGTCTGATACATTATCCAGTGACCAAAGAATAAAACTGTTCATGTAACTCTAAAAGTTTATATCTGTCAACAAATATTCATCTTTATAGACAAGTTAAAATTTAAAGAAAATTATTTTAAAATATGGAATATGCCACAAAGAAATCTTGCTTTTTAAAAAAATACAACAGTCACTAGTGTGGCAATATGTAAAAACATGAATGTGTAACCGATGTGATTCTGCAATCTGTATACAGGGTAAAAATAGGAGTTCATTACCCACTTAAATCAATGTATGAAATATAATATGTCAAGAGCTTTGTAATGTTTTGAACAACCAATAATAAAAAAATTAAATTAAAAAATTTTAAAAATTCTTTTTTTTTGTTCCAGGGATTGACCCAATGGGAGCCACATCACTAGCCCATTTTTATTTTGAGACAGGTTTTTACTAAGTTGCTGAGGACCTCACTAAGTTGTAGTTACTTTTGAACTAGTGATCCTCCTCCCTCAGGCTCCCAAGTTGCTGAGATTATAGGCATGCATTGCCACATCCATTCTTGCAATTTTTATGGCTAAACTCTCAACTTTCCAAATAATGATAAAAATATCCTATTTATAGCTCTAAGTCACAATTCATTTCTTTAAATCAATTCACTCTGTTTACAAAATGGGGTCTTGAGGGCTATAGTTGCAAGGTATCTAGATACATGAGTCGAATATTGAATACCAAAGAATTTTTTAAAAAAGTAATACCTTTACTATAGAAGAACAGGAACATGCCCTATTTCGAAGTATACTTAGGGAGGTACAAAGAATAGAAACGATGAGAAAGGGGCGCCATGTACAAAGTCCAAATGTCTATAAGTTATGAATCAACAGAGATTGCGTTTCATCTGTGCATTTTTTACAAAAGAGAAATTTTATCTGCAAAGCCCCCTGGGATTGAATTGCTAAAAGGGTGCATGCCTTGGCACAAGAAAAAAGAAGAGGAAGGTAGTGGAAACCTGAGAGGAGCCAAAAATAACTAAAAATTATTGAATATTTGTGCCCTTCTTTAGGAGAAAACAGGGAAGCTTCTGACAAATAGAAGTTACCTTATATAAAGAATTATTTACCTTATTTCTTTTTTTAAATATTTATTTTTAATTAGATGGACACAATATCTTTATTTTATTTTTATGTGGTGCTGAGGAACAAACCCAGTACCCCATGCATGCCAGGTGAGCACTCCACCACTGAGCCACATGCCCTACCCTATTTACCTTATTTCTAATAGGATTCTGCTTTTTTCTAATATATGTTTCTAAAAAAATCTCAAACTTAATTGAAAGGAAAATAAGGAATGGGGTGTTAAGTGAGTAGGATTTACATTTACTTTTCAATTGCTCTTAGAAATCTGGCATTATATTCTGAAAATATGATTGCATGTGAAAATATGGGTATAATTTTATTTCTTTCAAAATAACCCTCAAACAGTACAATGGTAAAGGAATTTTTTAAACTGTGGTTTGAGGAACCTTAGTTGCTTTGAAGTTTCAGAAAAGTTCAAAAGAAAATACAAAAGATCTTTCCATCTAATGGATTTACATATTCTAGTTACAGAAACAATTCAGTTAGAAATCTAAAATCAGTACTCAGTATGTGTGTGTGCATATTAGTTTTAGTAGACTGCCTTCAAAACAACTGGTATAGGCAGTCTACTAAAAATAATAGCTAAACCAGACAATTTTAAGCAATCAGCTAAAGAAAAAGACAAAAGAGCCATCTTCTCAGAAAGAACTATATTCTAAATGTTTTGAACAACAATTATTGCTAGAAGTGACTTCAAGTAAGGATAATGCCTTTAAAACAACACATCTGATGATTCAGAATTTGAAAAAGATTTAATAGAAATTGAAATGTCATTTTAGAGAAAGGATGAATCAATTGGTCATTCCATATTAATTGATGTGGTCTTGGACAGTAAATGATTTTATATATTCATTCTCTAAATCAGGAAAATATTTAGGTTGTGATAAAGTACAGCAATGGCACTGATGATTACAAAGATTGTGAGGCTTCTCCCAAAAAACAAAAGCAGAGTTATTTTGCTCAGATCTGTCCACAATAAAACACCTCATTGAAGGTAAGAAAATGAAAAATTCATTTCTATAATCTCATGAATTTTTTAACAGAAACACAAATTTAAAATTAAAAGATGGATTATAATTTTGGCAGTTGAGAAGAGAATGCTTAAATTAAAATTTGTTGAAAAGTATTTTGCTCCTAAAATGCCAATGTCTAAGAATCAGACTATAGATTTAGACTATAACGAGATTAAGGGATATAAAAAGGATTGTGGTCATCAGTAAGTTTAAAAATGAATTAAACAGACAAATAAACCCCTTGAAATCCAAAGTCTGAGTTCTTGTTTTTCTTTTGTTCAGAATAAAGCTTAGAAAGAATTATTTGATTTTTAAAACCATTATCAAGACAGAGATCTTTTTATAGAAAGATTTGAGATGAGCTCACATAGATTCTAGGTATAAGATGCCTTATACTTTCCAAAGATGGCCTTGTTCAGAATGGCAGAAAAGTAGCAAATCCCGGAATGGTAGAGGGTAGATGAGACTCAGAGTGAACCAATGGGAGGTCATTTGAGGTGCTCCGATTCACAGGTATTGAGTTAGGTTACAGTAATGTGTCCTACAGGTAAAGCTGATAACAATAATGATTCAAGTTAAATTTCTGCTCCTTAGCATAAATGTAGTCTAAGAGTAAATTTAGATTGAAAGGAGAAAAACAAAGAGATGTTATTGCACACTTTAATATTTGAACTAAAGTTTGATACCACCAAAGAATCCACTTTGAAATGAAAGTCTTCCTACATATTGGTTTATATCATTTGGGGATATTCCAGTAGAATGTGTGTGTTCAAAAGTTTAGAAATTTTTGATGACCTTAGAAATGCACTGAAAATTGCTTATACAAAACTCTAACCAACTAATACCATTACCATCAGTAAACTTATATGATACCATTACTGCTATTCTTAGGTTATGGTTTATTATTTTAAAAAAATCCATTTGTTTAAAAACACAATCATTCCTTGTATTTCTTATATTTACTTGCTTCAAAACTCATGCAGTAAAATTATTCTTCATGTTCTTTTAAGTCAAATTTAATGAGATATGATTCATGTAAAATAAACTGCAGCCAAATTAATCAGTGTACAATTTGATGAATTTTGATGAAAATATCATCACAATAGAGTTATAACATATTACCATTATCCTCAGGCATTTCTTTGCTTCTTTGCAATACATGCCTCCCAGCAGGCTCCACTCTAGGGAAACACTGGTCTCATTTCCATTAGAACACAATAGTTTGTTTTCTAAAAATTATACATCAATTGGTATGTGTTCTTTTCTGCTTCATTATATATCCTTTTCTAGTTTCTCTCATTCAGCACCTTGATTTTTCAGAATTTAGTATCATTATCTCTCATATAAATTATTTTAGCCCATTTTATTTTCTCAATTATCTTGAAATCAATTTAAAAATTGTCTTTAATAATATAAATTATTAAATATATCACATGGGATTTAAATTTTTATACAAATTAAGATTTTTTACTATATTAATAACTAAACAATGAGAGCTTATAAAAACAATAAAGAAAACACATTTTATTGAATTATCTATCACGTTTATATTATTTCAATATTTAACAAAGTAGATAAATATTTGTTGTATTTTCTTTCTACATTCAGTCAAAGTTGAAGTAGGATGCTTCATACATATTAAGGTTTTATTATTTTACAATTACTGGGTAAAACTGATGCAAATATTCACAACTAAAAAACAAATAAAAATGTTAAAATTTGTAAAGTAAAAAAATTATAAAATTGATTTAGTTCTGTTATATCGCAACTAAAGTTATTTTATGAAATTGAGTTATATCATTTGTTTCTCACCTGTAAATATTTGCATCAATTTTATCCAATAGTTTAAAGGAAAAAAAATATTGGCTCAGACAAGCAAGCACTCACACTTAAGGACAAGGTTTCTATCAGTTCAAGAATTAAAATTATAAAAAAATGTGAAGTTCGTATTTAATTATGTTCTCTAATAATATAAGTAATTAATTGCTTGTGTGAATATCTGTAAGAAATATTATTTAATTAGTATTATTTTTAATAAAAAATTATTAGAAGGATCTTGAGTTCAAAGTCATCCTCAGCAACAGCAAGGCACTAAGCAACTTGGTGAGACCCTGTTTCTAGATAAAGTACAAAACAGACCTGGGGATGTGTCTCAATGTTTGAGTGCCCCTGAGTTCAATTCCTGGTACCCCACAAAAAGAAAAAAAATATATATCAGGAACTAAAATAAAATGGCATCTACAAATAGCACATTAATAATTGTTTTTTGGCTTTAATAAACTGAAAAATCATCATTTCATATTTTTAGCTCATTCATAAATAACATTTATTTAGGGTTTTAGTGTTCATGTTTTTTTCCCCTGCTGTTCTCAAATTTATGAGCTCAAGTTGTCCTTCTACCTCAGCCTCATAAGTAGCTGAGACTATAGGTATGTGCCATACTGCACTTTAGAAATGACTTTCACAAATATCAATGGCTTTTTTTTAACCAATAACAAACCTGTTGAGAAAGAAACTAGGAAAACAATTTCATTGACAATAGCTTAGAAAAAAATTAAGTAGCTAGAGATAAACTTAACTAAGAAAGTTAAAGAACTAAAGAGCCAGGCACAGTGGCACACTCCAGTAATCCCAGCAACCTGGGAGAATGAGGCAGTAGAGATCACAAATTTGAGAACAGCCCCAGTGATTTACCAAGGCCTGAGCAACTTAGCAAGACCCTGTCTCAAAATAAAAAATAAAATAAAAAGGGCTAGAGATATGGGTCATTGGTTAAGTACGCAGAGGTTCAATCTCCAGGACCCCCTCCCCAGAAAAAAAAAATTGAAGGAAGAAACTGAAAAAGATACAAAAAAATGGAATCCAAAATCTAAAGGGCTTCAAAACTAATAGCATTAAAGTGGTATATTACCAAAAGCAATGAACAAATTCAATGCAATTATTAGCAAGATACCAATGACATTATTCATAGAACTAGAAAAAATAATTCTAAAATTCATATGGAAGCACAAAGGACCCAGAATAGCCAAACAATATTGAGCAAAAACAGCAATGTTGGAGGTATGACAATACTCAGTTTCAAAATACATTACAGAGCCAAAGTAATAAAAATGGCATGGAACTGGCATAAAAACAGACATGCAAACCAATTGAATAGACTAGAAAGAAGAATCCACACAGTTATAGCCATCTGATTCTTGACAAACTAGCAGGAAACATGTTGGAGAAAAGATAGCCTACAAATGGTGCTGAGAAAACTGGATATGCATATGTAGAAGACTGAAACTAAGGGCCTGGGGTTGTGGCTCAGCTGTAGAGCACCCACCTAGCAGGTGCACAGGTGCGGGGTACTGGATTCAATCCTCTGCACCACATAAAAATAAATAAAATACTACATCCTTCTCTCTCACCATAAATTAAAATCAACTCAAAATGGATCAAAGGCCTAACTTTAAGATTGAAAATGTGAAACTGCTAGAACATGGAAGATACTTCCGTATATTGACACAATGATCTCCTGAATAGGACTCCAATAGCTCAGGAAATAATAGCAAGAATTGACAAATTTAAAAAATTACACAGTAAACAACAGAGTGAAGAGACAGCCTACAAAAAGGGAGAGAAATCTCTGCTAGTTACTTTTATGACAAAAGAATTAGTTTCAAGAATGTAAAAAGGACTAAAAATATGAGCACCAAAAAGAAAAAAATAAAAACAACAAAAAAAATACGAATAACCCAATTGATGAAAGGGCAAAGGAACTGAACAGACACTTCTCAAAAGAGGAAGCACAAATGTTCAATATCTTTAGCCATCACAGAGATGCAACTCAAAACTACATTATCTTCCATCTCATCTAAGTCAGAATGGTGATCATCAGGAATACAAAAAAAAAGAATAAATGCTGGAGAGGATGGCCAACAAAGGAACCCTTTTGACATTGTTGATAAGAATTCGAATTAGTACAGTCACTATGGAAATAAGTATGGAGAGTCCTCAAAAGCTAAAAATAGAACTACCATATGATCTACTTATATCTCTCCTTCATACCTATCAAAGGAATTAAATCAGAACACCATAGAGACACCTACATACATACACATGTTTATTGCTTCACAATTCATAATAAACAAGTTCTGAAATCAGTGTGTCTATTATGGTTTAGATATGAGGTGTCCCCCAAAAGCTCAGGGGTGAGAGAATGCAAGAAGATTTAAAGGTGAAGTTATTGGGTTATGAGAATTTTAACCTAATCAGTGCATTAATCCTGATTGGCTTAACTTATAGGAAAGTAGGGTGCCACTAGAAGAGGTGGGCCATTGGGACATATCTTTGGGATAGTTATTTTGTCCTTGCTGACATAAGTCTCAGTCCCCACCATCTCCACTGAGACCTCTTAAACTGTGAGCCCCACAATAAAATTTTCCTCCTCTAAAATTTTCATTCAGATCTGTTGGTCACACTGGCAAAAAAAAGCGGACTACAACAGTGCCCATCACTGGATAAATGGACAAAGAAAAAGTGGCATAAATACAAAAAGGAATATTATTCAGTCATAGAGAAGAACAAAATCATCTAATTTGTAGGAAAATGGATGGAACTTTAAAGTATCATGTTAAGCAAAATAATCCAGACCAGAAAGATAATTATCACATGGTTTCTCTTACAAGTGGAATCTAGAAAGGAAAAAAATAAAATAAAGGCAACGTGAAAATAGAGGGGAGAGTATTAGACAAGAGTAAGTGGACCTGGGGAATGGGGAGGAGAGGGGAAGGGTAAGTAAAGAGCATATAAATATAAACAAATTATGTTATATGCTTGCATGAATGTTACAGAAATATAATCAGGTGTGTTTTCTGTTTGTTTATTTTTGCTTAGAGTGAAAAAGAAAGGATACTTGACAACCTTCTATTGTAGTATAATACAGATAATCTTTCTGAATGATTAAGGTAAGCACAACTGTACTTTTCTATTTTGATATTCATGGTTATCACACCACCTACTAAAGAAGGCTGATGGAAGGAGAGTATTTTTATTGAGGTCCTATTATTACCAGACACTATATACAGTATTTAATTTATATTGTTTTGTTTAATCCAATAGTCCTTTGGCAAGTATTATCTGCGTCTGGCAAATGAGTAAACTGTTGTGTAAACTGGTTACATTTTACAAATTCACCCATGGAATAAAATGCTGCAGTTTAGTTCTGCCCTCTTAGCTATTACTTAATGACTAAACCAGTCTTCAGTTTTCCTCTTCCATGCAAATGAACCAGTTCCTTCAAATAATTTTTGATGGGTAAATCAAGCATTGTTATTCCTACCCTCTAATCCTATCTAACTTCTTTTTCCCCTCACTTTTAGAATAGCAAAATAAAACTAATCAAAGTTCCAAAATGATATTAAACACATTTAAAATGTTAGGCAGCAGAGAAGATTTAGCCAATGACAATTTTAATGGCAAAAATCCTAGACACCCAATTTTACTTTGGGGACCAGGATGTGGGAAACTGGAATAAGTGTGGAAAAAAAAATAAGACATTTGTGTCCATGTTGCAAATCATTCTTGATTAAGAACTATTAGAAACGGGTCATCAGCAAGATAAATTTTATTCCAACCACATACTAGGAGTTATAGTCACAAAGGGATGTTAATAAAAATAGACTTTCTTTAAAGGCGGTATACCTCTCGGACAGAATCTATATCCTCACAGTTCTAAGACAGGAACTGAGACCATTATAAAGCATTAGAAGGTTGGGTTTTGGTACATTAAACAAGTAACTGGCTTTTTTTGTTTTCAGACAGAGGTTTCATTAACATGTTAATGTTTATTCATGCCAATTCTTAACAGAGTAAAAATAGCTAAAATTCTATTGAGAACAATATTCTTCAGGAAACATGAACATGGACACGTGAAAAAAGGAGATATAAAGTTTTTCTATCCAGTTCCAAACCTCATATAAAAACTATATTTTAATTAATTCTTCCATTAATCCCAAAACAAACTCCATTCCTCTTTCCCTCCTTTGTTGCACCCTTCCTCTGACTTCTCTCTCTCTCTCTAGTAAAAATTTTAAGCTACTAGATTATAAAATTTGAAAAGAGTATAACATTTGGCATAACAATAGGGACTGCTTATAAAATCAAAGGTATTATGCTACATCCTCTGTGTACATTACCTCATTTGTTCCTAATAACAACCTCAAGATTTATGTAATGCTATCTCCTCTTCATCATAGGGGCTGAACACTGCTCTATGAGTGGCAGAATTCAGCTTTGGATTCAGTCAACTTGTCTTCACAGCCTGCAAACTTCCCCACCAAACTACACAACATCGTTTTAAAACTACTCATAGAGGCAGCATTTCACATTATATCATAAATAACTCTTTAAATGGGTTTACTGTTTCACAAAATGCTTTCATTCTGCAGGGATTTAATAAACCAGAAATCTCATCACCAAATAGTGGCTTTGTGTTTGTTTTATTTTTAGGAAATATTTCAAATAAGAAAAATTGGAATCAAGAGTCACTGAAAATATCTAACACTAAAATAGGAAGAAAAAATACCCTGGGAGCAATAAGACAGCAGCTTTGTGAATGTTAACTCTTGGTGGGCTGAGACTGTGCCAATGGGTTATCTTGGCTCATAGAAGATGTCAGTAAAATGAATCCTGTAAACATTCTTCTTGATTTCCTGAGTTTGAAATTTTAAACTATATCTTCTATATTTAGATTCTAAATTTATCTCCTCAAAGAAAAAAAAAACAAATATCCATGTGTTCATTTCATGCATTGTTCAAACTCTCCATGTTTGAGATTGTAAAGTGTTCATCTTTAAGATTTTTTTCCAGGTCAGTTAGATATAAAAAATGCCAGGATTTTTGTGTCTACTGTGAAAATAAAAAGTGATTTATTCAAATGCTTACAGCTGATAATCATTTAATGACAATTTTTTATATATGAAATCAAGCAAGCTGTAAAAAGACTTTCTGATGACATGTTACCACCTCTTATCATAACTGAGAACAATAATTTATTTTGGTATCAGTGATCTCAAATAACTAATAATTTAAACATATAGCAAATACTTGTGTATTTTATCACTTGAAATAAACCAGTATTATTTGAAAAATTAAACTGTCTTCTCTAATCTAATGCTATTTCCATACTAGGTCTCAGAACAGTGAGATCAGCAGATGGGACCACAGATTATGTTTATTCCCATCTGGACTTTGATATGAAAATAATTGTTCTAAAAGAATGTGCAATGAACTGACCACCATATCTTCTCCTAAAAGACTTCTCTAAAAGATGGAAAGAAAGGACAGAGACTGAACTCTGAGAGGGATAAGCTTTGCCATTTTACTCTCTAATACAATGTACTAGAATGTAAAACATATCCTCCATTAAAATACATTTTAAAAATCAACTTCAGGGTTTAAAGTATAAATGTTACAAAAATTCTGCGAACCTTACAGTTGATTGTCTACTCAGGGTGATATCTGATTGTATGCATAACAGAATTTTATAAAACTGTTCAAAAGAGAAAACAAGATTTCCCTATTTGAGGATTTGTATGTAAGTGAATACACATATACAATAAGTTTTTAAGAAACACTGTAAATTATTTTTAAGTCTAAAATTTTACTTCTAAAATTTACATAATATGAAATTGAAAAATATATTTTCCCTGACAATTGTTTTTTACTCTTATTAGCTTATATTATATCTAACATTTCACCATGTAAGTAGATACAGTAGTGATATCAGAATATGAAAAACAAATTATAAAAGACAAATTACAAAATGAAAGTAATATAAGAATGTAATGCCCAAAATCTAAATCAGGTTCTGGGAAATAAATTGTTAATTGAAAAAGTAGATATACAAGCATAACAAATTATAGTGTTGTCACCCATGTTGGCTCCTTCCTGTGATCCCAGCATTTTGGGAGTGAGGCAGGAAGGTCACAAGTTTGAGGCCAGCCTCATCAAATTTTGCAAGACCCTGTTTCAAAATAAAAAGTAAAAAAGGGGTAGGAATGTAACTCAGTGACAAATCTCTCCTGGGTTCAATCCCCACTACAAAAAAATAAAATGTGGAATTAGAACACTTAAAAAAATCAACATAGAAATTAAAAAAAAATAAACTTGTGAAAGGTATGAAATAGTAACAATAATTTAATCTCACAATATTTAAAAGTATGAATCATTTTACTAGCAAAATTAAAATAAAAAGGGTAAAAAGTAGAAAATGTTTTCATAAAAAACACCCATTTTAGTTGAAATATGCACAACAATATATTGTGCTCTAACATAACAGCAATTTTAACAAACACCAAATTGAAGTTGATCATTTCTAGTAATCTACCAATTCACAAAGTCCAATACCTGGGAAGAGATAACTTAAATTGTTCATCAAGTTTTGCCAGATTCAGTATCCCCAGTCAACAGAGCAATAAGGAACAATGAATGGACTTTGGAATAATGTGAGTACAATCTGGTGAAAGATCTTTGAAGTTGCCTAAAATGTCTGCTATAGTTTGGATATTGATGGTCCAAAGGCCTGTGTGTTAAAGGCTGAGTTGCTAGCTGTGGCACTACTGGGAGGTGGTAGAACCTTCAAAAGGCAGGGACTAGTGGAAAGAAGTTGGGTCATCTGGTGTGTGTCCTTGAAGGGCTCACTGGGCCTTGTTCCTAGCTCTTTTTGCTTTCTGGCTGCTATTAGGTGAATTGCCTCCTCTAACATGTACTACTGCCCATGTACTGTGCCACTACAAGTGCAAAGAAATGGCCAAAGGACCATGGATCAAACCTATAAACTATGAGTGAAAATAAATCTTTCCTCATAACAAATCCATTATCTCAGGTAAATTAACACAATGTTTCTTTTGACTTGTTAAATTAGATTTCTCTTCTGAAACATTGATGGGTAAATGGACCAACTTATTGCTGCTTAGTCATGACACTGTTCAAAATAGAGAGTTGGAAGTTCCCTTTATATCTATAAAGAAAATGAGCTCTGTGAGCACCCTGCCTTCCCACTGTATGCTGAAGCAAGGCTATGAACTACCTTTGGGCCAGAAAGATAGGAATAAGGCTGAGGGGCTTAAGCTGACCTGCTAACATTCGTTCAATCAGAAGCCATTGGGAAAAGGTACCCCAGCAGCAGTATTTGTTGGATTTTAATGAAGAACAGAAAGATGAAATATATGGAGCTGAATCTTGACCTGCTTCTCCAGTGATCCATGAAATGGGCACATCTTACATAATTCTCAGCAGAAAGCACATACACAAGAGAATTAGGCACTGGAAGGTCAGGCAAATTGAGGACATCTGAAGTGATCATCAACTTGAGAAGCAGAAATAACCAGCAAAAAGACAACTGCAATCTCTCCGAGTCAGGTCAAGACATTTGACCATTCCTGTCACATTAGAGAGGGAGCTGGCATAGAGGAGGCAGAGAAAAGAGTTATCTTCGAGACCACCCATGTCCAAGTACTCATGAAATTACAAGAGCTGTTATCACAGATGGGAAATGTCAAAAAAGCTTTGAGTAAAATTTGAAATTGACATTTTAAAATGAATAAGTAATAGAATAAACTAATAATGCCATAGCTGAAAAGTTGTGGCATTGGTCCAAGAAGAAGACAAGAAAGATGCTATTGAGGAAAAAGGGAAATCTCATAAGAACATAGCTGGGGCAATTATTGGAAAAATTTAAAATGCTATCCTATTAAAATAACAACATGTCATAATTCCTTAATACATCAGTTACTGTACTTTCTATACTCAGGTTAACATTACTGTGTTCTGTCTTTCTGGATAATACCATGGAACAGAAAGCTCTGTTTTCTATTAAAGTCTGTGGCATACCCAGAAATGGTCATATCCATAAAGTAGCATATTGGACAACACATTCATTCAAAACATGTTTTTCTCATTGCTTCATATGTGTCAAGCCCAATTCTGAGATAATAATCTTAATAATAGGCAAACAGAGTCAGACAGGTCCATGGTCCTGAAGAGCTACGTAATTCTGGGAACAGACCATAGTTGAGGAAGAACTGTACAAAGAGCTGTGTTGTAAATAAAGTAAATAATGAAACGTTATGGGGTAGGTGGATCAATCTGTTCCAATAAATGCATGGAAAGCTCTTCTGGTAGTGACAGACGGAGAGAAGAACAAGTCAAGACAAGCTAAATTTCTTGAGACACAGATTCTGAACTGGCACACATTTATAACTTATATTCCATTTCATTTTCTGAAATACATAGGGGAGGCCAAAATCAAGGACTCAGGAAAAAAAAAAAAACTCCTGCCACTTCATGGAAAGGACTGCCAAGTTCAAAGAGAAACAATATAAACAACACAAAGAGGTTAATAACAGGGACCAAAAATTCAAATGAAGAATCCTGTATTCAAACATCACCTCTATATTCAGACATCACACCAGTATTCACACATCCCTTAGACAATCACATGGGAACAAAGAAGGTCATTTCACTAAGAGAAAGTGATCAGTTCATCAAGAGAATGTGACAATCCTAAACATTTATGAACCTAACAACAGACTTTTCATAATACTATTGGGCTAAACACCAATCAGTGGCTAGGAAAGCTTGCAGAGTGACAAGAAGGTCTCTGAAAGACTGTGGTGATGAGGGAGATGTAGAAGGGGAGATAGCTGGCCACTTGGCTTATCTCCAGTCCCTGGGAGAGGCACTGAAGAGAGAGTGACCTTAGTTGTAAAGTAAAGGAATATGCTCATACAACATCTGAAGAAAGCCACCTGCACAGTGTGTATGCAACCTATCATATGAATACTCCCCCAGGTTGAAGGCAAGCATGGCCCTCCATTAAATTCCAGCCCACCATCACCCAGGAGTGAGTAAGTAATGAAATGTCCAAGACCTTTTTGTTGAGTCCAACCAAGTTCTTTCTTTGGAATTTGAAAACAGCATCCTTGAAGCATTTGTAGCCTTTGGGTTGAACGATTACATGAAGCAAAAACAGAAATTCCAGCAAAGAGAATAGACTACCCAAAACAAACAAAAAACAGAACAAAATCAATCAGCTACTACCAAAAAAAGTGATTCATAAAAGAAAAAAAGATCAATTAAAGGGATTCATTAAAATTAAGACTTGGAAATTTCTTAAGACAGGAAATAGAATGAGGAAAAATAAATTTAACTCCTAATTTTGATGAAGGAGTATGTCAAGAACTCTGAAATAATAATCATTCATAGGTTTGTATAAATAAACTGAAAAAAAGTAATCAAAAATATTTAAAGGAACAACCCAATAAATAGAACTAAAAAAATTTAAAATGACCCTTTACCAAAAATGACAAATAAACTCATGAAAATATATTAGACACCTTTAATCATTGGGGTAATTAAAATTGATAACATAATGAGAAGCCACTATAACCTTTCAGAATATTTAAAATGAAAAAGACAAACCACTGAGGATATGGATCCAATGAAACTCTCCTATTCTACTGATGAAAATGTATAATGAACAATCACTAAAACAGTTTGGTATTTCCTTTAAAATGTAATTATACAAGGCTAGGGCTGTAGCTCAGTGGTGGCACACTTGCCCAGCATGTGTGAGGCCCTGGGTTCAATTCTTAGCACCACATATAAATAAATAAAATAAAGGTCTATCAACAACTTTAAAAAAAGTATTTAAAATGTAATTATACATTATAACCTATATGTTCAATTCTTTACCTGAGAGAAATCAAAATATATGTCCAATTGAAGAACTACATACAAATATCCTTAACAACCTTATTTGTAACAATCCCAAATGGAAAACTACCAAAATTTCCATCAACAAATAAACTGGTATCGAATCAATGTTCTACACTCAAATAAATGGAAATTGATTACTGAAATAAACAAACACATGAAAAATTTAAAAATAACTATGCTGAATCAAAGCAGTCGGGAAAAATAGTATATAACCTTGTGATATAAGATTCTAGAAAATGTGAACCAATGTATAGACACTAATGTATAAAGCCACAGAGACTGACCACAGGGAATAGCAGGAGAAAGAAATTATTTGGGAACAACAAATATGTTCATCATCTCGATTGTGAAAATGTGTTCAGAACTATAAACAAATGTTAGTGCTTATGAAATTACTACTTTAAAAGTATAGTTTAATTTATGTCATTATAATTTGCAGGGCTGTCATTAAAAAGCCTTAAATGTGTCTCAATTTTAACTAAATGTTCAGTACTTTAAAGAAAACAAATGTCTTATAATGTAAATAATTCTAGTAGAATTTTTGTAATCAGTTTAGTTCTTTTCTAAAATTGGGAAGTTCATATTAATTAGACAATTATCTCCTTGAGATGAAGAGTTTCTCTAAGAAAACTCAAGAAATTCTTGAACTGGGTATATAGCTCAGCACTCAAGCACTTAGCTCTCCTTTGTTCATTTCCCAGTACCAAAACAAACAAAATTACCTGGAGGTAAAATAGTTTTTATTCATTTAAAAAGTGGAGTGCCAAAAGAAAGCTCAAAAGGAAAATTCACTTCAATTGATAGAAATGAAATAGACTGGGAAGCTAATAACAATCTAAGAGGAATATTTTAAAGTATAGATTCTGTAGAAAATATTTATATTTAGAGAAAAGGCTTGGAATTCAATGTGAAAATTCAGATTTTTTAAAATTAAAACCATAAGTGCTGATTTAATATTGAAAGATATAGTACTTATTTGAAGTCATACTGAATTTTGCACAATTTGATTTCTATATAGATGACTATTTGACTATCCGAAGTATCAAATGTAAAAAGCCATATATAACGACAAAAGTGGGCAGAAATTATTAATGAGCCAGGTGCAAAAATTAAGACCCATCACTTCTAAGATATTCTATTAAAAATTAGAAAATACAGCTATAAGATTTTACAACATATGTTTAATTATTTCGAATTCGTTACTATTATACTATCACTTCATTAATGACCTCACAGGATTTCCTGTCCAATCACTGTGTTTATTAAATGAACCATCACAGGCAAAAACATCCTAGAGCACCAACACCTGCAATAAGCTGGTTAGTACAATACACATTCTCAATGTTTACTTCATTCACCATTTGGGGAATTATCATTGTACTTGAACAAAGTTGTTAGTTTTTCTTCAGAGAGAATGAACAATGGAAGAAAGAACAACCTGCATATCTGTGAAAAGCTTTAAGTATGCCAAGGAAAGGTAATAACTCAAGCCATTCTGAAATAAAACCTAACAGTGTTGAATTTCCTTAAATGTCTTCCCTTATTTGAAAAGTTTCACTTCCCACAGATTTTCTATCAGTGATGTTTTCCTGTTGCTAATAAAAATTTAAAACTACTGCTTTCTGTGAGATGGGTGAACATGGTAAAGGTCTTAGGGATTGGGGGGTCACATGTAACTCCTGAGAAGCTAGGCTTCCTGGACACAGGGCCATTCCCTCAAGCACCAACCTCACCAGTAGTGTTCTCTCCCATCTGGAGCCCTTTCTATTCTACACCTAGTAACATACTTCTTTCAGTTATCACATATAAGCTCACAGGATTTCACACAGTTCATACTAATTAGTCATATATGAATATTTTTAATATTAAATTGGAAGTGGTGGCATTTTTTCTTTTTTGCCTTTATAATAGTTTTGTAATTTTAAAACTATCTTTATTTTGGCATTTGAAAAATGAACTAGATAGGTCCCAATGACTTTCTTAATTTAGAAGTGGAATTCCCAGTAATGCAAGCACTCCTGGATCCTTATATATTTGTTGGAAAAGATACAAATGTATATAATGTTTCTAAAGAAAAGTACCACTGTTGTTTTGTGGCCGTACTCAGAGAAAGAGTCAGGAAAATCATTTCATATTGCTGCCTTAGTACTGATTTTTTCAATGCAGTATACATTTCCTTTGTTTTCTTTTAGTGAAGTTGTCAACTAATAAGACTTTCTTCTGATACCTTTGATGTATGATGCTAATTTCTTTTTTACATGAGCATTTGCTCCTAATTTTAATTAATAACTTCTTATGAAAAGGGAGTGAAAATGTTGACAAACATAAGTCAATAATTTGGTAATTTTTTTTTATCTAATAACAAAATTTTTCTCAATAAACTTCAGTTTAATTATTTATCCTTGGAGAGTTCATGAGATCTACTAATGATATTGTATTAATTAGAATTAAATCTTTCATCTTGTTTATGAATATATATAAAAGGCAAATTCTGAAATGTTGACCATCTGGGAAAACAGTCAAGCTGCCACAAAAAAATTAAGATATTTTTCATGAAATACTACAATTCCATCGCCACTAGACAGTAAGTACAAAAACACATTCATTGCTATTACATTAAGGAGAATTCTCTCAAAGTAGTACCACATTCTCCTTTCAGAATTCTTAAATATTTTGGTCATTAGCCCTTTGAAGTAATATTCATTTAAAAAGACATTCCAAATGTTGAACTCTCTTTAGCATTTCATTGTTGGTATGATAATAATTAAATTATAAGCAGATCATTTAATTGTGTTTAGCATCTGTTTCAAAAATCATACTGCCTTCCAATGGAAGCCAGATATCCATCATTAACATACACACACACACACACACACACACACACACACACACCAAAAAAAAAAAAAAAAAGAAAAAAACCCTCAATGGAAGGAGGGATAAATCAAATAATCTACTCCATATCTATTAAGATTTTGCATATGTATCCTAGGATATGTGGAATATTGGAAGAAAAGAAGAAAGAAAGGAAGGAGTTCTGTTTGAAGAACAAAGATTCAAATGGCAAATACCATAAGGTACACTTACACTTAGGAAGGAGATAATAATGTCCACAGTGAAATACTGAAAATTATTTTAAGATTAACTGTCAAATTAGTTTTCAAATCCTTAGTTATGATGAATTATTTGAATATCTGTATCTATATAATTTAATCATATATTTTATAATATATACATATAATATACATACATATTATATATTATATGTATAAATATATTCCTATAATAAAACTAACTGCAAATTATTCAAATAGTATTGAATAGAATGGCATGTGTGTATTATTTTACAGGGACTATGTTAATTAGTAGTTTCCAGAGTATGATAAATATGCAATACATTTTTGCTACTTCTACGTCATACCTTAATAAACACGCTTTTTTACATTGCTGAAAGTTCAATATTATCTGAAGGTAGAAATAAAACCTGAAAACCTACTGAAAATTGAGTCTTTGGTTCACATAAATCCATTTTCTAGTAATTTTTAAGTAAAAGACAACCTAAATTTTAGTTATCATTTGCTTCTCTACATCCTTTATTACAAGAAATATAAGTTACTTACCAATTTTTAAGAAATGCATTTTTAGTGTTTAGCTTGGACAATAGTTAATATTTTGCTGAATGAAACAACAGCTAGTACTAAGGAGAATTTTCTGAAGTACTCTCTTAAGTCAGTAACACTGTACCAACAACCCCCAAAGAAAAAATTTGTGCGCGTACACACACACACACACACACATTTTAGATTTATTTTATGAATATGTTCTTTTCTCTCAGATTCTCTTAATAGAATTTATCTTAAAAGATCAATATCTAATCCTTTATTAATTACTTTTGAATTTTATTCCTTAAGCACAGATGCTTTAATAAAATTAATGAATAAAAAGACAGCTAACACCGAGGACAATATTTCCACTAGAGGTTTTATGCTATGTTTAATTGTTAAAAAAATAAAAAAGTTACACATTAATACCTTCCTAAAACTAACACCTCATTTGTATTTGACCACCTCATTTGTATTTCCAGATATATAGCAAGAATCTGTAAGTGTATCTGTAAAGAAGCAGATAGCAAATATTTTATACTATGTAGGCCATAGAGTTTCCCACACAACTACTGAATTCTGCTATTTATTTTCAAAGCCTGGAAAGATAACATGCAAACAAATGGACGTGGGTGTGTTCCAAAAAAACCTTCACTTACAAAAATAGGCTGTGATTGGCAAGCAGGCTCTCAAAAGTTTCCTCTGATTGATCATAATCCATAGTAAATACCTAGGTGATTGCTTCCTAATAATACAAACAGATAAAGGATTAAATTTATGCCAACATTGTTTTATTATATTAGTAATGTTTCTTTTTGATTCTTTTAAGTTAATGTTTTGTCAGAGTTGTAAATGTCTATGAAAGCCTCAATTTGTATCCTACAAATCACTATGTTGCCTCAGAGCTGTTTTACTGCAATGCTAAATCCTCTGTGGTATTTCTCTGCCTCTTAATAGATCCCTGAACTGCACTGGATACTAATATCCTACATTCTAAAGAAAGCTGCTTTAAACTATGAAGGCATCACCTCTGGGGCCCTACTAAGAGGTGGCAGTACTATCCCCACATCCAAATCACTATTGCTCCCCCAACCCAATCTTAATCTCTGTAAGTAGGATTCACTGAATTAATTAGCACATCTAGTCTCTCTCCATTAATCAATGATCTCTATTTTACCATAGTTTAATTACTTCATATAATTTAACCTATTTTCCCTTTCTACTTGGAACTATGAATATAGATTTCTCTTGAGGTGTTGATATTATACATTTCAAGTTTCCCTTGAATACATTTTAATTCAATTACTGAATTATTGTTCAGATATTTTTCCCTTTTTATTTTTCAACATTCTTCTACATTTCATTCCATTTTTATTTTGAATAAAATTTGGAGTCATTTCTGCTGATTTAGAAGCGGCAAAACAGTAACAATTGAATGTGATTTGTTCATAACTCTCAATTAACATTTGTATCTTCCAAATATCTAAATTTCTCATCCAAGAACTCAATAACCTAATTATTTTACTCTTTTTTACATCACTAATAAAAATTTTGTGATTCACTGCATTAGTTTGAATATGTTCATCCAGATTTTCTATAAAGAATATATATAATTTAACATTAAAGCAATATTTCATCAAGACCAAGTTATTCTATGAATCAAATATGGGTCAATTAAGAGAATACATTAATATATGACATATTCATGAATAGGTAAGTAGGGAAATTTAATGGTCATCTAAATAAAAAAAAGGAACTTATGATCAAATATGAAAACTCTCAATAATTTGCCTCAGTAGTGTGTGTTATTTGCTATTTATTTTAAAGGATAATTTTGAAAATTGCATAATTAAATATAGAATTTCATATGCATGGCAAATTGGTTCACATTAACAATCTATAATTACATGGAATACACCCACATTCAATTAGACTTTAAAAAGAGTAGGCTCTTGGTCATAATGCGATTATTAAATTAATTGAGAATAAGCTCTTACATAATCCATTTATTGCAATTTTAAAGTTTAACAAATTAACTAATCTTTTTATACTTAATTGAATTAAAATTATTAGTCAACATTGATACAAAGAACATAGGCTTCTTTGGTTCATTTGGATACAAAATAGCCAATCCTGTATAGCAGCTTACTTCAGAGGAATATTAGAAGTAAGACAAAGAAATGAAGGGATATTAATCATTTTAAGAAAATGACCAAAAGTACTATGATTCTATTATAGAATTCTGTCCAAGACAATGGGTAATTATCTCTGTCCAACACAAAAGATTTACATCGTTCAAGAGATCTTCATGATTTTTTACTGTAGTTATTTTTAATATTATCAAATAATGGGAATTAATCATGCTTTTTCCTTATCAACTGCTGAAGATGAAACAGATTTTATGCTCCCAAAGTTGCCATCAGTTGTTGCTATTCCATCCTTCTTTATGTGGTGATAGTCTTTGTAGAACAACAAGAAACTGGAAATCTCCATTCCTCTAAACTTATCACTGCACCATGGTTTTTCATGCTTTTAAAACTGAGATTACCTTTTCTAGTTATAGACTAACATTTGTAGTAATTCCATATTTATTGAGACTCATTCTCAAAACAGATGGTTTCTACTAAATTCAGATTGAAAATAGTAATCAGTTATCAAAATTTATTTTTCACACAAAATCATGATGGAAAACTATAAATAATAGTAAAAATTTTCCTTGTAAAGTACTACAACCAAAATAGAAGAAAAATCGAGTACAAAAATTTCTTCTTTAAAAGGCCACAGGCATAACTGAGAACACAAGAAATTTCTTAAAATTGTATTATGTCACTGTCTCAAAGAACTCTAAAATAAGAATCTCTCCCCATCACCATAATATATACTCTTATTTTATATACAATACATATTTATATATTTTATATGACATATATATATATATATATATATATATATATATATATATATATACACACACACACACATATATTTACCTTCAGAATACTGTTCCAGAAAATAGTAGTAATTGTAGCTATAACCAAAGTTAAAATGCTCTTTTTGCATAAAAGATACAATTTATCTTAAATAAACATTTAAAGTGTATTTACATCATATACCCTATTCTTAAACCCTGAACCACCTATCTCTTTTTCTCTATCAATTTTTACATTGGTTTTTATATACTCTATTACTGGAAACTTAAACTCTGTAGTCCTTCTAAGTATACTTCTATACAGCTTAGATGTGAGAATATCCTAAAATAACTTATTCAATGTTCATATAGAATATATGCAATCAATCATACCACTGTAGTTTCAATGCTAGCTCTGAATATAGAGAAAAAGCATATAACTTCAAATCAGCTCCTGTATTTTATAAGTATCATATTTTTTTTAGTTAAGTATGTGGGATTAGGCCCCAATTTCCTTAATAAGACTTCTTTGGCTCAAAAATTAAAAACAAGAATCAATAAATGAGATGGACTCACGAGAAAAAGTTTCTTCTCAACAAAAAAAAAAAACAATCTGTGGGGTGAATAGAGAACCTACATATTGGGAGCAAATATTTACCCCTCTCACATAAGACAGAGCACTAATCTCTAGGGTATATCAAGAACTCAAAAAACTAAACATAATAATTATAATAATAATAATAATAATAATTATTATTATTATTATAATAACTGAATGAATGGGTCAAGAACCTGAACAGACACTTACAAGAAGATGATATACAATCAGTCAACAAATATATGAAAAAAATGTTCATCATCACTAGAGAAATGCAAATCAAATCAAAACCACTCTTAAGATTTCATTTCACTCCAGTCAGAATGGCAGCTATTATGATGACAAACAACAATAAGCGTTTGCGAGAATGTGGGGTGGGGGAAAGGTACACTCATACACTGCAGGTGGGAGCAAATTGGTGCAGTCAACATGGAAAGCAGTATGGAGACTTCTTGGAAAATTGAGAATGGAACCAACATTTGACCGAGCTATCCCTCTCCTTGATCTGTACCCAAAGGACTTAAAAACAGCATACTACAGGGACACAACCACATTAATGTTTATAGCAGCACAATTCACAATAGCTAAACTGTGGAACCAACCTAGATGCCCTTCAGTGGATGAATGGATAAAAAAAAAAAAAAAACGTGGCATATATACACAATGGAATATAACTCAGCAATAAAAGAGAATAAAATTATGGCATTTGCAGGTAAATGGATGGAGTTAGAGAAAATAAATCTAAGTGAATTAGCCAATCCCCCAAAAAACAAATGCTGAATGGTTTCTCTGATAAAAAGAGGCTGATTCATAGTGGGGTAGGGAGAGGGAGCATAGGAGGAATAGACAAACTCTAGATAGGAAAGAGGGTGAGAGGGTATGGGAGGAGGTATGGGGTTAGAAATGATGGTGGATGTGATGGACATTATTATCCAAAGTACATGTATGAATACATGAATTGGTGTAAATATACTTTGTTTACAACCAGAGATATGTGTAATAAGAATGATAATGTATCCCACTGTCATATATAAATAAAAAAATTTAAAAAACTTTTTATATTAAATAAAATATTAAGAGAAAAAAGAACGTATAACTTCAAATCATCCCCTAAGTTTTATAATTATCATAATTTTATTAGTTATACAGGAATACATTATTAATTTTATTAGTATGATGATTATCATTTACTCTTTAATATGCACATATTTATTAAGTACAATATTTTACAATTATATTATACTGCATTTTTATAAAATTAGGACAGTTTTCTTTGCTAAAGGTTTGACATTAAACCTTCAATGCACAACAAAATATATTAGTGAGCAAATTACTCCAACTGTTCCCTGGTGCTATTTGTGGGTTGTACATGGAAATAATCACACTTTCTTCAAAAGACTTGAATCCTACTTATTGCTATGGAAAAGAGGTTAAATTTATAAAAATGACTTTTAATGTTTAATTAGGAATGTATATTCAGTTCAGTTTGTGTTTTCATGGAACATTTATACATGTGTTAACTGCTTGTTGGATGATCAAAAAAGATAATTCTCTATTACCTGCACTGGATGGAGCTTAATATTGCTACTTGCACTCAGAACCTTTACCTTGTTAATTATATAACTTTTACAAGTGTGCTATCATGACTTTGTCAAGCTTATATAACACATGTATGCCAAGACTTTTAAGAAACAGTTGTGTCTTCTATGAGGTTAGTTTTACATTCATTGGAAGGCCATAGATGATAATGGAGATGAAAAATGTATGCTTTGGAAACCAGGCACACCTAGAATTCTTATGTGAATGAAAAACAAACTTCTGTATATTAAGATTCTAGGATTTAGAATTTGATTTTGTTACCTGAGCTCTTAAGTAGTACCCTAACTCAAGTATTAAAAATACATATGGCTATGCCCTTCAACTGACATGTAAAAAAAACTTGAACTATGACATTAAGCTCAGTAATCAGGGGGCTAGCGATATAGTAAACTTAAGAGGAGGCTAAATAAATGCAAACCTCTATTATGTAATAATAATATTTTTGGAAAAATCTTGAGCTGGAAAGCAGGCTAAGAGTATGGGGTGTGTGTGTGTGTGTGTGTGTGTGTGTGTGTTTGTGTGTGTGTGTGTGTGTGTGTGTGTAGAATGTTACTTGATATATGTTTAAGAAGATACTTTCAGGAAGAGAAGGTCCCAGGCAATAATTAGCTATGCTGCTAGTGGAAAGAAGAGCAAAAACAAAAACAAAAAAGGAAAACTGGAAAGAATTGAACATGAGTTGATTCAGGATGATAAAGGATGATATTTTTCAATATCAAACAGAAAAAAATAAGAAAAATAGTGTTTAAGATGACCCGAACTTAGCTGCATTAAGTTAAAGGAGGAGTTTGAGTAAAGCAGCAAATGGGTAAGTTAATAAATGGAGCACATCTAACAGCTATGGACTTGGTATGTGGATTCTGGCAAATAGAATTGACAAATATATCAAAAGGATGCCATGAATTTTAAGAAATCTTACTGCCAACAAATCATGAGTCTAGACTAAAAGAGGCTACAGAGTAAAACAATTCATGCACTCCAGAAATGGATGAGCATTATGATAAAAGCTTCTCGCCCTTCAATATATCAGAAATGGTCATGATGATTAAAAAAAAAAAAAAAGCTCACAAAGTGGAGCCAGGAGACACTGAGGACAATGCATAATAGTCTACCACTGAATCAGCATTCAGAACCTCATAGTGCCTGCCCCATAGGGTCCATCATTGCTAAGGTGCAGTCACATCTGTGTGTTCCCCTTTTCCTCATTTGACTTATTTTTAATTCTACACATTTATGAGGTACAGTTTAATAGTTTAATACATGTATATATTATAAAATAATAAAATTAGGAAAATTAATATTTCCATCTCTATTAACATTTTTTTTTAAAAAATTTAACATAATTTGGACATACTTGTGTAGCAAAATGTGATTATTTCAATAATTTAATATGTACTGATCAAATCAATGTAATCAAGATTTCCATCTCCTTATCATTACTTTGTGTTTGAAGATATTGAGATCCACTCTAGTAGTTACACATAAAATATGTAAGTTTACTATGAATTGCAGACACCCCACTGTGCTGTAGAACACTAGAACTTCTTTCTAATTGTGTTTAGGTGCCTGTTACCAAAGTTTGCTTTATTCTTCTTCCCCCCATTTTTCCCTACTTCTAGTAATCACTATTATATATTCCAAGTGATTTTGTTTTTAAATATCCATATAGGTGAGAGAACATTGTGTGTTTACCTTCCTGTATCTCATTTAGTCACTTAACATAACCTCCAGCATTATTCCCCTTTCTTCCTGGGAATATTCTATATTTTTTACACTATCGTATATTTTATGTTAGTAATAGATGGCTTGTCATTTATTTGTGCATCCCCAGATGACAAGAAGACATATTTAAACTGGATAGATAAAACACTGCATTATCAGACATATGAAGGTGAGTGTGTCCATTTTGTAAGAGAGGAGGCAGACTGTTTCAAAGATGAACAATTTTATAGAAAAAATTAGACTTTCTCATCCATGTTTGGAAACTATTGTTGAAAAGTGATTACTGAGCAGGGACATCATTTAAGAATATCCTACTCCCTATTTACAGCCAGGTTTGGTCATGTATTAATTCTTACTGTTGGTTTGTTACAGAAAGAAATCTGTGTCTCTTCAAATACGAATTGATTAAAAGGAACGTGTGTTTCCTACAGTCTCTGAGCTGGACACAGACCACTTCCAAGCTCTCAGGGATAGCTGCCTTAAGAAATGCAAGAAGTCTGGTCCCCAAGTCACTGCATGAAGGGGAACTACCCACCTGCCAACCAGGATACTAATATAAATTCTTTGGTAAATTTCTTATGCCTCTTAAGTTTTTTCTGTATTTAAGGACTGGGCTGATGCAACTAATAAATCAACAAAGGAAAAGGAAAAAAAAAAGTAAAGAAAACAGAATGTGAAATTCCCAGACAAATTAGCCTATGTTAGAAATCCAAAGGACATTATAGACAAAAATGCTTAGAAATATGGTCAATATCCTCAATAAAAATGAGGAGATTAATTTTGACTCAAAATCTATTTCAATATGATTTGAAAATCTATCAGAAATAATATAAATCCATAAAAGAGAGAAATGAATTACAAAACAGAGTATGCAGAGCAGAAACAATAAGAGAATCAAAAAAATTAAAACCAATGAAGGTAAAAATGCCTCAATAGATACAATAAACTCTTTTCTAGGTGCTGTCAAAAGTGAAAATTCATGAAAATTGGTACTGGGATTGAAATATTCAAAATAGAATTTCAAAGAGGATAGAGTGAAAGTGTTCAAAAAATCTTAATAAGAATTCTAGAAAAAACAGAAGAAAGCAATACCCCTCACACACACACAAAAAAAAACAAAAAACCCACAATAAGCAGGAGGAAAAGTAAACATACATCTTGATACATCATCCTGAAAATGAAGAACAGCAAATACAGATCCTACAGAAGATCTCAGGAGTAATAACTGTCAGGACAGCAGCACATCATTAAGCAGCACATTGTCATAGAAAAGGAGTACTTTTTTCAGAGTACTCAAGAAAAAACAATTCTAACCTAGTATTCTATGACCAAATAAGCAATCACTGAGCAGGGAAGGAAAACAAAGGGCTTTTTGTGCATGTGTTTTAGGAGGTGCAGATTGGATCCAGGGCCTAACAGGTGCTCCACCTCTGAGCAACACACACAGCCCTAAAGATATTTTTAGATATCCATTAAAGAGCATATCCACTCACAGAATCCTGCTAGAAGAACTACCAAAGAATATACTTCAGTGAAAAGAAAAGGAGACATTCAGAAAGGTGATGAGTTTAAAAATTGTTAATATGTCTTTGTGTAACTAAGTATTGACTCCACACAGCTAATAATGTGTGTGTGTGTGTGTGTGTGTGTGTGTGTTTTAAAGATAAAATAAAATTCTAGGCAATATTCACAAGGAAAGTCACAATTCCAGTGTGTTGCAAGGTAGTTCATGCTTGGAAAAAGAACAGATATTAGATCAATTTATCCCTTTCCAGAAATATATGTGCTCAAAATATTTTAAAATTTAAGCATAACCCCTATAAAACATAATTTATAGTTTTCAAGCCAGAAAAACAATATAGGGAGTAAAATTAATGTTAAATATTATTTAAATAAGTTCATAAATATTTTCATTTCAAGACAGTTTATATTTTGACCTATTTTTAAAATTGTGATAAAGAACAAAGAATAATGTAATTATTCCCCTTTACTGTGTCTCACTTAGCAATAATTCCTTCTATTTTTAGATTCCTTTAAACTTCTTGATTTCATATTCTTCTCAAGTCAGACGAAAGCCTGGAATTGCTTCATGACAAATCATCTGTGTTTGGAATCGAAGGTCATATTGCAAGAGTTTATATTTACTATGTGAAAGCCTTTCGAAAACGAAAATACTATTTGGGCCAGGAAGTCTGCCCTTTTTTTTCTGATCCCAATCTCACCTTCCAGCTTTTCATCATATCCTCAAACCCCCTTATTTAATGCTAGCAAATCCTGGCCTCTCAAATGTCTTTATGCTTTCTGCTTCCACAGTCATCTTTGATACCATGATTAGACAGAAGATCATAAACTCAGAGTATAAATGTTTCTGAACTGCAGCAGAGGACTGTGCCATGAAGCCTTTATAACAACACTCTTCAGAAGATCAAATCAATAGCTAAGTCACTAAAGGCCTTGTATATCCCATTCACCTCTATGCACAATAATGCAATGGTCTGAGGAATGCCACCATCCTTTCCTCCTGAATTGTAAAGCAGCACTAGAAAGAAAATAAACAAATAAAACCATGTTCTTGAAAAAAGCAAAGGTTTTGAAAAATTCTCAATGTCTTAGAACTATAATTTCCATAGCTAAATATTATTTAATCATATCATGTTATACTTAAAGTATCCTTGTAGTATGTATGTATGCCCAACAGATATAAAACTCTAAACTTAAACTGACATTTCTTATTTAAAAAAAAATTTTTAGGTGATGCAGATAATTGTCAATTTTTATTTAACTCAAAGTAGAAATGCTACAACCTTAATGAGATTATCTTAAATTAATGTTCCAGAGGAGATTATTAGGGATTCATGTCACTTTAGGACTCAGACAAGTGAACAAAAATTGCATTCAACTTTGCATGTCATATCCAGTCATTTCTTATATAGTCTTAAAATAATCTTAGATATGTAAAGTGAAAGACTATTTGATGTAAATTAGCATTTCCAATGCTAGTCCAATCAACTTCATTTTTAATTCAAATCCTTAACAAGAATTGACATTAAGTAAAATAAATAAATTACAAATTATATGTCTAATATCAATATGCCCAGTATGACAGTTTCACTTAGGAACTTATGAAATAGAATTAAAATAGTTATCAAAAATAAATTGATTTGTAAGCCAAAATTATAATAATGCTTGTTAGGTACAATACAGTAACCTATATCCCTGCATTTTTTTTAAAATTTATCATATTTGCCATAATAAAGTTTCTATTTAAACTTGATTGATACTACAAGGATAAGAATACTTCTCATTTTGTGCTTCTAGAATTTGGATCTAGATGTGCCTTAATATTGGAGAAAGGCATCACTAATTCAAACATTCAGTGATATAATTCTTTAGGATACAATACAATAATTAATTATATAAACATGGTACTTATATATCATTCAGTAGATACAGATAATATAGATATATATGAATTTATTCAACTTTAAACCACCTTATTGTGTCTACTGCATAGAGCTCTCAAATTAATTCAAGCAAATTATGAAAGTATACAAAGCTTCACTGTAAATTTTTTTATTTGTGATCTTTATCTGCAAAGTTCCACATAAATCTGTATTTTTTCCATTATTCTTGGTAGCCTAAATTTCAGAATGGATGTGTCAATTCTGTCCTAACAATAAGTATATTGGACTACAGAAAATAAACAACAGCTTGAAAGGGGTCTTAAATAATGTGTAACAGACCTCCATTATTTTGGGCTTGGCAGACAGGAAATATTAATACAAAGTAAGAGCACCACTGATTGGAAGAGAGAGGAAGAAAGGGAGGGAGGAAGGAAAGGGAGAATAGAGGAAAAAAGAAAGGAAAAACTCACAACAGCCCATAGGAGAAACATCTGAGCTTCAATTCTCAGTCTAGGGTTGGTCACTACTGTAGGCCCCAGAAAAGGAAGCTCCGTTTTTAGTAATTTAGTGCCCAGTCATAAAATGACAGATGACAGTACTTTCTAAGGCCTTCCAGATCTATAATACTGAAACCCTCCTTGAAAGGAGCTTTCTTGTTTCATAGATGAGGATAAACAGTGCAGGGAGCAGCTCCACCAGAAGCTAAACCTTTACTCAGGAGAGTCCACGCTCAGTGCCACAGAAACATTCCCATCAACCAGTTTCCTACCCTTTATTACACAGGCAAGGTTGAAATACACCTCTTTTATTTGATAGCCAGGTTAAACATGCAAATAAACAATTAGTAAAAACTGTTAACATAGAGAAGAGAGCTGTTAACTCATTGAAAAGCCAGACATAGGACATTTCTGCTACACTTCGGAGGATCAATAAAATGCCATTGCAGAAAAAGGAAGAAAAGGGCAATGAGCAGCTAAATAAAATTTGAAAAAAAGGGACAGGAAAAGCACAGAAAAGTTTCAAAAATAATAAAAATAGAATAGCACACAGAATTATCCAAGGCTAGGAAAAGAACAGAACAGCGCCCAATTGTGAAGTCACTTGAATACTATTGGGAATAATCACTTTTAATATACATACCAATAAAGAAAAATACTAGAATAATTATCTGAAATAAAACACTCTAAAAGAGTATAATTAGGATGTAGACAGTAAGCAACCTTAGAACTTCAAAGATCCTAGATATAGAATTATAAGTGTATGAAGCCATTCTTAGACATCCAGCTCTGATAAATCTTCAAATAACTTTAGTTGTATTTAAGACCAAATAAGAACCGCCCCGTGAACCTAGTCCAGATATCCTGACTACAGAATTGTAAGCAAATAATTTGTACAGAACATAGGATGGTGTCACAAAAAAAAGTTTAAAAATGGGTCTCTATGTTAATCTCCAGGATATATAAAAAAATTCAACACCAGAAAATAAATAACCTAATCAATAAATGTGCTAAGGAACTGAACAGACATTTCACAGAAGAAATACAATAGATCAACAACTATATGAAAAAAAGTTTAACATCTCCAGGAATTAGAGAAATGCATATCAAAACTAAGATTTCATCTCACTCAAGTCAGAATGACAATTATCAAGAACATGAGCAACAATAAATGTTGGCTAGGATGTGGGGGAAAAGGTAAACTCATACATTGCTCATGGGACTGCAAATAGTTGCAACCATATAGAAAGCAGAAAGAGATTCCTCAGAAAACTTGAAATGGAACCTCCATTTGACTCAATTATCCCACTCCTTGGTTTATACCCAAAAGACTTAAAATCAGCATACTATACTGATGCAGCCACATCCATGTTTTTAGCAGCTCAATTCACAATAGCTAAACTATGGAACCAACCTATATGACGTTCAACAGATGAATGGATAAAGAAAATATGGTATATATACACAATAGAATATTACAAAGCCTTAAGAATGAAATTATGGCATTTGTTGGTAAATGGATGGAGCTGGAGAATATCATGCTAAGTGAAGTAAGCCAATCCCAAAATACCAAAGGCCAAATGTTTTCTCTGATATGTAGATGCTAATTCACAATAAGGGGAATGGTGTGGTTAGGGCAAAATAGAGGTACTTTGGATTATGTAGAGAGGGAGTGAAGGGAGGAGGCAGGGTATAGATGTAGTAAGTATAGTAGAATGAATAAGACATCATTACTATATGTACATATATTATTACATGACCGACATGATTCTACAACATGTACAACCAGAAGAATGAGAAATTACACTCCATTTATGCATTCTAATGTCATGAGTAAGTAATTAGAACAAATAAAAAAATTAGTCTCTGCATCCACTCAAATTCCCTTTTCTTTGCTAACAGCATGTCCTTATATTTAATTAAAACCATATGTGGTTATTTTCAGTATTACAAAATAACAAATAGATACAAAAACTTATTTTAAACTTTGTAAGCCATGGACGTAAAATTCAAGTTCAATCCTTATAGTTTCTGGCATATAGTACAAGAAGATGATGAAAATTTATACTATCCCAACTTCCTCATATTTCTGTAACCAGGTAAATAAGAATAAAGATAACAAGACATAAAAATAGACATGCAGAAGCACTGGACAATCTGAGTATGTTTATCATTTGTCCAAAATCACCTTTGCCAGACAATAAAGAAATATTAAGGCATATACAAAGAATAAAATTTCACACAACAAGCATGTCAAGTAAAAAGATATCTAGTCATCATGGTTGGTTACTTTAATCATGTGGTCTATGCCATAAAAATACAAATATAGTAAAAGCTAATCACATAAATCCTTGAATTATTGAACAATTTTTAAAATATTTTTAAAATTTGATTATTTTTAATCAATCAAAGCCTGTAACTTCTATGTACTTTAAAATGTGGCAAAACAGTATGGTTCCTTAGGTATATTTTATTCCAAGTTCTAATTGCCCTCCCATTCACTGAATAATTTTTCATATGTATAAAATATTTATTGTATTAAAAATATAGTAAAAAGTGTAAAGTATTTTATAAATCTATCCAGGATCATTTATGATTTATTTTTTCTCCATTATAAATCTTTGTTTTAGGTGAGTAAAAATTTTAGGTTCAATCTATATCGATAAATCTGAATGAAATATATTTGAGTGATTAAATAGTGGAAGAAGACTAGTTCATGCTTTATAAAATACACACTACTGACTTTTCATGCCAATATTAATGTTCTCCAACTATAAAACATGAGGATCACTGGAGCCTCTAGCAAACTTTTCAAGAATCAAGAACCCAAACATTTTATGAGTAGATAAATCCTTTGAAAGTTCATATATATTACCCATGACCCTTATATAAAAACAAGTATTTTTTTCCTTATTTATTTTCTCTGAATTTTTTAATGACTGTGAATATAGCATCAACCAAGATGTCAAAAAATTTAATATGGCACTGCCGGCAAACATCTGTATATAATTTATCTCTGAGAAGGAAATAACTCTAGTATGCTACAGTTTACCAAGAAAATAACTTTTTTTCTATATATGTGTTTTGTTTTTGAGTACTAAATACAAACATAATTGAATAGATGATCTTTATCAAGGGTATATAAAATCTTTATATAGATTCATTAAATTAATAAACCCTCATAAGATATTTCATATAAAAAAGGAAAAATGTCTCTCTTTTAAAATTACAGGTCTTTCATTATCTAACCCTGTGTAATGCTATACTTAACTAGCATTATGCAGTATTAATATATCCTAATACTTGGAACTTATACAAATACTGCTATTTTAATAAATAATTAATGTGTCATGTGGCTGGAAAGTGTACTTAATAATAACAAGGGATAAATTAATTTCTGAAAAGGTCAATACTCAACCTTCAACCTTCAAACACATAACACCTGTATAAACTAGCTTATTTTTTTTAAAAAAATAAAACACATGAATTACCCGTTTAAGTAAACTTAAATACTATTCTTTTATTATAATTCAACATGAAAAATGCAATCATTTTTTAATGGTGTTTCAACATGACGGTGTCTCTAAACCACCAACACCGGGACATCAGGCAAATCCTATTTTGAATCCCCATTGGTTTTTATTACTGTGGTTTATTTTAGTATTCTTTATAAAAGTAGGTGAAAACCACAATACATAGTGTTTAACTCCTTTATCAAAATAAAAATAATATATTTTCCCAGGAAGAAAAAACAGATTATACATTTTTCAAATAGATAATAGGAGTCGGTTTTTTCTGTAATTAGCTATTAGGAGCAGTATCAAAATGTTTACTATTTTCAAATTATTGTAGAACATGTTTACTTTTAAAAAATAATTAAATGCAAAATAAATTATTTAAATGTTCCTTCCCATGGCAAGAACGCTCAATTTCTTCATATCCTGTACTGCAGATACACCTTCCAAGAGGAACCAGTCAATCTCCATCTGCTCCACAATATAGTTTAGGAGTATCACGCTCTTCAGCACTCTTCACACAAGAGCCCCGTACTTCGACCAAAGAGGAAGAGTCGACTCTTGGGATGGTATCAGGAAATATGGCCAAGTTTCCAACAGTGAAAGGACACTTTTTGTAGAAAACACAAACAGAGACCAGGGCAATGCATGCCCCAATGTCTTGAAATGACAGATAAAATCCCTTTCTTTCTATAGGCCCCACTTCACGAATTTCGGTGTTGAGTTTGAGGATGCGATCACCTAAATCCATCTGGGTAAAACTCTCATCAGCAGCAATTGTGCCAATCTTTATATACTGGCTTGGCTTGAATTTAATTGCATGGGACTCATCTGATTCCATATAATACAGATTAAAGGTTTCTTTGCAAGTCCCCAAGACCCAAGGGATGCTGTTACAATCCCTTAGTGTAAACTTCATTTCCACATAAATTTTCTGAGCTGCATCACGTAAGATCCAGTTTGTTCGAAGCCAGTTGTTTTGGTTTGACTCCATTACATTGCATACCTGGTAAGTATGAATAGGCCTATTGTGTTCATCCATTTCAGTGATGGCATCCCACTGTGAAAAGAAAAAAAATTAAGTAATTATAAAATGATAATGGTGAAACGGAAACTTCCAAAAGTTTTAACAAAAAGTGAATTGAAAGGATACAAATGAAGCTGTTCAAAGCAATAATGCAACAGCATTTTAATCATGAGCCTCTGGTTGAAAGGATGGTTTCTGCAATTGACCATCCCTGTATGAATCTTGCCTTCTTACATATTAACTGCATGACCTACAACAACTTTATTTAATGTCTCTAATTTCCTTAAGTGTAAAATTAAACTTAATATTACCCATTTTATAGGACTGTTATAAAGTATATACTACATAAATACATAAAGAGCAGTTTAATTATTTCCTGTAACACTAAAAGAACATAAAGAAGCATTCATTATCTGATTAAAAAAAAAAAAAGAAAAGAAAACAATGAGACCCACGATATATGCTCTCTGTTTTCCCCATCTGTCCTCATATCCAATTTGCCCCACATCACATCATGATGTTTTTTACAGTATTCAGTAAAATATTTACATGGTTCTTTGGGGGGATGTTTACATGGAGAAAAGGGCCAGAAAAATCACACAAGAAATATGAAACTACTCAAAGACAGTATATAATGATACTTAAAGTTGTGCATTATCCTTGATGTCAAATTTGTGAAAAAAATTGTTTCTTCGATCATTGACAGAAAAAAGATGAGGAGGAAGAGGAGGAAGAAAGGAAGAAAGAGAAATAAAGAAATTAGAATTGGACTCAATACCAAAGCAATTGATAAATTTCATCTTAACCAAGAAGAGAGAAAATACTTTACATTAGATTTCTAAATTTGAATTTGATTTCCTAAAATAAGAAAATAAATTCAAGATTGGTACAACTGTAAAAGAATATGAAATTTACTAACATATCTGGAAATTGGGACCTGAGACAAGAATATAAGTTTAAGGCCTTACATACAAAGTGTATAAATATTTTTAAATAGTAAATCATACTTTAAATAAGATGAAAATTTAAATTTTTATATTCTTACTTTGTAAAGACAACTTCCTAACAACCTCAGATGCCAGGTCAATGCAAAAATACGTGTATTTTTTAGAATAGCAAGGGAAGTATGTGGTGGTCCACAGAGGGCTAGCCTCTAACTTCAGTCAGTCCTACTGCTGTTCCATTCCTTGACTCTAGCTCCATATCAATCCATGAGGGCTTCACCATATGGTGGGCTATAAGCCTTCAGGTACAAGCTGTGCCCCTTTCCTGCTACCCAAAGCTGCCAACTTTGGTCTTCCATTTAGCTTGAGATGAGCAGAACAATGCACAGTATTTCCATTGGAGGATGGACCTCAAAAGGACATGGAGTTCCTGAAGGAAACCTGAGCTTGAAAAAGAAATTATGGGGTTTTGACTATCTGTGGTCTTATGAAAGAGGATTTATGTGGCAAATCTCCTCATCCCTCAAGGTTAGAGCTTCATGAAGAGGAGTGAGGCCAGAGGAGAGAAAGGGCAAGATCAAGAAAAGCTCTAGACACAGAGCATGGCCTTCCTTTTCTGGGTCTAAAGATGACAGGAAGATAAAGAGTACCCCAATTTGGAATTTGAAAATATTATAATTATTCTTTTTTAACATGCAGAGTTAAATATAATATTTAAAGAACCCAGTAGGTTCTACCTCACTATTAGTCGGTTAATGTAAACATTTACTTCAAAACACTTTTAACTTCATAAAATATACTGTGAATCTTACAGGTCACTTGTTAATAATTAATGAATTTATTGTATGTGTCAAGTTCCATAAAAGTGTGAAAATGAGGATACAAGGCTTGTTCTCAGTGAAAATATTATTGTATCTTTAAAATAAAAAAAATAAGAAAATGTAACTGATAGCATAGGTTTGTTTATAAGTAACAATGGAATGGGATATATAATAAACATTGTATGTGCTCAAATGAGAACTTATTCATGAATTGGAGTGGTTTGGAAGGATTGGCAATGAAGAAGGCACTTGACATGCACCTTAAAGACTAAAACAATTCAGTAAGGCAGAGGGGAAGATGTTGAAGCTAATGTATAAAACTAATCTACATGCCTACACTTTGAGAAAACTTTAAGATTGTACCACAGATATCTAATGGATTAAATTTCAAAATTTCATTCAAAACAAATACATAATTCATTTTCTATGTGTATAGATAAAGGTAGAAATTAGAGAAACATACAAATCATACCACCATTAATTCTGTCATTAATTTGACAATTTGCTTCAGCTGCATTGCAGTCACTGAACCCAAAATATTCTAATTCCTTAATCTCCTGATACTAATTTTTTTTCAAATATGTTTTATGTTGGAATAAAATAGTATACTCATTGGCTGTAATTTGGATCTGAAATATCTCCACCATGTTAAAGACTTGATTGCTAATCTGTAGCACTTTGGGGAGACTGGCCGAATAGAAGGAAATTAGATCACTGGGAGAGTGTTCTAAAAGGAGATATTGGTTATACACACACACACACACACACACACACACACACACACACACACACACACATCCTCTCTTTTCCCTTCATGACTGCCATGAGGTGAGAAGCTCCTCTGCCACATGCTCATTCCATTATGTACTGTGCTGCCACAGACCCAAGGGCAGTGATGTCAAGTGATCATGAACTGAAACCTCTGAAATAGTGAGCCAAAGTAAAACTTTCCTTCTTATAATTGGATTATCTCAGGTATTTGTCACAGTGAAAAAAAAATCTAACACACCATTATATAAAAATTTGCTAATATACAATGTAGAAAAAAACTTAGTAAACCAAACCATACATTTGCAAATCATTTCTGTTTTTATGGCCAACATAGGTAGGACAGAGATTCTTTTGTCTTGATTTTTTAAGCCCTTTCTTTAGATCAAGTTGTGGATAGATGAATTACGAAGCGATAGAAAAGGTTAAAAACTTCAAGTTTCATGATCAGTAAGAAGTTTTGCTTAAGCAAGAATTAGGTATAGTCCAAAGGACTATTTCTTTGGGCTACATGTTCATCTTGGATGTAATGACCTCTGAGGAAACTATACACTGAGTTTATACTCATTAAAGCTTTATACTCATTAAAGTAGCATAGAAAGGGCTGGGATGTAGCTCACTGGAAAAGCATTTGTCTTGTATTCACAAAGCCCTGGGTTCCACCCCCAGTTCCAAAAAAGACAAAAAAAAAGTAGTAGTAGTAGTAGCACAGATTTTCATACCTTAATGGTATTCATTTTCATGATATCAGTAAGGAATCCAAGGCTCCCAAGTTAAAGTAATTGCTCATTGCTGTACTTGTACTGACCATGAACCAAGGCTTCTGGCTTGATTTTCCATAGTCTATGATGTTTTGGCATCTTATAAAGCTTGCTGGAGAGAGTTGAGCAGATGAAAAAATTTCCCTCCCAGGGCTAGATAATTCTTAGAGATTGCAAAGGACTGACCTGAAGTGAATCTTTTATATGCCAAACAACCAACCCCAAGTCTAAATCCCCAAACACCCACTTATCTAACTCTCACACAGGCAGCCAATATTCCAATATTCCTCTTGTTCTAAATCATCCTAGGCTGGGTATGAGGCATTTAGAGACCACTCTTAAAGTACAAATCCCACAGGAATTATTTAAACTAACCATGCTGAAGTGCCTACTATGCAGTACCTTACCTTGGAAATCTCATTAAAGACTTCTGGCCTGGAGTTTTGCCATCTACCATCTCACCAAAACCTCTATTGTCTTTCATGGCATGTACAGACTCCCTCTGTGGGACTCATGAGTAAAGAAATGTACAGACTCCCTCTGTGGGACTCATGAGTATATAAATCTTCCAAAGCCATATTACTTTTCCTGCTATAGACACCACAACTATATCATAACATATCCAACCGTAACTATATCATAACATATTCAACATGCACATTCTTAAAATAAATAGTCATATGACTCTTAAGACATTCTTTCCCAGAAAATCTCTGAAGGAAAACTCATTCTTGCTAAAGCAACAGTTTTCATTAAGCAAGATAGTTCACATGACAAAACTTGCACTCATCATCTATAATTCATATATCCACTCCTGTACCCAAAGAAAGCAACTCATAAAGAACTGGAAAAAAAAATTTCTTTGTTCTACTTACACAGGCTGTAAGAATGAACATAGTTTATAAGATACTCTACTATGAAGAAGCTTCAGTGACTTGATTTTTTTGGTTTTCTGAGCTTTTTTGTGCACTATACATTGGCTTATTGCTTTTATATTATGATACTGTTAGTCTTACATGAAAAATATGAAAAAAATTAAGAGCAAAATGAATTCATGAAGGAGGAATCAGTATGTTTTGCTTCAGTGCCTGCTATATAAAAGCAAACAGCTGATGGAATTGACCAATACAATAGCAGAACTAATGAGATGTTTGATTATTTTCATCCTATATTTTCAACATTTAGGCGGTTCATGTATATTTAAACATTTCACAGCTGGAAAATAAGTATATTTGTTTTACTAGGGGTAACAGCATTTACCCACTGGATACATATGACAGGGCATTTATCTTAGTGCTGAGCTCTGCCATTCCCATCTCAATTGAATATTTCTTAGAACTGACAGGAGTACAGAGTTCTAAATAGTCTGTAGTGCATTTATATCTGAGCGCTCTCTTTAAAAAAACATCTCTACCCACATATGAAGTTTTTGTTTCCATAACAAGTCAAATAAACTAGGCAAAAAACTGAATTACTTTTGAGAATAGAAAGTTAGAACAAGAAAATTAATATTTAAAGCAGAAATATCATTGAAGAATCAGACTGCTTTCTTTTCTCACAGATATTAAAATAAGTCAAACACATAGCCTTTGTAGGGAAGGAATGTTCAGATAATAAATTGATTAAACTGACCATATATCCAAGTCCTCATATAAATGTCTCAAATGTATATCTTCCTCCTTTTGAAAAATATTTAGAATGCAACAGGAATATAAATTTTATTCCATAGTAAACTTTGAAATTTTAAGATAAAAGCAGATAATTTCTCAAAATGAAATGAACTACTGCAAAGCTAATTAAATTTTCAAAGAAAGTGAAAGTCCTGAAAACTCACTTAAAGAACTAGCAAAGGAAAAGATCAATCACTCTCAGACTAATAGGTTTACCTCTGTATCCCTAGAAATACATGGTAGGGAGGAAAGTCATGCCCTGACTATCTGAGGACCATACACAGCGGCAGGGTTTGCTGATTCAAGGGGAATAAAAATAAAAATCTGTAAAAAGTAATGTTATATGTACTGATAGGAAGGAATGAGACAGAAAACACTCCAAAAACATTGGAGAAAGACATTGCTGTACAGAAGTACTTTGGTCTTTACCTCTGCCTCCTAAAGAATAAGTATTCAAATGTAGATCAAAACTTTTTCCTCCCTCTCCACTCTGTGCTTTAATAAAATTATTGATTCCTGAATTTATTTCTGCTGCAAACTGTAACAGATCCCAACTCATGCCAAAATGAAAAAAAATTTTGTGGAGAAATGTTTTTTTTCTTATCTTTTTATTCCTCAACATGTGGTTGTGATAAACATATAAAAGGGAAGCCATGCAGAGAAAAGACTACAACAAAGCACCATTTCAAAGATATGACTCCAAAAAAGTAAATGACCTTTCCAGTTGTCTAGTCTTACTGGCAGATGATTAATTAATAATGCAATAAAAGCAAATTATTCATTTTCCCCAATGAGCACTTATCTAAAGATATGTTAAAATAAAACAAAACCAAACTCCTGATGAATCCTTAATTCCTCGTCAGGTTCCCTATGTAATTTGTTCCACAGTGTTTTGAGTCTATGACTTAACTAATTAGTCCCACAGATAATCAAGTTTATTAGAAAAAGGAGCAAGAGAGAAGTAAACCATCAAATTCATCCTAAGAAAAAGAATGGTTCAGAATGAAGAGAAGCTTTTATTTGGTAAAATGACGTCTATCTGATTTGTTCAGAACATTCTTCCTGCCCCTTGCATAAAAAAAATAAACTATAGTTATTGAACACACAGGCAGCTCATTATGTAACTCTGTGGTGGCTTAATTTTTTAAAGCATATACATCTAATATTTTCTATCAATGAAAAGCTTCTTAAAGGGCCTTCTTATTCTAATATGATATTTTCCTCACAACCACTTAAAAATTCACTTTGAGTCAATATACTGACATAAACTTAGAAAATTAGTGCCCTGAATACTGCTGCTAGGCATGTAGTTAATAACATAAATCTGTTTTTGCAGCAGAAAAGCGAAGGCTCTGCATTTAAATGATAACTAGTTTCAGAGAACAAAATGAGAATCAAAATGTATCATGTGCAGATACATTTCTATTTCACTTTGGGCAAACATAAAACTTTTTTATTAGTACTACAAAGATATTTAATTTAAAAAGATATGAATTTGCTGGTATCTAGAAGACAACTGCTGAGACTGAGTAAGTTTTACAAATAAATTTATTACTTTTTGTGGATTATTCCTATTAATAAAACCAAAATATTATAGCAATGAGGATAATTTCCACTAAGAAGAAAAGATCATCCCATTAAAAACATCAAATATTCATGAAGATTAAATGTCTGATAATAGAGTCCACCTTCTATATATCCAAAGATCTTAACTGGCATTATCAGAAGTCAAGAATTTACTGAACAAATGAATAAAAATTCTGCAAATATCATCTTTGAATATTTATAGCAATACTACAGTAAAGAGATATCAAATATTCATCTAAATTATTCTGCCTTAATATTCAACAATACCTGAGGACCATGCTAGGTTTCATGAGACTTCAGAAATATAGAAAGCACAGAATAATTATCTCACAAGCCACATTTAATTTAATTTTTGATCTTATATACATTAGCATTTGTATGAAGCGTTTAATCCTGGTTTTAGAGATGAAGGAACTGACCTGAAGAACAAATTAACTCACTTGAGATTTTAAAGAAAACACAAGACTAAACATCAAATGTATCTGAAAATGTATGCTGACCCATATGAAAGCTTTAAATTAAAATAAGTGTATGTAGAATGCTAGTTCAACAAAAGTAGAGACTTTGTGTTGTTCATCAATGCATCCCCCTTACCAAGGGAATATTTACAAAGCTCACAGTAGGTTCTTAATATTTGTTGAATATTCAGGTGAATAGCACGAGGCTTGAATTCTAAATTAATTCTCAATGCATCTACTAATGTGGAGACTTATTGTTTCTTAGGTCAAGATTCTAAATATCATACATGTAAAGAAATATGTAAGCTTTTAGCACTCTCCCAAACCAGAAATGTTATTTTAAAGATATCAGAATAATGTAGCTGATTATAGATAATTCAGATGCCATGCCTTAGCTGAAGCCTAGAAACAACAAATGGCTTTTGGGGCATTATGCTAATGCACAAGATATTTAGTAGAAGAAAATTCAAGTTTAGAACTCTCCCTCTTTATATATCATATGTGTGTGTGTGTGTGTGTGTGTGTGTGTGTGTGTGTGTTTTCAAAATGGAGGTAAGCAAAGAAGGAGGACAGAAAAATTATTTTAGGAACATATGTTTGCATTGGGAGAGATAGTGACCCGAGCAGGCCATATGCAATCAAGGCTGCTTGGCAAGTACCCTTTAATTGAGCAGGATTTTAATAAAAAAGGACTACTTATAGATTCTGTCAAATCATCCATCTTTGCTCTAACTTTTAATTAAGTCCATCGTCCACAGCTGTAACTGTAATTAATTTTATATTTTAAGTAAAAGGTACAGTATTTCAATACATTAATTTATGAATTGTTAATTCTTGCAAATATCAAGTATAAAATACTCAAACTGTACATATTAATGCAAATTGTGAGATACAAGTGTGATGTTCTATGCATGTTATAGAAGAAAATGATTACTAAAAGAGAACATATTTAAATATATTAAATGCTGCTGAAAGGTGTAGTAAAATAAAGAGCTCAATGTATACTGCAATTATTAACAGAGAAGTTACTGGTGGCCAAGACAAGAAAACATTTGATGAAATGTTGCTATGGCATTCATCTTCATGCAGAAATCTGGAGAAGAGCTATTTCATATTGCAGACACATAATGAGTAAAATAATTAGTAGAGAATCTTTCAGGGTAAGATCATGATTCTCTTATTTGGTCAAATTTTGGCTCACTAATGTTGCCTTAACACTTCACAGTTATATTTTTTCTTGTTATTTTAAATACCTTAGATCTTCACAATTATATTAAAATTAAAACTTTAAGACTTCAGTCCCACTGGAATGACTTCTCATACGACAACCTTGTTTAACATTAGAATTCTACATATGAACTCTGTGATCACCTCAAACACAACAGAACGGTCAAATGGTAAAAGAGCAGCAATAATAAATAAAATAAAGCAAATGAGGATTTGCATAGAGCAGTGATGATAAGGAGGCACTGAACTGTCATTCAGAGGGGTATGTGATTAGGTCTCCAGACCTCAGGGGACACCTGTCTCCCAAAAGTGATAAGACTAACTAGATGTTACCTATTGGGCATGAATACATCCACTGAGATATTTGAAGATTTGAAAGCATACCACTTGAAATGACTATGCTTTTTTTATTCTCTGCAAACTGGGAAATGGGATTATGATATACTGGGATATGATGATATTGTTTTACCCAAAGCTAGAGTTGTATATATACTAATAACCAAAGATGTTACTGTTTATTTCATGGAAACACAGTAGGAAAGATCAGAGTAAATCATGTATTTTCCCACAACTTTTCATTTTGGCTTATCTGTTCACTTTTACATAATAGGTGGGAGAAAACAGAAAGAAACCCATTGTATGACATATAATTTTTCTGGAAATGAACTCAAGTTGCACTGTGTATACAGGAATACCCAAGCAGATCTGGCAAACAGCCATACCCTGGAGAATTCTTTCCAATAGATTTTGTTACAATTAATTGTAAATACTGGTAGAAAATTCCTCCAAAAAAAAAAGAAAAGAAAAAAAGAAGAGATGAAAACCTATTCCAGGAATGGGTTCTCAACAATGGAAAAGAGTAGGTCTTTACAAGCCTCAGAATTAGGTGAAGTTGGTAAAGATTTGTAGGAAATTAAAGCTTGTGCAAGAAAGGGAGTATCTAAGTTAAACTAATTTGACATATGCCTGTTGGTGTTTTATATGAGGATGATAAATTAATACAAGTATTACTAGATAAGTGCTTAACATATGAAGTATGTTATTAGTTTTTGCTCTTCTATTTCTAAGCAGCTTTCAGATTAGTCAAAAAAAATGCTTCTTAGTACTTAATCCTTTTTCATTGTCTTTGTTCTCTGACTTATCTTTTTTTCTGTCCCTTTGTCTTGGTAAACCACTACTGGGAATGAAGTATTGCTAAATGGTGCTAAAGGTCACAAAGAGTTGACTGGACAGTACTGTCTACCAGAAAGCACAGGCAAGGACAACCTTAACTCTCTCTGTACAAGGCTGTTTCTGTTTAGGTTAATGTGCTTTAGCTCAAACAGCATATTGAAGTCTGAATGACAGGGTGAAGATTTCCCATGAATCTTAATAAACAGAACAGAAAAAAAAAGTAATCTGGGAATGTTTGCTTCCATTCTAAGTTCTCAGCTCTTCTGAGAATGAAATCTCTTTCATCTGAAATACTATTGTTGGTGTGTGCTCAGAATGCTTGTCTTCTGGAAGCTGCTTTAGCATTAGGACTGTGAGCAGGTCCCAGTCAGAACTAGAAATAGAAATAAGATCATCATGTTACGCCCTCTCCATTATACTATCTGGTAGTCGGCTTTTCTTTGCTGTGACTAAAATAACTGACAATAAAAACTCATAGAAGTTTATTTTGACTGATGGTTTTGGAGGTTTAGTCCATGGCTGGCTGATTTTGTTGCTCTGGGATTGAGATGAGGCAGAACAATATGGTGGAAGGGCATGCCAAAAGAAAGCTGCAAAGCTCTTTGCAGCTGGAAAACAGAGAGTGTGTGTGAACAAACACAAGGAGCCAAGGACCTATTTCTTGCAGCCATGTCCTACCTGCCTGCAGTTCCCACCAGTAATGTATAATTCCACCAGAAAGATAAATCCTTTGATGAGGTTATAGTTTTCCTAATCTTACCATTTCACCTCTGACCTGTCCTCCATTGCCACATGAGTTTTTCAGGGAACTTTTTGTACACAAACCATAACACTACCCAATCCTGTTCTCCAAACAATCCTATAAACTACTTCAGTTTAATATTCCTAAGGCATAATTCTTAGCTAATCAAATTCTTTCTCTAAAGAAAATCAGGTTTACATATACTTCTTCAAATGGCATTTGATGCTGCATGAGCTGACTTCAGTTAAGTTTAATTTCACTTCTTCCATGAAGCAGATGCTGTCAGAGTTCGGCCCATTTCCTATAACTTTTCAGGATGTGTTAACATCAACTCTATGTATGAAGGCTGAACCCCTGAAAAAAAAAGAAAAAAAAAAAACTATAGAAGTTTTCTCTGTATACGTGACAGGTCAGCAGTGCTAAGAAATTAATACCCCTAGGAAAAAAATCATCAAAACATGATTAGAAGAATTTAGTGAATGAGACATGTTTTATACCATTTCCCTGAATGTCCTGGTGGAATTAAGCACCAATTATCTATGATATCAAGCAGTTTTATAAAGTGCCCTTTAATGTTGACATCATCTTCTTTCTTCATTACTTTCCTCCCCAATCCATGCCCCTGAATTTTCCAAACAAACTACCAAATTTTTGTTTCAGCACTAGTTTATGAAGGACCTAGAACAAGACAGTGGGCATGAAAATGATTCCCAGAAGCAGGTACCCCAGTAACTGTATTACTCACTGTCCAAATGGCCAAGGACTCCACTGCTATTGAGATAATAATGAATGCTGCTATTCTGAAGCATCTCAACTGCCAACATTATTTCTGTGGTAAAGTGGGATTTCATATAGGCAGAGGCTAACATTCGAGTAAGTAATATATTTAGGATTTGAGTGAGCTACACTCCAATAGCAAAGGTAATTTATAAGGACAATGGTCATTGTTAAGTGCTATCAATGCACTGAAGAAAGAACAACAACATACTCAACTGATCCAACCTCCAAATCATGGAATATTCTGACACAGAAGGTGTTAATAATATCAGGTGGATATGCAGAACAAGATCAGGAGTTGAAATCAATAAATCAAACTGTAGAGAAAGATGACTGTTTAGCCATGATGTATCTCCTGCAGTAAAGTCAGGATGGACAGGGAATGATTTAAGTTCTAGATTGATTATAGATGGATACATTTGTATTTAAACACTGAGATTTTCCTGAAGTCTGTGTGTGTACAAATGTGACTCCCTCATTATTGCTAGACAATCAGCAGCCTTTCTTTGTCTGGGAGACATTCAAAAGCAACATCTCAGTCAGGTGTCTGGCAAAATTAAATCTGCCCCATTAGAGCTGTCCCTTCCCTCCCAACTTAAGAGTTCAAAACCAATAATGAAGATCAATTTTGGGTATAAACCAAATATAGATATACACTGCCTTCATTGAAATGGAAGGGATTATTCATCTGAAGGACCAAAGGATCAAGACAATGTATTCAGGCAAGAACTGCAAAACCATGGTTTTTAATGGATCTTGAGACTGTTGGGCAATAGAGGAAAGAAAGGCAGATCACAGTGAGTTGAATGATATGTGACTATTCACTGAGGACTCTGGGTTAATGGAAGCTGGAGCTGGAGTTGGTATAATATACTATTTTATTAGGATACTTCTTCAAAGCATGTGGGAGGAGGAATGATGACCTAGAATCAAAAGGATAATATTTGTTCAAAGTTTAGATAATGGGTTCAAAAGAGTCCAACAATGGAGTGCACAAGAGTGGGTTTATTACATAACACTAGGGAAGTGCCAGCTGACTATGTTCCTGTGCCTAACCCTTTCATAAAACAGGTAAGCCAGAGAAGGAAGAAAGGGAGGAAGGGAAGGAAGGAAAAGAAGGAAATAGGATATTGTGGGAGAAAAGTGCAAAGGAGAACACCTTCATCTTGAAAAACAGTCTTGGTTGTTCTTTACAGACCAGATTTGAAGGTTGTAGGGAGAGTTTGCTTATAAAAGTAGTTCCCCAGTGTCAATAGTAATGCTAGGATTTTGGAATATCTGAGGCCAGAAGGCAAGACTTAACCAGAAGAGAAAAGATGAGTGAAATTATTCTAAGTGCCAAAATAGGTGGCCAAGTTTCAGTGGCAAACTTAGGGATATGTGGCATTAGCTAATAGATTATTCTCAGGAATTAATCAGATGGGAAGCCAGAGAGGGTACTGCAGGACCTACAAAACCAAAGAATTTCAAGACTACATGCAATCACAGGCTGTCAGCTCCGACAATGAAAAAAATCACTATTCTAGACTACTTTCTGCAGTGCACCAGTTCTCATACCCCAAGCCCATTACCATAACACACACCTCAAAGTAGTCCTTCACCAAAGGACCCTAGGGGATTGGGTAACAATTATACCAGCTCACATGCCCTGAATGGCATAACTAAGACACCCCAAAGATATGATTGTCTTTATGCCGTTTTGTCAGTATCAGGTTCCAGGTTCTCTGCAAAGCATGTAACAGGGAAAAATGAAATCACTATAACATTTTTGTTACTTTCTCTTTTTACCTATTCCTATAATTCTCTTACCCTAATATTTCTCTCTACATGTTCAAAGTTATTCACAGTTAAGGAAACTATATATAAAATAAAAACTTCCCAATATTTCCAATCAAATATGAGTTTTGTTTGTGTCGATATTTGGTTTCTTTTTCTATTTCCTGAGCAACATATTTATTACTGAAAAACATACTACATGGGACAACTGCACATCTACATGCAAAATATGAAGTCAAGACCTCTTTCTTATGTCATACACAAAAAATAATGCAAAGTGGTTTACAGACCTATGTGTAAAAGCCAAAACTATAAATATCTGAAAACACAGAAGTGAATCTTACTTTAGATTATTCAATGGTTTCTTAGTTATAAAAAAGTGTCCTGTCAACTAAAAAACAAAAATTAAATAAATTAAAAATGGGCCAAGTATTTGAATAGACATTTCTCCAAAGAAAATAGACAAATGGCTAATAAGCATATAAAAAGCTATCAGAATCATTTTCCATTAGAGAAGCCCAAAGCAAAACTAAAGTATAAAACTACTCCAAACAAACTGGGATGGCTAGAAACAAAATAACAGACAATAATATGTATTCATGAAAACATGGAGTAATGGGAACCCTCAAACATTACTATTGTGAATGTAAAGAGGCACAATCACTATAGAAAATGATCTGTCAGTTCTTTAAAAATGTTAAATATAATGTTACCATGTGACCCCTTAACTCCACTGCTAGGTATCTATACAAGAGAATTTAAAATATTTCCATATAAGAACTTATACATGAATATTTATAGCAGCATTCTTCATACTAGCCAAATGTTCAGACCCAAATATTCATCAACTGATGAATAGATAAATAAAATGTGGTATATTTACACAATTGAAGAGTATTTGTCAATTGGAAGGACTGCCAAATTATTCCTAATAAAAAGAAATATAGCAACATGGATATATCTTGAAAATCTTATGCTAATTGGAAGAAGCCAGACACAAAAGACTGCATTTATTATATGTTTCCATTTATATAAAATGTCAAGAAGAGATAAATCCATAGAAACAGAAAACAAAAACAGTTAATTTTTTGCCTGAGGGTGGAAGTGGGGGTTGAGCAGGCACTCCTCATGAGCACAGAATTTCTCTCTAGGATGCTGAAAACACTTTTAAACTCTTTGTTGATGAATGCCCAGCTCTGTGAATATACAAAAACCTATTAATTGTATACTTTATACTGTGACTCTCATATGACATTAATTTTATCTTTATTAGTTATCTTTTTGAATTCAATGTTGCATAATGTTCACTCTTTTCCCTCTTGGACCTTATGTCTGTATTATTTAAGATGGTGTAGTTGAAAGCTGAACAATCTTAGGGAGAAAAAAATAATTGTCTTATTTCTGTAATATTTCTGGAAAAGAAGGAGACTGTCTCACGGAAAAGTATATTCCAGAAGTCAACTGTTATGACACAGTCCTGGTTTCCAGTGTTTATTTCTTGACTTTTGTCTCCCTTACAGTACATGGAGTTAATACACATGGATATAAATACAGCTACGCAACTCAGAGCTTAAATCCCTATATTTTTTTCTTAAATTTGCACTTTAGAGTCACATACGATTGTTAATTATGGACCTAGTATATGAATAAAAACTATGTGATCTGGGAGATTCATTTTGGTTCTCAACTATTAATAAAATCAAAATATATTATATATAATACTTATAATCAAGAGTTTATTCTAATAATTTAATAACATGCGACATAGCATAATAGCTAATATGCATTATATATTGAAAATATTGGTTCCTAAAATAAAGGAGATTCATCCATGTTAATGAAGGAAAGTATGCTGGTAAGGTAATAGTCAGGAACCATTAGGTTAATATATAAGCCAATCAGATATTCCCTTTTAAAATATGAATTGAGAAACAGGAGATGGGAGGTGAGATACAAATGGGATTGGTAGTAACTATTTGAAAGTAAATCTGAAAGTTTATTATATAGCATAATTATAAAGACAATGTGAATAATGTGGAAATTTAGCTGATGAAGAAACAGATGAGTGGGAATAACTAAAACTATAAATTCTTCCCACTTCTTGTTTTACTTCTACATTCTCTTGGTATATGATTTCTCACTATCTGATTTATACCTAGACACCTCACTCTTCACTTAATTCCAAATTTATGTATACAGCAGCCTTTTTGACATACTTAGATATCTGCCCAATATGTAGCATGAATAATGGGTGCAAAAGATCTCTTGATTCTATCTACTCACATCCCCCCACCCGGCCAGTCTTATCCATTTTAGTAAACACAACCACAATCTGCCATAAAGCCAAGGCCAAAGTCTAAGAAAATACTTCATTTATTGTCCCCTCTTCAAATGTGGCATTTATTCAAGAGCTAAACACAGACATCATACATTCAATTTTCTCCATCTGTTTTGCTAATAATTTAAATGAAACCATCACCATCTCTTGCTGGCACCATTGCAATCTCCATCCAATCAGTCTCCCTAAATTTCTTCTCATAATCAACTTAATAATCATAATAAAACAAGAATGACTTTCAATAATACAATTATTGGGATCTCATCAATAATGAAGACTCTAAATTTTATCAATAGAAATAACAAGCACTTCATAGTCATGGTTCACTAATACCCATACCTCTCTCCTACAAACAGTAATAATGCCATATAAATAGCCAGTACAAGACAACTGAAATCATTCAATAAATATGTCACCATCAATATTAGTAATATTATTGATCAATGTTATTAATAGTATTTATTGAATAAATACAAAGCTTCATATTTTGCATGTAGATGTGCAGTTGTCCCATGTAGTATGTCTTCCTTAGACCTTTATTTAAAAATTAACTGAATTCATTAGTTGTGAATTCATGTCCCTGTTGTCAAAATTTTTTGCCTTTTTCATGTTTATAAATTTATTTCTAGGCAATTACATGTTTAAAATATCCTAACTGTGCATCATAAATACATTATTTATACTTGTAATTATTGTATGCAACCACTATTCATAGAATGGCTATCATTCCTTTTTATTTAACAGACTTCAATGTTTTGGTGATTCACTCTATTTTCAAAAGTATAAAAAAATCTGAATTCAGGTCTTGAGATAAGTCTTAAGAGAAAATAAAATACTTTCAAACTCATTTTGCTAAATCCCTGACTTTATCTCCAGAGTCTATCCAAGCTTATCAAATGATCAACATGTGAATATTTATTACTTCTAAAATTTCACTTAAAAATCAAAAACATTACTATAAATTTCCTTGAACTTGAAGTATACAAAAAAGAGAACTATGGAAATTACCTACTGTCGTTTAAATAATATACAAGAACTTGAAATTTTTGAGAAAGATTTTATAATTTATAATTGAACATCATGCTCTCATAATGTATTCTTAACAGCTTAACAATTTTTTTCTAAAAGTTTGCATAAAACAAACACCTTATGTTTTTGATTAGCTAATTTTGCATGCTTTAAAATCATTACATTTAATACATATTTTTGAGAAGCCAAAAGTTTTCACTGATATTTAAAAAAAAAAAAAAACCTTAAAGGTTAAGTTCAAGTTAAAATGTGGACTTTTTAATGTACTCAAATCTGGGGCCTAAAAATGACAAACTGCCATAGAAATTGAATATTTCTACTTAAAAATATATGCTATACATGTATATTCTGTTTTCCTTGAAACTTTTCCAACCTGGCTCCTATGGAGCTGCAGCATGTACATCCAGAGGAGAAGTAACATCGGGGTCTGGTGAGGTGGTCTTTTCAGTGCCTTCTTGAATTTCCCCCCCTTTTAGCAGTGTTGAAAATAGGTCTGGAAAAGCATAGGAAAGCTATATCAAATTTTCCTTAGGAGGTTTTTTCCATACTGTTTTATCAATTTTGCATGGTGAAGGTGCTATGTGGTATGACATTAAATATTCATTTTCACTAATGAGTCCTCCCATGTCAAATTAACAATATCCTCAAAATAAAGAAAATTACATTATATTAATTCAAATTAGGATATATTTGAAAATATGTATGTGTGAATTAAATAAAGGCTTCCTTGTAACTACACATACATATATACAGTTTCTAGGGAAAGCTTAACTATTTAGGATGGTATTTTAATACAAAATGAAATATGATGATTAAGGACAATCTGGGAGTTTTTTAGGCTTTCTTTATAATCTGGACTTATTAAATATTATATGCTCTTAAACAAAAATATGAGATGAATTGTCTAATAAGAAGTATTCCCATGTGTACTACATAGAATATTTTAATATATATACACATATAAAGCTCATATATGTGTGTGTGTGTGTGCTAATCCCAAATTAAAATATATCTAATTATATTTTGACCTTCATTAATAAAAGGTATCATAGAATCATACATGATCAATAATTTCTTCAAGTAAATATTAAAATTATTTATAACATAAAAATGTTTTTATTTTTCTCCAATATTGATGTGACAAGTAGGTAAACAATTGATGATTCAATATATTCACAATATTTTTACTAAAATATACAAAAATGCTATTCATATGAGTACCATCTTTAGCTTTATTTAAAAATAACATGATAATACATATTTAAGGAAGAGAGTTTGCCAAAATAGTAACCATTAATCTAAATGCTCTCAGTGTTGTTGGATCATTACTACTTGCACAAGGCTTGAGTAAACATTGAAGAAATAACACTATTTAAATCCTTATATTATGAATGCAGTGCACAAAAATTGTAAATGATATCACTCCCTCATTTCTTTGGGGGGCTAGAATAATAAAAACAAGTAATAATAGTTTAAATTTTACAAAGCTACAAAGAAAGATAATAATTTAAAGCTATCATAGTTGAAGGACTTTTTACCGACCTATATTTTTATATTTAAGATTTACAGTCCTTTACAAAAGGGACATCTGAAGTATGTGATTATTTTGTGTTACTGTTAAAAATCACATGAAGAACATGAATTTTTACAAATATTTCTAAATCTACTTACACATGACTGACTACAGCATAGTCATATATAGAAAAAAAATATACCTACTCAATGTCTTTTATTTAATAAAATACAAATCTGTCAGAGCTTATTATTTTTCCTGATACATTTTTTCTGATTATTCTAAAAGTCTGTATTTGACTATTTCAAAGTCATGGTTAATAAAATAATAAGGTATGTTAAAAAATTAGTTTTTAAAAACAAATTATCACTTGTATAAGTGGTAATTTACAACTAAAATTAGGAATTACAAATGTGTTAATATAATTTCTTTAATAGTTTGTCAGAATAAAATTAAATCAAGATAGTCATTACAAATGAAATCTAAAAGCAGAAATGAGAATTATAATTGCAACCAAGGAAAATCTGACAGAAATTCATACTATCCTTCTGACTAATGAAGTTAAAAACTAAACAAAGTGAAGTTTCTACTTACAAACAGCTTTCTTTCTTGCTGAAATATGTGCAAATTTATTTCTCCTTGTAAATAAAACCCACTGAAACAGGAAAATGTATTGCACATTTTGAAAGAGAAACATTATAGATGGCGTATTTTAGCATGAATAATACAATATTATTGAGAATAACGGTGATTTAATAACAGAAAAATTCTACTGTTGAACTGGACAACCTACCAGGCAGGGTCCTTAAGCCACATTACTTGTTGTTTAATTAATCAGAAGGGGGGAGATGCTGGGAGCCATCAGCCAAGTAGGTATGACAATCTCCTTGCCAGCTTACTCCCATGCTGTCTAGTGGAAGGACTTCTGAAAGGTGACCTTGCTCAAGGACCAGGGCAGGATCCGTGTTTAGGGTGTTCCCCCTTTAGAATAGGGCGGTTTAGCATAATAGGAGATTAGGGTGTTCCCCCTTTAGAATAGGGCAGTTTAGCATAATAGGAGATTAGGGTGTTCCACCTTTAGAATAGGGCGTATCCTGCTGCTGAGTTCCTCTTGAGTTTCTTAGGGTCAGACAGTATATTTTGGAGACAGAAGCCCATGTGGAGTGGATTTGGGCAGAGAACGTGGATTCCCCCAGAACGTGTTTGTAGATGGCCGGTGTGAGTTCAGAAATAAAGAATTGCTGTTTGAATCTACAAGCTGTGTGGAGGCTCGTGATTTGTGCCCAGCCAGAGACTGCGGCATTCTACAGTGAGGATGTCCACAAAGATGATACTGCAGATATTTAGAAAAAATAATTTAACACTAAACAATCAGAAAAAAACCTGCTGAACTGAAAATGTGGTCAAAGATAGGCAGCTGTGACAAAAACCCTTCAAACTAAGGTCAGATGTCATAGAGAGTAGTTGTAACATAAGCAAATGAAAGCTTTCCAATTCGTTTATTAAATGAATTCTCTGTTAAAGACATCTTTTAAATCTGAAGCAGTCACAGTTCAAACAAAGAAAAACAGAAAGATTAGTTTGATTTGAAAAAGGGCTCTCATCAATTTCTGCCAATCATGTTGTCATTTTTCTTCAGGAAAGCAAAATTCAAAAGATTAAAAGGAGCATGCTATGAAAGAAAACCAACAGAAAGAACCAGGGAAAATTTTGTCACTGAAAAAAGAATAGTCCCTGAGAAAACTTTTCAGTTATAAGATATATAAACTAAGCACATTTTAGAGCTGATACTAATGATCACTTCATTTTTCTTGACTTAAATACTGAATATATGTTCAACAAACATCAGGTACTTCAGTCCCCCAAAATAATATGTTGAAATGCAATGACCAATGTGGTGATTTTTGGAGATGGAACCTTTAGGAGGTAATTAGGTCATAAGGATTGACTCCCCCACCCCTCTGCCACCATACACACCACCATGAATGGAATCAGTCCCCTTAAAAAAACACTCCTCAAACACTCTTGGCCTTTCCACAATGTGAGGGCACAGTAAAATAAAGAGCAATCTATGCATGAGGAACACACCCTCTCCAGTCACCGAATCTTCCTCTGCCTTAAATTTGAAGTTTCCAGGTCTTTAGAATAATTAAAAATAAACTTCTGTTTTTATGAGCCACCCAACCTATGATAATTTGCTATAGCAGTCTGTACAGACTAAGCAAGGTGCTATAACAGGAGGAAAATGACATATTAGCACATACATGGTTTTAGTATAATTATCTCAAATTAATAGACAGAACACATGCGTACTGATATCAGCAAATATTTAAAGACTATACATAAAATTGTTGCAGGCAATTTAAAGCAGCATTTTTTAAAAGACTAGAAACTGCAGTTCAAAGGAAGGTGGAGTTTTCTAATCATACTGTTTCTTCAAATACAAAGATGAATAGACAAATGAAGCAAGAGAATGACAGCAAGCTCTTGAACATTATTAAGTGTTCCTATGGTATAAAACAAAGACTAACACAATTATCTGGCATTAAAGTATTTTAAATTTACCAATGATGCTGGAAGGCAATGTGTCTCTTCTACTACTATCCAAGCTCATATCTGAAATTCTAACCACATATATGGTGTTATTAGGAAGTAAAGCCCTTTTCTGGTAAATTAGATCATGAGGGTAGAGCCTTCACAAATGGGATTGGTGCCCTTATTATTGGACCTCAGAAAACTCTGTTAGAAAACTCAGAAGACGGCCCTCACCAAAACAGACCAAGCTCACCAGATTCTGATAATTCACCCTGATATCAGGTTTCAGCCTTCAAAAATATAAATAACCATCATTTAACAGCCATCAGGACTGTGTGCTTTTTATTAGAATCTAAGACTGGGGTGATGTGCTACAATGCCCTAATGCCCCCATTTTTGGCAAAATACATCATGAAACATCTCTCTACAGTGAATATTTTGGATAATATTGATCTGGAGCTAAAAATAGTATATGTGACAATGGACAATGCTTGTGGTAGAAAAATAGCAAAATTTTCTGTCAAGTAGCTTATTTTCTTAGTTGGTTTGGTCTGCAATACCAAGTACCATAAACAGGTAGTTTAAGTACAAAATGTTTTTATTTCAATGTTATGAAAGATGAGAATTCCAAGAACAAGCTACTGGTAAACCCAGTCTCTGGTGAGGGCACTCTTGTTTGCTTACAGATGACCGTTTTCTCATAACAACCAAGAACAGAGTGATAAAGTAAACTCTCTTCTTATAGTTATAAAACCCAGTCATGGGGACCCCATCCTGATGACTTAATTACCCCCCAAGGCCTCATCTTCTGATACCATCACACTGAAGATTAGGCTTCAGCACATGAATTGGGGGGAATAACATTCCACCCATGGGTCCTGAAAATTGATGTCCTTTTTGCATGTGAAGTACATTTGTTCCATTCTAATAGCCCTCCAAATTTTATCTTGTTCCAGTATCAACTCTAAAGTCCAGCATCTCATCTAGATATTATCTAAATCAGATGCAGATAAAATTGGGTATTTTTCCTGAGGCAAATTCCTAGCTGTCAACTTGTGAAACAAAAGTTATATGTCTCCAAAATATATAATAGATGTTCCCATTCACAAAGGGAGAAATAGGAAGGGAGCAGGAGGTTACATCCCAATCAAGTAAAAAACCTAGTAAGCTCTGTGAGGTCCAAAGTCTTGAGAATAATCCTCTTTGGCTTCATGTTAAAACTTCTGGGGACTCAATAGGATGGCCATGCCACCATTATGGCTCAGAAAATTCTGCCTACGTGGCAGCTCTCTGTAATAGCCCTATCCGTGTCTTAGGTCTCTGCTGGGCAAGGGTCATGCCCTCATATCTCCACGTAGCTTCTTTTAAGGCCATTTGTCCTACTGTGACCTAAATTATGGCCCTGATGATCTCTGAATTGCCTTTTGGGTTTTTCCTTTCCTTTTTCTTGAACAACAGAACATATTCTCAGCCTTCCTCTATTCTATCCCACATTAGGCCCTAATGACAATCTTTCCACTGGTACAATTCCATCTCTATTCCTGGCTTCTGGTGAGAAGCTGATTAAATCTGTTGTTCATACCCATACCAATTTCCTTACCCAATGGTCTCTCTGCCACATCTTTGGCATCCTCTTCCGATCATGCTGTCTTATTGTTTACATTATGGACAGGCTGATAATTTTCCAAATCTTTTAAGTTCCAGTTGCATTTGCCTAACAATTCCAACTTCAATTCATTTCTTTCTATTCACATGTTCCTGTAAACAGTCAGAAGGAACCTTCAATAATTTACTTTGAAATCCACTCAGGAAAAGAAATAATAATAACTTGCACAATCTACCTTCCGCAATTAAATAAAATAGAAACAATTCATGTAAGTTACTTGCCACTTAATAATAAGGATTTTCTTTTTGCCACTGACCAATAACATAGTTCTCATTTGTCTGAGACCTCAGCAGAATAGCTTTATAGTGTATATTTCTACCAGCATTCTGTACATGATTATTTATGTATGCAACAAGGAAATAGGAGCTTTCTCTGTAGCAATTTTTTTTCTTTTTGAAACTTCACCAAAATCAGTTTTAAAAATCCTTTTGTACAAATATTGGATTTTTCTAGTATGTTGTCATAAAACTTTTCTAGCCTCCACCCCATTACCTAGTTTCAAAGTCGTTTCCAAATTCTTAGGTATTTGTCACAGGATCATCCCATTTCTCAGTACCAATTTGTCTTCTTTCATGCAGTTATAATGGAATATTGGAGACCAGGTGGCTTAAAAAACAAACATATTTCTCATAATTCTGAAGGCTTAATGTCCAGGATCAAGGAAGATATACTGTCAAGTGAAGGTATTCTTCTTGTTTTTAGATGGCCAGCTTCTCCTTGTATTCTCACATGGCAAACAGGAAAAACGGGGGAAGGACATTCTCTCATGTGTCTTCATATAAGAACACTAGACTCATTCATGACAACTCAGGACCCCAAAAAGGCCCTACTTCCAAATATCGTCTTATTGTGAATTAGGCCTCAATCTGTGAATTTGGGGGGAGGGGCACAATCCTTCAGTCTATAGCAGTTGCCACTACAAATTACCTGTATCTCTCAGGTAACCTAGAAATCCAAATCAGTGTACCTATTTTTGGCTTAATAGGCACAGCTAAAGCCAACTGGTATTGAGATGCTTTCAGAAGATATAAACAAAGCTCAGTTCTTGAACCTGGGAAGGAAAGGACACTATTCCACCCAACAACTACTCTACTGACCACTGGGAGTCATCTGATGAGACTGCAGGATTCCCCTGAACCATGGGAATTTCCCACTCTAGGTACTATATCCTAGAGTCACAACCAAAAAAAAAAAAAAAAAAAAAAAACCAAAAAAAACAAACAAACAAAAAAAATAATAATAAAATTAAAGTTCTTTTGACAGTGTGGAATGATAGTAAAGATATTTGGAACTAGGTAGGAAGGACAAAGTTAGAATAATGCAACAATAAAAATATCTCCATTTAATATTGGCAGAAGGTGAATGTAATGTAAAACCACGATAAGATGGCAGATGCTCTGGTGGGCAGAGCATCTCAAATACAGACTCAAGAGTAAATTTTAAAGAATACATAAATTTTGTGGCTCTGTAGTTTTAAATGCTATTATTAGATACTAGGTTTTCTTAAAGGATTGCTTAAAAATGAACTATACAGATGTTTTCAGCTTCTGATTATGGTAGATTCACTTATATTAGGCTAATGGTAAAAATTAACTCTGGGGCTGGGGTAGAATGAGAGTATTTGAGAGAGACTTTAAGGAAGCAGAAATTAAAGGAGGTAATACCCTTGATGGATGAGATTTATGAATATTTGATAGTTTGGATTTCCTACTCTGCCCAATAAACAATGAGGGTAAGCAGGTCTACAATGAAACATAGACTCAAGCTGAAAGGTGCAGCTTCAATAATCGTATATTGAGGAATCAGAGGTTGAATATTCTGGCTGTTAGAGCACTTGGAAAATAGGTTGGAGGGTAGGACTGTGAAATAGATGAATCCAAAAGCTGCATATCAGATCCACAATCCTCACCTGACTCAAGCTGTTGTGCTGAAGAGACTGAAAGCAGCACAGGGAAAGCAGCTGACAGCCTGAAAGAGCTCAACAGATTTCAGCACCTCACTCTAAGGGAAATAAGAATTTGTAGTTTAAGCCCAATGAATTCACAAGGCTTTGTAAACTCTCCATCTTTCCACTGAGATGGCAGAAGAGCCATATTTTAGGAATGAAAACTTTCTCTTTAGATTAAAGGATTGTCTCTACAACCAAGAACAAACCAAAATAGAATGAAAATGCCCTAACACAGTCTAAAGCCAAGCCTTCAAAGTACTATGTGAGCAAATTAATGCCCAGCTGAAAGAAAACACAAAAGATTTTGGAGGAAAGTAACATTCAGTCTGTCTAAAATATTCCTATTTCCAGTATGAAATAAAGAGTAACAAACAGGAAAATGTGACTCAGACTAAATAAAAAAAAAAAATCTGTCAACTAAAACAAAGAGACAAACTAAATGTTGAAATTAGTGAAAAGGACTTAAAGTAATCAGGATAAATCTGTTAAGGAATCCATTAGAAAAGATGGCCACAATGAATGAAGATAAGGAGAATTCAGTAAAAATATCAAAAGAGCAAAATAAAGCAAAACCAAGAACTAAAAATAAATTCTGGAACAGAATAATGCATTAACTGAAAAATAAAATCTATTAGTTGAGATGAAAAATATACTGGCAAAAAGAATTAATTAACCTCAAATACAGGCTAACAGAAACCATCCATATAGAAGTAGGAAAAGAAAAAAGAAAAAATTGGAAAAAATAAAAAGAACCTCAGTGACCTGAGGCCAGAATGAAGATGACTTGCATACAGATATATGAAATTTCAGTAAGAGAGAAAAGAGAAATTATGATGTATATATTATTTAAAAAAATAATTACCAAAGTTTTTCTAAGTTTCATCAGAGAGAAATCCACAGATTTAGGAAGCTCAGCAAATTTAAAGCAGGATTTAAAAAAATACCATTGCTTCTATTTAAAAGTACAGATTGGAGATTTTAATTACAGACATCACTTGCTTGTTCTAAAACCAAATTGAAAACTAGTATTAGTCATTTTTGAATGGTTAAAAAATGTATTAAAGTTTTTGGAAGAGAAAATAGTTGCTAAATAATTAAGAGAATTGAACACTGGAAAATATTTCAGAATTGAAATCGAGTCTAAAGAACTAAAATCATCATCATCATCATCTTAGACTACTTCAGGAAGTATTGATATTATAATGGGCCAAATGAATTTCACGACATGTCTTCATTTCTCTTTTTTTCCCTGTAAACTTATAAATACAATTTTGAAACATCATTGTTTGCATATGACATTCCTCTTTCAGGACTGCTGGTAGATACTACTCTGTTTTTGCTTTTGTTTTTTTCTTTCTGTGGAAAAGTGAAATGAAGATACAGAACCTGTCTCACAGGATGAAATGTTTCGCTAATGATGATTAAAATTATACTGTAGCACAGAAGTTCAGAGACAAACACGAGAAATAACTAAAAAGAAAGTGTCATTCAGAAATTCTGAGAACTACTAAAAGGTATGATCAATTTATCAAAAGGAAATATCAATGATCAATTATCAAGCAAAGTATTAGACAAAGTAGATCAATCCACATTTTGTTTCTTAAATTCAATGATAAAAAAATATAAATCTTATATGATTGGTTGCAAAGAACTAAGTATTTTAATTACGTGGGTACATCATCAGCAAATTTATTAACTGACCAAGGACAGTTCATTGCATAAAATGAAAATCATTCTCTAAAAGTCTAATACACATATTCTTACAATTTAAAACAATTTTACTGTCAAATTTTACATTATTAAAGAAAAAATACTAGTGAAAATTCTTACATGGAAGTATAGTTATTAATCTCTCAGAAAAACTAAGACTTGTGAGTTTTTTTAGCATTTACTTTGAGCAATGATATTAATCAAAAGTATTACAATTTGAAGATTATTTGGATTTAAATACAATACACTTGTAGGGCTTATTGAGGAAATTATTTTAAATTATTATTGGTGTTTATAGAGTTCTTGTGGATTGCTGCATATATTTTGCAAAAGTTCTTTCTTTTAAAGTTATGTGCATGAATTCAGCTGTTTCCAGAAAACCAAACTGTCAAGAAAAGATTGTGTATGCATGTATGCACGTGTGTGTGTATGTGTGTGTGTGTGTGTGTGTGTGTGTGTGTTTCAAACCTGGATGCATGGGAAAGGAGAATGCCATAGTTTTGTTGATATTTGCCAAAATGTCAGTAAATAATACAATTTTTGATGGAATAAATCTTCAATTTATGTTTTTTTGTACATTAAATTACTATACCACCTAAATTACTGCAATCTTTTCACCAATTGTAATAAAATTTTGTCACTGATACACTATAGTAACAAAGGAATTTCTAATAAATGAAAACTGTTGTCTGGTCATTTCATGTTATTTAAAATATGATCACACTGTCATTTATTATATGCCAAACATATTAAATACTCACATGTTTTGTCTGACTCCTGAATCTAAAAGTAGTTATGTTTCACATATTTAGCTTTCCTCCAATTTCAATTTAAAATTCACAGTCACAAAATTACTCTGAATCAATGTAATTTCATAATTGATAGTTTCTGTTTCAAGAAACTTTTATATGTCCTAAACTACCTCATGCTTTAATGATGATTCACAACATGGTTCTGAATCTTTCCTACTTTTCCACTTCTGGGAGAAGATGTTAATGAAATAGTACAAGAGTTTTATCATAACATAACTCATTTCATTTGTAAAACTTAGGAAATCAGAGGTGATTTATAAAAATTTTAAAAGCTAAACTATTTGCTATCTAGATATTTTTCCATGGCAAAATATTATAAAAATAAAATGTTTAAATTTTAATAAACATATTTAGCCTAAATATTTAATAGATATCGAATAATTAAGGTCTATAACTTTTGAAACTTAGAAATAAAATAATTAAATATATTATTAGTATAAAGATGTATTAAGGCAATTTAATTCCTTTTAAAATCTGCAGATTATTTTTATTGAATATTAATTTTTTTCATTATCTCCATTTTGTGTATTTAAGCAATGTAAACACAGTAAATACTAAGAAGATGTTCTCTCTTACTTGGCTTTTGTTAAATTAATAAAATGCAAATAGTAGGCTGAATAATTGAGGGGAACTCTATGATATAATGATTTTTTAACATTTTATTTTGAAAATTTTTCACCAAAATAGTATATAGAAAGATATAAAGTTAAAGAAATTTAATTGCTTAGATTCAGTAATTACAAATGCCATATTTTTTTTACCATTTGAAGCATTTCAAAGTAAATTTTAGATATCTTAACATTTAATTGTAAATATTGTAGTCAGATTTTTTGAAAAGAACCCTCCTACATAACCACATAACTATGTAACCACAATACTGTTTTCATAAGTAATAAAACTGACACTGATTCTTTAATTTTATCTAAATATACACTCTATTTTCAAATTCACTTGCATATCTATTCAAGGTGGACATTTTACATTTAATTGTCTCTACCAAATTTAAATCATTCCTTTCTGTGGATATTTCACCTAGTGATTTTACCAATCTTTGTAAATTAATTATTTCACTAGGTATTGAAAAATGGCAACATCTAATTTTATCATTCCCTCTGTTTTTAATTAGAAGTTTGTTTGTTTTTCTCTATGATGAAAATCTGTTCATCATGAACTAGAACAATCTGGCTCCTCAGAAATAAGAGTTCCTACAGAAAAATGAGGATAAATTATTCTTATCTTTAACTGCAAATTTTCAGAGAAAAGATTTATACAATAGACAACTTCAAAACTTAGGCCTTCTCCTGCCTCTCCACCCTACATCCCACCCCACCCCATGTGTAACATCAAACCAGATTCATGCATTTTAAAACACTTAACAAGTTACAATCAGCTTTAGTCAATATTCTTTATGATGTTTAAATCTATAAATCTTGGCCAATAGAAGCCCCATCAAGCTACTTCTGCCTTATTACAAATACACATTCAGTGCAGTAAAACTTTGACACTTAGTTGATTTCAAGATCATCAATTAAAATTAACTTATCATTTTTCAATTATTCTAGTTGAAGGGCTTCATGAAGGTGCTGAGATATTAGTCTTTGCCAATTCATAACAATCAAATATCTTAACATATGCAGAAGAAAAGTAATGATTATTACAATGTACTACCTATAATTTTCTGAAAATTTTAGAATTTGAAAAATATTTAATCAAACATATGTATTTAAAATGTCATAATAAATACAAACAAGAACATGTTTTGTAGTTAACTATTCTGCTCCTCAGTAATTATTTTTTTACAATCTGAAAAAGAATAATATTGCCGATTTTCAATTATCATGTTTTTATTCACATTTAGAAACTAATGTTGTACTGATCAGGAAGGCAAAAAATAAAAAGAAATAACAAGGGTTGGGGTTTTTGCTCAGTAGTAAAGCACTTGCCTAGCAGTTCTGAGGCCCTGGGCTCTATTCTAAGACCACATACAAATAAAATAAAGGTATTATATAAGAAAAATAAAAATTAATAAAAAGATATAACCACAACTGAGTTTTTGTTATATATATTCTCCTATATATTTATCTTTATAAAGTTATATGCAACATCCTTAGTCCTAAAGTATAACATAACAGGCCTAACAAAACAAAAGGCACTATTATGGGATGAATCCATTAGAGATTGTAATTGACTTCCTTTACTTATTTCTTATAATTAATTGCCTTAAAGAGTAATGGACCAGATCCACCCACACAAGCCTGCACAGGACCCAGGTTCACAGTAGGCTAGTTTCCAACCCTCCACCAGCAGACACCACCAGACCCAGCCTCCAGCACAGGACCACCCCTTCCAACCAGTAGACTACCAAGAGTGGTCAGGCCTGGCCCAGATCCACCCACACTGGCCTGTGTGGAACACAGGCTCACAGTAGGCCGAAGTCTTTTCCTTGATCAGTAGGGGCCCAACTTCCCGCACAGGACCATATCTTGGGACCAGCAGACTACCAAGGGAGCCCAGGCCCAGCCTAGATCTTCCCACTAAAACTGGCGCAGAACCCAGGCCCAGGGAAGGTCTGAGTTCACCTCCCTCCCCCCATCTGGGAACCTAAGCCTAACCCACTTTCATCTTGGGACACTGCAGTTACCACCATAGCCTTCCCCATGCAGTAGCTCCTTTTTGATATCAGACAGGGCCTAGAAGCAGCTGCATCTCAGAGCAGGCATCCCAAAGAGAGTGTTAGGCCCACCCTTCCGGCCCCATCTCTGTAAGACATTGCTTCCATCTTGGGGCACCTCAACAGTTATCTCCAGTTATCTCAGCTATTGCCGCCATCACGTTTAGTTGAAGTAGTATACCTTGAGGGACACCAGCAGGATCTGGCAGCCCAACATCAAGGTGAGGAACAGACAAACTGCATGGGTACTACAAGAATATAGGGTAGAAACTGTAATATCTCATATCCATACTGCAAGAAAGGAAGACACAGACAACATGAAAATACAGGAGAGGAAAGTTCCCCAACCAAATCAGGATACTATAATAACAGAACCCATGGAAAGTGAAGTTGAAGAAATGTCAGAGAAGGAGTTCAGAAGGTTCATAATTAAAATGATCTGTGAATTAAAGAATGACCTAAATGAGCAAATACAGGCAAAAATAGATCCCCCAACAAAGCAATAAGAGAGCAAACACAGGTAGCAAAAGATTACTTCGAGAGAGATAGAGACTCTGAAAACAAACCAAAAAAAAAAAAAAAATAGAAACCAAACAAAAATCTCAACAGAAAGCATAACCAAATGACTAGATCACTTGGAAGAAAGACGGTCACATAATGAAGACAAAGTATACAATCTGGAAAATAAAATTGATCACATAATGAAGAGAGTAAGAAACCATGAACAGAATATCCAGGAATTATCGGACAGCATCAAGAGACCAAATCTAAGAGTTATTGGAGTAGAGGAAGGCACAGAGTTTCAAACCAAAAGAACGCACAATCTCTTCAATGAGATAATATTAGAAAACTTCCCAAGCATGAAGAATGAATTGAAAAACCAAATACAAGAGGCTTACAGGAACCAAATGTACAAAATTACAACTGATCTACACCAAGGCACATTATAATGAAAATGCGTAGCATACAGAAGAAGGATAGACTCTTAAAGGCTGCAAGAGAGAAGAATCAGATCACATGTAGGGGATGAACAATTCGTATCTCAGCAGATTTTTCAATCCAGACACTCAAAGCCAGGATATCATGGAACAACATATGCTAAGCTCTGAAAGAAAATAGATGCCAACCAAGAATCTTATATCCTGTAAAACTTAGCTTTAGATTTGGTGATGAAATAAATACCTTCCACAATAAGCAAAAGTCAAAAGAATTTACAACTGGAAAGCCTGCAATATAGAAAATCCTCAGCAAATATTCCAAGAAGAGAAAATGAAAAACAATGATCAAAATCAGCAGAGGGAGAGATTAAACTAAAGGAAAATCTAATCAGAGTAAAAACCAACTCACGTTAAATACTAAAAATAAACAAAAAGGGCTGGGAATACAAAGCATGTCTCAATAATAATGCTGAATGTTAATGGCCTAAACTTACCAATCAAAAGATGTAGACTAGCAGATTGGATCCAAAAAAAAAAAAAAAAAGGACCCAACAATATGCTGTCTCCAAGAGATTCATCTCATAGGAAAAGACATCCACAGACTGAAGGTGAAGGGGTGAAGGGTTGGGAAAAATCATACCACTCGCATGGGCTGTGGAAGTAAGCAAGGGTTTCCATCCTCATATCAAATAAAGTAGAGTTTGAGCTAAAGTCAATCAAAAGGGTTAAAGAAGGACACTAATACTGCTTAAGTGAACCATATACCAACAAGACTTAACAATTATAAAATATATATGCCCCAAACAATTGTTCATCAAACTTTTCAAGTTCAAGAGTCAAATAGATCAGAACACAATAATTTTGGGTGACTTTAACACACCTCTTTCATCACTAGATAGACCTTCCAAACAAAAAAGAAATTATAGAATTCAATAATACAATCAATAACTTAGACTTAATTGATAGATGTAGAATATTTTATCCTTCAATGAAAAAATACACTTTCTTCTCAGCAGCACATGGATCCTTCTCTAAGAGAGCATATACTATGCCAAAGCAATTCTTAGCAAATAAAAAAAGTAGAGATACTATCGTGTATTCTATCAGATCATAATGAAATGAAATTAAAAATCAATGATAAAATAAGAAAAGCTACTCCAACACTGGGAGACTAAATAATATGTTACTGAATGAACACTGGCTTGCAGAAGATATCAAGGAGGAGATATTTTTTAAAGGTTAATGAGAACACAGATAAAACATCAAAATCTCTGGGACACTATGAGGGCAGTTCTAAGAGGAAAGTTCAATTAATGGAGTTCATTTCTTAAAAGAAGAAAAAGTCAACAAATAAATGACTATAAACATTACATCTCAAAGCCCTAGAGAAAAAGAAGAACAAATCAACACCAAAAGCAGAAGACAGAAAATAATTAAAATCAGAGCTGAAATCAATGAAATTGAAACAAAAGAAACAATTAAAAAATTGTGGTTCTTTGAAAAAATAAAATTTACGGACCCTTAACCATGCTAACAAAGAGAAGGAGAGAGAAAACTCAAACTACAAACATACATGATGAAAAAGAAAATATCACAACAGCAACTACAGAAATACATAAGATAATTATAAATTATTTTGGAAACTTGTACTCTAATAAGATAGAAAATATCAAAGGCATCGACAAATTTCTAGTCATATAATTTTTCCAAATTGAACCAAGATGATATACACAATTTAAAGAGATCAATTTCATGTGATGAAATAAAAGATGCCATCAGAAGCCCTACCAACCAAGAAAAGCCCAGGACCAAATGGAAACACAGCCGAGTTCTACAAGACCTTGCAAGAAGAACTAATACCAATATTCTTCAATTTATTTCAGGAAATAGAAAAAGAGGCAGCACTTCCAAACTCATTCTATGAGGCCAATATCACCCTGATCCCCAAACCAGGCAAAGACACATCAAAGAAAGTAAACTTCAGACCAACGTCTCTAATGAACATGGATGCAAAAATTCTCAGTGAAATTCTGGCAAATTGAATACAAAACATATCAAAAATATTATGCACCACGATCAAGTGTGATTCATGCCAGGGATGCAAGGTTGGTTAACATAAGAAAATCAATAAATGTAATTCATCACATCAATAGACTTAAAGATAAGAATCATATGATCATCTTAATAGATGCAGAAAGAGCATTTGACAAAATACAGCACCACTTTATGTTCAAAACACTAGAAAAACTAGGGAAAACAGGAACATATCTCAACATCGTAAAGGCTATCTATGATAAGCCCCAGGCCAAAATCATTCTAAATGAAGAAAATTTTAAGGCATCCCCTCTAAAAACTGGAACAAGATGAGCATGCCCTCTTTCACCACTTTTATTTAACATAGTTCTTGAAACACTGGTCAAAGCAATTAGACAAAAGAAATTAAAGGAATACACACAGGAAAAAACTCAAATTGGCATTATTTGCTGCTGATATAATTCTATATCGAGAAGACTCTAAAAGTTCCACCAGAAAACTTCCAGAAATAGTAAATGAATTTATCAAAGTAGCAGGATACAAAATTAACATCCATAAATCAAAGGCATTTCTGTATATCAGTGACAAATCCTCAGAAAGGGAAAGAGGAAAACTACCCCATTTACAATAACCTCAAAAATAAATAAATAAATAAAATACTTGGGAATCAACTTAACAAAAGAGGTGAAAGATCTATATAATGAAAATTACAGAATCCTAAAGAAAGAAATCAAAGAAGACCTTATAAGAAAGATTTACCTTCCTCTTAGATAGGTAGAATTAATATTATCAAAATGACCAGACCACCGAAAGAACTGTACCTATTTAATGCAATCCCAATCAAAATCCCAATGACATTCCTCATAGAAATAAAAAAAAAACACTCATGAAATTTATCTGGAACAATAAGAAACCCAGAATAGCTAAAGCAATCCTTAGCAGGAAGAGTGAAGCAGGTGGCATCACTATACCAGACTTTAAACTATACTACAGAGCCACTGTAACAAAAACAGCATAGTTTTGGCACCAAAAAAGACTGATATACCAATGGTACAGAACAGAGGACACAGAGACTAACCCACCAAATTAAAATTATCTTATATTAGACAAAGGTACCTAAAACATGCATTGAAGAAAAGATAGCCTCTTCAACAAATGGTGCTGGGAAAACTGGAAATCCATATGCAACAAAATGAAATTAAGCCCCTATCTCTCACCATGCACAAAACTTAACTCAAATTGGATCAAGGACCTAGGAATTAAACCAGAGATCCTGTGCCTAATAGGAGAAAAAGTAAGCCCAACACTTCATCATGTTGGATTAGGCCATCACTTCCTTAACAAGACTCCTAAAGCCCAAGAAATTAAATCAATAATCAATAAATAGGATGAATTCAAACTGAAAAGTTTCTTCTTGGGAAAAAAAAACAGTGAGATAAGGAGAGAGCCTACATCTTTGGAGCAAATCTCTACCCTTTACATATCATACAGAGCACTAATCTCCAGGATGTATAACTTAAGAAGCTAAGCACCAAAAAAATAAATAAATAACCCAATCAATAAATGGGCCAAGGACCTGAACAGACACTTCTCAGATGAGGATATGCAATCAATCAACAAATACATGAAAAAATTGCTCATCATCACTAGCAATTAGAGAAATTCAAATCAAAACTATTCTAAGATTTCATCTCAATCCAGTCAGAATGGCAGCTGTTAAGAACACAAACAACAATAAGTGTTGGCGAGGATGTGGGGGAAAAGGTACAATCATACACTGCTGGTGGGCTACAAATTGGTGTAGTCAATATGGAAAGCAGTATGGAGATTTCTTGGAAAATTGGGAATGGAACCACAATTTGACCCAGCTATCTCTCTCCTAGGTCTATATGTAAAGGACTTAAATACAGCATACTACTGGGACACAGCCACATCAATGTTTATAGCGGCACAATTCACAATAGTTAAAGTGTGGAACCAAACTAGATGCCCTTTCATAGAAAAATGAATTTTAAAAATGTGGCATATATACACAATGGAATATTACTCGGCAATAAAAGAGAATAAAATCATGGCATTTGCAGGTAAATGAATGGAGTTAGAGAAGATAATGCTAAGTGAAGTTTGCCAATGCCAAAACACCAAATGCCAAATGTTTTCTCTGATAAAAGGAGGCTGATTCATTGTGTGGTAGGGAGGGGGAGCATGGGAGGATTAGAAAAACTCTAAGATAGGGCAAAGTGTTGGGAGGGAAACAGAGGGGGCATGGGGTCAGAAATAATGGTGGAATATGATGGACATTACTATCCAAAGTACATGTATGAAGACATGAATTGGTATGAATATACTTTGTATACAGCCAGAGATATGAAAAATTATGCTCTGTATGTGTAGTAAGAATTGTAATGCATTTCGCTGTCATGTATAGATAAAAGAAAAAGATTTATGGGTTGTAGTCAGGCACAGTGGTGCATGCCTGTAATCCCAGCAGCTCGGGGGGCTGAGGTAGGAGGATCTCGAGTTCAAAGCCAGCCTCAGCAATTTAGGGAGGCATTAAGCAAGTCAGTGAGACTCCATCTCTAATAAAATATAAAGTAGGTATAGGAATGTGGCTCATTGGTCAAATGCCCCTGAGTTCAATCCCCCGTACTCCCACCCATTGAAAATAAAAACAAAAAAAGAATTATGGGTTGAGCTAGATATGTGGCTTAGTGATACAGCAGTTGCTTAACCTGCATGAGATCTTTCGATGAATTCTATCCAGCACCCTTCCACCACCAAAAAAAAAAAAAAAAAAAGAGCTGAATTTAGTATCCTTTGGTAATCCATCAAATTCTGAAATAAATATAATTTTGTTCTTCTTAAAGTGTACATAGAACAAATTATTTCTTTCCTCGCATGTCTGTAAATTATAATTATTTAAATATTTATTAGAGAAATAAAACAAATTTACTTAAGTTCCAGCTATTTTATAGAGGCATTTATTTAAATCAATGGAGTAGTTCCTTCCCTCTCAAAACACAAACATACACACATGCATATATACACTTCCTAAAACTTGCAAACATACTAAAATATTGTGTGTTATAGACATACACATGCAATTAAGATAAATTTTCCTTAAAATTATAATAACTAAAATAATAACTAAAATACTAAGGAAATATTTATATATCAAAGATGATAATTATTTTATATGCAAATAAATTTGCTGGTTTGTTTGTTTTTGTATACAGAACTTAACTGGCCATAAGACGATCAACAACAATTTTAAAGAATCTTATGAAGAGCAGATTTTTGGCTCTAAGTGGGCAATCAATAAATCTATTGTGAATGCAGTCAATAAATACATGAAGGTATGTTTTCCTTTTGTTCAATATTTTTGGTACTTCTCTTCACTACTTTAAAGAGAATTTTATATATTCTGTTCTGAATCACATTTTTTCTATGGGGGTGGTGGTGCTGGGGATTGAACCCAGGGCCTGGAGCATGCTAATCAAGCACTCTACCACTGGGCTTCACTTCCATCCCCTGTTAATCACTTTTTGATGTATTTATTTAAATTTATTTTGAAATTTAAAACTGAACATCTTTTGTTGCAGAATGAGATGTCACTGACAGAACATTCACATAAATACAAAACAGTCTTACTAAATGTTTTTAAAATTTTTCCCTCCACCCACCATTTATGATGACCAGAAATGAAAAAACAAAAATAACTTCACTTGCCTTTTTTCTTCACTGGATTTATAACAAGTATTATGAGCAAACTTTAAGAAATCTTTGCCAACCTCAAAGTCATATCTTTTGTGTGTGTGTCTTAGTAGAATAAAACCTGAAACTATATATACTTCTGTCTAAAACTTAATTTTAATGATTATTTTATTAAAATACTAGGGTAACCAACAGGTAAATGTTACAAATTCCAGGTGTACCCTCAGAAATATACATGTTTTGACACACTCCTTTTCTTCTTCTATAAATTAAAATAATACTTTTGAACCAAACTGAAGAGAAGATCAAGTAAAATAATCCAAACTGTATTTATGAGCACACAAAGCTTGAAGCAAAGTGATTTGTCAAGTGAAGAAATAGTAAGAAAAGTATTATTAGAGATGGACATACATTTCTTATCTGGCCAAAGGCATAGCTTTTTTTAATATCTATGAAACTTTAAATAGTATTCAAAACCAAGAAATTAGTATAGTCAATTATAATCCCTGCCTCAATTGACTGAAAAACGATGGTTTCGCTTATTGAAATAGACAGAAATATATTTTTAAAATTCCCTAAAGCTAAATTAATTTAAGAAACTAAAAGAGTCATTTTTTAAGCAGGAGACAACATTCCTTTATAGACAATATTAATGTGCTTTTATGAATTTATGGAATTCATTATCCTATCACAAACTTTTATTGAATTCTTAAAACTTCTTTTATTATATACTTCATGTACAGACATGTAAATTCAATCCTTGCTCTCATACCTCAATCTATGAGCATATATTGTTCCCCAAAAGGTTTTCAAATTGAGAAGTTCATAACAACTCATATTTTCCCTCATTTGTAGAATGGTATTCTAATATGGGATATTATTTATTGTTGATATTAGTGTAAAATTACAAGATATTATAATCTAGCCATGAGTAGGACTTTTTCAATTACAAACTTATTAAACAATGACTATGTTCTATAATTGCCCATATTTTCTATAAATAACATAGCAAAGTAAATGAGAGGTATCTTAGATTTCACTCTATGTTAACTATGAAATTTGCCTTCTGGTAAGAAACTGTGACATGAATATACTATCAAAGAAATACTTCATTTATGTATTTGGGTTCACTTTAAAAAAATTATTCTGGAACACATTAAATTCATAATGTGTTTTAACATAATCCCTCAAAAAACCATTGTGTCTATTTCAGATACCTCAGCATCTAAGAATGTGAAATAAAATACTAAATCAAATGTAATATATTATGCTTTCACATCACTACAGTTGTTTTTGGTAGTCCTTAACATACAAGTTGAAATGCATGCATATTAATGAATAATATTTCTAAGTAACTTAGTATATAATTAAATGTTAATAAAAATAGATTAAGGTAAAATATGATGAAAAATGGTAAGTAATTCTTAAGGCACAATTTGTAAAAATAAGACAACTGTGTTTAACTTTAAACTACTAAATGATGTTTAAGATTTAAGAATGATAAACTTTATGCTTTCTTTACTATCAATTACACAAAATATTGTAGTCCCATTGATGCAATAAAAAATGATTAAATATCACATAGCTACAGCATTTTTTTTTCCATTAGGGTAGAAGTGAAAGTGCCTGACAGGAGTTTCTTCTGGTCATTTGACTTTATCAAATTCAAACATTAACCTTCATGAAGAGAATCTACACAAATGCTTTGTTTCAAAGTCCCTTTGAAAAGGGTTTCTAGGACATATTTTGTCTAATTTGTCCACAGATATATCTGGAACATCTGATATTTCTCTGTGTTTTATGCACATTGCAAGTCCATGTTCAAAGTGTGAAATGCATATTTATTTTCACTAAAACATCATTAAAGCCAACTACAAATTACCTTAAGTAAAATATGATTCAAACACAATTTCAAAAAGCTTTGTAAAGAAACCAAATTATAAAATTGATTGTACATGATTTTTAATGTGCTTCCTATTTTTATCTCTTTGCTGCCTTAAACAATGCCTTCCATCACTGAAAGTTCAGAGAATTCCACTATTTGAAAAAAGTGGTTGCCGTCATATATTATACAGTAATGCCTTCATATACTAGCTATAACTGATAGTACAAATTCTCCTAATTAATTACACCCCAGCTCTTAAGTCTTAAAGCTAAGAATTTAAATAATACCTTTTCATGTTTTAATAATATTAAACTACAAATATTTCACATTTGAATTTTTATTCAGTTGAAAAGGTAGGTCACTAGTAGATTTTTCTTCAAGAACTATTTTAACCTCTAGCATATATGTAAATTTACTAATAATTTTTTATAAATTATAAACTTGTGTGCTCCAACATCTATATACAACAAATTTCAACAATGATTGGGTCATTAAAACAATTTGGTGGGTCATGAGTGCCAAGGTGAGAGGAAAAGAAGTAAAATAACTAGAAAAAGCAAGCTATGATAGAACAAGGATAAGTATTGTTTTTTTTTTATTTCAAAATAATAGGTCTGTGTGTGTGTGCACATATGCATGTGCACTGGTTTACAAAGGAAATAATATCTGCCTATGGAAAAAATAAAATTTTAAGGATACTTTGAGGAAGAATAAAAGAGTTCTGTAGGAAAAAGAAGTTCTTTAGCTGTGATTATAGAATTAGAGCCTCTGAAGGCAACTATCATGATTCAAACACATCAGATCTCTCACTGTTCAGGAAATTACTTGGTACTAGACTACATGGATCAATTAATAAAACAGACTGATTTCTAATTTTGCAAATTTCATTTGTCATTGATGGCGTGAGGTCTCTGGTACATCTTGATTGCCAGGTATCTTGAACCTGCTGGCCTTCTCTTTTGAAGGTTATCATATGTTCTTCTCAGGCAATAACAAGTCCTTTCATCAGATGGTCTTCTGTGTGATCTGCCGTATTAGATGTCATTTCCTACCTTTTGAGGATAGTTCCTTCAAACTCCTCTTACTCCACCCAGGAACCCCCATCCCTTCTGTCACTGCCTTTTCTATGGGTCGCTTCAAAACTTCTATATGTAACTTTTTTTTTCCTTCAGTTTGTTCAGCAAGACCTTTATAAACCAACAACTAAGACAACAATACCATTCTGTTAATATTAACAAAAGTAGTAAAGATAATTTTAATTGTGAAGTCTAAAAGAGCAGTTCACAACTCCCCGAATTTATAATTATAAAGATAACCAATGATGCCATCACTCACTCTTTCCATCCACAGATGAAATCTAGATTATCATTTCCCTCTATCTCCAGTTGGATACCTGTTCACAATGCTGATCACCTTCAAAAGTTTGTCTCAAGATTCTAAATCATCAGATAAATCAATTACTCCTTTTAGGTGCCCCTAGACCCAAGAAGCTCAAATATGTCCATACCTTTCTTCACCCATTCAGGAATATAAAGATGTTTACTCTCCATTTTTTTAAAGAATTGACTATTTTGTAAGCATTTTAGTGACTTGATTTGTAGCATTTTAAATAGCAAATTATTAAAAGATGGACATATTTTAACGTAGAAATAGAAAGCACATGTAAATTTTTAATTAAAGGCCAGCATTTCACCACTTTACATCTCTAAAACCCTACAAACTATACACAAACACATAGTAATGGTGCCTACTATTCTTTCCCAGATTTTTTCCCCTCATCTGTTAAAAAACTGGGACAAAACAGTAGATATTTCATAGAGTTCTTTTTCAAATTAAATATAGAAAATGCATAGGAACCGTATCTGGAACATAGTAAGTACCACAAGTATATACGTATCTATAATACATACTGCTACTTCTGCAAATGATACTGTTACCAACCTCATGTAAGAGCTAAGGCAGCATAAAGAAAATATGTATTAGAATAAGACATATTTCTATTTAAATCCTGACTTCCTAAAAGAGATGCTGGTATTATAGAATTTTTTAATACTTCATTAAGCTGGTTTCCTTATTTAAAAAATGAGACTAAGAATAAAAAATTGATCATTTTGGTAAGAATTAAATTTGAATATATAGTTAGAATAGCAGATACATAATAAGTGTTCCTTACATTTATTCTGCACATTGCCTTCCATTCAAGCAACATGTTATTCTCCCCGATTCTGCCAATAATTTCACAGCTTTCATTGGAGAACTGTGGTTTTCTTCTGGGATAGATGAATAACCTACAGTATTTCATGTATCACTAACATAAAATGTAAGCCTGTAACATGCAGCCTGTTACTAACCCTCAGATATAAATAATTAATATACATCAATAAAGTAATTCAAAACCCAAAACAAAATTAAACAAGTATTTGAATAATGTGACATTCCCTTTACTTTAAATATTATTGTTAGTTGCCATTGTTTATTTACTTTTTTCATTTTCCTTTAAAGGTGACACCTTATTTCTTCAGTGATCTGCACTTTTCTTATTCTTTTTAAATTTTAATTTAGTTATACATGAGAGTAGAATTCATTTTGTTATAATTATACAAGCATGAAATATATCTTATTCTAATTAGTACCCCATTCTTATAGATGTACATTTTAAAAGCCTATGCCTTGATGTCTATGATTAATGAGCACTTACATATAATCATGGTGCACATATTTAAGTACTATTGACCAAAATGTTTTAAATCATCTGTCTAAATTTTGTTTTTTTCTAAACAATGACATCATTTTCCTTTTTATTTATTTATTATTTATTTACTTTGTGTGGTACTAGGGGTTGAACCCAGGGCCTGGCAAACACAAGGCTAGTGCTCTACCACTCAACTTCATGTGCCCAGATCTTATAATTATATGTAGATATATAATTATTCTTTGAGACAGGGTCTCCCTAAAGTAGCCCAGGTTGTCTTTGATCTGGTGTTCCTCCTACCTCAACTTTCCAAGTAGTTGGGATTACCGAAGTGAACTACCATGATGCCTCGCTTATTTTCCCCCTAATTTAAATAAAAAATATGGATGTGTAATTTTGCTAAAGTAAAACTTTATTTTCTTATTTTACCTTACTTCTTCCTCCTCATCTCACAGAAGAATTTAGATGATTTTCAAACAAGTTTAATTTGTTTCAGTAAAAAAGTATGGAGGGAACAAAAATCACAGTAGATAAATGGAGTAGGGTCTTCAGTCACCAAAATACTTTTTAAATATGAATTGGATGTTACTTCCATGGAATAAAATCCACATTCCTTATGTGGCATACACAAAGTCTTTCAAAACTCAAGACTTTCAGTTCTAACCTTTCACTCTTTCTCCCTTCCTAAACTAACATGCACAGTAAACACTATGATGCTTCTTTCAGTCACTGGGCTTTCTCTTGCTTAAGTACTTGCCAAGATGTCTATTAAAACTCTGTATTTCCACTTTTTTTTTTTTTGCCTAGCTAAATCCTACTCACCCATTATGGCCTTCCATTGTGTGCTACATCTCATAAGATTTTCTTAACTTCTGTGGCTAGGACACACACCACTTCTATCTTTTTTTAGAGTATCTACTATTTTTTACATTAATACACTTAGGAATAATAATATTTAAATTTCCTGAAATATTGAAATTTCACTTTTCAGTAATCCCTTCAAGATGATAAATTTCATGATGGCAAGTCTACTGTTTTCATTGCTGAAAGGGAATTAGACCCTGATTTATTCAAAGTGTTTACTTTAGTAATTTCATTCATTTCAACATGACAGGACTCTTCTGGGGCAAACAAATATTATACCATAATTATAGCATGATAATAAAGTTAAATGTATCCATATATTTAAATACATATAGATATATATGTAAAATATATAAAATATCTATCTATATCTATCTATCTATATATCTATCTATCTATCTATCTATCTATATATATATATACACACACACACACACACACATATATTTATGAGAAACTAAATGAAGTCAGAAATAAAGACCTGGAAAAAGATTATCACAGTGATGATAAAGTTAAAGAGAAATAAAACTTATGAAAAGTGAATCTTAATATTTTAAGTGTATTTCATTTACTTATATTCTATTCCTAAATAATCTAAATTTATTTAAGATGGGTACAGTCTGGTTCATACTTCTTGAATTCTCCATTTATAAGGCACAAATTGAGACATCCTATACATAATGTATAGGATTAGCTTATTTCACATAGCATGATATTCTCCAACTCCACCCATTTACCTAAATGCTATAATTTCACTTCTCTTTGTGCATGAATAATGCTCCATTGTGTATACATACCATATTTTCTTTATCCTTTCATCTGTTGAAGGGCACCTAGGCTGGTTCCATATTTTAGCTACTGTGAATTGAGCTACTACAAACACTGATGTGTCTGCATCCCACTAGCCACCCAAGCAGATGATATGAACTGGGTTCAAAAAGAGATGGCTGCAACATTAAGCTTAAGAAAATGGGTAAAAAGCACAGGACACAGAGTAATTTTCATATTAAGGGTACGACAGCACTTTGACCTTAAGGGCCAGCTTCTGTGCTTAAAAAGGAGCACTGGAAAAGAGCTACACCTGGTCGTCTACTTTTATAGGGAACTAACAAAGGAGTTTGGTAGGATGTTCTTTACCAAAAAAGGCAGGGGACAAGGTTTCAAGAGTGGAGTCTTGCTTCCTGATGTCAATCAATCTGTTGACCACAAGACATCTTGGTAAATCACACCATCTTGGGTGCTGTGTGGGGTCTTACGCAGAGCTTCAGAGGGAGGTGCACCTGCACCATGCGATAATGCCAGGCCTATTCCCTCATATGCACAATAGCTCACACACACAGCCTATTCCCTCATATGCACAATAGCTCATACACACAGTCCATGGATGGCTCCTAACAACTGCATCAGTGCAGCATGCTAATTTAAAGTCCTTTGGTTATAAACCAAGGAGTGGGATAACTTCATAAAATGGTGGTTTTATTCCAAGTTTTCTAAGGAATCTCCATACTTCAAAAGTGGTTGCATCAATTTGAAGTCCCACCAACAGTGTATGAGAGTCCTTTTTTCCCCACATCCTCACCAACATTTATTGTTTCTTATGTTCTTGATAATTGCCATTCTGACTAGAATGAGATGAAATCTCAGCATAGTTTTAATTTGCATTTCTCTGTTAGAGATGTTGAACATTTTTCATAGATTTGTTAACCACTCATATTTCTTCTTCTGTGAAGCCTGTTCAGTTCCTTTGCCCATTTGTTGACTGGGTTATTTATTTATCTATTTATTTGGTGTTAGGTTTTTTGAGTTCTTTATATATCCTGGATATTAATGCTGTATCTGAGGTGCTGGTGGGCAAAGATTTTCTCCCATTCTGTACACTCCCTTTTCACATTCTTCATTGTTCCCTTTGCTGTGAAGAAGCATTTTAGTTTGATTCCATCCCATCTTCTGATTAATTTTACTTCTTACACTTTAGGTGTCTTGTTAAGGAAGTCCATTCCTAAGCTGACATGATGTAGATTTGGGTCTACTTTTTCTTTTATTAAGCACAGGATCTCTGATCTAATGCCTAAATCTTTAACCAACTTTGAGTTGAGGGAAAAGATAGGGGTTTAATTTTATTTACTGCACATGAATTTCCAGTTTTTCTAGCACCATTTGTTGAAGAAGCTATCTTTTCTCCAATGTATGTTTTTGGCACCTTTGTCTAGTGTGACATAATTGTATTTATATGGGTTTGTCTCTGTGTCTTCTATTCTGTACCACTTGTCTAAATGTCTGTTTTGGTGCCATGAAAAATTAGAAATAGCTCACAAGCTCATAATAGCTTAAAAATGGAGAATCATTCTAACAAAAGAGGTAAAAGACCTCTACAATGAAAACTAGAGAACATTAAATAAAGAAATTGAAGAAGACCTTAGAAGACGGAAAAATCTCCCATGTTATTGGATAAGGCAGAATTAACCTCATTAAAATGGCTGCATTATCAAAGGTGCTATACAGATTTAATGCAATTCCTATTAACATCCCAATGACATTCTTCATAGAACTCAAAAAAGGAATCATGAAATTCATTTGGAAAAAAAAGACCCAGAATCACCAAAATGATCCTTAGCAAGAAAAATGAAGCAGAAGGCATCACAATACCAGACCTTAAATTATACTACAGTAATACATGTTCTAATTTTAACAGCAAAATTCTAGCTAAACACAGAGCCAATCATTACTAGGCCATAGACTGACAACTCATTTTGTTTCATTGTTCCAGATGTGGGACACACATAAAAATTTAAGCATTTTATTGCTCATGATATACAATATAATTATATACTAAGAACAGAATTATAATATTAATATAATAATATACATTAGCTCATTTTCAAACTATTTTAATACAACTACATCGATTTTGTATAAATATTCACAGAAGGGGCTCAGCCGTAGAGCGCTCGCCTCGCATGTGAGAGGCCCTGGGTTCAATCCTCAGCACCACATTAATAAATAAAATAGAGATAACTATGTTAAAATACAACTAAAAAATAAATATTTAAAAAAATATTCACAGAACTGTAAACTTGGGACTTAATGGATTAAATGGCATTGTATTAATTTTATTTTTAAATGTTCACTTTTTATTAAAGCATATTAAACATATCAAAAGTTATAAGTAATATAAAACAGGAAAGAATTTTCCTAGTACCATGTTTGAACAAATGTTAAACTTTGATTTTATTAATTCTATATTTTTGCTTTAAAAAATAAACTTTTACAAATACCACTAAAGGTCACATTTCCTGCTTTATTCCATCGGCATATGCAAAAGTAACTGCTATCTTAAACTCAGTGTTCATTTTTCATATTTTATTACATATATTTATAATTTTTCTCTTAAATATATTCTTGAAACTTAAAGCCTTCCATATTAAAAAAATACCATATTCTTACATTAAAGTGAGATATCCTGAGAGTGATTAGTTGGGACATTTTAGTGTCTCTGAATTAAAGAATTTTTGAACAAACACAAAAAAGCATTAATTTTCTGACCTTATAGGTAAGAAAGGTTTGAGTTTAATAATATATTCAACTTATTCCTGATTTTAATTTTTATGAATACCAATATGTACTCATTTGATTTAATGGAAAATTTATAAAATGGTAGCTAAATAATACAGCCAACCATATGTGTTGAATATTTATAAAGCTAACATTTTAATATAAGAGCTACCAGTGTTTTCCCCCAAAATACAGCTTGATCTTTCAGATAAAAGTCGAAATGTTACTATTATATTTTAAGAAAATATTTCAAAATAGAACAGTTCATAAAGCATTTGAAAGCACATGGTATTATGTAAAAATGTGGATGTGTAACCAATGTGATTCTGTAACTTGTAATTGGGGTAAAAATGGGAGTTCATAACCCACTTGAATCAAAAGTATGAAAGATGATATGTCATGAGCTTTGTAATGTTTTGAACAACCAATAAAAAAAGAAAGAAAGCACAAAATATAAATGCAAGGAAAATAAAATATTATTTTAGAGAAAAATAATGTTCTTTCAGTTACCAATAATTATTGTGCTACTAACTGTGGCCAGAATTCTGCATACATTGGTAAACAGGATAAACCTCATGGAGCTTACATTACTATGGAGACATAGACAATTATCTAGTGTCAGCAAGAAAAGCATAAGGATAGGGGTTAGAGAAGAATAAATTGGGAAGGTTATTGTAGACAGATTGTGTATAGCCTTTTCCAAGGAGATGACAAAGGTTTGAGCAAACAAACTATTGAATGAAGTGGGAAAACTTTGGCAAGGGGCATCCAAACAGAAGAATAAGTTTAAAGTCAAGTTCAAAGAAAGAAAAAGACAATGTGGTTTGTGCAGAGTGAAGAATGGAGGGAGTCACAAATGAGGGGTTGGAGAGTTAGGCAGGGCACAGTCATTTAGAACCTTGAATGAAAGAGTAAGTCCTTTGAATTCTGTCCCAAGGGTCAAAAGAAGCTATTGGAGGTGTTATGTCAAATAGCCATATGATCAACATATAAAGGAATATTGTGCCTACTGGGGGCTGGGGCGAGGAGGTCAAGAAACAGGAGAGTGATCAATTATTAGACTAGTGCTACACAAGGATGAAGATGATAGTCTTAAGATGTGAGATTGAAGCTGTATTTTGATCGTATAAAGGAACCAAGGCTGAATCACAGATTCTCTGACAGAGCCATTAGGTAGATTATTTTTGTTGTTATTCTTGATATATATATATATATATATATATATATATATATATATATATATATATATATAGATATAGATAGATATATATAGATATAGATATAGATATAGATATAGATATAGATATAGATATAGATAGATATAGATAGATATAGATAGATATATAGATAGATAGATATAACCAGAACAGAGTGCCCTCTCTAGCCCTATATAAGATATCTATCAACAATTTCTACTAATATACCAAGGACACACCCACTATATTTTTGAACAATGTGAAACATAAGAAGATAGTTCTTTAGATCAATATAAGATGGACTGGCTAGGGGGCTATGCAAACACAAACTACTAACACTACCAAATGAAAGGCAGAGGCTTATATTATATCTAGGCCAATGATCACACTGTGTGACTGAGGAAATATGTGCCCTTGATACACACAAGACTTGTTCAAGGTCAGGCACAAATTCAGTAGCAGAGACAACAGCAACTCCCATCTACAGTTGTGTGTTAAGAAAGTTGTTGCTTTAGGTCAAAATGCTGCAGTTGCTCACATAATGTAACTGTAAAGTTATTCAGTTCTTGAGATTCATTATGTCTTCTGGTTTCATTCACTCATTTATACAGCATATATATTCAGTACCTTCAACATAAAATGAACGCCTAAGATGAAATACTTATGGTATTTTCAAATTATTTCATCTTTAATTTCATAATGTATGAAGTAATTTATAGAGAAATCACAGTATTATGATCAGTTGCCACATATTCTTTTCGAAAAGAGACAACATATTAAAAAATTCAGTAGGTAAAATCACAGATTTACACTCCTTTATCACCAACACTTATGCATTTTACAGTTACTTTAACATCTTACATATGGATATTGGCATTCCCAAAAGCCAATGAGAAGGAGATAGTAACAATAAAAATAAACCAGATTTGAAAGATGCTTGAGAAATAAAACTCGTGTGTATTTTTCTTTACTTTTTCCAGAATTTTTTTTACTGGTTATCTTTACTTTAAAAACTATTTCAAAGATTAAGATTCTACTAGACTAAATTATAAAATGAAATATTATTGCAGTTTTCTTAATTATATGGGACATGGACCCAAATAACTGTCATCTATACTAATAATAATGGTTTAAAAATGAATTCCAAGTTTATATGAAATTTAGCTGTCTTGAAAAATCTCTTTGAACTACTTTTTAAGAGAAGAGTTGAGCAAAAATAGCCAGTTAAATTACATGAAAAACACTGTATCTGCCATCAAAGATCTAAGTGTCTCCATCTCTGTATTTACTGCTGAAGCCACAAAGACTGTTTCTCACTAATCAAATCAATATAAGGAAAAGAAAAATTTAGCTCCTATTCTCCACTTTTCCCAACTGCTTCAATTACATTATGAAGCTCTGAAAACTATTTCTGGGCTCAGAGATTAATCCCAACAAAGTCATTCCCTTAAAATCAGATTAAGACAATCTTTTCATGTCAAAGAGCCTCCTAATCAACCCAAATTGCTTTTCCTTTCAAAGCCATCTACAGTTTACAATAACAAGAACACACAGAAAATGGTTTTCTTTGTTCAAAAAATTTCAAAAGGAACTCAAATACTTAGGTCCTTCTATGTACAACAATAATTTTACCCAACCAACTCCTGTGCTGTGCTACCCCTAGATTCCACTGCACTTCGCTCACTCAGTTAGCCACAGCTAGACACAATTCAGCACAAGAAATACAATATGAAATATGAAATGAAAACTGATAAGTGTATTTTTTCATTTGTTTTCTATTTGCAATCTTACCCTTCTAATCTCAGATACAACTAATATAATCTATCCAAGTACATAAAATGTAAGAAGTAGACAATATAAAATCCAAGCTTATGGAAAAGCTGTACAAGTTTTGTTTGTTATTCTCTATCACTGGTGAAACAGTATGACAAATATTTCAAGAAGTGTCTGAAAAACTTTGCAAAACGTTGACCGTTGAGTTTTATTTCTATAATACAGATAGAAAAGTGGGAACTAATTAAATAAATGAAGCTAAAGTGATCGTTGGGAAGAAACTATATTTTTAAAAAGTATTATGGACTCTTGGAAGACAAGTACAGGAAAGCTGACTTCACCCTATTCATTTGAATGGTACTATGAACTATGATAATTTTTCAAAGTTGTGTATTTCCAGACACACTGTGAGCCATTTTGCTCCATTCACACAAAATACATAAGTTTGGGGAGAACTACTGGATAGCTTAAAAATAACAAAATAACCATTAGTTACCGGAAGTCAAGTTAAAATACGAACTATCTCCAAATCTTTTCTAAAACTTAATATCTTTCACAAAGTATGAAAGATAAAGACATTAAAATTATCACTGCCAACGTAAGATTCATGAAAAAGATGCAATGTCAATGCAAACAAAAAATAAAAACATGCAGCAATTATAAAACAACAGAAGACAAATATCAAATCAGGCTTTCTCCCTGGTTATCAGCAACAGGTAAAGGTATAGAAATAGCAGCTAGTCACCAGAAGTGAATAAATCCTCGTTTATAAGTTTTCCACAATTATGATGAACCAGAAAAAATTATGATGAATCAGAAAAATCCAAAGAAATAAAAGTAAATTTTTAACACTTTTAATAATAATCAATGCATTGTAATAAAATATAAGATACTTAATTGACAACCTTAAAAAACTTACAAAGAAATTATTGACCTGCATGCAAATAAAATTTTCAAGATAGTGCTAAACACATCTTAATGTATAAAAAATGAAAATCAAAGCCATGCCCATTATTTATAATTCTCCATTCCTTTGATTTCTGCAGATTCTTTCATGATGAACTTCCATAATATTTCACCAGGAATGTGAGACAAGTGATAGGAAATCATCATCTATAAATGCTAATGTTGAGGCCTACTTTTGATTATAAATGTTTCCTTAATACCAAATTACTTCTCCCAGATTCCGGAGATCATTTATTAATTGCAAAACTATTTCCAATAATCTTATCCTTAGAGATTCTTGTGTCCTTTCTCATATCAAACTTTCCAATGTTCTGGTTACACCTATTTACTTCCAGTGAGTCATATTCTGTACTAGTCATAAATTTTCAGAGAAAAATCTGATCTTAAAATTCTTTACCTTTTAACTCAACAGTTACCCTAAGACACCTACTGTGAAACTCCACTGCTACTATGTAGTCTCATAAATCCCAGAAGGCAACATAAAATGTAAAGACGAAGAAGAAATTTTGTGGTTGGAAACTTTGGACAGAGGTACAAAGACACAGACATATTTTAAACAAGATCTGATAAGGCACCAAATACGTGGCACACAGGGTGCCTGAACCTTAAAATATGAAGAGAGAGAGGCGGGGGCAGGGGGAGAAGAAAGCAGGGTATATAGAATTTACCTCTCACTTCTCTCTTAAAAAGTATGCTGAGCAATTTTTAAATTTTGATAATTAAATCTGGATAATTAGATTTTTAAATAAAAGAATAAAACATCTTTTGAATAATTAATTGGTCTTCACACTGATTTATCAATATGATCTGTACTCAGTAGACCTATTAATTAAAATTTAATACAATGTAGCAAGACAATTTCTGGAGAAATTGTTGTCTTTATGATTTTGAGTTTAAATTATATGAAAGAGTTTATTTTAAACACTTGTAGCTAAATTTAGAATTTATTTCATTTGCAGTAAGACATAATATTTCATATGATTTTTAAATATGTATTTTTTCATTTAATTAAAAGAATTCAGGATGCTGTATACACAAGCACACACACACATATATACCCACACATATATATGGATCCATATATATCCATATAAAACATATATATATATATATATATATTTTATATAATATATACACACATATATGATGAATACATGTGTGCATACACACAAACATTTCTACATTGGTAACATACTTTATATACTTACAAAGTTAATAAACATAAATTATGAGATTTTGCAATGTACAGGTAAACTATGATAAAATATTTTGTTCTGATAGCCAATAAGTTAACTGTTTCAAAGAACCAAATAGTTCATTATACCACTATTTCTAAGATTGATTGTAAGGTGATTAACAGTGACTTGAGAATTCTTAAAAATCATTACTATAACTTGCAAAATTTTATGCAATAAATGAAGCCAAGATCTTCTCTTTTCCATTCAATAGGACATTTGTTAACACCATCTCTCTTTTATACATAAGAACCAAAACACTACTATCCAGTTGGCAACACGGGAGGGATACTATCCCTTCATTGGGAGTTTAAGTTATAAATCATAGGGTTTTGTTTTTAGTATCTGCTATAATTCTAATAAATTTGCAGGTCCAAACATTTTACTTATTATAAAAGTATATAAATGTATGTACTATCATCTGTAATGTTATTTACATTAAGAAATAACAAAAACATAAAAGCCATCTTCTCCCAGAGTGCTTTAAATCCAACCCTGAATCGAGGATATAATTGGCTTCTCATAATAAAACAATTTAGAGGACACCAAATAATTTGTTTATGTTTGTGTGCATATTTTGCAAACATAATAATTCCAAAATTTTTATAGGCATTGTTTTTACAAAGGTTATGAGATACACATATATACATTTTGAAATAACTTTTTATTTAGCCAAACGTATATCATGACTATCCCTCACAAATCTGTACATATAAATCTATCAATCTCCCCTTTTTATGACAGTGAGCATCCTTAAATGCTTGGACCTACTGCTGGTCACATTATTATACTAGGATTAACTTAGGGCCCAGGGCAGAGATTTTCAGAATCTTCTGGATGATGAATCTCATCAAATTGGCCCAAACTGACACTTACAGAAGGATTCAATCTCTTTGAGCATTAGCCTCTCTATGCAGGCTGCCTCCAATCACGCAATGTCACTACTTATGCACAGAAGTGATACAAGCTCTCTTCCACTCTGAACCAAATGTGGAGCCACAGCCAACATGTGAGTTGCCTTTAGAATAAAAGAGATAGGACCAACTTCTTATCACGTCATGAAACCAAATTTATATTCAAACTATGTCCTGTTATGTTCATATATGATTCAGAAAGAGGGAATTCATGGATATTCTAGTTATTTCCATTCTTTTCCTCACACTGTAAAAATAGCTACAGGACTGACTGATGATGTCACTAAACCTTTGTGTTTTCAAATGTTTCCTCATGTCCTCCTCCTCATAACAAGTTATTATTGTAAATCAGTCTTTGAGCAGATGCGATTGACAGAGATGAATTGGATGCTTAATCTCACTGGCACATGTCACAGCTTGTTCCTGTGACCAGGACATTCCATGTAAAGCTTCTTATTCAGTAACATTCTTAAGATAATGAGGAATTTCCAAAAGCAAACATATTTTTCCATGCCTGCCAGTACCATCAAATTCTCCGTTCCTCATAACCCCTATTTCTTTCCCATTTCCTATACTTTCACATTCATTGTATTCACTAACTTCTTCCTTTTCCCTCTATTAACTATCTTACCTTATACTTGAGGACTCAAAAATATATTAATGAAATATTTATCTCTTAAAATACCATTTATTTTAAAGGAGACTCATATTCAATAAGATAACCTCATATAACTGAACTTAAAGTCATGTGAAACAGAGAATTTAAAAAATAATTTTCCTTTCTCCCCGAAAGAGTTGTTACCTTGGCTAAAGGGGGGAAATTTTTCTTTAATTTTTTAAAAAATTAAGTTATCCTTCAAAGTACTTTCAGTGATATTAATGATTTTCAGTACTAGTTAATTTTATCTGCAGTAATATAACTGAGATCAAAAAGACTTGCATGTAAGAAAAATATTTAATTCATTATATGTAGAATTTAATTAAGCACACAGGAACTTTTACATTTTCCTCCAAGTAACATAGGCAATTTCTACCTTCTGTGGGATTTTACAAACAGATAACATCAATTTACACAATCATACCACTGATTAGAACCTTTTTTTCTTGTTCGTTCACAAACTATGATTCATTGACCATGATTTAAAAAAGTTTATCTAGTCATTACTTTTCTCTGTTAAAGCATGTAACAGAAAAATATTATTCCAATAAAAGTTAGTAGATAATAAATAGATAGCAGAACTGAACATTCTGTTTACATGAATTGTCCCAGAGTAATTAATAACAGTGCCCACTTCATTCTCAAAAGAAACAAGTTGGATAATAATTTAATTTCTCATGATTTGTAGTAGAGAATACACCAAAGCCTCATAGTGGGAATTGTGTAAGACCACTAGTAATGACTGAGAAATTATTATGTATTTCCATATTTCAGAAACTTTTCAAATTTCATGCAAGGGCTATTGGAGGCCATATCTAAGTTGTGAGTTAAGATTATTTCATCAACTTAGAGAAAAATTTGCAACATCTCTTTGTTTCCATTCTTCTGTGTCTTGTATTTAATAGCATTTCTTCAGACTTCACTAAAGGTGGCATCTACCATGATAATAGGACTACTGATAATAATAAAATGCAGGACAGAAGACACAGAACAATTAATTACTTCACTAGCAGATAAATAACTACTACTACTACTATTATTATTATTGTTTTTATTAATGCTTATGTGTTTAATTCTCCTTAGCTTTCCTTAATGAGTAAATCAGAGTATTAGGTGTTAACCTTGAAGAGACAGTGAATGAAAGTATTAACCTTATATTGAATCTGCTGATGTATTTGATTGTTACACTGCTATACTTTAAATCATAAATTTAAATTTTATATCACAATGAAAATTAATAATCTGACATATAGTGGTTGAAGAGTGTCACAGGAAACTTCACATCGGCCTAGAACCTGTAAATGTGACCTTATTTTTAAATAAGAGTTTTTGCATATATAATCAAGTTAAGATTATAATAAACTAGAACAGATCCTAACTTTTATGACTACAGTTCTTTCAAGGCCACCTGAAAACTCCTACACACAGAGAGGGAATATTGCCATGAGAAGGTAGAGACAGAAGGTAGGATGATGATGTAGCTAAGTTAGGCAAAAGAAGCTAAATATTGCTGAAAACACCAAAAATTTGGAAGGAAGAAAAAGGATAGTCTCCTGGAGCCTTGAGACTAGCTTGGCCTTACCAATAACTTAATTTCATAGTTAGATGAAATTAACTATGATATAAATTTCTGTTATATTAAAACAACCAGTTTCTGATACTTTGTCAAGTTAGCCACAGGAAATTAAGATATAGCATTATAAAATAATTCCTGATTACTCATAATGTGTTATTAGAATTATCTACAAATTACACTTCTTACATGCGTACACAAAGATTCATTGGTCATATACATTATTTAAATAATTTATGAATGTAAAACAGTGGAAACCTAAGAATCCTTGGAAATTTTGAGAAAACCGACTCCTCAAATGAGAAATACGGTAGCTGGAATTAGTGGATAATGATGCTAAAGTTAAGAGCTTGAATGACCCCCCAAAGACTCATGTATTGAGGGCCAGATCCCCAGCCTGTGGCAGTACTAGAAGTTAGTGAAACCTTTAGGAGGTAGGACCTAGAAGAAGCAAGTTAGGTCCCTGTGGAAATGTCCTTGAGGGGGATATTAGAACACTACTAGCCCCCTTCTCTTTCTGTGCTTTCTGGTTGCCATGAGGTGAGCAGTTTCTTCTACCATGCTTTCACCATGTGTACTGCTAACAGCCCACCAAAAGCAAAAGGTCCTTTGATCATGGACTGAAATCTCTGACACCATGACCCAAGATAAATTTTTTATCCATGTATGTTGATTATCTCAGGCATTTTGTTAGAGTTACAGAAACCTGATTGATGCAGGAGGAAAGATTTCCAAAGCTGCAAAATTACCTCCTATTGTGTATGTTAAAACAGAGTTCTTCTATCAGTATTTTTTTTATTTCAACATAAATTTATTTCTTACAGTTAGCATGGCTCCCTTTAACAATATTTAAATCACAATATAAATATTCAAAAGTAATTATGCAGGTAGAGTTCATTACTTTAATATTTTAAGTATATTTGGAATAATAAATATTAAAATGTAAATTTATTATATGTGTCATGGCTTGGTGAGTGTCCACCATCCCAAAGGACCATTTGCTAAAGGCTTGGTCCCCAGGGTAGTACTATGGGTAGGTTCTGTGGAACTTTAGGAGGTGGGAGGTCACTAGGTCACTGCATGGGGGGCATGCTTTTAAGGAGGATTAAGGTCCTTCTTTTGCTGTCTCCTGGCCCATGACAAATGGCTTATCCCACCATACATTCTCTACCATTGCCATCTGGTGTCTTCACAAGATGCACAGCAGAATAGAGCCACCCAATTTTAGACTAACACTTCTAGAACTGTGAGCCAAATTGCTAATAAGTTAATTGCCTCAGGTTATTTCATTACAGTAATGCACAGCTAAAAAATACAATATGTAAGAACTAAACTTCATTTCCAGTAGTGTCCCATTTAAGGGTTAAATTTCAACTATGCATCATTGTTTTTCACAGATCTTTCCTTTTTTTTAGCAATATTTACTTCAAAATAAAAAACAATGTGATTTCTTAAAATCCAAGTAATGTAAAACATGATAAAAATCAATATTTTCCTTTTTATTCATTTATAGGTCGAAAATCTTAAGATTTTAGGATTTAACAATTAGGTTTTGAGAAATGCCTGGCACTAAGTAACAGTAGTAACTACTTCACTAATGAGATCTCATCATTCCATCATGCCCACTATACTTTCTGTGGTCAAAGAGAGAAATTATCAAATTAACATATCCTTAGATGCTAAGATATTCTGTGAAGATTTCTGTAATAGATTGATAATATTGATCAAAAAACTAAAAAATACTTATACATTTTGCAACCCATTTGGAAAAAAATTAAATAAAGGAAGTCATGAACTGAATTTTTATATTAGCACATCTCCCCATTTATTTTGCTATTATCTCTATATGTGCAGCTGTATTAGAGTTTCTGTTATCTTTGTTAACATCTACTCAGTGACAAATGACATATTTAGTTTCATACAGAATAACAGGCTGCAGGAAAGTATATTTTCAGGAGACTCAACCTGGACAGACTGCCTTTTCAAACAGAGAGTGAGTCTCAGGGCTGAGTATACATAAAGATATATTTAAAAGTGAATACCATTCTTTCTGTTTCCAAACTGAAAAATGAAAAGAAAGAAACAAAGGGTAAGTATGTTAAGTAAGTATGGTAAGGTTTTAGTACCTACCTAGGTCTGCTTGAAAACAAATAAGATAGTCCTCAAAGAGGTACTATAAGAAGAAATTTGGTCTTCTAATACACATAGCAAGATCACTATTTTGTATCAACAATCTTGTTAAATGGCATGTGTGCTGAACTGAAGCTTCATATGACACATCAAATAGGTTACTGGCATTGAATGCCAAATGATGTTTTAATAAAAATTTCATCAACAATGTGTTGGCAAGTGTGGATATCTTTGAAGGAATAGCAATAGTATATATTTCTAAACAACTTTCTTTTTTAATATTTCTTGATTACAAAAAAAATTAAAATATTTTCATAATGATGTTTTCCCTGAAAATCTATAATGATATTTGGGGAAAGATATTTCAAGCTTGTGGTAGTTATTTAATGATAAAGCAGAAATGTTCACATTCTTTGCTTTTAAATATAATCTTGAGTGCTGTTTTGCAAAAGGGCTAGTTCTAAAATTTTAAACAAATGGCTTACACTATTCAATTCTAATGAATTAAAACTTTGCATAAACTAGATAGACAATAGGCCCTCATATCCAAAAATTTCCCATCAAAGTGATACCATAATCCCCTGTTCCTATGCCCATTGCCCTTTCCAACAAATAATAAAATGCAAAACTTGAAAGTCATACAAACAGGATAAAAACAAAATAAGAAATCATAGAAGAAAAACTACACGAATGCAAAGCACTAGGAACACTAGATGCCACAGGCCTGCAGAGACTCTGGTATGAAAGCAAGACCAAGATTGGTAGCAGGGACTTTTAATTTTTCTGTCAGGCCAAAAACCACAAAAGTCAATCATGTGATACTGCAGATAGGGGCCAAGCTTACTGCTGGACATCTGACTTTATATGCCATTTCATTACTCACTTCAACACATTAAAAGAAGTTAAAAACAAACATTGTGTGCTTAGCAATCTGCAGACTTAATTTGGCAGCAAGGAACTGAACCAACGTGAAGAAAGAAAGTAAAAGGCCAAAGAAGTGAATCAAATGAGTTAATAACCAAAACATAAAGTAAACATGGATGAAAATAATTTCATAATAAATATGAAAAGATTAATAAGCACATGTAAGATGCAAATAGTGACAATGACAGAAAAACCTCCTTAATGAAAATATAAAGGGGGGTACAGAATGATTTGAAGCAAAAAAAAGAGATGACAGCAAAAAGAATCAGAGACATTAGAATACAATACTAATTATTTATCCTGATTTACCTGAGAGAGATAAGGAATTTAAAATCATGAAAGGGCACTTAAGAAATATAGGGACTAGACTAAAAAGTTCAAACATTTATCTCATGGCACTCACGAGGGAATGATACTTGAGAGTTTTCTAGATGAGAAGAAACAAGAAAACCCCTTGAGTCGTAAAATTAAAAGTGGATTCTGAGATTTGAGCTGACATTGCACTGACAAAAATGCCCACCAATTATTCATTGAATTTCCTCCAAATCTTACTCCCCTTGATGTGAACTGACATACAGCTAGTTCTGGTCAATGCACTGTAAGAAATGATGTGTCAGGTTTGGGCCTTAGCATGGAGTACATTGTGTGCATTCTCCTCCTCCTGTGATTTATCTTACACTTTAAAAAATGATCTGTGGCACAATTCATTATTTTTCTAGGACAACTGAAATATACCAGAACTCTGTCAGGCAAGCCAGACCTTATGGCTATCCAAACAATTAGTAAAGTGTTTACCAATAGCAGGAATAAAAAAATAAATATAATCTTTTGGCTGTGCAGCTTTCTTTACTAGAGATTTATAATGTGGAAATTTCATAGTGCAATTTCTCACTGGTAAACATAAGGAAATTCCTTCTAATGTGCAATGGAAAGTACTGAATTTAAGGCAAGCATATAATTGAATTATATTAATAACACTACTAAGTGAGCTAATTCAATGATGGATTTAATTCTTGCTCCCCAAAACACTGTCTTTAAGAATGTATATTCAAAGCAACACACACACACACACACACACACACACACACACACACACACTCCTAGTTTTATGTTTTTACTTGAAAGACTTAAATTTCATTGAAATATTTTTATATACATTGCTTCTTAATTACGGGGGAGATGAAGACTATGTTAAGCATTACATTTATAAGCCAATAGGTTTTGCTTTGCTGAAATAAAACAAAGTCAAACCCTTTTAAGAACCTATTTTGCTTACTATGGTACATTACTTCAAAATACTAATTGCATGAAAAACAGATTATAAAAACCCATTTAACATTTAACGCTGACCTGGGCTTTTTGAAAGCTTGACTGGCTAGTATAAATTCTCTAAAATTTGCAGTCCATCTATCAACCATTAAAGATCCATATGTTCTTCTTTTTATTCTCATCTTAATAACAAGGTGCAGGATTAATAACCTTCTGGGGTTAATATCTCCCACATGTGATTCAAATCATCAACTGCTCTAAACCAGTCATTAATTCTTTGAAAGTGTATTATGCCTTGATTGGTGTTGCTTAAATAGCTTATAAGCTTTTTTATAGTCTTTTTTATTTCATAGGTAAATATCTTTTTCTTCCACCTTTAAACTCCCATTCTGGTGAGAAATTTGATAATGAGGCGATGAATTGGATTGTCTAGAATACAAATATAAAAGTTTATACATTAACTTTTCTACTTGTACTCAAAACAAATGAAAAGAACTCAGTTCAATTTTCACCTTTTTAAACAGCTGATTCTGTAAAAAGCAGTGTATTATAATACCTCCAAAACTATCTCCATTCCAGAGATAACTGCAAAATACACCCTTTAAGCAATGTCCTATCTAAAATAGTGCCTCTGGTGAATCCACTTAGCTATTCAGCCAATTTTTAGGGAGCTTCCGCTATATGGTGGTTATTCTGCCTCCTAACTCACAGAAATCAAACAAAGTATCATTCTAAGGTCTCAGAATCCAGTAAGAGACAGACATTAGAACAGTGTGATATAAATGCAATGACAGGTATGAATTTCAGGTGTTCCAAAAAAAAGTTGTTTCCTAATTCCATCTTCAACAATGTAAAGATTTCCAGAAAAGGGGAAGAATCATTTGTGCCTTTAAAGACCAATAGGAGAAAGGGAGATCCAGAAGGTAGAGACTGAAAAAGGGAGAGATAAAAGAGGTTTTTCCAGACAGACTCAATAACATGATCCTTCATCCAGAAACAAGAAACAAATCTCAGGGAAGAAACCCTCAGCTTCTGAATAGCTGGCAACAAGATGGTTCAAGATCAGAGGATGTTAGAAGATGAAGACAGAAAGGCATCTACAGGTTAAATGGTAGGTAGGAGGAGGTAGGACAGAGATATGGGTATAAAACATTCAATTTAGAAGATGAGTTCTACAAACAGGTTGAGGTATGTATTGAAAAGCCTGGAGAAAGGGCTGGAGAAAGACAGCAAGTGATCAATTTAGGACACATCATGGCAATATGTAGAAGAAATAATTAAGAGTCAAACTATTAACAGAGTAATAGATGAAACTGATGATACTTGAAGGAGTTTTAAGAGAATAAACAAGATATGGTAGCTAGATATGGGGGTCTAAGAAGAAACTGGTCACTTAAAATAGTAAATGATTATAAATCATCTAGTCTAACATGTTTTATCTGGTCTTTCACTAATGGTCTCCTAGAGTTTTGAATGTCTTTTTTTTTGATTAAGATGTAGACTCATTTAAAAATGAAATATATTATATTTTATTCTACTTAAAACACTTATAAAACAATCTTAGATTTTATATTATAGAAACCCATATTTTAAAAATGAAAACTTCAGGGACTAGGGTATTGGCTCGGGGGTAGAGTGCCCGCCTACTGCTTGTGAGGCACTGGGTTCAATCCTCATCTCCACATATGATTAAATAAAAAATAAATATATTAAAAAATGAGAACTTCTCTTAGAAGTAGGAGACTTGAAGTGAAACTACTGAAGTAGTAATGCAAAAATAAAAAGAATTAAAAAACTACTATATGATGTAAGTTAAGGATATGTGGCTTAAAGCAGTTCATACCTTTTTAACAATGTATGTTTACAGGAAGAAATTTTCAGGACCATACATAAAATAATAGCAGAGATACCAGAGAAATGAAGTTTATAGATTTATACTTTCAGCTGACCAAAAAATGAGGCTAATGACATGTTCACAGATTCAGTGAACACTTCACATCTGATTTCCTAAATCACTATAAGCTGCTTTTCCATCACTTCTCTTCCTTATCATAGAATTAAGCCCATCATTATCTAATACATGCTCTTTCAGCTAATGAAAATTAAGGCAGCAATTCATTTTCTTTGCAGATGATGCTTCACAGAAAGGAATACTCTTAGGAGAGAGAGAAGTGACATGAATCATGTAGTTGCTTAGATATTAAATATTTTAAAGTTCATCCACTCTAATAAACTATGCACATTCAATCACCTGTGTCCCACATTGCCTGTACACAGGAAAGGTTATTTACTCATGCATGAGTTGACAGCATAAGCCAGGGGCTCTCCCCTGTTCTCCTTGAGGAAATTCTACCTTCCATGGCTTTTCTTGTTTATTGGTCTGCCTCAAAATAGTGCCAGTAGCTCATTCCTGGTAATTATTATTTATTACTACTACCACTGGAAGTATTACAATCTGCATTTACAATCTGGCCTTCTAAATTAAGGGAATTCACTTTTTTAAAAACAATTGTCGTTGTAGATGGACAGAACACCTTTATTTATTTTTATGAGGTGCTGCTGATGGAACCCAGTGCCTCACACATCCTAGGCAAGCCCTCTGCCACTGAGCTAAAGCCTCAGCCCAAGAACTCACTTTTTTAAAAAACTGACATGTAATGCTTGTATTGTACATACTTACACATTATAAAGTGATGATTCAATGCAAGTATACATTTTGTAAGGAGCAAATCAGAGAAAGAACTGGACTTGGAGATTCAGCAGCAACATAATTAGCTCAAGAGTTACTGACTACCCCAGTGTTTCTTTTTCTCATGGCTTTTCTTCTACCTTTACTTTGGTCTTACTACTGATGGCTGCCCTTTCACTGTTGCTCTTTTCTGTTCCAGAACTGTCATTTGCATGACTAGTTTATCAAAGTCCCTCTACTCTAACCCTTCCACATGTATCTTTCTGTACATCTTTACAGCAGAAGACTCTGTTTTCGATTTTCCTTGGGTGCTTAACATAGGAATCTTGAATTGCTAACAAAATGAATCTAATTAGGTTAGCCATTTATGAAAATCCACATGTGAGAGGTGACAGGCAGCTCAGTGGTTGAGATGCCTTTATCTGAGGTATCCATCTTTGTTCAAATAAGATGTGATTGATGCACTAGGGCATTATAGCACCAACTGGTACTGATATTCCTTAGCAAGTATTTTGATTAGATAACTTACTTAGAAGATGGTTTGAGAGTGACAGACACTTTTATATCTCTAGTGTACTTATTACTGGATGGTATGTTTTTTACTATATTTGTCTATATTTTATACTAAATTATAAATTATAGCAATAATAGGTGTGTAATAAAGTCATAGTTGCAATATATAAACACAAAGAGATAAAACTAAAAATGACACACCTATGAAATTTTTTTTTAGTTTTTCAATGCAAACATGCAACAAATATCCTTATTCAACTCACTAAACAAATATGTATAGTAATTAACCATCCTTAGCTTTAAGATGCTTTCAAAGATGAATTAACCTTTCAGTACTTTTCTATAACCGTGCATCATCAAACAAAATCTGTTTCAAACAACACTGAAACTATTTTCAGTCTTTGCTAGATCAGTTTTACAGGTTTTTTTATACCCTGCACAGCATCAATGTCAATTATCAACCCATAGTTATAGGTATCTTATAATAGATAAGAGTTCTAGATTTGGGATTGAGGTAACCCTGGTTTTAATTACTATTATTACAAACTTGGGCAGGTTTTGAAAATTGTCTCAGGGTCAGTTTTTTTCATCTATAACATAGTGCTAAAAATATTTACACTACATAAATTTACAAAGCTTAAACAAAAAATACTAAATATGAAAAAATACCTCAGTGCAGTTCTTATTTTTGACTAACACCACATTAATAACTTAAATATTCTAGGGCAGAAATTTACATGGTTCTTCCTGTAAAGTCAGGAACTAAATTTCTAAGAGCTCCTGAGTGTGTCATGTTCTACTGCTTAGATTGTGCGCCACAGAAAAACTCCAAAGCCTTTCTGTATTTTTTTAATTAGGAATAATGACAATAATTCCTGCATACAAAGTTCTAACAGTGATTTATTTTTTAAATTCAACAAACTTGAAAATCAAGTTTACCACTACCAATAGAGATTGAAGTGCAGAGAAAGTGAAAAGAATTAGTGCGTTGAAATAAAAAAGGTCAGCAAAAATTAAGTGAAGTTACAATTCATGAAACTTTTAAGCAAATATTTTAGCCAATACATAATGATTTTGAGTGTCAAAAATACAATATTTTTTTCTCAATTCAGCTTGTAAGCAGTTTAGAAGTTACTAAAGAATAAGTAAAAATGTCCAACATTTTCATGAAAATGTTCAACATCTTTAGCCATCAGGGAAATGCAAATCAAAACTACACTGAGATTCCACCTCACTCCCATAAGAATGGCAATCATCAAGAATACAAATAATAATAAATGCTGACAAGGAGGCAGGGGAATAGGAACTTTTACATACCCTTGGTGAAAATGTAAATTAGTACAACTACATGGAAATCAGTATGAAGGTTTTTCAAAATACTAAAAATAATTCTACTCTATGATCCAATTATGCCAAATCCTTGGTAAATACCAAAATAATTAAAGTTGGCATACTAAAGACTAATGTTAAGATACATGCATACCCATATTCATCACAGCACAACAAATAGCCAAGTTATAGGATCAGCCTAGGTGTCTATCATCAGATGAATGGACAAATAAAATATGATTTTGTACACACACACATGGGAGTTAGATTCATCTGTAAAGAATGAGATTTAGACTGGGGATGTGGCTCAAGCAGTAATGCACTCACCTGGTATGCGCGGATGCTGGGTTCGATCCTCAGCACCACTTAAAATAAAAATAAAGATGTTGTGCCCACCAAAAACTGACAAATATTTTAAAATTCTCTCTTCTCTCTCTCTCTCTCTCTCTCTCTCTCTCTAAATAAATAAATAAATAAATAAGAATGAAATTTGGGCTGGGGATGTGGCTCAAGCGGTAATGTGCTTGCCTGGCATGCGTGGGGTGCTGGGTTAGATCCTCAGCACCACATAAAAATAAAATAAAGATGTTGTGTCCACTGAAAAATAAATATCAAAAAATTCTCTCTCTCTTCTACCTTTTTTTTTTTTCAAAAAATCCGGAAAGCTCAGAAAACACTGAGAAAGATAGATGTCAGAAAACAAAACAAAACCCCTTACACCTAGGCACATAATAATGAAACTTCAAAAAAACCAAAGATAAAAAAAATATCTTGGAAAAAGCCAGTGAAACTGAAAACCTTACTTATAGAGCAGCAAAGATAAAATTACATCTGACTGTCCAGAAATCATGCAAGAATAGTATAGAGTAAAATATGTAATGTTCAGCAATAAAACAAAGATTTGAAAACTAATAAATCTGAAAATATGTACCCTACAAAATGTCCATCAAAAATAAAAAAGAAAAAGATTTTCTGACAAAAAAATTGAAAGGATTTGTTACTAGACACACTTTACAAAAAATGTTGATGAAGTTCTTCAGAAAGAAAGAAAACAAAGACACTCAGAAATCTGGAGCTACTTAAAGGAAGAGCAGAGGAAAATGTAACCTCAAAAACTTCCCTATCTTTCATAGCCCAATTTCCCTTTTCTCTTGCCCACAGGTGCCACAGGAGGTCTCCAGGCAATTCTGAGCTCACCAATGCTGGTATGTGTCTCAAATAGGGACAAGCCCTCGAAAGGAGCAATCCCAATAAGCAAAGGTGGCTTTCAGATCATGTTCCTTCAATCAGAATAAATAGAAGAGAATGCTTGGATACTCCACTTGACCCTCATCAAAAGGCTCAGCAGTCATCCAGCACAGATTGTTTATTTACAGGTTGCTCTTTCAAAATATATGAAAGTCATCAAACAAAAACAACAACAACAAAATGTGAGAATTGCATGTAGTTCCTTAGTCCCTTCCCAGTGGGAATCCCAGGTTTATTCTTTTCCTATTGAGTTGCTTTCAAGTAATACTTTAAACTGAATAAACTGTCCTCCAGACTTATCTCTTGGGTAATTCCAATTCAACAACTTTTATGGGGCTTTTATCATACTAGCATCTCATAACTAAAGTTAGTGAGTCTGTATTTGTACTCAGTATTTGCTTTGGCAATCCTTGGGTGTGAGGTTAAATTCGCCATATATCATCAAAATATGTTATACATAATGAGCTGAATGCACTTCTCAGATAAAGACCATGACTACCGTTAAGGCAGTAACTTTATAATGATCACAACCCCACCCAACCACCACCTCTACTACTCAGCACAATGGTTTTCCTATGATCTGGGTGCCATGAGTGACTATATTAATGAGCTAATATTTATATTTTATATATGTTTAGATAAAATGAAAATATAAAAGTACTTATTTAATAAAAAGCTGCAAAAAGTAATATTTTGTGGCTCTAGAAGAAAAAAATATGCAATACATTATGAAATTGTGATTCAGTATAAAGTAAGAAAGTAAAAAAGTCTATACAGAAATCTTCATTTCAAAATATTTAGGGTTCTTGCAATAACAATAGTAGTAGTAATAGTAGTAGTAATAATGTTAATGTTGATTATGAACAATATACTGTTAAAGTTCTTTACATATATTAAATTAGCTGATCATCACAATAATCTAATAAAATGAATACTATTATCATACCTTGCCCTTTGTATGGATGGAGATTAGAAATTATATAGCTTTGAGATGCTAACACTGAAATTTATTCATGAAACCTAATGCATTTTTTTCAAATATGAAACAACATAATTAAAATCAACATGATGAACACTTAGAACATTACCACATAAGCTGTGAAGTTTCTTGGTGGAAAACCATTTAGATATATCAGTTTTGAAAATAGTAACAGTTCACTTTGACAATATAAATTATCACTAAAGTTCATATTTTCAGAATTCAAACATATGGTAGTTTGAAAACATTTCAATGAATTATCAATAAATCAAGATGCAATACTGAAGTCTTATACCATGATAAATTCATTCTTATATGAAATGTAGAAACTATAATATCAAATTAAAATTATTACTAGATACTACATTCTCTAATATATTCAGTGTTTGAAATTTCATAAACAATGATATTAGGAAATGATGCTCTTATTCGTGAAAAAAAAGTATGCTTTTACACAGGTTAATGATAATGTATGCTTTTTAATCATAGAATTCCTTAGTTACTAGGTTCACTTGTAGCAAATATGTAGACATAAATACCATGTGTTCCTATTTTCCTGAGATGATTAATTTTATGTCAGCTTGAGTAGAGTCAGAGATACCTATACAGCTGGTAAAACATTTCTGGGTGTGTCCCTGATGATTTTTCTTGAAGAGGTTAGCATTTGAATCAACAGAACAAGCAAAGCAGGTACTTCCTCACAAATATGGAACCCACTGAACAAAAAAGGCAGAGGAAATTATAATTTCTTCTTATATCTTGAGCTAGGACATCCATCTTCTCTGCCCTCACACACAGGAACTTATGGTTCTTGGGCCTTTGGACTTGATTTCATCAGTACACCTTTTTTCGTAAGCTTTATACCCAGTCCTTGAACTTGGAGAGAAACCCTTGTCTTCTCTGGTTCTTGAGCCTTTGGACTAAGACTGAGTTACATGACTGGCTTTGTTGTTTTCCAACTTGCAGACAACACATTTGGAGATATAGCCATCATAATCACATAAACCAGGTCCTATAGCAAGCCTCAATCCTGCTTGGGTCAGTGAAGTCTCTCCACATCCTCTACCCCCAAAACATCTCCTTTTTTTATGTTCCTCTAGAGGACTCTAATACACTAAGAATTTCAGGATAAATCCTCTAATATCAACTGACTATGTCTAACAGATAAGATCATATAATTTGCATGATGCTTCATTATCCAAGCCCTAAATATTATCAAAGACACAAACACAAAAAATACATATAATGAATTTAAAACCAACATTTGACATATGAAAAAACAGAGTTTTATCAATCTCTAATTTTCATCATTAAAATAAAATGCAAACTAACATCCAAAATACTTTTTTATCTTAACATTAAATTTTTCTTAAGTTTTTGTTAAAGTTGAAATCATCTAATATTGAAATGCAAATTTGATTTTTAATGTTGGACAATTATATCTAATACCAGGACAACTACATAACAAAGATATGATCCACCACCAAACATTGAACATTAAAGACTAACTTTTAAAAGATAACTACCTCTTAGTAATCAAAAGAGTGAAAATAAATCAGAGACAAGAAAATATTTATTTTCTTGCTTAAAATATTACTATAAACATAAAAACAAATTACTATTTAAGATGAATTCATGGAGTATTTAAAAATAAAATTATTTCTATCAATCACAGTAATTTGTAATTACAGATTAAATAAATATCTTAGGAAAATCTTCTTAAGAAATTTCTATATATTATAATTATCAAGCTTTATTTAGGTATAATTACTCTTACTAAACAGTATGTATTAAAGAGCCAGCTGTCTTTTGAATTATAGAACCAAACTAAAAATATATAACTATTAAGTTTCAAGTAATGTAAATTTAATTATCAAAGCTCAAAGGAAACAAGATTGGATTTTTAAATCATGAAATTCCTTTTTGTATTGTGAGAAGACTTCTAATCTTCTGGTTCATAGCAGTTACTTCTCATTAGTTAGAATTAATATTAGGCCAAGATGCTCCAATATGACAGACTCACAGCTGTGTGATAATAAATGGGGTCTAAGCTGTAATGGATAGTAGGGGGTTTCAGTTACGACATTTAACTATGGGTCCTATTATAATAATTGTATTTTCCCTTTGTTTATAAAATTATTTAGTGGCTAAAAGTAAACTGAGAAAGTAAAAACTTCAAAAGGAAAGAAGTCCATATGAGATGAGAGTTAACATTTCAATCAGAGTTTGGGAATCGATGGTCATTAAGCCTTAACACAGTGTTCTGTCCAATGTTTAGAATAATTCAAAATTTTTAAGAACTTTATTCTAGGAATTTATTCCATTCCTTATCTGTCAGTGTAATACAATAAGATGATAAGATTAAGGTCTTGCAAAGTAGCTAACAGAATACTAGGGAAATCAATGGAAAAATGTGCACAAATTTAAATTTTTGAGCAGCATTAAAAAAGTATTTTCACCCACATAAAATACAGGCATATATTTTGACTTTTATATTTTATTATGTTAAAATCAAGCTTCAAATATCATAATTTGAGGAAGGTCATGTCATTTATATTTAAAGCATCTTTCCAATTTTCCAAAGCCTATTTCATTTCCAAGGGCCTGCATTATTCTGTTAAGCAAAAGAAAACTTCAGTAATTTTTAAGTAAATTGAGAAAGGTTTTATTTTCACATTTACTTATTAGAATTGAAATACACACTATTAGATCAACTAAGACACTTAAATTCTGTCTTTTGCACTGTGGCTTAGCCTGTGATGACAGCTGTATTTCTCAATGCAACCCCCTACTACAAGGAGACAAATGAGTCTCAACAGTCCTGAAGCTTAACACACATTAAGAATTGTATGAGAACTAATATATAAGAATTGATAATAATACACATTAAGAACGTACGTTTAACAATCCCATGTTTTTTCTGGAGCCATTCCTTTGCCTAGACAGTGCCTTCTATTTTCTCTTCCAGACCATATGTGATTCCTTCACATTTTATTAAAAAAAAAAGCTGATAGAACACTTCTCATACCCAATTTTCTCTCACCAGAATTACTCCTTCCCTTAATATTCTTTCACAAAACATTACACAAAACTATGTGAAGACACTTTCTTTGGCCTTCTGATTGTGCAGTATAATTTCTATAATGTAAGACTGCCTGAGGCTAGAAAAATCTGTTATTTAAGCACATTTAACAGGATGCATGGCACATAGAGCATAAAAAAGAAGTTTGTTAAATTGAATTCTGAAAATGGTTAAAAGAAAATAAACTATAAATTATATGTTGATACAAGCAAATGTTTCAGAAAACTAACATATTCTGTTTCCACTTTTGTAAGATATGAAGTCATTCACTCAAGACTATTCATCCCTTTTCCATGTTCACAAAATAGGGAAGCTCACCCCCTACTCCAATGATCATAGCAATTCTATTCACAGGCATACTGTGAATGCCTACTCCTATAACTATCAGCATAGCACTCCTGGTCATCTGGCTTCTTTAACTTAAAAATGGAGGAAAAAAATAAAGACTTATGGAATTACTGATTAAATTTATTTTATTTTATATAGTACATTTTAGTATTTCATCTCAGTTCTGTTTCTTATATAGAAAGAAAGCTTTCAATTTAAAAAAGTTATTACAAAGAAACACATAATTCACAGGAATAGTAGAATATGTTAGATAGAAATAATAGAAATACAAGATTTACTATCTACTAATAGAAATATTAGATATACTTTTTTATATTATCTAATCATCTTTTCCACACATGACATATTCATTAAACTACCTAAATTAGTGCCTGAAAAAGATAATAGTTAAAATTGTTCATTCAAATTAGGCTGACTCAGTAAAACTAAGAACTCAAGAGTCTTATAAATCCAAATAAATATAATTTCAATTTTAATAAGTGACTAGAAATTATTGTTTAAATGTTTTATAGTAATAAATGGTTCCCACAGATCTTATAAGTCATTTAAGCTACAATTATGTCTAGATTATTTTCATTCTTGGAATTTTTAATAGTCTTTTTTCAAAGTTCTTCCTTCTTACTTATTAGTTCTTTTTTTTTTTTAGTTATCTGTGCCTGGGTCCATCTTTTTGGACCAGCAGTTTTATTTTTTTTATTTATTATTAGTTGTTCAAAACATTACATAGCTCTTGACATATCATATTTCATATATTTGATTCATTTAGCCTATAAATAGCATTAAGTTTGATACTTACCAGTAATCTATCCTCCTTATTAGAAGATAATTTAAATTGTACATTTTCTTTAACACTGTTTTCTATCCATTTTACTTTTCCCCTTGAATTCCCTTGATCTTACCTTAAAATTTATATAGTTTCATCCACATATATTGTGAAATATATCCAGGAGCTTTTATATTCAAATAGTCCTACTGCTCTCAATTAGTAAATATAGGTTATTATTTGGGAGATAACCTAAAAGTATTATAGCCCATACTAATGATAACATTTTAACGTGGCTTAGTTATTTACTTTTTAAAGTTTGAATCCACATGTTACTTTTCCCTCCACAGTCTAAATATGTTGGTCATGGACCTTTATCTTTACCTGTTAGAATCTTAGAAGAAATAAAAAGTAACTAGCTGTGAAATGACCATCCATAAGTGTCAATATTAGGATATATTTGGCTTAGGACTTTTGCTGAACTACCTCCTAGCTTTGTGACCTTGTGAATGTTATTTAATGCACCTGAGTCCTCAATTTCCACATGTACCAATGAGGATGAATTATATTTGATGTACAGGACTGATCTGAGTAAAGTGTTTTGAGGTGAAGTCTAGCATGTGGCAAATGTCCAGTAAAACATAACCATCAAATACTTTCCTACTTCATTCTATTTATCTTTTCTATCTATTCATTTTCTATTTTACTCTTCTCATCCCCCTATTCTTTCTCTCTTTCCTCTTGGTAATAGTTAAGTAGTGTCCCAACTGTAAATATTGTGTGTGTGTGTGTGTGTGTGTGTGTGTGTGTGTTTGTTTGTGTCTGTGTAAGTGTATCAAAGAAAAGAAATATGAATCAATTAGGTAAAAGCTGCACATTTGTAAAAGGTCTTTCATGAAGATTTCATGCCTCTCTCTTAGCAGAGTCACCAGAAAGACACAAGTTTAGAGTCAGAAATATCTTAGTTTTATATTCCACCATTCACCATTTGGCTGTTAGTATTACAAAATTTGTTACTGTTTTCTATTCCTCACTCTTTTTTAGGACTAGGATTCTCTGACAAGAAAATAAATATAGGACACACTTCAAAAGGCCATTGTGAAAACAAAATACGCTGAGGACAGTGTCTGGAAAATAGAAAACCATGAGCTAAGTGGCTCCTTTCCTGACAATCCTGCCCTCTCTCTTCCATAACTCCCAAATCTACTTCATAATATCCAGAGAAAATTCATCACAAGACTGACAGCAGCAACTTCATTTATGATTCTCCAAGTCTCTGCATTAGCAGTTTCCTCAAAAATGAAACCTGATCAAGCCATACATAGATTAACTAGAACAAATTCATATCTTCTGTTCCTCATGTGATACCTGGCTTTGACTACATGAGGCCAAGAATAAAGTCTCTAATTGCTTTTTCTCATTTGTTTCAGAAAATGGAAAAAAGAGCTTTACACTACTTAATGTTTGGAAGTGTTTATAAGTCATTTTGTACACTGTAGAAATTACATCTATGTATATATTTATACATTGTGAATATCTATATGATAGATAGATGTATATCTCTTATGATTATATGTATATAAGCATACACACACCTTGGAATGATATTCTAAAAGAAATGTTCATTCATTTTTTTTATTACTTAATGATAAACATGGTCCATTTAATACTTAATTAACTGATGTTATTAACTCAAAGTTTATTTAACCCAAAACTGAAGCTTATTAATTTTCATGGAAGAGTATGATGACAAAAGCATAATTTTACTTTTACAGATATAGTTCTCAGAAATGGACTGATGAGCATTTTATTGAAATAAAATGAAAATTGAAAAAATACAGAACATAAATCTGTAAGAAATAGGATGATAAAGTGTTAATGCTAAGCTTTATGAGTTGAAAATATATATTTTAATGAAATAAAATGTCAAATTTCAACAGCAATATGTAAACATCCCCCCCAAAAATATCAACTTTTCCTTTCAAATTTAAATTTCAGATTTAGTGGTAGAAGCAATGAAAAACTTATGAACAAAGAATATTATGAATGCGGAAATACAGTTTCTATGAAAAAAGATTAACTCAAGCATAGCTGAAACATTTGTTCCTATTATTGAATAGTTTAATTAAATAGAAAAATATCAAGTAAAAACTTCACAAACCACTTTTTTATATTAGCCTAATATCAACAAAAGATGTAGAAATTCACTGCAATTTGAAAATGCAAAACAGGCCAAAACGAAAAGTCAACTACAACCATAGCTAAAATGTCAGTACATGAAAAACTGTATTTTGTAAATCAAACATCCCAATAAACCTTCAAAATCAACTATTTCCAGCTAAGAACACAGTACATCATCTTGTCAAGTTTAAACATATACTGCATTAGTAGACATATTTTCTATTCAAAACCAAATTTGTGATACTCTGGAGCTTGTTTATGCACAAACACAAGATTAACAAATGTAACATACAGAAAAGTGTCTAAAACTACACATGAAAATTTATTTCTGAAGAAAACATGGGGGAATTCTAGTGTTACAATGTATAAAACACAGTACTAAAGGATAAGATGTAATTTAGGAGCAAGACTTCTAAATCATTAATTTAGAATCACCCCCTTCAATCACCAGTTTAATGATATTTTAATCTTTTCTATAGGATTTAAGTTATAAGCCAAAATTCATATTAAATAGAACCAAAAGTCTACTGTTCCTTCAACTCTTACAAGAGACCTTAACAAGGATGATAATTTTTAAAAGACATTTAAACTTACCCCATTTAATGGATATGTCTTCCATCCTAGTTCTCCCAGCACAGTTGTCGTATCTAGCAACACAACTGGAATTAAATAAATAAGACTTGGATGAATTTCTCAACTTCTGTAAAAATGTTAAATTATTTAAATCAATATCACCTACCCTTATTATTTATCACATTAGCCCAAATAATTTTATTACTTGTTTTTACATATTTAATATTAGCATATGATAATATCAATGATTTGATAAATGAAATAGTGATAATTTTAAAATAATATACATACTTATTTCAGCATTGTTAAACCTAAATGTAATTAAAAACTATTTAAAAGCCTTTTATAGCAGATATTGAATGATAAAACCACTTCTGTGTATCTCCACTTTATTGTCTTTTTTACTTAAAAAAAATTATCTTAATGGCAACAAACTTCTGTTTTTATGTTATTAAATATCCTTAAGTGTTATCAGCAAAGTATGAACTGCTATCTTTAAAGTAGACTATATTATTATAACTAGATATATAATAATTAATAAAGGATGCAAAAACAAAAATTATGTGCCTTTTTTGTAACAAAAAGTAACTCCCTCTGGTTTAAAACAAGGCAGACATGTAAACAAATAGTAAGCACATATTCTGTTAAAATTCTAAAATAGCACTCTTGCAATTAAGTTGAACTAAGGTTGAGAAAGCAGCTCAGGAAGGCTTCACAAAGGACATAAAGCTTGAGCTAGGCCAGACAAAGGTCTTCAATCACATGTAGTGAAAATGTTTTTTTTATTTTAGAAAACCATCTATAAAGTAACTGAGACATGACTAAAAAGAGTTGTTCAATTTCTGGAGACTAAGAATGGAAATTATTTTGAAGTAGGAGATTGGAAACAATGCTGGAAGGGGCTGGAGACTGCCTGATTAGAGATTTTGTGATGTTTCCAGTATTTCCAGAAAGAAAGAATATATATAGAGAGAGAAATATAGATATAATCAGACCTATATTTTCATCTATTAATTCCCAGGCCCCACAGAAGTATGTAGGCAATGGATTATACTGAGAAACAATGCTTTCATATCTCATCATTAATTTCAGTTAATCTTGCAAAGAAGGTGGGTTTTATTGAGCTCAAAAAAAAATTACAATGCCAATGTGATTATGACGTTTGGCATCTACTCTTTAGTGTCTTTGCAAGGATTCCATAGCTTCACTTGAGTAGCATTATATGGTACATTTTACTAATAAACTTTAGAATATGAAACTATCATTAAGTTTCTGTGATAACATTTACTCATTGCAGAATACCGGTACTAAACATTTTCTTTTGTAAAACTAAGTTATAATTTTTTAATTTTTATTGTAGAATTTTCCAAACATATTTCAAAAGAGATAATAGCTTAATGATCTCTCATATAATATTCACGTGACTTTATTAATTACCAACTGTATGGTCAATCTTGTTTTATCTCTCTGTGTTTACCTTCTCTTCCACTGAAAGATTTCTCTGAAACAAATTCTAGTAATTATATCATTGCATCTGTAAAAATTTCAGATTTATTTTCTAAAATATTTTTATATTAACTATATCTTAATTAATAGACAATAATTCCTTAATGTCAAATATCAAGTCAATGTTTAATACGCTTTGCTGTCTCAAATCAACAGGAAATCAAACTCCAAATAAATGCTATATATTACAATGAGCTGGCATTCCTCTATTAAATCTCCCATTATATTTTCCAGTTACTTATTGGTTTTACTTGCTATAAAATTCACCCTTTCTAAAATGCACATTTCTATGAATTGTGCAAACCCCCACATTCATTTAACCATGGCTACAATCAGGCTATAAAATATTTCAATTATTATATATATTATAAAATATTTCCCAAACTTCTTGTGACCCTTTCTTTATAGTGAATCTCTTTCCCATACTATCCTCTGGAAATTACTAGTCTGATTGCTGTCCCTATAATATTTTTTTTCCAGAATTTCAAATCATATAGCATGTTGCCTTTTGAGCCTGTTTCTTGCACTCTGCTTTTGAGATCCATATATATGGCTTCATGTATTAATTCCTTTTTACTCTGACAATGATTCCAGTGTATGTAATTCCCTTTTGATGAACATATGGACTGTTTCTAATTGGGAAAATTGTATATGAAGCCACTATGAATTTCCATGTATAAAGTTTTAAAATACCTATTTCATTATTACAAGGCAAGTAACTAGGGATATATTACTGAGTTATACAGAGAATTCTTATCAAAAAAAAAACTGTCAAATTGAATCCAAAATGGCCACAAAATTTTACATACCCCATAGCAGAATGTATGGTTTTACATTTTCTTCACCTATCAGGCCCTGGTATTAGCCAGTTCCTTTTAAAGATGTTCTGACAGAGGTGCTATAAAGTATCTTTGTTGTTTTATTATGTATGTCCCTTAATGACTAAATAATTATTTTTTTCACTACTTTAAATCAAATTCCTAGGGGAAAAAAGATTGTTTTGTCCCACATTCCAGGTTTTCTTAATTGATCATGAAATACCACTGAACAACTCCCTCATTTCCTCCATTTTCTTTAGATGGTAGATATATCTATATCTAGTGACTTGATCAGATTCACTTATTTTTTTCTTTTTTGGTCTGCCAACTTCACTGGTGGTATTTCAGAGCCCACATCCCAGAAAATAGGGAAAATATCAACATGAAAATAAAACAAAACGATTTAGCAATCAACTTTCATACGCTTCCACTGATGAAAAATAAATAATTTGAGCATATACAAGGTTAATGACCATAAGAGACTGAAACACTTCACATATGCTTAAATCCATGCATTCAAATTGACTATATACCTAGTGTTAACTTTTGCTGGATGTTAGAAAAACATTTTTAAAACTGGTTAAGTAAACTGAAAAGAGTAAAATATGTTATTATCCTTTTCTCCATGAACTACTTCTACACAACAAAACAGTTAATGAAGGACATTTCTCTTATTGAAATATTCCAGTTAATAAATTAAGAAGGAATGACTGAATTAGGCTACACCATTTGCTAGTAATAATTAATAAATATATTTAGGTAATGGTTTTCCATGGCTGCTAACATCACAGAAAAAAATAAAAGGAGACATAAAGAGCTAGAGCTTTGAAAAAGTCTTTTTTTTGTAGTTTAATTTACTCCATATTACCACACAATTCTAATAAACCTGGAAGTAACAGAATGAAAAGCACAGTAAGGATGAAACACACACACATGCACACACACACACACACACACACACACACACAACACAATGACAAATCTGTGAACGAATATGGATTCATTCAATGCAAGAAAAATAATCTCACATATTAGACAAAAAGATAAACACAGCACTATAATAAACAGTAATAGCAATGCGATTATCTTGTTACTGAATGAACGTTCTTTTTGTTTTTGGTATGTACTCTGGTGGATAATCCAGATTGTCATCTTGATAGGAATAAGAGATGCCTAAAATTAAGAAGTTTCTTGTCATGTCCATGAGTTTGTTTCCGGGAATTATGGGCATGACAGAGTCAAGCTGAAGGGGAGACTCAGCCTAAGGTGGACAGCAACTTCTAATAGGTTGGGGACTGGATGGAACAAAAAAGAGGAGGAGGAAGCCAAACAGATGCAAAGGCTATTATTCTTGAGCAGATGTTCCAATTGCTAGTGTGATTCCCAGAGAAACTCAGACTCCTGCTCCTTCACTTTCCCAAGCAGACTCTGACCAAAGACTCCCTAGGAAGTTTCAGTCCTTTGGTACTGAACTGGAGCTGCATCTTTGATGCCTCTTCTGAAGCTCCAGCTGCCTGGACTGAGGAGCTACAGGTTTCTCTGGGTCTCCAGCCTGCAGAAGGCCATCGTGGGACTATTAAGCTTCTGATCCTGTAAGCCAGTGAAATACATCCCATTTTTGTAATCACACACATATATATTCTGTTGGTTCTGTTTCTCTAAAGAATCCTAAATAATCCACTATTCAAAAGAATAGAGATGTAATATCCATGTTTACTTCAAAGTACTGAGAAGTTTCATGTTATTTCATACTTTTGAAATAGCTCATTATTTCCCTAACAGGTGGGAAAAATGACAATACACAGTCACCAAATAAGGACATAGCATATCCTTCAAGTAATCTCCAAAGTGTTCTAAAAGTTTTTTTTTTATATTCCCATTTAAACAGATCTTTATGAAATCAGTACACTAAGAAACAGCTGGGGCTGGGGTTGTGGCTCAGAGGTAGAGCACTTGCCTAGCATGCCTGAGGCACTTGGTTCGATCCAAAGAACTACATTAAAAAATATATAAATAAATAAACAAAATAAAGGTATTGTGCCCATCTACAACTAAAAATAGTTTGGAAAAAAAGACAGCTGCATTCCTATGTACATTGCAGCAGTATTCACAATAGTCAAGATACGAAAACAACTGATCAACTGTGAATAAATAAATAAAATGTGGAACAGACACAGTGGAGTACTATTTAGCTGTAAAAAATGAAGTCCTGTCATTTTCAACAACATGGATAGAACTGGAAATTATTGTGTAAAGTAAATTAAGCTGGGAACAGAAACAAATACCACATTTTCTCACCCGTGTGTGGAATCTAAAAGTTGACCTTACAGAAGTTAAGCATGAATTGGTAGTTACCACAGGCCAGAGACAGTGTTTGGGGGCAGGGGAAGGAGAACAAGAAAAGGCTGGTCAAGAAAACAGGTACTTAGGTTACACTTTGAAGCAAGAGGTTCTGGTATGCTATTCCACAGGACAGAAACTGCAGATGATTTAATAACTTACTATGCATTTAAAAAGCTAGAAGACAGGATTTTGAAAGTTTTCAGAATAAATATATATGTTTAAGGGGACTGATGGGTTTAACCTGATTTAAACATTACATAATATATACATGCATTAAAACATTTTGATACCAGTCTTGTAGATCAGGATCGGTCCTTGTCCCACTGGTGTTGAAGATTAAATACCCGAGAAACACCAAGGCAAGTGTAGAAAGCATGTTTACTTTAAAAGACACAGAGGCAGGATTCTTCTCTGAAGAGAAGGGGACCCAGAGCTGGAGTGGGTACATCTTGCTCTTTTATAGACCCCAGAACGAACTACTTTCTCATTCTTCTCCATATATGTGCCTAAGGGTAGGAAGGAGCAGCAACTCCTTATGCTGTAAAGTGCCATCCCAGTGGTGTTAGCTGTTAGCAACCCATTGTCTTTGCTTTGATAACCAACCCTCATCTTCTCAACCTCCTTATTCATTACCTACACTGACTGCCAGACCCTCCCTCCCTGCCTCAGTTTGTTGAAAGTTGTGACATATCCTGTCCACTCAGGCCAGGCAGGGCTGCAGGCAGATGGCTTTTTGGAAAAGCAAACATGTGGGGAGTCAGCACAGTGTGCTCATTTCATATAACTAATCTCTTAACCTCATGTCTCCATGATCCTCATTCATCTATCCTCTAATAATTTCATAGTAGTCCCTTAATAAGAATATTTTGGGGTGTTATTATGTTTAGCTAAAAATTTTATAAACATTTTTACAAAAGTTTAATAATCATTGATGATGTAAATTATCCTTGATGATGTAAATTATCTTTGATAATGTAAAGTATATAAAGAATAATAATTTTCCCTATTTTGACAAAGATCTAAATTTCTATTTAAATGATTGCTGTCTATAGAGTACTTCCAATATTTTTAGTTTATGATCCTTATTCTTTGTTTTGAAATAGCTTCATTGAGGTATAGGACAAACATTCACCACCTCACCACTTACAAATATTTTCTCTGGTCAATTTGTGTTTATTTCTCTGGTTTCATTTTGGGTTGTTTGGTGTTTTGGGTTTGTTGTTGTTGTTATTGTTGTTGTTGTTGTTTGCGTGTGTGTGTGTGTGTGTGTGTGAGAGAGAGAGAGAGAGATTGTTTAAAAAATACTTAAAAAATTTAATAGGGGAGATCTCATGTTAAGTATACAGACAGCATTATAGGTACTATGCTAGACGAGATACCTAGAGTTCATTTGCATAACACAGTTTATAGTCATTGGACAGCATCTTTCCATTTCCTCCTCCTGTCGGGCCTTGCCAACCTTCTATTGTTTCAATGACTCTATTCAAGATATTCATCTAAATGAACTCATATAGTATTTGTCCTTTGATGAATGGCTTATTTCATTTAACATAATGTCCTCCATGCCCATCCATGTTGTTCAATGTAGCACAACTGCCTTCTTTTCTACAATATTATTCTATTTATTGTATGCATACACCATTTTTTATTTTACCCATTATCCACAGGTAAGAGACTAAAGTTGTTTTCAGGTCTTACTATGGTGGCTGTTAATCCTCAAACATACCTTGCCTTCTCACGTTCCAGTTCCACCATTTCATTCATTCTATTCCTTTATGTTTGGAATACTCTTGCTTTACTGATTCCACAAATAGAATCCTAGTCACTATTTATGGCTTAGCTTAAATGTGACTTCATATAAAACCTTCCCTAATTTACCCCCCAAAGATGGAGATGTCCTCCTTTCTATGATCCACTGAAAGCTGTATATAGTGCTTGAATAAGAGTAATGTTCTTACTTTGCCATGATATATGCATTTCTTAGTGTAAATATCCTCCTATAGACTGAATTCCTTGAAGGCCAGAACTCAATTTTCACTTCTATATATTTCCCCATTGTTGAGGGTTTAAAAATGAAATAACAGCCTCTCAATTTTCTGTGAACCTAAAACTGCTCTTAAAAATGAAAGGCTTTGTAAAAAATTGTGCTGTGAATGGAAAATTATGATCGTAATGCATTCCACTATTGTCATGTAAAAAATACAAAAAAAATCTTAAAAATAAATACATACATACATACATACATAAATATAAGGGAAAAAATGATACAAATTACTTCTGATTTCTCATCAGAAACAATGAAGGGGAGGAAATAATGGAATACCTTTGAAGTGCTAGGGAAAACCGAAAGTTGAAATTCAAGTCAAACTTGGATTCCGTATGTAGGAAAAAATTATCTTAAAAGTAAAATAAACATTTTCAGAAAAAAAAATGAAAGGCTTTTTTAAAAAATACAAATATTTGAATGAAATTATAAAAGGAAAATAAATGTTTGATGAATTATAAATAACTACATATAAAAAATCTGCAGTTAATAAATAGCTCAAATGTGATTAAAAATGGCTAACTTGGAGTAAGTGAAAAAATGGTATACTTTCAGTAGCTGAAAAAGAGTATTGAAAAGAGTACATTGGAGAAGGAGTAGCTAAGACTATAATTATAAATTTATTGGTTCACAAGCAATAAATAATAAAAATACTTTGTACTTTTATGTCAGATTGTGCCAAAAAAAATTTAGAGCACTGACAAAGTCACAATAGTAATCTTGAAGTCCTGATCATATGGGAAAGGAAAAAAAAAAACTATCGAAAAGAAAACATGATCCAGGCATGTAAATAATTTGATCAAAATAAATCAGTGGGAACACAGGAATATTTATCTATATTAGTTTATATGTAAATGCAAACATAAAAGTATACACTCAAGAGTACTTCAGGAAAAAAAAAAGCTAAGAACAGTGGGAACCATCTATCCATAATAAACTAAGTCTTGTGATGCACCCGACATAAAAAAATCGCTTTTTTCCAACTTCAGTGGCCATAACACACTGTCTAAGAAAAGAAACATGAAATGACATCTAAAGTCATTTAAAAAGAGCTATAGAAGTGGCTACAACTTCTTTGAAGTTAAATATAGGGATCCTACCGAATTGACACTTTCATCTGGAAGTGGGCAGAATGATATCTTTAACAGAGCTCCAATATAGTTTTCATATAAATTCAAACTTTTGGTAAAGGTAATTTATTAGACACTAGGTATACTGAAACATCAGAAATAAATTTTAATAAATCTCCACACTTTTTATTGCTGTAAGATACAGTTACCAACTTTGATGACATAACCTCTGTTGCCTGGAAGAAGCTGAGAACATGGAGAAGCACAGGAGGCTCTAGGGAGCGAAGATTTTACATTATTTCTTGGGAATCCTTTCTGAGAAAGGGAGTACAAATCACAATAATCAGCAAGATGTAGCATATTCTGACTGTAGGGTTATCAGCTATTATCCACTATATTCTCTATCCAGTCAACTTATTTACAAAGAACTGGGTACTATTACCTTTAAAAAGTTTATGCTAACTTGAAGGAACTCATAAAATAACTAAGAAAACCCAAATACTAAATAATTTTAATTCCCCAACCCTAGGCAAGAAGCTCCAATGTGAGAAACAACAACAATGATATCTGCCTTATCATTAACACCATGGTCAATATCTGTTCAGCAAATACTCTGTAAACCCAAGATTTACTGCCCAGGGAACTCAAATAAATTTTGAATAAAGGGCAACAAATTGATAGAAAGCAAAACACTTTGCATTAGCAAGTTATTTTGGGGGAGTGAGCAAGATATTCCAAAAATTAAGTAATCAAGGGAGATATCAAAATCATGGAAATGCAACTGAGAACATTTAGTAAACTGACTTAAACTTGTGAAACAGTAATTTAAGGAGACAATTTCAAATTCATCTTGTCCAGAAAATTAAACTTCAATGTATACCCTCCTTATATAGTACTGAACTCATGTTAAACCAAAATTTTTTCTTAACAGTTTTTCTTATCTAGAAATTTAATAGATCAGGTGCTCCAGACCAATTCCAAAATATCATACACTATATGTAGGGTCGACCATTAATTAAAACATCTGATCAATTAAAGATACAGCTTACAAATACACATTTATTCTTTGAGGCTTTCTTATAACATTCTTGAATATAGTATTTTTCTTCAGTATTGCTTAAATTTCAACATATATTAGGAGCAAGTCTCAAGTGACCAATATTATGCTTTGTTCCTACAATATTTTGACATTCAACTCCCAAGTCTTTTATTTTCCCTTACCATTAATAAATTCCTTGAAGCACTCCAGAACTTATTGAACATATTTTTCAAAACTTCTATTTCTCAAAAATATTAAACTCTTTGGGCCTTCCTTCAAGCCAACATGCTCCTCTCTTTATGACTAACTTACTCATCCTCAGTCTCAGTTTACATGATTCTCCTGATATCCTTTGTCTAATGGTGGAGAAGTAGCACATTTAAAGGGTCTCCTTAGGCCAAGACACATTTCCTGACAAAAATTTGTGAACAAGGTTAACTACTTGATCATTTACCTCCATGGTGAGACTAAAAATTTTAGAAACTTTAATCATCTTGCTCATCAACATTTTTTCTAGATTCTTGTGCAAAGCTCTATGAAAAGGCTATTATAAAAATCCAAATAAGAAATGATGATAACCTTGGCATAAAAATTCCCCCAACTGATGAAAGGTCACAGTAAACTCTCCTTCCTATCAACATTTAACATATCTGTCAAATTCTGTTTCTTGTTCACCATGAGAATTCACATGCTATGTTTATTCATCATTATATACCAATTCTGATTCATACTATCACTTTTTGAAAAAAAGGAAGATAACATCATACTAATAAGGAATAAGAAACCCTGATATATCAAGAGTCTTACTATAGATCACTCAGGTAATTTTAGTAGCAGATTAAAATTCCTAGGTATAGTGCTTTTACCACTGTGCTGTAAAAATTCTATATTCCTAGCTTCCAGAACATTCCATGTTTTTCAACATATTTGGGCTTATACAGGGCAGGACAGCAAGACATTTATCTCCTACAACTGTGTCATATAGTTTTCAAAGAATATTTGATTATATTAAGTGGTGATTCTTTTTATTGGAAGAGCTATACTTCAATATTATTTTACTTATATTTCGTATGTTCATCTTTTTAGGTATATTTTATTTGATTTTATTTATCTGCTACTATTCCTTCAAGAAATATCTGTAAGTCAGTTTTACCCTGCAACCCAATGTAATCTTAAGGCAGTAGCATTAATTTGCCATGCCTTTTTGCTCATAATATTATAAATTTTAGAAATAGGACATTTTAAGTTCAAGAAAATGACTAAAATTCAAAACTCATACAATTCTGCTATTAGTTTTCTCCTCAATCAATCTGATTTTTGCCAAAGGTATGGAAACCTACAGTGTTGAAGGAGTATGTGTTTAGATTCTCCTCATAATCTCTCAATAGCTGGCTATGATTTTCAACTCACCAAAATTAAGCCAATGGAATAAGTAGTCAAGGGGTGTGGTTTTGTAAGACTGGTTGGGTCTTGATCTGGGTTTTCTGCTAAGACTGGAAGATAGTCAAAGGGGAGTCTCTCCTCGGTGACCATTTTAAGGAAATTTTCCTGCTGTAAAAAATTTGATCCTGAAAGAAATACTGCTTCTTCCAGTTCAAGTTCCTCCTCAACTCCTAGATCACATCATAAGACTAGGAAGCCAAATGAGCTTTTAAGGCAGTATTCCTTCTAAAGAGATCCAGGACAGTTCCATTCTTACTGTTCCATATCTATGGCATGCAATGTGTATCTGACTCCCAGGCACAACAAGCCTGCTTCTGCCTCTGCTGTTCCATCCCATGATACTTATATCATAGACTCCATCATAATCCTTATGCTACCGAAAATGCAGTGAACTACGATTACCCTTTATGTCTCCTCCTTTGTGTTCCCTAATCTAAAACAACACCCCACCCCAACAAAACTGAAATTCTGACACTGGACATCTCTAATGCTGGACAAATAGGTTTTTAAGAAAACTTTAACTACAAGCCACACAGGAAACAGTCTAGTAAGTACCACTAGTATGTTGAGATTTGCAGGTATCATCATCTCTACATTCCTGGCCTAGGAATTTTAGCTAAACTCAAGTCTCATTTTTAAAACTAGTAATAAAACAATTTTAGCTGACAATTTGAATGATCTCCGCATGTCAATCACATTGCTAAACATATTTTGTGCATATTAACTCATTTGGTATTTATTTCAACATTATTAAAACTAAGAAGTCCTATTACTACCTTCATTTTACTAGTTAAGAAAACAAAATCTTGCCAGACTTGGCGGCAGACTCCTGTAAAGCTGCCCAGATAGATGTGGCAAGAGAATCACAAATTCCAGGCTAGCCTGATCCACTTAGCAAGACCCTGTCTCAAAATTGCTCAAGGACCAGGGCGGATCTGGGTTTAGGGCGGATCAGGGTTTAGGGCGGATCCAGGTTTAAGGTGTACCCTGCTGGGAATAGGGCATATCCTGCTGCCTCAGGCCTACCTGATCCTGTAGTTCCCATTGAGTTCTCCCGGGATTCAGAGAGAACGTGGATTTGGCCCAGACCGTGGATTTCCCCTGAACGTGGATTTCCCCTGAACGTGTTTGTAGAGTGCCGGTGTGAGTTCAGGAATAAAAAATTGCTGTTTGAGTCTACAAAGTTGTGAGTGGCTCATGATTTTGTGCCCAGCCAGACTGCGTCAAAGGACCAACACAACGATTTGCCCAGAAAATAGAAGAGACTCTAAAAAGGTCAGTGTGGTGGGATAAACAGAGAATTTAGGAAGAGGCAAGATGAGAGAGTATGGGGTTGGGGCTATAGATGTAGACTTGGTTACTTTAAAATCAAGATGGAGACAACTGAAAGATACTGAGCAGAGTGACACAGTCTGATTTACTGCTTTAAATGATCGCTTTGGCTACTGTTTTGAGAGCAGATTGTATTGAAGTAAAGGTGGAGGTAGGGAAATCAAATAGGGTGTTACTGGAATAATCTAGGTGAGTAGAGATGTTGAGTGTATAAATATGTTGGTGGAGTGGAAAGTTAATATTGTATTTTATGAGTAAACTGAAGTCAAATATCATGTACCCTATCTCATTAAAGTCAGAATCCCGAATTTGGTGTTCTGAACCCAAATGTTAGAATTTCGATCTCTTTTTAAATGTACCAAATTGGGGATGCTTTGAAGATATCTATAAGGAATTAGGCAGTGAAGTATTTAAGTTTAAAATTCAGGAAAATGATCAAAATTGGAAATAGAACTGGGGGCTGAAAAAAATGTAAGCTATAGGAATTAAAGTTAGGTGAAGTTAAAGTGAGGACAGAGACATGTGAGGAGGATGACTAGACTTTCAAGAGAAAAAATCGAAAAGTAATAGTAGGTGAGACAAAGTTCATGCATAATTAAAGAATGAAGAGCAAGGGGAAAGGACATTTACTAATGCCCCATGCAATTTCAAGAACTGAATCAGGGAAGGTACCACTAATAGCAAAGTTCAAGTGTAGTGAATTCTTTCAGACAGAGTAGATGTGCCTGCTGAAAGAAAGGTGCATCTGGAGAGAGTCAAGAGGCCTGAGAAGGAGATGGGAATGGAAGGGTTTGTCCGAATACTCTTGTTGATGCAATACAAACCTAAACAAGAACATAAGAGCATTTGCTCCAAGGATGAAAGAATAGAAAAATTAAATGGTGGATAAATCATTAAGAAAAATTTAAGACATTTTCTCTGATTATATTTTCTAAAGAAACCAAGATGCAGAATTAATTTCTGACATAAGGACCAAAGAACTGGAAACGGTGGTAAAATTTCAAACACTTGTTATAGAAGTGGTATTAGGAATCCACTAGGAACTGTGAGAGGATTGATTTCTTTTTAATTTTTTTTAAATTTTATTTAGTTATCAATGGACCTTTATTTTATTTATTTATACACAGTGCTGAGAATTGAATCCAGTGCCTCACACTTGCTAGACAAGCACTCCACCCCTCAGCCACAACCCCAGCACCAAGGATTACCTTCTAATAGCAATGAATATACAGCTCTCATTGACAATTTGACAATTAAGTGCTCATCTTATTTTGATTGAATATCTATATGTTAACCAAAGTTGAGCCATAGATACAAAACAATCCTCAATAAAAATCCTTTGAGAAAATTTGCAAGCCATCATTCTCAATATGTACTCCCCATACATAGAAACATAAATAAAGTCATTGTAATCTAAAATTAACTTTGTTTTTGTTATAGAAGTAAGGTACACTTAAGGCAATTTACCTAGGGAGCCTGTATTATCAGCTTGCTAAGCAAGCTTCAATCTTTAAAAACAATTTGCATTGTTGCAGTTTGGGCGACAGTTTTATTTATCCCTTTAGGAAATAACGGTTGAGAAGAGCTTACTATAACACATCTGTTTACTTTTCAAACAGATATTCCATTTCAAGGTCAGCTTAAAAAAGCATTGCTTATAGTTTGAAATGAGCAAATTTTTTGCTACTGTGAGATGCTTATTTAAAAATATATTCACTGGATTGAGTTCTTTGAGTCAAAAGCAAAACATGTAGGATGTATGTGTGTTTTCCATTTATTCTATTTAATGCTTCAACCCACATTTTTGAGATAGCAAAACTAATCTCATTTTAAATGTCTTCCTATTATATGAAACACAGTGCTCTTACACTGTAATTAAAACAAGAAGCTTATGAGAATGTGAAGTTTTACTTACATCCCTAAGGAAGAAAATCAAAGCTAGTACCATGTTTATCTCTTATAATAGGTTCTTGCAATCAAAAACATGAAAAGATTGGGACAACCATAGCCTATGGAGTTTACTGAGTTTGGATTCATTCTGGACAAGGAAAAGCTTAGTATTGCTAATCTTTCTATACTTTTATTAAAACATCGAATTATTTTTTAATCATAATTTACAATGAATATTTTGTAAGTTTAACATACATGGTCGTAACTAAAAGATTTTGTGTATATAAATTGCCACCGAGTAGCTAATTCATATTTTCTCTTTTTAATATAAGAATGAACTATTCATTTTGCTATTTTTGAAAAAAGTAACTATTAAACTTTGAAGCATCTTTCAATAGGCATGCATTAAATAACTATGTCTTCCGTATCCTTGAATATTTCACCATAATTAATTCAAATAATTTTATATCAATTCTTTCAAAAGTTGACTTTTTGTTATTTCTACTGGGAATGATAGTTTACCAATAAATTAATTATAAGTCTATTGAATCATAATAGGACACTTTAAGCAAATTTAAAGGAAATAAAAGTGATGCATCCTGCTAACTATTTACAAATTAAACATAAAGGAGGGATTCATATGCATTCAACAAATAAATTCCTAGGGACTCAGATTAATGATGTTAAAAATATGTTATAAATAAGAAGTTAAATAATTGGTACAGCATTAAGAACAAGTGAACTATTAAGGATGTGATTTGACTTATGCTTTCAGCATTTAGTTAACATTGACAATATTTATTATCTTTATATCTTGTTACTAAAATATTAAAGAGTTAACAATAATGTGAGTAATATGTTATTCATCATTGCTAAGAGAAATATGGTTATTCTTCTTTTTGTCTAATATAACAGGCAATTAACTCATTTGCCAAGATAATAAAATTTTTGTAAAGTGTTAAAGAAAGTATTAAGCTTCCGATTTTGATAAAGCTCATGCAAAGATAAAGGCATATTTCCAGTTATCAAGTTTCATAAGCTACCTTAATTACTTTCCTTTATACTTTCCTATTCCAGAAAAAAAAAACAAAAAACATGTGCACATGTTGTTGAAGAAAAAATTCCAAGAAATCCATTTATTTTGTCTTAACAATATTGTTATAATTTTTAAATAAGTTATTAACATTAATACTCTTGTCAATTTATCATTCAGTAGACATGTTTAACTCTCCTTGTTGCTTTACTCACTTTCCTTTCTTTATCGCTTATATGTCCTTATTCTCCCATTCCTTAGCTCTGAATGTCCTTTCTCATATATAAAAATTCTAGCTATTCACTAATGTCTGGTGACACTTTACCTCCATTAATAGAAAATTCCTCATTTTTTGTGTGTCTATCTTAATTTTGTGTAACTCTTCTCAGTACACCATACAGCTTCAATTTTTCATTGCTGTATGTATTGTACTTCTGGAGTGGTGAGCTCCTACAGGGCAGGGAACATTTTCTTCAATTTTATATTTGTGCTAAATAGGTCATGGCCACATCTGCACTTCAGTGTTTACTGCAGTACTATTTATGATAGCCAAGATATATAACCAATCTAAATATCTTTCGCTAGAAGAATGGAAAAAGACACACTAATATATATATATATATATATATATATATATATATATATATATATATATATATATATATATATATATATATACATATACACACACACACACACAATGGAATGCTATTCAACCCTGGAAAAGATTTAGTATTTTCACTTTTAATAAAATAAGGGGACCTGGAGGACATTTATGTTAACTGAAATAAACCAGGCACAGAAAAACAATGCATGATATTACTTACATATATAATCTAGAAAATCTGATCTAATGGAAGTTGAGTATGGAATGGTGGTTCCCAGAGGTTAATTAAGTGGGAGTCGGGTGGGAGAGGGAAAATTTGATCAACAGATATAATGTTACAGTCAGAAGAAAAAAGTTCTGGTATCCTATTGCACAGTAGGACGAATATAGTTAATAATAATGCATTTAAAAATGATAGAAGTGAGGATTACAAATGCTCTTCCTATATAGAAATGATAAAAGTTTAAGGTGATCAATATGCTAATTACCTTGATTGGCTCATTATACATTGTATATAAAAATTAAAACATCACACTCCACCTTGAAAATATGCATAATTATATATCAACCAAAAGTATATTAAAGGGAAATTCTCAGTAGAAAAAAACTTAAGTTTTCTATGTATAATTCTATACCATTTTTACAAATATGGCGAAAAAGAATAACCAAATAATTCTATATTCTCTATTTTATTTTCATAATGATGCATAGCTTTTTTTTGCTGATCATTAAAATAAAACTAAGTTCTCCCATGGTGCAAATAAAATACACTGAATAGTAAAAATTATACCATATAAAATTAAAGCATTCATGAAAACTAAAAATCAAACATGAGAGAAGTTCAATGTTATCCTCTTGGGGCTCTTAAATACTATACTGAAAATTAGATTGTACAATAGCTAGTATGCAATGGTAACTTAGCTGAATATGTTAATGGTAGTTTTTTAAAAAATGATTCCTTTAGGAATAATATAATTTTAAGAGTAAGATAAAATATAACTCACCATTTATGTTAGATTTGGATTCTGCATATTTGTGGTAGTTGAGGTGGGGGAAGGTAAATTAAAAATGGTTGAATTTTGACCTTTTTCCCCTCCCCAAGGACATGCATTACCTTCTAAAATGAGTGGTTGATTAAAAAAATAAACCTTCTTATGAAGATTATAATGTTTGCTATTGTTTATCTTTGCTAACTCCATCCGGAAAAACATGTGCACTTGTAAATTACAAGGGCATTACATAATGAAGACTATCCATATTTTGATACTATACCATGATATTTCATCAGTAATTCTTATTGTCATGTTGGGACATTATTGATAATTTAGAAACTTAATTACTGTTTAGACATTTTTGTATACATACTCACACAATATGTACACATGTTCTTATATTTTTAAATTGGCATGCATTTTCACCTAAAGCTTGGTCATACTCAAAACTAAAATGGATAGAGATAAAATTATATAAGATTTGAAATTGAATAGAACTGAGTAATAGTCACACGGTGGGCTGAGTTATGGCATCCCCCAAAAGTCCACTTCCTCATTCTCATTTCCAGGAACACTGCAGATGAGATAAAGAGCAGATTTTGAGGTGCTGTATCCAAAAGTTTCTTCTAAAAGGGAGGTCAGAGAGGATTATACTTGGACATGCCCTGGAAACAAAGGTTGTAGCAACTGAAGAGAGGACATAGAGGCAAGGGATGCAGGCAGATCCAATAAACTTGGAAAGAAAAGGAAAAGAATGCTCACCCAGAGCCACCAAGAGAGCTCATCCATGAGGACACTCTTTAGGCTACTGACCTCCAGAATTTAAAAATATTGTAAACTTGTATTGCTCTGAGCCACTTGATCTGTGGTGTTTTGTTACACCACCAACAAAATGAAATCAAAAAATTAGGTCCACAGGTTCAAGTCCAAGCCAAGATATAACACATGCAAATCTCATCAAATGAGTCAGAAGTAAGCAAATTGTCAGCTAATACTCCAAGAATTTAAAGGCCTTTTTTCTCTTAAGTCACTCTTCCTTAGCATCAACACTAAAGTAAAAGACCTTCTCTTCTTCTTGATGTCAAGAGTCAGCAAAAATATATTGACATAGGACTAAAGTCAACAATAATAACTAGAAAGTCATTGTAGAATTTTATAAAAAATGATAAGTGTTCAAATAACTGACCTATTTGAGTAATAAATGAGTTGTAAAGTTTGTGTGTGTGTGTATGTGTGTGCATTGTGAATGTATTTTTATACTTGGAAGATGAGGAAAAATTGACAATATTCATGCCAAAAATGTAATTATATATATATATATATATATATATATATATATATATATATATATATATACATATATAAATTTATACTTTATATTGGCTATTACCAAATTACTCATTCTAAGCCTTATTAAGCACAAAATGTTTTTGGAGCTACTAATGGTAATTCACACTTACAAAACCATCTTCCATAAAACTAAGACTAAATTGAAAATTTGAAGAAATTCTTTATTCCCTGAAAGAGCTTTTCTCATTTATCATTACTATCATAATGGACAAATGAAAAGTACCTCTGTAAGCATTTCAAATCCAATTTGACATTTAATTTTCAAGGAGAAAGTCAGGTTTTTTCTTTGATTATTTAAACACTTGTGTATTTCTTTTGTTTTTTTCTAGGCAGAGATATGGAAAATCATAAAACATACAGCATGGAACTATTTAGAACTGTTTGTTTACCAAGACAGACAGACAGACACACACACACACACACACAGACACAAACCCCTGAGTAAAAAGTCCATTTCTTTTTTAGCAAGAGACAAATATATATATTTGGTAAAATAAGGTTAATACATTCAACATGATTAACTATAGTTTTTATCATTGAACACTTTGTAGTGTTCTTTTCTGAAATTCCTGTAAAAATATTCTATTTTTTTACCTGCCCTTTCTCAAAAGTCCATTTAAAAGATTCATCATTATTTCATCTACACTACATTGTTAAGGAAGGGTAAAATTTTGATGTGTCTTCTTTGCAAAAGGAAAACCTAAATTATTGACATTTTCCTGCAAGTTCTATTCTCTAAATCCTATATGATCCTCATCCAATCTCCCAGGGGGTAGCAAATTCACATCTTTTTTTCTCATCTCTAGACTTAGAGAGATGTGAAGCAGATGGTTAGGTTTTGACTCCTTCAGGGATGATGCAATATCTCTTATCCATTATGCTGTTTTATAACCATTACAATTTTACTTATCTCAAGTTCTTATTTTGACTTTAAAATATTTAATTCAATAAATTCCTTTTTATCTATTTTAACAGTTTTTAAACTTATTTAAAGGGTTTTAAACACTTATTAGATATAAAGCAATAAGAATATAATGATGAAAACAATAGGTTCTCTTCCCACAAGTTGCTGATGTTTTAATAGAGAAGTCTACAAAATTCTAAACATTTACATTAATGTTGCCGCAGTCTCTGGCTCGGCACAAATCACGAGCCACCACACAGCTTGTAGATTCAAACAGCAATTCTTTATTCCCGAACTCACACTGGCCGTCTACAAACACGTTCTGGGGGAATCCATGTTCTCTGCCCAAATCCACCACTCCACTGGGCTTCTGTCTCCCAAAATATATTGTCTGACCCTAAGAACTCAAGAGGAACTCAGGCAGCAGGATACGCCCTATTCTAAAGGGGGAACACCCTAATCTCCTATTATGCTAAACCAGGGACACCCTAAACACGGATCCGCCCTGGTTCTTGAACAAGGTCACCTTTCAGGAGTCCTTCCACTAGACAGCATGGGAGTACGCTGGCAAGGAAATTGTCATACCTACTTGGCTGATGGCTCCCAGCAAATGTGATGTAGTTAGTAATGCAGTTGTGCTCATGTGTTTTTTGGAAGAGGATCAAAATAGAGGAAATATACTTTGACAGACCTGGAATTAGGAGTTAAGATGTGTCAAAGGTATTATTGCATAATAACAACATTTAACAGTATTGAAAAGCCCACTTCTTGTTATGGAGGCAGGGAAGGTGGCATGCTTGCTTTCCCAATCTCTTGCAACTAAATCATGGACATGTGGTTCAGTATAGATTAGTGACAGTAGAGGCAAGGCATCTGTTAGGACTCTCCCAGGGAAAGTTTTCCTTTCTACTCTGAGCAAACTTATGAAGGGAAAACTCTCCTGCAGGGCTCTTGATTGTGAGCAGTTCAAGTCTGGGGTAGACATACCATCTCGAGAATACTGAAATTAAGCCAGAAAATGATGACCAAAAAAGGAATGGTCGAATGGAAAGATGTTCTGCATGTGGGTCTTGGAAAATATTCTTGGACTTCCCTGAAGTCAACCCCACTCTTCTATACCATTCTGAAGACATTTTATTAGATTATATGATAAACAGCCCTATTGTTCCTTAGCCAAGGTGAGTTGGCAAATTGTACTACCAACTATAAGTAATGGATGCATGCATCAGGGAAGCATCAGAAAAGGTCTTTTTAAAGCAATATAATAAAATAATATGAGTTTACCACACTGGCTAGGTGGAAAATAACAAGCTAAACAAAACAGGAAGATCACAAATGGGCAGCATGATGCATCAGAGGAACATCAAGTAACTCATATAGCTTAGTTTTAGTCAGAAATTAGGTTGAATATTCAGTTTATTTTGTTTGATTACAGAGTTTGAATGCACTTTTTGTTTTTGTTATTGACATTTTGAGAATGCGAGTGCTCTACCACTAAGCAATAAACCCAATCTCTAGTCAATATTTCAATATGCTTTTCATAACTAGTCAAACCTCTTACTCTTCATTGTTTTAATTTGGCAGATTTTGAAAATAATTTTTGGTGTGGGAGATAAAAATAAATACCATAAATAGTATTAATGTTCATTATGCGTCACATACTAAATTAAACAATGTGTGCATTTTACTTAATATTCACTGAAATATATATTTGCATCTACATTAGTTAAGACAATTCAGAAAGTTAAATGGTTTTTAAAATACCACTTAACTGCAAGATCAATATACAAATAAACATATCACTAACAAAAAACTTGCTCTCATAATCTTTGAAGGAATTTTTGTCAGGCTGGCATTTACCTGCATTTTTCGAGCAATGACTTGTACATTTGGAGTGTGTCTAGCAGCACTACCTAAAGGCACTAAATGGAAATGGTTCATCCCCACACACTTGCACATGCACTACAGATGCTACTTGCAAATCATATACACACTGCTAGTACCTACCCCACGTAAAACTATTAGCATGCGACATCAAATTTATAGTTTCAAAATAGGCCTCAATATTTCCTTCCAAAAATTTTTCTTTCTAATAATAGCCACACTCCCATGTGATTGAGTCTCAGCTCTATACAGGTAACAACTATTCTCGGAGAAGTAAACATGGTCAATCATTTATCTATAATTTTGTAAATAAAGATAAATAGAGGCATTTATGGTGATGGGAACAATCATGTACAAATATCACAGATGAAGACATTGACTATGAAGACCTAAAATGTGGCAGAGGTCCACCTTTTTATTGTTTTATCAAGAATCTCTTTTCTTAGCATGGTCCAAAATTAAATGTGGAGTAATTAACTTTTCACTTTTGCAATACTGGTTATTGAAACAAGGGGTACCCTACCACTGAGCTACATCTCCAACCCTTCTAATCTTTATTTTGTATTTTGAGACAGGGGTCTTGCTAAATTGCCCAGACTGGGCATTTGCAATCCTCCTGCCTAAGCTACCTGAGTCGCTGGGATTACAGGTATGTAGCACCATGACCAGCTCCATCTCTTTAATTTCATCTCCTTCATCAAACAAATACTATTTGGGGAAATATAAAAAAGACATTGGTGTTCACAGAGTGGTTGCCCTTTTGTAGATACATAAGCAAACCCCAAATGATAAAGTGAGAAACGTATCTTTTTTTATGTTGATGTGACAGGACAGAGAGGTCTTAGGTAGGCGGGCTTGTGTTATTTGGGTAATTGTGAAATATGAAGAAAAGGTCAATGGGTTTCCTAAACATAACTCTAAGTAACACAGATAATTAAGTACTTTTCTACAGAAGACACATGTCATGGGAATTTAAATGAGTTTTAATGAAAGTAATTATTACTTTATCAGAAGAAAAGGTTTAATGTAAAATTCTAATGTTAATAGGAAATTAGGAAAGTCAGTCATGAGACTAAAAGAATATAAATTAAGCTTCATAATGTTATAAGGAAGAGATATAAGTGTACATATTTTCTCTCATGAAATGTTTTTTCATTTTTCTATAATTAAGAAATTTCTGAATAACAGTATATTTTAATATAACAAAACACATACTAATTGTATGATACCATAATATGAAAATTGAAATGTTATTATATTCAGTAGGGAATATTTTAATTGCATACAATACATTTAATTAAAATAAAAATAAAGAATACACAAAATAGAAAATTATCAAGTCTAATATATACCACCTCTAGTACATAAGTGATTGCTATTTTATTTTTCCATATTCCTGCACTTTTCTATACAAAAAAAATGAATAACATTATGAAGATTTTTTCCAAGAGAATGATAAATATATTACTCAGTGTATTATCATTTATACTCAAAAATTAGTGATACACCTTCATATTGATAATTATAGTTCTGTGTAATAAATTTAAGAAGGACATAATAACCATTATGTGAATTTTTTATATTCTTGAAAAGTTTTTTTTAAAAAAATGGAAACTAAATGTTCAAAAATTAAAAGATATAAAAGCTCTGTAGTAAATTTTGGCCACTTGTCTGATTTTTAAAATGAATTACTATTTGAGTAAAATTGATATTTCTCAAAAGAAGTATTTGTAGAATTTTTTGTAATTATACTAATTTCCATTCAAATATATTATCAAAATTCATCTTACAAATATGCTTTTCTCTCACATCCTAAACTTACTATGTTTCATCTTTGACAGTCCATAGATATTCACATTTTAAATATTTGAACCCAAATATTTTCTTCACATTTTTGACCATTTTCAATAATATTTAAATTTAAGGAATGGAAATGATGAGAGATGATTGAAGAAATTCCATGCAGTAATATCTTCATGTCTATGACAACAATGATTTTTTTTTGTTTGTTTTGAGGAACGTTAAGTTTTAAATAAGATGTTACTTCACTCTTAGTTTAGATTCTTAAAATGCCGAATCCTTACCAGGAAGATAATTTCAGAGCTCCTTTGAGGTAGCTTTCAGTGCCAATGCATAGTTTTAAGTTCTTTTGTTGAATAATCTTCCAAGATGATCTTGCAGTATATATATAGCTGTCCAATATATGGGAATAACCTTGTCCTTTACTTCCCAAAGAAATCTTCAGTAGGATTTCCCAAAAATGTTGAAAATGTATTTCTCTATGAGCTGGGCCCAGTGGCACAGGCCTGTAATCTCAGTGGTTCAGGAGGCTGAGGCAGAAGGATCAAAAGTTCAAAGCCAGCCTCAGAAACTTAAAGAGGCCCTTAGCAACTCAATGAGATCATGTCACGAAATAAAATATAAAAGGGCTGGGAATATGACCCAGTGGCTAAGCACCCCTGGTTTTAATATCTGTATCAAAAAACTAACAAAAAACACCTTTTAATGTTTTTGTTTTGTTTTGTTTTGTTTTGTTAAGGGAGGAGCACTCAAAATACTTCCCCTGTTTGGGAAAAGCTAGGCCCCTAGCTCTGCCACCCAGCCTCCAGTATAAGGCCATTGTAAAACCCTAGGTAATATCTGTAGCATCAGGTGCCTAATGTCACAAAGGAGAAGTGCTATTCAGGGAACACAAGAGAGTTGACAATGAAAGACCCTTTCAACAGAGGGTGGACTGAAATACAGACAATATTCAGATCTTGTTTGAGCATCAACTCTGATAGAAGACTAAAGAATTAAAGAAGTGGTGTTTTTTTTTTCATTTGATATTGTGAAACTTCTATTACATTACAATTAACATACTTAAAGTGAAATCTCATTCAGAGTAATGAGTTATAGCAACTTTTGGCATATCTTAAAGCTAAATTTCTTTGTAATATTGATCATACTTTCCTTAAAATCATGCATGTATACACAGAGGCACAAAGTACTGATTAAAAAGTACACGTGTACATATGCTGTTTATCTTTATGAATTATAAATCATACAATTATAAATCATTCATACATCTACATTTTTATGTGATAAATATATTTATGAATCCTTAAAGATATGTAAAAATATATATTATATATGTATACATGCAAATGTAACATCAAAGTTCTCTTCATTCTGAGAAATGAAGACTTTCTTTTTTTCAGTTATATATAACACTATGTGCCAAAAACTTCTAGTCAGTTCAATCTTTTAAAGTGAAGGATTTGGATCCTCTTTTGATTTCAACATTTATGTTTTATTTTTTTTTCCCATTCAGAGTCCAGCAAGTTGTTAAAAAAAAAAAAAAGAAATCATTCCTAAAATCATCTGAATACCATAAAAAATTGGGCTTTTTTATTAAAATAAGCCAAATTTGGAAGTGACTTGTGAATTACATGTTCTTCTCAGTGATTGAGGAATAAATGGGTATAGTTTAGAAATCCATTGGCTTGTTGTCAAGTACCAATCAGCAAATGACAAAATCTGTGCTCAGCAGAACAAAGTATAGCAAGCACTATGGATGTGATTATAAAACAAAATGGAAATTGGATACCACAATAGTTATCTTTTGAGGGATTATTAGCAGATGACTAGGAAGATAATAATGTATGAGAGCAAATATGAGAGCAAAAGCAAATTTTTGAAGATTCTATGCTTTGATTTATATTACCTATTAATAATGCCTAACTTCTATATGATAAAAGTGAGTATCTTCCACTATAATTAAGTATAATTTCTGAAGTACTTTAAATGTTTAACTATTTTAAAATATATTTAAAAAGTACTTAATGAGAGATAAGGAAAGTTAACATTTAAATAATAAAAATTAAATAAAAAATTTATAAGTGTTTGGGGCTGGGGCTGGGGCTGGGGCTCAAGCTGTAGCATGCTTGCCTGGCATCATGTGGCCTGAGTTCAATCCTCAGGATCACATACAAAGATGTTGTGTCCGCTGAAAACTAAAAAGTAAATATTAAAATTCTCTCTCTCTCTCTCTTTAAAAAAATTTATAAGTGCCATGTTATATATATTTGTTAAATTTATGAACTCCCCAAACCATAATCTATATTTAAAAAGACTAAATTAATTTTAATTCTTGCAAATTAAAAATCAGTAAGTTAACAAAATATCTTATTATGTCTTTAATTATCTAACTTATTAATTATTATTCATTATATATGTTTATATTCTATTTTCCCAAGGACATTTATCACTTCTTTGATGTGGAACTATAAACACAATTATGTAAATATTATCTATTTTAGACATTCTTCAACAAACATTTTAATTAATCATGATAAAAATGATTAAAAACTACTAAGGAAACACATTTCTGTCTCATTTAAATGATAGCAATGTGGTAATTCACTTTAGAAATTCAAATATTTTTAGACAAAATACATTTCAATTTCTTGATGTGCAATGAGAATGCACTAAATATCACTATATACAATCTAACTAAAATTTTACTCAATAAAATATTACATAAGAAACTGAAGAGGTGTGGAACAGATGTTATGGAAATTGGTGTTTCTATAAATATTGGGAAAAAAATATTGAATATCTAATATTTCCAAGAGCTCAGACACAAGATATCTGTTAAAATCATGGCCTACTTTAAAGAACTCCCACCTTCTCTTGATTTCTACCTGGGTCCCAATAAGGTGTTGTCACAGTTTTCACATGATGCCTCACTGTAGTTAAAGGTGAGTGGAACAGAGAGGCATATGACCTAAGATAGAGATGTAGTCTAATTCAAAATCTACCTAATAAGGATGACAGAAAGTAATTCCCACTGTCTAGTATACTCCCTGTTGTAGGAACATAAGGAGTTAACCAGAATACTAAAGAGAGATTTTAAAAGTTGTAAACTAGAACAGAAGCTATGAGATTGAAACAAAACCAACAAAACAAATAATAAATATAGAGTTGGGATCAAATGAGCATGAGTCAGTTATTTACTAGCTATATCATTTTGGTTCAGCTATGTCAGGGGAAATTTTAGTTGGAAACCTATAAAAATTTTTCAAACTGATGAAAAAATGTATATAAAGTATAAAATATTACTACCTGGCAAATCAAATAGGCAATATATGTTAGCTAGTATTATTATTACTCCTATTAGATATTTAATGACATTTTTGTCACCCAACTGCTTTCTATTACCTGAGTTAACAGGGTGTTTAGACATTCCTGTGTTTCTATCAAATCTGACTTTCTAATTGTTCCTGAGTATCTGTAAGTTCTAGCTGCAAATACAAGATTTTGATTTCTCTTTTCCCACATGTACTTGAATTAACTCAAGTAAGAAATACACTTTATTGTTGTTGCTCTTCTTAAGAGTGTGTAACATAAATAAAAATTACAAGGAAAATAATTGAAAAAGTGATTTATCAGAAGCTGCATTCCACTGCTCTGTTTCTCTGACAAGGTACACACTTGAGTATAGCAGTCTTTTTTGTCCTTCTGCTACTGATATAAAGAAGGAACTGGATTGAGATATATTTAGATCTTACTTTTTGACTTAGTTCATACTATTTAAAAGATAGTTTTCAATAAAATTATTTTCAATGTATGTGTGAGACCTTGCTTATGCCCAAACTAATTATTAAAAATTTTCATCAATTTGATTTTAAATATTCTCTATAGTTCCAAAGATATAAAGAAAATTATTTTATTTTGAGAGATTTTTGGGTTGGGCCAAATGTTTGCAAATTTATGCAAATGCCCTATAATAAACAGAATGAAAATGACACTACTGTCAATGGCAGAAAAATATTGGGTAGTTATGTAAAGGTGTGAAGGGAAGAATAAAAGTCCACATTTTAAACTAAAATTCACATTTCACTTGGCTTATGTAATGTTTATTTACATTCAAATTATATACTTAATTGATATGATAAACTGTAAGTATTCCTTCTCTGATGAAAATTTTAACCTTGGAAATTTCTACAAACCTAAGTTGGCTACTCAAGAAATATATATAACTGAAACTCTAATTCAAGAAAAAGCACCAGTTCCAGGGACATCCAGACTTCTAATAACCTGTGGTCTTTTCCTTGCCTCATTTTCACAATAACCCAACCAGTCACCCAGTTCAGAATACATGCTATGTGTTGTAAGCACATAATTACAGAAAGAGTTTTAACATCTCCTTAATATTTGTCTATTTCAGTGATTTACAGTGGGAAATAAAGCTAAAAACCTTTCTCTCATCCTAATGTCTCAAAAAGCTCCTTCGGTGGGACTATAATTTAAGTGTATAAAACACCTGCACTAGTATTCATTAGTTTATGTAAGTATGAAAAGTTTGAACTCAGTGGATTTTCACATTGATACAAATGTGAAAATCAACAGATTAATACAACCCATGTCACAAAAGTTTCATGTAACTTTAAAAAAAAAGTTTTATAAATGAGAGGGTGGGACACTAGTTTCCAAACTGATCTCCCAGGTTTTCTTCTGGGCAAGTGGCTCAGGGCTCTGTCCTCATTTTCCTCATCTACAAAAGTGAACATCAGAGGCTGGGACTGTAGCTAAGTGGTAGAGCACTTGCCTGGTACATACGAGGCTCTAGGTTCAATCCTCAGCACCATGTTAAAGAAATAAAATAAAGTTATTAAAAAAACATGAACATAAGCCAAGGGCATCTCTAAAATCTTCCCAGTGCTAATATATTTTAAATAGAGTTCTGTATATACATATACACTGAATAATTATGAAAGGTTTGACTTTTTCTTTCAAAATTTTCTGTAGAGAATTTTAGTTTTTTAAGATACATTAAATTCATACTTAATGCTCTTATCTTGTGTTTGAACAAATTACTTCTAGTTTATTTATGTATTTTCTAATTTGTTTACTTTTTTAATTTCAAAGAACTAATTTGCAAATTCAGGGATTAAAACACATCTACTGCTTTATATATTCAAGTATTCTGGCAATATAAATCATACCTTAGTAAAGTTGACTTTAAAAAATATGACAAAGTTTCTTAATTCAATTTTTAAATATTCATTGTAACATGCTTTTAAAAATTTGGGATAAAGAGATTTAATTTGGGATTAAGAGATGAAGCCTGGCTGAAATGATTATTCAAACCTACAATACATCTATTATATATATATATAATTTAAATCAGGCAGTGATTTTTTTTTCTCTTTTTTTTTAGTACCACTACTAATTCCAGAGATTTTTAAGTAAAAACCATTTATGTTGGCATGTTACAAATTTATATACTTATGTATAACAACCTTGTTATTGTTTCTGGTGTTAAATCATATATTATTCTATTATTTTGACTTTAAATACATTTACTTATTAACAATATGATGAAGATGTTTTACTTGGCATCTTTCTTCAGTTCCTCAAATCAGAGGAAAAAAATTTTGAAGAGAGATATGGCAAGCAGGATATAAGTACTTCCTCACTGATTTGATTTTCAGATCCTCTGCATCAAATTCACTGGAATGTGGATTAAGTAAGCAATTTTTGGTTGTTGGTTAGCATCTCTTGCTGTTAAGATACAGAAACCAAAATTTGATATAGGTCTTCATGCAATCTTTAGGCACATTAAAATTTGGGGATCTCTAATGCACAGTGTCTATGTTCCTCTGTTAATATTAAATCATGTGTTTATATAATTCAGACATTATTCTAAAAAAAATTATATTTATTACATTTAAGGCAATTCAATACATGACTCAGAGTATCCTTGAACTAAAACAACTAGATCTCTTTTGTTAATAAAAGACCCCAATTATTGGCACTAAAGCCCAATTGTGCTATTGAGGAAAATGTCTAGTATCTTGCCATTGACTCTTCTTCCATGTTTTCCTTTACAGATTGCATCAGTTCCTACAGAAACAGACCCAAGTGTAGTGGGCTCTGATTTATTACTGTTACTTGGGCATTCTTTAAGGGAAAGGATATAAGACCTCAAATGAAAAATTAAGTATAAAAACAGTTATTTAAATGTGAAAAAATTACAATACATTAGAAAATTTAAATCCTATTACATAAAAAACCAATTAATTAAAAAATGAACACAGGGCTGGGGTTGTGGCTCAGTGGTAGAGCGCTCACCTAGCATGCCCGAGGCACTGGGTTCGATCCTCAGGACCACATAAATGTAAAATAAAGACATTGTGTCCACCTAAAACTTAAAAATAAATAAATATTTAAAAAATAAACATAATGTTTTTATGAATTAACTCACGGATATAGCGCTATAAAATATTTTCCACATATTTATTTTACCTAAAGTGACTTTAATTGTCTATTAATCATGTTTGCTGCAAAGTGATTAGAAAATTAATCTAGTCTTTTCTCTTGAATATTTGATCAAGTTTTTATTATCATCTTTGACTTAGAAAAGTTTCCTTAAATCTCATCACATGTTATTGAAAAACCATGGAAAGTACACGATTATCAAATTTTTGGAAACCTCTCTAATAGCTGCAAGATTTGAAAGAATTTTCCACAAATTAACTTCTAACTCTACTTTTCAAATATTGTTCCTTTTTCACTACCTCCATAAAGTGCCACTAAGATAATTCATATTGTGACCTGCCCTCTGGCTCTTTACCTGCATGCTGAAATATTAGGAGAATCCACCCAGTGAGTAGAAGTTAACCATCTGCTTGCTACATGCATATTACATAGTAGTGGTGAAAAACTGAAGTATACACAGGGTCACATAATTATTTTACTAAACACAATTTAAACATGTTATGTCCTTATTTCCCTCAAATAAGACTCCCAAAATGTCCATAGTAATTCTCATCTCTGACTCATTCTCATTTGTATTCTCACCTTTCTAAGTAATAGGCAATATAGTTCAGTCTTGGTTCTATTTCTTTCTCTTAATATTCTTCTGCAGAATGTAATTCACCACTGACCATTTCACTTCTCTACTTAAATTCTTCATAAACTCAGAATTTTAAAATGTCCAATATGTGTAAACAAAGAGCAAGGACCTCTAATCTGAGACCTTGCATACTATCTCCCTTTTCCTTTTGCAAACTCAGCAGTCTAGTCCAACCTGTCTTATTTGTGGTCTTTCATTATTTCAAGCATTTCTTCACCTCAGTGTTTTGGATTTTATATGTTTTGCTTAGACCACCCTCCTTTCCACTTTCATACCAGATCTACCTTGTAGCTCCATTAAAAGTCGGTTTTTCTGTGGAACGTGACTCATAAGCCCCATCACAGCTCACTCTTGCACACTTGATCAATTGTCTTAATTACCTACTTTGCTTCCTAGAACATAAGCCTAAACGAAAGCAGGAATTATGTTTTGTTAATCATGCTGCATTACATATATAAATGCACAAGTACATACAGGAATAAGAAAACTGAAATGAAAAAAAAATCTAATGGAATCAATATGTTGGGGCTTTTTTTCTGAATTCAGTAAATTCTTTAAATTATCTATAATTTGGTTTTCTTATGCATGAAACAGGAATAATAATATGTACTTTCTGGTTGCATTTTGAAAATTATAAAACATTACATATGAATCATCATAGTCTGTGGCATTCAAATTGTGAGGTTGCAAAACGAAAGGATATTATTAATACTTATTACAAGATAAAAAATTAGCTTTATCTCCTCAGTTCTTGAAAGTACATTAACTTTGGCTAGCTGAGAATACATTCATAATTTCAATTTCCAACCACTGCTTAAGAAATCCTAATACTTTTCCTGCTCCCCCCTTGGTACCTCACTTCAGTTCCTTGTCTTTCTACCCTGGAAATCCTGGCCAATGGTCACTTTGATGGTATGGGTAGCTTGACAAGCACTGAAGTCCCATCCTTACACTAATACAGTGATGGTCTTTTCTACTCCTATATGCTATTCTATTCTAATCAGCTTTCTTCTTCACATTATTTTTATAAGAAATAGTAGCTTTTGGTGATAGGGTAATTAGAAAGATTACTATACATTTCTTAAACATCCCCTATCCCCAGCTTATTTATCATTTCCTTAAGAACTAATCCCTTTGCAAAATTCTAGTTTATAATCAAAATCTGACTTTGAAATTGACTTATAATAATGGTGCAATTTTATTCTCACATACATGCACATTTGTTAAATAAACAGAACAAATAATGAATAACTGGCAAACAAAAACAATACTATTTAAATCAAGGCAAGTGGATGGCAATATAGTCTTTCACAAAAATACCCTTTTCCTCTCTTCCAAACTGTCTTTTTGTGAGTTTCAAAAGATTGTACTGTTTCGTTAAGTTTAAATAATTTTGATGACTATTTTGACAATGCATTCAGTTGAATCACTCTGTGATCACAAGATTCTTGAGCAGAATCAAAATCACAGAAAGAGTCTAATGCCATGAAAATTAAAGCGCGTCTGAAATACAGTCCATTAGTTGTGAGCCTACTTTTTCTCACAGAACTCTCATCAACAATACAGAAAATGGACTGAATATGTATTTTCAGGCATGATGAGAAAGTAATTCCAAATGTATTACGAATATTAGAGGGAAAGACTCATCAAACATATTGTAAAGTAAAACAGTGACAGAGAAATTCTATATTACCATTTAAATAACATTTGTATAGCTTCTTAGAGTCAAATCCTTCCCTAAGTTCACACTAACCCTAATAACCCTTAGACAAGAACAATTTAGCAATGAGAATGAACATCAAATAAAAGTAGCAATATGAGATTCCAGAAGCAAGCCAATAGAGTAGAAGTATCACTATTACATTTCCATCACCTAGGACATAAAAAGGATTCAATAAATAGTGGTAGAAAAAGATACATAAATGGCCATTTTAATAGAAGTATTTATAAAAGGTTAGGGTGTTGAGAGGAGGGTACACATTGTTTCTTTCAAGGGTAAAGAAAGGCAGAATGAAATACAAATGGCCTGGACAGGAAGGATGAAGCTGGATTTCTCATGCCTAGATGGGAATGGCACAAGAGGTAAAATCTACCCCTGGGAAAAGACTAGGAAAAATCAGAGATATTTCATGAAGAAGAAATAGTTGAAACAAAGTTACAGAAATACAGACTACACACTCTCTCCAGGTAGGGGTCCAGACTTATGTGTGTAGTGAGCTTGACAAAGCTCTGAGATGTGGCAAGACAATGGTGTCCTAGTTATAAAGTACAGTGCTTGGTATGCTTAACTAGATTGGATTTTATTTCATCAATAGAAAAGAAAGACTGAGTATTTAAAAACAGTGTTTTAAAGAAGCATCTGGCTATGTTACAAAATAACTTGGTGAGCAGTTTGGAAAATAAATCTAAAAGAAACTCTTCATGACAATAACCTCCTTAAGAAGGTATTTCAATACCTCCCCAGGGAAGGGTCTAAATCAAGGTAGTTAAAATAGGAGAGGAGAAAACAAAGTGGTCATTTCAGAAGTAAAACTGGTGGCACAATATGGACCTGTAGGAAAACATAACAGAAAAGCAAGTTTTTGTGGTGTCAGTGTTTTTCTGAGTGGATGAACCATTAAATGAGCCAGGAAGTGAAAGGAACAAACAAGTAGGAAAGATCATGAGTTCTGTTTGCGTGGTTCAGTCTGCAATTTCACAGATGGAGCAAGGAGGATTGGAACCAACTGATGATGCACGTTTGGAAAGGAGAAAACTAGGAAACCTTCAAATAACTACGGTGAAGCAAAAGAAAAACCCTATTTATAGTAGCCTGAGGAGGTGCAGATGAGAGAGGAACTGTAGAATGACATTTCCAAAATAAAAAAGAACATACAGGTGAATAAGATTGACTTGAGGCTGGAGGGAATATTCTGGCTTACTTATTATATTTCTTTCTTTCTTTCCTTTTTTCTAGAAAATAAACATGGAAATAGATCTTACACTTAGGATATAAAACCAAGGATATATAATAGATGTTTTACAGAGAAATCTCATAATGGAGTTAATAGATATAAGATTAGAGTAAAATGTTAAAAAGGTAATCTATAAAAATGATATTTGAAAAACAGAAGAACATTTTAATAAGAAGTTAAAGTATGTTTTAAAAACGGTGGTAGAGTGGAAGAGAATTGAAGGATTTATTTGATTATTTTGACTGTAGGGTAAGTGGAATTGGGGTAGAAGCATATCAGGGTAAAACTTTGTAACAGCTCTTGTTTAAAATATTTTTGAAACTGAGAATTATGCAATGTTCTTAAATAACTCAATTCTGGTTCAGTAATAACATTTGTTTTGTGGTTAAATTAATATTTCTAAGGTAGCATTCAGTAAACTCTAACAATTCTCTCCCAAGATTTGAACAACATCATTACCCTTGTCTTCAGACTCCTATCAAAGTATTTATTTCTTCTTCTAACTTTTTCTACTTTTATAGGGTTTTGGGTGTCACTAACTATTGTCTATCCTAGAGGAAATTATTCTAACACCAAATATATTATCATTGATATCATTGCTTGAAGAAGGTCAGTATCATTGATTCATGTAGCTTGGCATGGATCTTAAGAAGTCAGTAGGATCCATGTTTAGATGCTTGTTCCTCTATGTACATGTTCTATGCCTTTAAATTACCTTGTTTTCTCTTCATTAGGCATTCTAAGAATATATATATATATATATATATATATATATATATATATATATATATATATATATATATATATATTGTATCAACTGAATAAAAAAGTATATGTAAAATATAGAGGATTTTACAACTATAAACTCTTGGCCAATATTTTTTTGGGGAGGGGGGCAGGTATACCAGGGATTAAACTCAGAGGCACTCAAACTCTGAGCCACATCCCCATGACCTATTGTGTGTGTGTGTGTGTGTGTGTGTGTGTATGTGTGTGTTTTATTTAGAGACAGGGACTCACTGAGTTGCTTAGTGCCCCTCCATTGCTGATGCTGACTTTGAACGCTAGATCCTCCTGCCTCAGCCTCTTGAGAAATTAGGATGGCCAATATTTTTATAAGGTAATATTTCCTCCAGACAAAATATCATCATTTCACTATTCAGTGTTTGCTGATGCCTCATCCTCTCCCGGCCTACTTGTCTAAGAGCTAGCTGTTTGTCTATCTTGCTTTGTTTTTGCTAGTAATGAGAATGATAGGATATGCAGAATTGGAAGAAGAATAGTGAAATTGATTTACTTTGGAAAACAATCAGATTAAACACAGAACAGACTCAGCAGATGAGTGAAGGAGGCAAAAGTAAAATTCAAGAATTAGTAGAATAAAGAGGAAAGAACGAAAGTTTTGTGAAAATCATGGGGGAAAGAATGGGATGTTAGTATGACTTGTTCTGTTTTATGCAATGAATTTTTTGGACTAATTATCAAAGGTTTCTAGTACAAAGAAATTGAGACAACACAGGGCTGTGATATCTATTATTTTAAGAGTTTATAAAAAATGAGAGACCATATCTCAGTTGATAAATTATTATCCAAATTATTTTATCAGAGTGAAAAATTTTTATGGACATGTTTTAATACTAGATATGTGTTGAATATCTGATAAAAAATCAAAAGAATGAATAATTTGTTTTTTTTCTTCCAGAGACATAATACAATGGAACAAATCCTATACATACACTATGAAATACCTGCCTAAAAAGTGTTTGTAGTTGGGAAAAGAATCCTCTATATAAATTTACCTTTTGAGAAACTAGAATGACTTAAATCCAAAGGCAAATTGAATTGAAATGTTTGTAACAGGAAAAGTAAAAATATTACAACTATTTATATGCACTGATTTAATTTACACTGCTTTAATTTGGTATTTATTAGGATGATTATATGTGGCATTAAATTCAAGTTTAAAACTACTTGGAAACACTTGTATAGGTTCATTGTTAATTGTAATTGAAAGCATTTAACTTTTCAGGCATATAAACAGGGAGAAAATGTGAAATGGATATATCCGTTAAATAAACTCATGCAATAAAATTTATATACACTTGTTATATTTTTTCTGAATTCTTTGTAGGGGTTCATGTTTTCTTATATTTTTTTAAATCCTTCTTCTAAGCAGGAAGGATCCCGCAGCTGCTACAGATAAAATTAGCATAACTGGCAAATATTAAAACTGTCACCTAATGGAAGCTGGGGATCACCATTTAGGCCTTCAAGCAATAACCTGCAGTATAATTGTGTAACTCATATATCAATTAATTTTATATTACTGTCACACATGACACTAATAGTTAACACTATTTCTCCATACTACTATCTTAATTAGTATGTATTTGTGCTGAACATGGATATCTCAAGATCAAGTATATTCTATAAGAAAAATAACTAAGCTATTTTGGTGAAATTTGTTAGAAATGTATATATTTAAGAATAGAAAGTTTGGGTCTTATTTTTAAATCTTTGTAATTAATGGTGCATTTGGGCCAATTACTTAAGTGACATATCAAAATTAGCTTATTCTAATTTGAACACATGAACATATATTTGTTCTCAGTGATTTACCATAAAATAAATAATTTTATGTAAGTAAATTGAACTTGAAAGGGAGAAAGATGCTCTTGCATTTTCAACAACTCATTATTTTGGGGTGGTGGGAGTGTTGGAGGATTCAGAGAAATGAAGTTGATGTTGACATTATTCAGCATTTGTGAAGGACTGGAAAAGACAAACACATTTAGATGATCAGAATATCTGGAGAATAACCCAGGAAATGGACTGGCAGGGAAAAGTAGCAAGTGCTATTCAAGAAACAGTAAGGTACAGCAAGAAGAGCTATATCAAGGTGAATTTATAAATTTCATCAAAAAAACCCCCAAAAAATTAGTAGTGATGGGCAGACACCTTACTTTTCAATTGTCCTTTTTCAATCTTTATACTATCTGTTTGTTAGACCAATATTAGAGGATCTTCCTTATCCTTCCACCATTGTGTTTTTCTATAAACCTTGTGGAAAAAATGCAAAAATGTACATATGCAAAATATATCATTGTGAGAAAAATTTTAACTGTCATAATCATATTAAAGTGTTCTTGACATTAAAAAAAGAGTGGAAACACTGATTGATTGTCTTAACATTTCTATAATAATGTTGCCTTTGTGAACACAGATCAGTTGAGGCCACAAAACAAAGTTCTTTGCAGAAACAGAATTTTTTTTCTTTCATCTTTGCATCTTCTGGAGTACTTTCTACCATGCTCTGTACATAGTAATGGAAGCCAAGTACTGCTGTCTGCATGAGTATAGAATGGATAGATCGATGTGTAGATGAAGGGATGGAGGGTGGATGGATAGCAGGGTGAATGAAGAGACTAGATGGATGAGCTGAGAATTAATTTTTGTAGTACTGGACGATTAAATCCCACAAACATATTAACCTGAATGATCTTTGATTAAAACGCAGCTAAGAAATCAATTATTTTACATCAAACTCAGAATATGCAGTTTTAAATACTGTCAAGAAGAACTGAAACACAGAGGACAAAGTAGGGAATAGGAACAAAAGCTGACTCAAGAAGATTCTCATGAGTTTAGGAAAACAAAGGGGGTGACTTGTCCCCCAGAGTTTCACATCTCATATTTACTTACTAAATGCATTCCTTTGGTACCTACCAACTCTCAGATCTTGTATTAGGAGTGGAAGATAGAGAAATTCAAAGCTATTCTAACTACAGTCTAAGCTACATCACTGCCTAGTGAAAACATAGATATATTGAATAAAATATTATCAGTGGAGTTTTCACCAAAATGCAGTGTTAAGGAAGTAGCACCAACATGACCCAGCTGACTTATGACTATGAGAGCACTGCATTCAACCTGGGTACCTGATAGAAGTTGTGATTATTCTCATTGATTTATTTCCCAAGGTCTCACCCTCATGTCTTCCATCTCAGCATGAGGTTACTTCCAGCCTGGTTCCTCCCACATCACTCTATTGAATAATGATAAGTCTGCTTTACTTTTGACATTTGGGAGGAAAAAATTAGGGAATCAGTGATAAGCACAAACTTAAATACATCTCCCTTCATAGTCATTATATTTGGACATTTGATTTCTCACATACATTCTCAGTGATGCTTGTGTGGAGGACTTTCCTCAGCATTTTGGTTGAATGATTCAGCATGCCTGAATGACTTGATAATTGAGCATTGATATACAAATTGTAACCTTTCAGGATGAATTTCACTTATTTTCTCTCTCAGTGGAGAAAATATGTTTTAAGGCAGGCTAGATTCATTTAGGCCAGAAATCCATTCACTTTCTAGGATAGTAAAAGTTTTACATTTGAGCTGAATTGGACTCTTCTAAAGCAAATAGAAAGGAAATTTTAATTGGAGTGGGTGAGAAAATTGATGGAAAAATTTGTATTAGCATTCAGTCTTTCCTTTTTCAGCTAGGAATATTTTGTTAGGTGAACACTCTACCACTGAGCCACAACCCCAGCCCTCTGAAATATTTTGTTACAACTTCAAAAATGTATGAAATTGAATAATTTGGCCCATTGAGTGCTAGCTTTGGTTTAGATATGAAGTGTTCCCCCAAAGCTTGGGAGACAATGCATGAAGTTCAGAGGAGAGATTATGAGGTTATGAGAGTCTTAACCTAATCAGTACACAAATCCACTGATAGGGATTAACTGTTTGGTAACTGTAGGCAGGTAGTGTGTGGCTGGAGAAGGCAAGTCAATAGAGTGTGCCTTAGGTTTATATTTTGTCCTTGGTGAGGGGATCTCTCTTTCTCTTCCTCTTGGTGTCCATGTCCTGACCTGGTTTCCTCCAAAACACTCTTCTATCATGACATTCTGCCACATATTGAGCCTGGGCAATGAAGCTGGCAGTCTAAGGACCGAGAACTCTTAAACCCGGTACACCCAAATAAATTTTTCCTCCTCTAATTGTTCTTATCACATCTTTTGGTCACAGTTTCAAGAAAGCTGACTAAAATAGTGCTTAAGGAGAACTACTGAAATGTAAGGGTTGCAATTTTTGTTTGGACAAAAAAAATTATTGATTGCTTTTGGGTTTTTTTCTTTATATATTTAAGTTGCTAGACAAAATGTATTATATTTTTGCAAAGATGTTTTAAGTGCTGAATAGATATTTATGTTATTTTTACTAGATTTAAAAGAGGTCTGAGTTACATTTACTCAATGCCTGAATCCATTCGATTTTGTTGAAAAAGAGACTGTAGATAAACGGAAAGGATGATTGCTAACATGTAACTTTTTATAATGGGAATGCCAGTCAAACAAGGAAAATTGATTAATGCTTATATCAATTGTAAATTAATGTTCCCCAACATCTGTGACTTACTTTTCATATATAAACGCACAAACATTGATCACTGATTGTACACACATATTGTAAATGCAGCCCAAACACTGAGAGGAATCATATCTTAGGTTATTTGAAATTACATTTGAGATGTTTAAAAACTTTACATTTTATTAGGAGTCTAATGTTGAAGCCAGTCACCATAAATTAACCTGAATAATTCCCTATAGATACTAAGTAGTAAAAAGTAATTCCATTGCTCAATCCTACTCAGCAAATAGCCCAATTAACTGAACACAGAGTCACAACAGTTGCACCCTGACTTAGCAGATCAATTGTTTACTACAATTAATTAATGAAATATATCTAAATGAAAGACTTTAATAATTTAATATTACAATAATCTACAAGTATGTGCCTTCCCATCATTTGTTAAAAAAATAAATTATTGACTCTGGAATGAGTTTTTATGTCTTCTAACAAGAGCTGCTGATGCTTAGAATGTACCATTCACTTATCAACTCAGGTACAATCAAACAAATATGTTATTCAATGAATGAATACATTTTATACTAAATAATTAAGTAAAGATAAATATGATTTACTAATTAATGATTAAAAATTGAATTAGCTATGTGTGTACACATTTCATTCATTGCAGTTATATTTGGGAAAAACATAAAAATCCTCTTTATAAAAATAATTTTATTCTCTAAGTATTTATTGAGTAACTACTTCAAACCCAGCACTGTCTTAGGTAATAGATAAGTAATGAAAAAAGTCAGAGATCCTTGTTCTCACTGAAGATAAAAAATTAAAAATAACCACAATAAGTTAATTCTATCCTATTTAAGGAGGTGGTAAGTTATCGCTGCCAGTTAAAATATAAAACTACCAAATTTATTTAAAAATTAAATTTCAGATAGGCAAATAGAATAATTTTTTACTATAAAGTTGTCCTAATATTGCATATATGTGTAAATTAATATATGAAAATATATCAAATTTATAAGTATATGTATATAATATGTATTTTATCTATTATTTATCTGACACTCAAATTTAAGTGGATATACTCTACTTTTATTTGCTTAATCTAGCAACATCTTGACATATACTATAGAAAAACAGTTAAGTAAAAAATAAAACAGGATTCCAGAAATGGGGTGGGTTATGGTAGGTGGGCAGACAAAGTGAAAATTTATAAAGATTTGAAGAATAAGATTTTCTTAGCCAAAGGGTTATCTAAGAACAAAATTTTCTAGGCACAGGGAGAACTAATACACAGTATTGTGTCTGGTTTCATTGTGAATGTTTAATCTATGACTTCAAATGCAATGGCTGAGATTTAATATATACCCTGCGGCAGAGGTCAGGAATTTTCTTAGGAAGATTGCTTTATCTGGTCAGTGCTGCAATCACATATGTGTGTCCCTATAGAATCATATTTCCCAATGACAAGTACCTGTAATTCCTTATTTTTAAAGAAATACTGATCCCAATGCATCTGAAGGACAATGTTGGTGAATTATTTTTTCTCTCTTCCAGAGATTAAACTGGATTCTAACCACAGGTAAAATATTTCTTCCAGTTATGAGGTATATATATATGGCTTAGCTTTAATACTTCTCTGAACAAAGTAGCTTAGTTGTCTTACAGTAGTTTATCCAGGCTAATGTAGTTTTGTTTAAAATTAGTGGGTTTTTTTTTTTAAGAAATTTTACAAATAGTTCTAGTTGGACTAAGGGTTTGTCATAATTGTGTAATTACATGCCTTAATCAAAATTGGAAAGGCTTAGTGAGTGATAACTCTTATGACCATATACAAATTTAACTAAATTTTAAAATAGGTAGAATTTTATTTAATCCTTGAATTTAGAAAAAAATGACTTTCTTATTTAATAAACGTAAATTTCTAAAAGACATGTAATTCAAGTTTCATCAGCTTCTCATTTGTTACATCATAGAAGTGCGTATCTATATTTGCAAAATTGAGTATTAAATTTGAAAAAAATATACAAAATTATAGTTCCCCTTTTGAATGTGAGGATATTAGAATAACTAGTTGCCTAAATTTACTAGATAAATGGATCCCCATTCCCATCTTTTATTTCTGTGTGTAATCATTGTTTTCTGCCTTTTTAGACAATACTTTTTAAGTTTTCTTTATTTTCCTTGAAAGAAGAATTAATGAACATTTTACATAGCACAGTGTACTGTAGCATTAAACAACAACCAAAACTTCATTCAGCCTTAAGTGGAATTCAATGAGTAATTACCAAACCAATTCAACTCATGGGTGATCTCTACAAGTAATGATGCTCTTGAAAAACAAGATAGATTGGTAACATTCAATTTCCTCACATAGTTGTAGCAAGAGTTTTATCTGTTAAAAATATTATATAATATCATAACTAAAATATACTAAATTATGAAGCCACAGTGACAAATATATGAGTATGTGAAATAGCCAATCTCAAAGGATTAATAATTCAAATTTGAATATTAGTATATATTTATTTTTTACTGATCCAGCATCAAAGAGTAAGAAAAATCCTGGCAGAATATCTAAAACTAAGATATGTATCCCTGTAATAAGATATCTGTAAAATGATTTAGGTTTCCATTACTTTATTTTTAGTGTTTTAGGATTTGGTTGGTAATTGGATGACTGTCATTTTTGGCAGAGAGAATCTCTGTTGTATGAGATCATATTCTCTGAAGGATACCCAGTTTCTCTTTTGCACCCTGCTATACTTCTAGAATTTAATTATAATAGATGTTATTATGGTGAATTCTAATCATCTACTTATGTGTTCATATTTACTACCAGATTAATTTAAAAGCTTATGTTATACTTCAGATTTAAAAAAATGGAGATTTGTTCATCTTAGAGAAACAAGAACTTAATGAATTAAGAGCATTCTTACTCAGAATTTTTCAATATATTAATTGTATAATTTTTCAACTAGTTGATCTGAATCTTACTCACTTTAATTAATATTGGTATGGAAAAGTTCTTTCATGTGTCTTTCCTTGAGTTTTCTCAGCACAAATGGGGTTAATTATGATACCCGTCTTATACAGTTTTTGTTTGTTTGTTTGTTTGTTTAGTACTAGGGATTGAAATCAGGAGTACTTAACCACTGAGCCACATCCCCAGTCCTTTTTTGTATTTTATTTAGAGGCAGGGCCTCACTGAGTTGCTCAGGTCCTCACTAAGTTTCCGAGGCTGGCTTTGAACTCATGATCCTCTTGCCTCAGCCTCCCAAGCTGCTGAGATTATAGGTATGCCCCACCATGCCCAGCCCTTTTACAGGTATTGATGGATCATATGTATTATTATACATAAAATAGTTAAAGAAGATCATGATACAAGATGTATATTATTAAGCATTAATGCTTATCATTACCTATTTTATTTATCCTCACAACTTATCACCCAATAAGCAGTTAATAAATATTTTGTCACACAGTAGTGGTTAATAAATACATGAGTAGATGCATAAATGGGTGGATAATGAAAAAAATCTGTCGGAGAAGCATGTGTTATTAAAGTTCAAATATTTTACAAATAAATGTTTTCTGTTTGTTATATGTATCTTAGTTTAAAAATCTACCTAACATACTTAGAATTGAAAGTCCTAGTAAACAATTAATTCTGATCAATGATATTGATCACATTTTGCTAAATGTTACAATATCTTAAATGCTTAAAGTAAATGCTTCAGTAGATATTTCAGGTAAAATCTCAGAAATATCAAATGCAAATTATTGAGCAAATAACATGACAGTTTAAGAGTAATAATTAAAATATGTATTCAGTTTTAAATTGAGAGGGATAATGACATCCATAGCTTCTTTAACGTTCTTGTACTATTTGAACTTGTAGATAGAAATATCATCACAGTGAATTCTACTGTCATTAGAACAACATTAGAACAACAACAACAAAATACTTAGCTCCTTAATAATTGTTTTCTTCTTCTGTTCAATGAATATTTTGTACATGATATCTTAGCTATATTTATTAATGTGCTTGAAATATCATTATTAATAACACCTATGGTAAAGATAGTACAGTAACTTTTAGAAATCAATCCTCTGAAATGAAGCAAGCATTTAACACATTGATAAGCAAGGACTTGGATATATATAATCCATCAGTATTATAGAATGTTGCTGTCCTGCATTTCATTAATTTAAAGGGGTCACTCTCTTTTTCCAATGAAGCTTTTAGAAATAGTTTAACCAGATTTTACACAAGATAATGCCAAGGCTATTGTCTACATTTTATTTAAATGCATGATCACAAACTCAGTTGTACCCTGAGTAAGAATATAATACAATACGAGGGTACAGCTTATTTATGCTATACTTGATTGCAAAGTGTTTGCTTGAATGACTAAAAATAACCTATGCCAATCATAATAATAAAACTTGCAAATATTTTCTTCTCTATATTACTTTTGTTTTATAATTATTAAATTAATTTACCCTTCAGAAGTAATAGACTGGAGAAGGTATTATTTCTAAATATAAGGGTTTAACAAGAAGGCAAAGCATATTCCATGGTGCTGTAAATTATTGCAAGGGGCCTTCTCTTGCTTGGAAGCTGTAAATTTCCATATCCTTTTAATCATTGGCCTCTATGCTGAGACAGTCAGTCAGTATGATTGGGAAGGCTACAGATTATGAATGTATGTTCTTAACCTCATTTACTCAGCAAATGCTTTACCCAGAAAACAGTAACATCTCCTGGCAGGATGATAATTGACATCCACCAATACAAAAGAGATCCTAGGGCTTTCATTCATTAATTCTTTGTAGACTACATTAAATGCCATTTGGTCACATCTTCCCATTTTACTTGGACTCATGATTGGCAAGGAAAACCTGAAGCCAGGAAGAAAAGCTAAGAGCCTCCCTTAGATCTGACTCTTACTGAGAATCAGTTAGGGGTGTAGTTAGGGGTATAGACAAGGAGAGTGGGAGAATTAAAAACTTCTTCTTCTGTTTGCTTTCCCCCTAACTCTGGCTACCCTCCCTCATCCTTCAGACACAGGTTTAATGTGTACTTTTTTGAAGAGGACGTCTCCTGCCTGAGTACAGCTAGTAAATTTCTCCCACACTCCATTCATATGTTTTTATAGTGCTCTCTGCTTTATCATTTTCACTAGTATCAATATTCAAATTAAATAATTCAGGGTATAATTTTTGAGTGGCTATCTTTTTTTTCTAATACTCTGATGCTTATAATAGCCAGACATTTTCTGTTATTTCACTGAAAATAAGTCAGCACTCAAAACATTATCTGGTATATGGCAGGGGTGGAATAAATATTTTTCAGATAAATACATTTATGAGCAAACTTGTTTATTTCTAACCTTAAAATACTCCCAGTTTTCTATACCAAGTTTCAGTGATTACAATAAAAAGAAAATTTATACTGAGAGTTCTTTGTTTTGGAACACTTTGTGGGAAAAATACTCATCGTATCAAACTGCTATAAAGTTATATAATAAAGAAAGATCATCATAAATTGGAAAATCTATTATTTAATAAAGTGCTAAATGTTGATAGAAGTTAATGCTTTTCTTATTAGGAATCTTTAATCAAAGATTAATACCCAAGAGACAACATTCTAAAGCACCGAGATTCTATGTTGATATAGATACGGATTCTTATTCCAGTGTGGTTGGGATTTCAAGAATTTCTTCATGTATGACTCACACCTATTGGGTACTTTGTCAACTTCTTGAATTGATTTTTTTGTCAATTAAGTGCAACTTAATTCCTCTTACTCCATTTAAATATTGTCTTTCAATATCTTCAAAATTAGGTAAACTTCATTAATCTATGACAAAAAAAAATGCCCTAGAAACAAGTCAGCATTGTTATAATCAACAATTGTAGGACAAGTGAAAAAATCACTAATGGGTATTTTAATTATCTTTTATCTTCATGGTTCTCTTTTAGATATAAAGAAGTATTGAAGTCATCAATATAATATCATAATCTCTTTTCCCTATAAGGAAAAAAATCTCTTTTCCTGTAGTAGTTTATAATAAGCCAAATGCATTATTTGAAAATAACACATATGAGATTAGGGTTGAATAAGAACACAAAACTCTAATAAGGAGGGAACATATGGAATAAAGAATATTTTTTTCTCACCACGTGTTAATTATTTCTTTATTTTAATGGAATCTGGAACTGGGAATGGGTAAATTTTTTAAGAGCGATAAGTTAATTCAATTCATGATTCTTCAATAAATGTTCGAGGGTCATCTATATTTGGTAGGAATCAACAAGTTAGAGTTTTTGCTCATCTTTATTAGTCTATTTCATAGGTAGGACACACAGGACTTTGGAATTGAAATGCAATGGCGATGCTTACCTAAGCCTAATAAAATGATATGGAAGTAATATTATTTTAAAAGTGGAAAGAAAATATTCAAAAAAAGAACATGTTATGTTCTTTGGACATATCAATGAAGCTTCTAGTTGATTTTGACAATTGTACTATATTATTTATCTTCCTATGATAGTTATTTATCTTTCCAAGAAGGTTAATATTTATGAAAATATTAATGTACATTATAAAGTATATAAGGGAGCATGTGCAGAGAGTGGTTGAGGCAGGTTTGCAGTCCTTGAGGCTTTCCTTCCATAGGATACCCACTCCATTTGAAGTTCTGAGTAAGAAATAAAATTAGCCCCAGGATTCTGGACCTCCAGAAAGCAGGCATTTCTAGTCAAGGGTGAATCTTCATGAACAAAATGTAGGAAGAAAGGCAAACATTTTAAAAATGAAAGGCATTGAATATAAAATCATATGACAGAAGAAGCAACATTAATGCAGTAAAAGGAAAATGAATATAAAGCAAATATTATAAATATACTAAAAAGTATAGAGGTGGAAAATATTACAAAAGCAAACAGATTTTTTAAAGCAAGAAGGAGGTGGACATGAAGTTAATAAACAAAAAAAAATAATAACAAACCCATAAGCTTTGAGAAGACACATTCCTGTCATAAATTCGAAGACAAAGAGATGAGGAGATGAAAAAATATAGAAAGGAAAACAAAAAATATCTGTAGATGTTGCAAAAAGTATATTTTGTTAAAGAATAAAACTAGCAACAATGCATTATTATGTTTAAAATTCTAGCTAAAACTTTAAAAAATAATATATAAGTAGATTACAAGAAATAGAGTATGAAAATAAAATTTTAATCATATAAGAATTTGAAATGGTAATCAGAACTCCACCCACCCCAAATTTTTAAAAAAATTCTCAAGAACTTTTAGATGTGTTTTACTAACATTTTTGGAATAGGTTATGCCTACATTTAAGTAAACTGTGTATTAGAAGTTTTTTTCTTTTTTAAAAGATGGGGGATTTTCTACCTTTTAATCTACACCATGTACAGAACTAAATCATTGTAGGCAATAGCAGAAAGAAAAATTATATTTCTATTTGGTTTATGAATATAATTATAAAATCCTAAATTTTTATTAACTAAACTAAACCAACAGTGTATTAAAATATGATATATTTAAGTAGAATTTACTTCACAATTATTTAATGTCAGAAAAATCCACCAATGCAGTTATTTATACTAATGATTTTCAATATTAAAATCATATTATCACTTGGAATAATCTAAAATATTTCATAATATGCAATATATTTTAATAATAAAACAGTTTATAGATATGTGGTCCTGGGTTCAAGCTCTAGCCCAAACATAATTTGGAAGTTTTAGTATACTGATCTGGCCATTTTTTTTGTATTAAAACTGCTGTTTTAATCATTCCATCTTACGATATTTTGTATATACCTCCCAACTAAATTTTCTCATTAATTTAAATTTTTTTTCAGCTGATCATTTCAAGTTTTATTTAGTGTATAACTTAAATGTCCATGAATATGAAGATGGCCCTTCTTAATCATGTCATGTCTATTTACTTTGTCAGAATGTTAAATGTGGAAGTAAAGTTTTGGGTTTTTTTTTTACAATGTCTTTGACTTTTCATAACCAAGTTATAATTCATTTTCTAAAATCTTAATTATGGTGTTGACTTTGGCTTAGGACAGTTGTTAAATTCATCAAAGAAGCAGACTATTCCCAGATATCTGAAATAACTACTTTAAAATTTTATCTTTTTTTTTCAACTTTATCTTCATGGCCTGTAATGCCTTTCTAAGGAAATAGATAATTTGTTTCAAAAGAATCAATATAGAACATGCTATCCTATGATGTAAAGTATCAAGAATTTTTACATAGAAAAATAGAAAAATAAAGTTGCTCTGCCAAACATTTATCTTATAATGAATAAGGCCTTTATTGTGCAAGAAATAAAAGATTCTCTGCATAAATAGAGATAATGGCTACTGCAAAGTTCCTACATTAGAAAGTCAAATTTAATAACCCCCCCGACCATATCTCAACTTCATAGTGAGATCTTAAATTTTCAATATTCTATCTGCGAAACAAATACCAATTACAGAACTTCTCTTTAAACCCGATTCTAATAAAACATAGACAAGTGATTGACACAAAAACACCTGATGATGGAGGAAGTTTCGGATAAGTGAAGAGTTCATATGCTTTTTAGAAGAAAACATTTGTTAAGATCTTCAAAGCTGAATAGGGTCCAGCATACATTTCTCATAGCAAAATCAACAATAGATCAAACATTTGCTATATGCTTAGTGCTTGAGTTTGTTTGAAGCCAAAACTGGATGATTCATTCAATTTTGCTAAAAGGTCAATCATATTAGTTAACTGAATAATTTTTCACTATTAAATCAGTTGCTTGTCATTTGTAAAGATTAATTATCAACCCAAATGCCCCTTTGCCTTTACAGGTCATTTTCATGCTTCTTTTCACAGTTCTCAGCAAAAAGAATAAAAAAGAAGTGGTACTTAGCAAAACAAACTGATGAGATTCCAGTTGATGTAAAGCCTGTAACAAAGAACATATTCCAAGACTCTTTTGTGGTCTTGTATTTTGAGACATGTATAGTATTTTGCAGAGATATTATAATTAGTGGGATAATTTTCTGAACACCATTATCCACAATAATTGTGCATGTGTGTGTGTGTCATTCTGCCTTAGTTTAAATTACTTGTGTTTATGTGCAAAGCTATCACATGAAATTCTCTTTCCTGGCACAGTTCAACAGGCAAAGAAAAAAACAGGTTAACCTGTAAACCACTGAGAGGCATCCATTGCATATCTGTCCCTCTGGTCCCCAAGCATTCACCCAGAGAAATAGGAATTTCCTGAAGCATTCACAGTTATTCTTATTTGATGAGCCTGGAATTCTTTATGTTTTTTCTCCTTAAAAATCAAAGGAATCCTACAGGTGCTGACATTAAACATACTGATGGGAATTATGATTATTTCAGAAAAAATATATAACTCCTTTGGGCTCTGTAAGAAGCTGACAGCATTCCCATAAAATATTAACTACTGACAATAAAATCCCTTCACAAGGAGTGAGAGGTTAGTAGAAAGAATCTGGAAGCCCTCAACAATCAATTTTGATTAACTGGGTGAGTTCAATTCCCTTGTTCTAGATGTTTTCAGGCTTCACATAGATGAATTAAAATGCATAGAAATCACTAGAATATTCTCATTTGGCAAATGTTTGGAAGGTATAAAAGATGTGAACGGTCTCTTCCCAAGAATATATGAATAATAAATTGGCAATATTATATTTGACATAAATAAAGAAGGTGAAGCAGTATCTGTTTCACTAACTTTCAGCAAAGCCAAAAGGTTTTTCACCGGCTGACCTGCCCCAAGGTGTGCACAGCACAATCTTTCCTTTCCTAAAACACAGCAGTTAAATCTTTCAGGAATACTGCTTCCTATTTTGATGCATTCTAAAATAAGATTTGCTCAGGAATATTCGAATTAGGATTTATTTTATAGTTACTCATCTAAATGAGAAATTTAGATAGCTATGTGAAAGTTTGCTGGTTTGAAAAATCAAAACACAGCTTGAAATGAAATGGATTAGCAATGCAAAAATAAAATTTGATTTCCCAGGAAATATGCATACCAAATAAAGCAGTCAAAACATCAGATGAGGATTAGAGTCCCTTACTTTGATATTTTGAAAGGCATTAAATTAATTTCAATTGGACAGTAGTTTATTATTGCTTTAGTTTTACAATTGAATTCCAAGACGTAACAGTAATAAATTTGTATTAATATGGTACTATTTGCTAAATGGTCAGGGTTAGTCCTGATATGCCCAGGCAGACCTGCCTGTCAGGAAAGACACTTATTTCTGGAATAGAACTCAAAAATATGCTAGATTTTAATAACTATTTCCCCCCTAACAGAGTGGGAATGGACATCTTGGATAAATGTTTCTGAATTTGATGTAAAGTTTACCATTAAACCTAGCCCTAAAACTCATGGTCTCCAATCCCACCATCTTTGAGGAATTAACTATAGCCCTATTAAATGAACTTAAGATGCCCTGAAAATTCTGATTTTCACATTCTACCATAAAACTCAATAAATTTAATCTTTTAATTTTTAATATATAGATTATTATATTATCATAGTTAAGCATTTTGTTAACTATAAAATGTTTGTCTTTATATACTGAGGCCTAGGAAATTATTTTCTTGACATTTCTTCAAAATTATTATTTGTCATATGTATATTCAATATTTATTAATTTAATGGTTAGTGTGATAAATTTATTTTTCATATATATATATATATATATATATATATATATATATATATATACACATATATACATGTACATATGTATGTATAGTGACTTTTTAAAAATTTGTGTTCATATGAATAAGGTAGGTAAAGAGGTCAGTATATTATGATAATTGTGCAATAAAAACTGTTATTTGGTGTGTGCATTCATGTAAGAGTTATTAGAATATAATATAAAACAAAATTGTCTTAAAATACTTCCCATGAAAGAAAATCATTATAGTAATGAAGAAAGAGACAAATAGGTCATGGAGCAGAGTAGAATAGTATAGAGGCTCAAATATTTAGATTATATAAAAGGGTATCTCTAATCATTTGGAAAAACACCAGTATTATTTTATGTTGCAGCCTCAGTTAGCTAGTTAGTCATTAAGTAAAAACAAAAAGGACCATGCTTTACTTCAAAAAAAAAAAAAAAGAAAAACAACAAATGATTCAAAAAATTCATAACAATATGAAAAACTTGAAGTTTTAGGAAAAAATCAGCATGCTAGGTTTTCAAAATTTATCAGAAAGAAGGGGACATTCTAAGTCTAATTTTAAAAATGGAAAAAGTAAATTAAAGGACAGACTAAATTGCCTACAGTGAACCTGAATATATATTTAGTTAATATATAAGGAATGGATTTATTATTTTAATTTCAATTTTATTACTATAGAGATATTTTATTATTACATGTATAAATAAAATAATTGAAATTTAAAAACTAAAACAATAATCATAGGGTGTTTCCCGTGGCAACAACAAGTAGCAAGAATATATGCTTCTATTTATTATATCAATACTAACATCCTTGGTGATTATTAGTTACCCATCCAAATAATGTATGACATAAAAAGAAAAATCTCCTTGACTTAAAATCTGTCAGTTTTACCAAGTGGTTTCATTTCTTTGGACTGATAGGAACATTATATTCTGGAAAGTCTGAGCTCCGGTTACCACATAACAAGTTAAATGATTATGAAGGGTCATAAGGTCATGATGTAATATAAAAAAAATATATGTACTTTAATTGCCAAATACTCAATTTCAATTGTGCCTGCTTGATTTAGGTTAATGTTTTGTCAAGTTTTGCAGGTGAGTGTTTTGTATATTCCCAGGTAATCTTCAAAAAAAATTTTTAAGTGTATGTGCATGTTTCAAAGTTTCAGTATATTTACCAAGGCCAATAAAAAAAATAAAAACCAAAAAAACTTCTCAAACATAACTATCAGTGAAAACTCTATACATCTCTAGAGCAACTGTCAATGAATGTCATATATAAGCTCAAGTTTTTGCTTTATTTAAAAAATCATTGTTAAGTATATCCATTTAAATGAATTGATAAAAATTCATGGAGCTATAAAAAGGCATCTCTAGCAATATGGAGACAAAAGGTTAATAGTGAACACAAGTAGAAGAAACCATTATCTAAGAGGTATGAAGTATGTCTTTCTGAGTAAACAGTTTGAATGCATACATATGGATATGTCATATTTGATGTAGTTCGAGTTAGATATATATTCCAATTCTTAAATTCATGGAGCAGTACATGTTTGCAAGGTTAAGAAAGCAACTATGATTATCCTAATTTAAAAGTTTAAGGTTATTTATAGGATAATGCAAGGAAATGAAATTCATTATCCTGCAAAGTATGCAACAAACCATTAAATATAGTGATAAAATCCATTGACACAAAGAAATGCAATTATGTTACATTCATGTAAAGCCTTCCTTGAACTAATTTCCAAATATCAATCATGAGCGATATTCATAATATAAACATCAAAGAAGCACTTATGCTTTTAAAAAGCATCAACAAGGTCATACTATCTCACAAAGAGGGCAATGTTAAAACAGAACATCATAATTGTGGCTGGTAATCTCTAATCATCCAAATCTCGGAGCTCAATTTTGTACAACAAAAGCAAAGAAAAAGAGCAATTGCCATTTCATCAGAAAAGGGTATTTTACCATCTCTCTAAAATGTGATGATTTATTCTTAATTAACAACTGATTAAGCAGTATTTCAAAAATTTCTAACACCACACATGACTAACTCGTAAGCAATCAGGCATTAGAAGAAAACTAAAAGCAGGCATATCATAAAGTGTTGATGATCTACACCTGCATTTCACATCTGTTCAAGTTTAATTTGTAGGAAAAATAAACTAATAATTCATCCATCATTTTGTAATGTTACCTAAAATATTTCTTAATCCTTGTTTTCTTTTTTAAAAGCCAGTTCATAAGTAGAAAAATTTAAAAAGAAAAATCTAAAATTGGAAAAATATTGAAAAATTCCTTTGAAATAGATTGCATATAAATAAATAGATTGCATATAATAAGCAATGTTAATAATGTGGTCCTATTTTTCACTACATAACATTTTTAGGAGTTAATATTTAAAATGTATTATCTATAACAGATTTCTTATTTTAATAAGTCTCAGATAAATTTAATTGACAGAGATAATAAGAGCTCAAAACATCATTTGTAATTCTCAGGGAAGATATGCCTTCTTAAGAGAGACATTCATACATTTATATAAACATAAAATAATTTAGAAAGTAACATATAGCTTCCAATTCTATAGAGGAAGAAACAAAACAACAACAACAACAACAACACAAGTGTTTTGTTTGTTTGTTTGTTTTCCTTCTTGCAAAGACATGAGTGGGAAAGGTGCCAGTTAGAAAGTGAGGGTTGAACAAATCTCTCCCACCAACAAGTTTGTGTGAATGAACATAGAAATGGCTCCTTAAAATAAAACAACCACATAAAGCTTCCAAAGATGTCTCCTTAAGTATTTGAATTTTGGTAGGAACAAATATAACAGGTTTTCTTTCATTTCTGTTATTTATAATCAAAACTGCTTTCAAAGAAGGGTGAATCTCCCATCAATCATATTAATAAGATATGATGTTTAGATTTGGAAAATCGAGTTGAGAAGTGGTAATCTGCTTGGCATGCCAGAAGAGAGAAATTTGGACTGAATACAATCTTGGATTGAGATTCTAGCAGAGGCTATTTGTAAAGAAAAGCAAAGGTCAATGACACTGTGATCTCAAAAGTTCCAAAAGACATTTACTATTTACCAAGCTCATGAACATTTGTGTGAATTTTAGTATTTAATATTTTAAAAGGAGACTTCCTTCATATCAGACATTTTGTGATGTGAATGAAGCACTATTCCAAGAATAAACCTATGCCACATCTATCCTTCACCTGGGACTGGTGAAATTGGTAAGAGTTGGTGGTCTATCTAGCCATATCTTGAAAGGTTCAAAGTAAAATTATATAGATAACAACAAGAAAACAACTTCCCTCCTACTCCCATAACCCCAACAAATTTGCCGCAGTCCGGCTGCAGCAAAATAACTGAGGGGTGACGAACAGGGACGAGCAGATTTGCTCCCATCCTATAACGAAAAGTATTCAGTAATAGCCTTTTGCTGCAACTTTTTTCCTGATAATCCTTCTTCTTCTGAACTTTCTTTTTTCTGACTAGAGTTTCTGGGCTTTTATCAACACATGCCCTAACTATTCTTGGTTCCATTGGGGTGCCTCCTTTTTTCAACAATTTACTTAACACCTCTTCCATATTTTTGTCACAAAGACAATACAACATTTCAAGACAAAACAACACACAAACATACTGTATCAGGAGTGGGAGCCTTTTCCAGCTGGATATTTCCTATTTCTTCTTTTAGAGTCTCTATTTCCTGTTTCAAATCCTGAACAGTTTTCTCCTTATTAGCAACTTTGAGAACTTCAGCTTCCAGAAGCTCTTCCACAGACTTGATCTTTCCATCGATTATTTTAAAGAATATTTCAATATTCCTTATGATTGGGAAAGAATGCCAAGATGGTTTATGCTTTTGGCAAGATGCTTTGGCTGTGCAGTCATTGAGGATACCTGGCACCAAGGATTTGGGGGCCAACAGAGGTGAGGCAAAGAATCTCACCCCCCACACACTGGTGCATAGGCCTATCCACAAGTATGGCTATAAGCTGGACCGGTAGTCAGTGATGGGTATGATCCAATTGCAGTGGTACCAACCTAAGACAGGAGGCTGATGCCTAGAGGTCAGCTCATCCGATGACGGGTAAGTACCGTATGTTGAATTTGACAACCTAACAGACACAGACAAGGTCCCTAAGCCACATTGCTTGTTGCTTAATTAAACAGAAGGGGGGAGATGCTAAGAGCCATAGCCAAGTAGTAATGATGCATGGCATTTTTGGTTGAAAGGTGATGCCAGGAAGCCATTGAGATGATATGATTATGTTAAGATGTGCATTCAAATGGATATTAGACCCCTGCTGTCCACCTTAGCCTGCTTTGGGACTCCTGGAGAGTTCCCATTGGTTGGGGAAGTGCGGTAGGAGGAAATTCCAGAGAAGGGATTTGCTGTTGGTGTGGGCCCAGGAGAACGCTGCGTGTGGGGGTCGGCATATTTCCAGGGGAGCATACAGGGCATTGGCAGGAGTTTCAAAATAAAGTTTGTTCCTGTTTGAGTGGCTCGTGATTTTGTGCCCAGCCAGACTGCGGCACAAATTAAGCCTGGATTTAAAACACACATTAATTTGAAAAAATAAGACATGCTTTTTGAATTAATAATTGAATAAAATATGAAGAAAAATTGCCTTAACAGAAATTGGCAAAATTAAAGATCATCCTGTATTAATCAATCGTGAAATTCAAAGCTACTAAAGATAACCATGGATTATAATATACACTAAGATCAGATAAAGTAAAACAAGACATTGATATCAGTAGTAGGACACACCCAGGTGTCTTAAGTGAAGGTGCTATGTAAATGCAAAGACAATTACCTAAAGTGCTTTATTTTTTCATCCACAAGAGAATATGTTTAAACCATGTAGAAACAGATACCGCATATGAAGAATGTCTTCTAGTGATAAATGGTTTTCATTTTATGCAAACTTCTTGAATTACATTTGGTGTGTTTACAAATATATAGCAAGCTTCTTAGATACTGGCAAAAGAAAGGTACAGCCTATTCAAAATTTTTCCATTTATATAAAATGTACAAATGACTGCTCAGAAATGCAATAACGTTATTTTAGTAATTCCATAGTCTCCAAGTTTCAAAGTACAGCTAGAAGGGATCTCAAAGGAATAATTTGATCCAGTATTAAAGAAAAAAAATTGTTTAAACTATTCCAACAGTAGGATGCCTATTTCTTCTAGTGTATTTGTGCTTATTCAGAACTACAGATCCACCACTAACCATATTTCACCTGCTAACCATCAAAGTGTCTGTATGTAATACATAGATTATTCCCAGATGCTATTTCTCAAAGTTAAATATATATTCTTTGGCTCTTTTTTCATAGAATCAAGTTATGGAGACCTGGATTAGTTTTGCTATTTTTCTTCAGAGGCATGAGATTTCTTCTATGAATTTTTATATGAAAAACCCAGAGTATCCCAAACTGATAGATAGTAACCCAAGTGCATGATCAGGAGCTGTCAATGCCACAGTGTTCAATTAAAGAAAAGTTTTTCTCCAGGCTTCTTTCTTCCTTATTGTTCTGTTCTCCTGAATGTCAGAGAGGTGTTTGCCTTAGGGCACTCCTTTGGGACTCCTCAAGAAAACAGTTTCAAATGGAAATGAAGAGGCTTAATCTGTGCCTTTGAAGTAAAGTGCTTTGTAAAAGCTGTGTCTGAATCAGACTCTTGGCCCTGTGTGTGGCTGTGAATTACATTCTCAGCACCCCAGGAAACTCAAGAAAAATCCCATGTGTCCATCCCAATCTAAAAGGACGAAAAAGAAGTGTACTATTGGATGAAGTCTCTTGCCTTCCTCTGGTCAGGCTCCTGACCCCTATGAAGTCAGAACAGGGATCCTCTGGGTCAAATGAGTTGTTGCAAGCCCTCCAGTAACTAGCACACAGGTGTTTGGGTTTTTTCATGAGTCCAGTACACATAAAGAATCTACCCCTGGCAGGCAGGAGGCCTCTAATTTGACAAGCAGAGCAGTATTAACTACAGGCCCATTTTATCTATCCTGTTTCTCAGGAAGGGTGTCCAGGCCACCAGGACATTTGGCATATGATGGGCATGAGAGCTTTCTTTGCACACCATCTAAGACTGCTCACCCTATAGAAACCCCCAGCCAGAATGTTATGATGAATGTCTGTATGGAAGAAGATGAGGGCCATGTGGGAGTGTTTTTGTTAGAATAGTGGTCTTTTGTGCGGTGGTTGGAAAAGATGACTGGGTCCACCTCAGCTTGAACTCTGGTGTGATGCCATTAGAGACTGAGTACTGGAACTGATCTCAGAGAACTATTGCCATGAATTGTGTTGGGGTTTTAGAAGGCCAGGCATTAGAGGAGCATTTGGAAACTGAGATCTAGGCCGAGGGTGGCTTTCTCCACAGCACTGGGAATCTCAGCCAGGATTTCACATGATTTTGCTGTGAAAGCCTTCTCAGCTACAGTTGAGAGCCAAAACTCACAGGAACCTCATATTTTAGACCCCAATGGGCCTGGATTCCTGTGACCTTTTGTCACTCCTTGGGAACCTTGCCTGCTAGCGATCTCCAGAGCTTTTACTGAAAGGAGATTCCTCAACACTCAATGGCTCCTGAATGAAGTAAAACCCACAGTGTCAACTTCTTCATTCTTGAAATATTGCTAGGCCAATACCATGAAGTTTTTGAGAATCCCAAGACCAGAAATTCCTGGAGAACCTTTAGATCTCCTGTTGCTCATCATGACTGAACCAGCGAGTGCCATTTTTGACTGAGTGGAATTCATGACCGTGGTGAAGAACAGAGAGGCCAGTGAGTAGGAGCCAGCAGGGAACTGGACCTGGAGCAATGGAGTGCAGGTGTGTGGTCCAAAATCTGTGGTGGGCCTCTGGGCTTCTGTCATTGGCTTCCAAATGACATGTGATTGACAAAGTGTAGCCAGGAGACCCGAAAATATAAAGGCATGTTGTTGTGGGGAGAGGATTTGGTGTGATGCTCAGAAACAAGTTGCTATGCTCAAGTGGGAAAGATATATGGGGTAGCAGCCCAGTTTGTGTTTTTGCCTTCAGACCCTGACTCACACCATGTGGCAGATCTCCCTCCAGCACTGTGTCCTGGTTGACTTTTTGTATTTCAAAAACAAACATCAATTTTCCAGGGAAGCTGTAAGATATGCCATTAAAACTGGGCAGTGAGCCAACGGCTTCACAATGCACCCAGGGAGACATTCATACCACAATGGCCACAGTAACCTGCAGAGAGAGGATTCAGCTCTGCTGCCTCCTGTTCCTATTGGAAAATATGAACCCATCTCCTCCTCTTCACATCGATTCAGACCAAGCTTTCATAATCTCACTACAAAGAAATACAAAGCTGTATTTCTAGTGGACGAATGTCAGAGGCAGATAGTCAAGAAGTCATTAGGCCAGCAGGGTTCCATGTTTGTGGAATGTTTATCCTGTCCTCAACTTTTGAGATCTCTTCTGCCACACCCAGGTTTGTGAGCTCCTCAGAATTTCCAATTCCAGATATGTATTCACAGATTTTTTTCCTCTTCTCCTCTCATTGTGTCTTCTTTAGGGTGATAGTAATGTCCAGGCATTGTGGTGGATGACAGAGGAAGATTTTTATGTGCCATGTGTTCCCATATGTATTAGACTCATTTTCCATTTTGCCATTTGAAATATTGAATCTCTGACACTAACCCATCACTTTCTAGGCTCTGATTACTTACCCTAACATCAATAAAAATAATCCTAAATGAATAGAAGTAGAGGCATTTGATAGGAGGCATGGTGTATACTTGGCCTTGCCTTTTGCTTCATCAGAGATACATATTATAAAACCTGTGACACATTTTTCTCATTTTACTTCTCCAAGAATTTTCAAAATCAACAAATATGTAACTTCCTGACTTCCTGTCTCTGTCGCCTGGTTCGCAATGTATATTTTTATATGCCTATATATAATCCTACTGCCATCACAGTTATATTTTTGAGAGTTCTCTCACTTTGGTAAATACGAATTTCATGAAGAGATCACTGCCCCCCAATACACTGAGGTAACTGAAATTTCAAGCTGTGGTGAGCTTTATACTTCAACAAGTTAGGCATGAAACAATGTAGAGGAAAGTGAATATTTTGGGGACATATGTGAAGGATATGTATCCCCTTATGAATTTTGATTGGCATACATACTATTACATATTAATGTATTAAATATATATATATATATATATATATATATATATATATATATATATATATATATTTAGTATGAATTTGCAAACATGAACTATGTGTGTCATATACTTATACTACCTTGATTCTTTCATGTCCATCTGTGTGGATTTATAATCAACTTTTCAGGAGATTTTTTCAGAATTATTCATTTTTTGACATACATATTTATTTCGGAATACTCAAAATGAACTTCAGTGAATATTGAGTAACTACCCTAATATTTCTACAGTAAGAGACCCAGTTTAACATCAATGAAAGTATATTCATATGGGACATGATATGTATTTTTAATTAAATTTTTATTCAAAATTGTATATTCCTATTTCTTCAATATATATCCATCATAGGATGTATCATTTCATCCACAATTCACAAATTGATATGCATATGATTCACTTTCATTCACTCCCTGAATCAGATCCCATGCATTTCTCCATGTTGCTTTACCTGCTTTTTCATGAGATTTCTTTTATATCACATAACTTTTGAATTCCATCATCATTTTCAAAGCAAAACTCAAACACAGTTTGTTATAACTAGTAACCCTAATATTACCACTACATGTATAACTACTTGGATTGAATGTTTGTATGTGAATACCAGATTTCATGTATTTTTTAAAATATCAATTAAATCCATTATTTAAATAGTAACCTGTTATATGTTTTCATTCACCATATGGTCTATTCATGCATCATCTCTATATACATAAACCCAGGGAACACCTATTTTTATCCCCAAACTCTAAATGATAGGGTTTCAAAACATGCTCCCAGAAATGGTGGAAGAAATATGCATGTCACCTGCTCCATGTATTCCTTTCATCACATCATGTTCTGGACACAAAATGCAAAACTCACACTTATCTTATTCTTCTCCCATAGCCTCATTATAAAAAGAGCATGGATTACTAAAATCACCTACGTCTGCATTGCCTATTGTTGTCAAATTTCAATCTTATTGTGAGTATACACTTGATTCTTTCAAAAATAGTGTGTTCAACTACCCCCTGTTGAAATTATCCCTGATCTTATCCTCATTTTGTACTTTGCCTGATCTCCTAACATCCTTATTGATATCTATTTCCCCAAGTGACTTGTTATGACTGACTCTTCATGTGTGCTGACATTCCGATTTACACTTTAATATAAATTCATTGGATTGCAAAAAGGGCCTTTGGTCCAAATCCTAAACCCACTCTTCTTCCTTCCCCTACCCTGGAATCCTGCCTACTCTCTCTATTTCACTGCAAGTTCTCTTTTACATTCAGTAATCCAAGGTACAAGATCTTAGGCCATTGTCTATGGGTTTAGAGGATTCATGTCTGCAGAACATAATTCAAAACTATGTATCCAAATCAAGGGCCCAACAAACTTGTGTGCTTCAGATCTTACCTAGTTTTCTATTTTCATACTTACATTTCACCTTACATTTTTATAAATCTCCCAGTTGCCCAAAACCCGTAACATCCAGCAGAATGACTTTTAACCTGAATCGAACATGATATGACCCTTAACCATACTCTGTTCCCTCAATCTATTTCCACATAACAGCAGGTCCTGAGTTAATCTTGCCATCCAGGTATGTAGGGAATCCTACAGCTGCTGAGAATCTCAAAGGTAGATGCAGAAATGATCCCTGGAGCAAATGTAGGCAGCTAGGTAGGACCTGTGAGGTCTAAAGTCATCTTCCATGGCCAACAACCCAGTCAGGATGAAGGGATGAGGCTGAGTCAGCCTCTCTCTTCTCAATGCATGGAAGATGGACACAATTAGGCCTGTGTGGATTACTGCTCCCGGGCTCCTAGGTATATAGACCTTTATGTCTTGTGAAAATGTCACAGAAAGGTGGGGCAGCCTCCATCTCATGGGACCCTTGGAAACAACTGTTGGGACAAAGTGATTGCCAAGGCAGTGACCTCATTCACTTCCCTGAAGGAAGTGACCTCACCTCACTTCATTGGTGATGGAACTCCCTGAACTTGGGATCCAGGAGGTAAGGCATCCAGAGGCAGTTCCACTCCCATTGGGCTCACTTGATTGTCTGTACCAAAGCCAGAGTCATTCTTTGTTGGTACCTAGTGATGTGTGCATAGCTAAATGCCTTGAATGGTCTCAACAGGGGCCTTTCTTGAGAAAGAAGTGTTGGCTCATTTCTCGCTTCTGACAACTACACAGAGATGGCCAAGGAGACCAGAGCTGAGACAGGACAGGCCACTGCTGAGCAATGTATTTTCACCCACCAGGCAGAGGACAAAGTGGTTAGATGCAGACCAAATACAGAGGTGGTTTGTGTACCTCAGTGGGAGTGTGTTTCAATTTGTCGTTTTGTCTTGTGTTCTGAGAACATGAAGGAAAAAGGTGTTTTTTTGTTGTTGTTGTTGGTTTGAAATGTACTGTTAACTAGTGAGCCTTTTTATGTCAGTGGATCCCACTGGGTTTGTGGTTAAAGAGATAAACAGAAGAATGCAGCCGTGAATATGTCCTGTCTAGTGGAAATCTTTGTAGGACTCCTCATGGCCAATTTATGAATGGACTGCTGCTTGCCTTGCAGATGGGCAACACCTACCAAGATCCTAAGTTCCTGTATTCTTCCTGAATTTTGGCCACTCTCTGAAGGGGTTCATGGTTTTGTGTCCAAGATGTGTACCACATTCAAGCTCTGTGACATGGCCATGGACTGGATTGCTGAAGGGCATGCCCAGCTTCTGAGAAAACTCAAAAATTAGCATGACTGGTAAGGATCTCTCTGGAGAATCACTGCTTGGTTAAATAGTAACCCAAGTGCATGATTAGGAGCTGTCAGCTCCACAGTGTTCAATTAAAGAAAAGTTTTTCTCCAGGCTTCTTTCTTCCCCATTGTTCTGTTCCCCTGAATGTCAGGGAGGTGTTTGCCTTAGGGCACTCCTTTGGGACTCCTCAAGAAAACAGTTTCAAATGGAAATGAAGAGGCTTAATCTGTGCCTTTGAAGTAAAGTGCTTTGTAAAAGCTGTGTCTGAATCAGACTCTTGGCCCTGTGTGTGGCTGTGAATTACATTCTCAGCACCCCAGGAAACTCAAGAAAAATCCCATGTGTCCATCCCAATCTACAAGGATGAAAAAGAAGTGTACTATTGGATGAAGTCTCTTGCCTTCCTCTGGTCAGGCTCCTGACCCCTATGAAGTCAGAACAGGGATCCTCTGGGTCAAATGAGTTGTTGCAAGCCCTCCAGTAACTAGCACACAGTGTTTGGGTTTTTTCATGAGTCCAGTACACATAAAGAATCTACCCCTGGCAGGCAGGAGGCCTCTAATTTGAGAAGCAGAGCAGTATGAGCTACAGGCCCATTTTATCTAGGCTGTTTCTCAGGAGGGGTGTCAAGGCCACCATGACATTTGGCATATGGTGGGCATGAGAGCTGTCTTTGCACACCATCTAAGACTACTCACCCTATAGAAACCCCCAGCCAGAATGTTATAATGAGTGTCTGTATGGAAGAAGATGAGGGCCTTGTGGGAGTGTTTTTGTTAGAATAGTGGTCTTTTTTGTGGTGGTTGGAAAAGATGACTGGGTCCAACTCAGATTGAATTCTGGTGTGATGCCATTAGAGCCTGAGTTCTGGAACTGATCTCAGAGAACTATTGCCATGAATTGTGTTGGGATTTTAGAAAGCCAGGCACTAGAGGAGCTTTTGGAAACTGAGATCTAGGCCGAGGGTGGCATTCTCCACAGCACTGGGAATCTCAGACAGGATTTCACATGATTTTGCTGTGAAAGCCTTTTCAGCTATAGTTAATAGCCAAAACTCACAGGAACCTCATATTTTAGACCCCAATGGGCCTGGATTCCTGTGACCTTTCGCCACTTCTTGGGAACCTTGCCTGCTAGCGATCTCCAGAGCTTTTACTGAAAGGAGATTCCTCAACACTTAATGGCTCCGGAATGATTCAAAACCCACAGTGTCAACTTCTTCATTCTTGAAATATGGCTAGGCCAATACCATGAAGTTTTTGAGAATCCCATGACCAGAAATCCCTGGAGAACTTTAGATCTTCTGTTGCTCATTATGACTGAACAAGCGAGTGCCATTTTTGACTGAGTGGAATTCATGACCATGGTGAAGAACAGAGATGCCAGTGGGTAGGAGCCAGCAGAGAACTGGGCCTGGAGCAATGGAGTGCAGATGGGTCCCTGTGGTTTTGTCATTGGCTTCCAAATGACATGTGATTGACAAGTTGCATCCAGGAGACCCGAAAATATAAAGGCATGTTATGGTGGGGAGAGGATTTGGTGCAATGCTCAGAAACAAGTTGCTACACTCATGTGGGAAAGATATATGGGGTAGCAGCCCAGTTTGTGTTTTTACCTTCAGACCCTGACTCACCCCACGTGACAGAGCTCCCTCCAGCACTGTGTCCTGGTTGACCTTTATGTATTTCAAAAACAAACACCAATTTTCCAGGGAAGCTGTAAGAAATGCCATTAAAACTGGGCAGTGAGCCAACGGCTTCGTAATTCACCCAGGGAGACATTCATATCCCAAAGGCAACAGTAACCTGCATAGAGAGGATTCAGCTCTGCTGCCTCCTGTTCCTATTGGAAAATATGAACCCATGTCCACCTGTTCACAGAGACTCAGACCAAGCTATCATGATCTCACTGCAAAGGAAGCTAAAACACAAAGCTATATTTTTAGTGGATGAATGTCAGAGGCAGATAGTCTAGAAGTCATTAGGCCAGCAAAGTTCCCTGTTTGTGTAATGTTTGCCCTGTCCTCTACTTTTGGGATCTCTTCTGCCACACCCAAGTTTGTGAGCTCCGCAGAATTTCCAATTCCAGATATGTATTCACAAATTTTTTTCCTCTACTCCTCTCATTGTGTCTTCTTTGGGGTGATAGTAATGTCCAGGCATTGTGGTGGATGACAGTGGAAGATATTTATGTTCCACATGTTCCCATATTTATTAGACTCATTCTCCATTTTTCCATTTAAAATCATTAATCTCTGACACTAACCCATAACCTTCTAGGCTCTGACTACTTATCCTAACATCAATAAAAATAATCCTAAAGGAATAGAAGTAGAGGCATTTGATAGGAGGCATGATGTATACTTGGACTTGCCTTTTGCTTCATCAGAGATACATATTATAAAACTTGTGAAACATTTTTCTCATTTTACTTCTCCAAGAATTTTCAAAATCAACAAATATGTAACTTCCTGACTTCCTGTCTCTGTCGCCTGGGTCACAATGTATATTTTTATATACCTATATATAATCCTACTGCCATCACAGGTATATTTTTGAGAGTACTCTCACTTTGGTAAATACGAATTTCATGAAGAGATCACTGCCCCCCAATACACTGAGGTAACTGAAAATTCAAGCTGCGGTGAGCTTTATACTTCAATAAGTTTAGACATAAAACAATGTAGAGGAAAATGAATATTTTGGGTACATATGTGAAGGATATATATCCCCTTATGAATTTCGATTGGTATACATACTATTACATTTTAATGTATTAAATATATATATATATATATATATATATATATATATATATATATATATATATAGTATGAATTTGCAAACATGAACTATATGTGTCATATACTTATATTACCTCGATTCTGTCATGTCCATCTGAGTGGATTTATAATCAACTATTCAGGAGATATTTTTCAGAAATATTCATTTTTTGACATACATATTCATTTCGGAATACTCAAAATGAACTTCAGTGAATATTGAGTAACTACCCTAATATTTCTACAGTAAGAGACCCAGTTTAACATCAATGAAAGTATATTCATATGGGACATGATATGTATTTTTAATTAAATTTTTATTCAAAATTGTATATTCCTATTTCTTCAATATATATCCATCATAGGATGTATCATTTCATCCACAATTCACAAATTGATATGCATATGATTCACTTTCATTCACTCCCTGAATCAGATCCCATGCATTTCTCCATGTTGCTTTACCTGCTTTTTCATGAGATTTCTTTTATATCACATAACTTTTGAATTCCATCATCATTTTCAAAGCAAAACTCAAACACAGTTTGTTATAACTAGTAACCCTAATATTACCACTACATGTATAACTACTTGGATTGAATGTTTGTATGTGAATACCAGATTTCATGTATTTTTTAAAATATCAATTAAATCCATTATTTAAATAGTAACCTGTTATATTTTTTATTCACCATATGGTCTATTCATGCATCATCTCTATATACATAAACCCAGGGTACACCTATTTTTATCCCCAAACTCTAAATGATAGGGTTTCAAAACATGCTCCCAGAAATGGTGGAAGAAATACTCATGTCACCTGCTCCATGTATTCCTTTCATCACATCATGTTCTGGACACAAAATGCAAAACTCACACTTATCTTATTCTTCCAAAGCCTCATTTTAAGGAGAGCATGGATTACTAAAATCATCTATGTCTGCATTGCCTATTGTTTTCAAATTTGCATCCTATGGTGAGTATACACTTGATTCTTTCAAGGATAGTGTGTTCAACTACCCCCCTGTTGAAATTATCCCTGATCTTATCACTCATTTTGACTTTGCCTGATCTCCTAACATCCTCATTGATATTTATTTCCTAAGTGCCTTGTTGTGACTGACTCTTCATGTGTGCTGACATTCCCATTTACACTTTAATAGAAATTCATTGGATTGCAAAAAGGGCCTTTGGTCCAAATCCAAAACTCACTATTCTTCCATAGCCTACACTGAAATCCTGCCTACTCTATTTCACTGCAAGTTCTCTTTTACATTCAGTAGTCCCAGGTACAAGATCTTAGGCCATTGTCTATGGATTTAGAGGATTCATCTCTGCAGAACATAATTCAAAACTATGTATCCAAATCAAGAGCCCAACAAACTTGTGTGCTTCAGAACTTACCTAGCTTTCTATTTTCATACTTACATTTCACCTTACATTCCTATAAATATCCAGGTTGCCCAATACCCGTATTCATCCAGCAGAATGACTCCTAACCCAAATCGAACATGATATGTCCCTTAACCATACTCTGTTCCCTCAATCAATTTTCACATAATGGCAGATCCTGAGTTGATCTTGCCATACAGGTATGTAGGGAATTCTACAGCTGCTGAGAAGCTCAAAGGTAGATGCAGAAACGATGCCTGGAGCAAATGTAGGCAGCTAGGTAGGTCCTGTGAGGTCTAAAGTCATCTTCTATGGCCAACAACCCAGTAAGGATGAAGGGATGAGGCTGAATCAGCCTCTTTCTACTCAATGCAAGGAAGATGGACACAATCAGGTCTGTGTGGAATGCTGATCCCGGGCTTCTAGGCTATATAGACCTTTATATTGTCTTGTGAAAATGTCACAGGAAGGTGGGGCAGCCTCCATCTCATGGGACCCTTGGAAACAACTGTTAGGACAAAGTGATTGCCAAGGCAGTGACCTCATTCACTTCCCTGAAGGAAGTGACCTCACCTCAGTTCCTTGGTGATGCAACTCTCTGAACTTGGGATTCGGGAGGCGAGGCATCCAGTGGCAGTTCCACTCCCAGTGGGCTCACTTGATTATACCAAGGCCAGAGTCTTTCTTTGTTGGTACCTAGTGATGTGTGGATAGCCAAATGCCTTGAATGGTCTCAACAGGGGCCTTTCCTGAGAAAAAAGTTGTTGGCTCATTGCTGGCTCCTCACGACTACACAGAGATGGCCAAGGAGACCAGAGCTGAGACAGGACAGGCCACTGCTGAGGAACCCATTTTCACCCACCAGTCAGAGGACAGAGTGGATAGATGCAGACCAAATACAGGGGTGGTTTGTGTGTGTCAGTGGGTGTGTGTTTCAATTTGTCCTTTTGTCTGATGTTCTGAGAACAGGAAGGAAAAACATTTTTTTGTGTTTTTTTTTGTTGTTGTTGGTTTGAAATGTACTGTTAACTAGTGAGCCTTTTGATGTCAGTGGATCCCACTGGGTTTGTGGTTAAAGAGAGTAGAGAGAAGAATGCAGCCATGAATGTGTCCTGTCTAGTGGAAATCTTTGCAGGACTCCTCATGGCCAATTTATGAATGGACTGCTGCTTGCCTTGCCGATGGGCAAGATTCTAAGTTCCTGTATTCTTTCTGAATTTTGGCCACTCTCTGAAGGGGTTCGTGGTTTTGTGTCCAAGATGTGTACCACATTCAAGCTCTGTGACATGGCCATGGAATGGATTGCTGAAGGGCATTCCAAGCATCTCAGAAAACTCAAAAATTAGCATGACTGGTAAGGATCTCTCTGGAGAATCCCTGCTTGGATAGATAGTAACCCAAGTTGCATGATTAGGAGCTGTCAATGCCACAGTGTTCAATTAAAGAAAAGTTTTTCTCCAGGCTTCTTTCTTCCCTATTGTTCTGTTCCCCTGAATGTAAGGGAGGTGTTTGCCTTAGGGCACTCCTTTGGGACTCCTCAAGAAAACAGTTTCAAATGGAAATGAAGAGGCCTAATCTGTGCCTTTGAGGTAAAGTGCTTTGTAAAAGCTGTGTCTGAATCAGACTCTTGGCCCTGTGTGTGGCTGTGAATTACATTCTCAGCACCCCAGGAAACTCAAGAAAAATCCCATGTGTCCATCCCAATCTAAAAGGACGAAAAAGAAGTGTACTATTGGATGAAGTCTCTTGCCTTCCTCTGGTCAGGCTCCTGACCCCTATGAAGTTAGAACAGGGATCCTCTGGGTCAAATGAGTTATTGCAAGCCCTCCAGTAACTAGCACACAGGTGTTTGGGTTTTTTCATGAGTCCAGTACACATAAAGAATCTACCCCTGGCAGGCAATTTGAGAAGCAGAGCAGTATGAGCTACAGGCCCATTTTATCTAGGCTGTTTCTCAGGAAAGGTGTCCAGGCCACCATGACATTTGGCATATGATGGGCATGAGAGCTTACTTTGCACACCATCTAAGACTGCTCACCCTATAGAAACCCCCAGCCAGAATGTTATAATGAGTGTCTGTATGGAAGAAGATGAGGGCCATGTGGGAGTGTTTTTGTTAGAATAGTGGTCTTTTGTGTGGTGGTTGGAAAAGATGACTGTGTCCACCTCAGCTTGAACTCTGGTGTGATGCCATTAGAGACTGAGTTCTGGAACTGATCTCAGAGAACTATTGCCATGAATTGTGTTGGGATTTTAGAAAGCCAGGCACTAGAGGAGCTTTTGGAAACTGAGATCTAGGCCGAGGGTGGCATTCATTTTAAAGAGAGCATGGATTACTAAAATCATCTACATCTGCATTGCCTATTGTTTTCAAATTTCAATCCTATGGTGAATATACGCTTGATTCTTTCAATGATAGTGTGTTCAACTATCCCCCTGTTGAAATTATCCCTGATCTTATCACTCATTTTGTACTTTGCCTGATCTCCTAACATCCTTATTGATATCTATTTCCCCAAGTGCCTTGTTGTGACTGACTGTTTATGTGTGCCGACATTCCCATTTACACTTCTTCTCTGCATGGTCATAAAGATTTGCAGGGAATTGTTGGGCGGTATGCTAGGTAGGACTTTTGGGTGCAGGTGGACGTGGGGCAGCTGTTTTCCTGTGGACAGTGGCTGCTTCATCCACAAAAGCAGCCTGTTGTCCCCCACCAGAGCTGTACAGAGTGATGACCTTTTAGTTTTATTATCAGGACCATGAGGCTTCTAGCAGGGATCACACCTCCCTAAGAGGTTGTAAGGAAACTCTGTGAATAGAAATCCACATAGTGGTGGAAAGATCTCAGCCCAGCCATCCCTTGGGAGGTGGAAGTTAAAGGTTAATTTCACTCAGTTGGCAAAAAAAGTTTGAGGGAAAAGATCATTTTCATTACGTTTCTTTTGGCTGGAGATAGGATAAATGGGGCAAAGATGAATGTGCTTTTATACATTGCGCTAATTGGGTTAGATTGATGAACGTGGTTACATATCCAGGGCACAATATGAGGTACTTTTGTATGTACAGATTCTTTTACTTCCCACTATAATCTCAGAGGGTAGACATCATCACTCCCCAGATCTTACAGATGGGGAACTGAGATGTGGATAGATTGAGGAGCCGCCCAGATCACCCAGATGGTAAATGGCAGAGCTAACATTTGAACTGCAGTCTTGTGACACAGTCTCTGATTGTGGCCAGTATACTGCATTACCTGGACATGCATGGAGGGTCAAGATAGTATGGCTGGATATGTTCCTGAGCTCTATGGCATTCTGTGAAGCAGTGTCCCATTGGGTGTAAGTCATCAATTGCATTTCGTCACTTCCAGTAGCCTCCTGGAGGGAAGGGTTCTATTCTGTGTCCTGGCACCCTGCTTGATGCCTGCCATTTAGGACCTGTATCCATTTGCAGATCTCCATGTCAGCAACCTGGGTCAGAGTGGAACAGGAAGGCAGAGGGCTTCAAGTGGTCTCCATGACTCTTGTCAGCTCTTATCAGGATGAACAGAGGTTATGTCTTGGATCATTGTTTAGGGTTCACTGAAATCAAAGCTAAAAGATGATCTTAAAAAAGAAAAGCACTCATTTCTGATGTGTTTGGTTGCTCTCCCTCTTTATCATTAATGTTTTCCTTTTTCTGGAACCATGTACAGGCAGCCAACCTCCCCTGCTCCTCTGTAAAAGTTAAGCCAGCAAGGTGTTTGGTTATCATTGCCAAATAAATTAATTGAGAACTACTATTATCATCTTAAAGCTTAATTCTTTCTCTTTGTACTTCCTGGATGCTTATAGGACATTGATTCCTCTCCAATCTGCTGGGCTTCTGCAGGAGTTCCAGATTTTTCTCCCCACTGTGAGAGTTTTGTGCGTTGAGTGCAAAGCTTCAGTTACCAAGTGCTTAGTTTAGCTGCGGTTTGTCCACCCAGGGTTCCTGTGTTGGAAGCTTGCTCCTGAGTGTGGTGATATGGGGGATGGTGGAACCTTGAAGAGGTGGAGCTAGTGGTAGTTCACTGAGGACACTGCCCTCAGAAAGGGAGACCTGAAGATGCTGCCCTTAGAAGAGACTCTGGTTAGTTCTTGCATCTTGAGAGTCATTATGAAAGAGTAAGACTTCTCCAGTCTCTGGCTTCCTAGCTCATCATGTGACATCTCCTTTTTGCTTGTATTCCTGCAACAATGCGATCTGCCATGATGTTATATAGCCAAAGAAGGAACCCTCATCAGAGGCTGAATTAATAAGAACATCTGATTTTGATTTTTTTCAGCTTCCCAAAGTGTAATATATAAACCTCTTTTCTTTATAAAGTACATAGCCCACAACCTCAAATATACGGGTCACTGGAGGAACCCAGAAACACCATGGAGGAACCCAGCAACACCATCAGGGTAGTGCCCAGGACACATTATCCATCAGATCTCTCATCAGACGAACCAGAGGGAGCACAGGGTTGGACATCTGCACCTCCACCAGCACAGTACTAACACCAGAGATGGGAGTTCAAATCCTTCCCACATGAGTAAAAGGACCTCTTCCCCAAGGAACAGTAGGCTTATTATTGGGACACAGTTCTTCTACTACAAAAGGACTTATGATAAGTCCTGGGGTAATTGATCCCAATTATGAAGGTGAAATAAAAATTATAGCTAGTTCTCCAAAGGGTATATCAGTAATTTCACCAGGAGACAGAATAGCACAGTTATTAATAATACCCAGCCTACATGATAAATTTTCCAGTAGTACAATAGAAAGAGGTTCCAGGGGATTAGGCTCCACAGTTGTAGATTGGTATCTGCTGTCTTTAAATTTAGATTCTCGCCCAGTGCTAAAACTAAATATTCAAGGATATGAATTTAATGGGCTACTGCTCACATGCAGACCTTAGCATCATATCTCATCAAGAATGGTCAAAACATTGACCATTACAACAAGCCAGTCAAACACTTTGAGGCCTAGGAGTGGCAACTAATCCCCATAGAAATGCAATGGTGTTAGATTGGAAGGATCCTGAAGGATGTGAAGGAACTATACAGTCATATATATTGGATCATCTTCCTATAAATTTATGGGGATGAGTTGTCCTAGATCAATTAGGTTTGCAATTAACAAATAATAGCAATCCAAATGCGCCCACTATTAGGGCTAGACAAGATTTTAGGAAAGAAAAAAGATTAGGAGAACAAGAACAAGGTATAGCAGCACCAATTCAAATAGATCAAGGAATAAATAGACATGGATTGGGTTTTCAGAAGGGGTCACTGAGACAATAAAAATTACTTGGAAATCAGAAAGACCAGTATGGGTTTCTCAGTGGCCCCTGAGTAAAGAAAAGATACAAGCAGCCCATGACCTGGTCAAACAACAATTAACGGAGGGACATATGCAACCTTCCATATCTCCCTATAATACTCCCATTTTTGTCATTAAAAAGAAATCTGGTCAATGGAGATTATTGCAAGATTTAAGAGCCATTAATAATGAGATGCTTATTATGGGACCTGCTCAATCAGGGATTCCCCAATAGTCTGCTTTGCCAAAAACCTGGTATGTTTTAGCTATAGATATTAAACATTGTTTTTTTTTTCTATTGCAATTCATCCTGAGGATAGTCCACGTTTTGCATTTACTATCCCTGCACTAAATCATGAAGTTCCTGATCAGAGATATGAATGGAAAGTTACTCCCTCAAGGGATGGCTAACAGCCCAACTATGTGTCAAATTTTGTTAACAAAGCAATCCAGCCACTTAGAAATCAAAATCCTGAACTACAAATATTTCACTATATGGATGATTTATTATTAGCACATAAACTTAAAAACACATTGCTAGAATATTATGCCACACTTACAAATTTAGTAAAAAAATATAATCTAGAGATAGCAATAGATAAAGTACAATTAAATTTCCAATTAATTATTTAGGAGTTCTATTATCTTCAACCATGGTGCATTCACCAAAAATTCAAATACAAGTAGATCAACTCAAATCACTGAACGACTTTCAAAAATTATTAGAAGACATAAATTGAATAAGACCTTATCTAGGCATACCAACGGGAGAGTTGGGACCTTTATTTGCTATCCTAAAAGGTCCATCAGATCCAAATTCACCCTGCATGTTAACGCCTGAAGCAAGAAAGGCATTAAAAATCATTGAAACATATATGGAAAATATGCATTTGGATAGAATTGATATAAGTTTGCATTTATTATTTATTGTAACACCAACAAAAAAAATATTCCTACAGGAGTATTCTGGCAAGAAGGTCCATTATTGTGGATATATTTATCTTATTCTCCTAACACTATTCTTATTAGGTATCCTGAGGCTGTAGGACAATTAATACTCAAAGGAATAAAAAGCAGCAAAGGGAGTGTTTGGAATTTCTCCCAATAAAATTATTACTCCATATACTATGGATCAAATTGTTGAGTTAGCTAATGAGTGAAATACTTGGGCAATAATCATTTGTAAATCTAATATTCATTTGATAACCCCTTACCATCTAATCCTTTATTGTCTTTTTGGTCTTTGCATCCTATCGTTTTTCCAAAAATGACAAGAAAAACACCTATCATGAATGCTCCAAATATATTCATTGATGGGTCAAAAAATTGTACAGCAGTAGTAGTTACCCCTGATCAAACTTTTACATTTTCAGTACCCAGACAATCAGCTCAAAAGGTAGAGCTTAATGCAGTATTACAAGATTTTGTGATGTTTAAAGATTCTGTATTTAATTTATTTTCTGATAGTCAGTATATAGTTAATGCTATAGTATCCCTTGAAGATATTGGTAGCATTTCCCCTTCCTCTACTGTTTTCTCTTTTTTTTTCACTATACAAAGTCTAATCTGGGACAGAAAAGATCCATTCTTTATAGGACATATCAGGGCACATACAGGATTGCACATACATAGTCTTCATTTTCTCCCAAATTTAATTTGCTCAGTTATACCTCAGTGTTGTATCAGTGCTGTGTACCTGACATAGTGCTTTGATCTTATCATACCATTGTAGTGACCTGGAAGAGATTTAAGAGTCCTTTCTTTTTTTGAGTTTGAATCATAGCTTTGATGTGGTCTTTCTTGTTTTATGTTCTTGTTCCTAATGTAAAAGTGTTTAACGCTTTTGGTTGTTAGGGTAGTAGGGGGATAAGGATTTAACTAGTTATTCATGAATTGCTTTTACAATAAACCAATTTTATAATCTTTAAATCCATCAACTTTATATATATAGATTGAGTTAGGGCTTCTTAACTCTACTTATGATTGATGGAACACATTGATTTGGAATTTCAGATCTTCCAAAGCACTATTTGTTGCAATATTATTTTTTAAATAGAGTGCCTTTTAAAAATAACATAAGGAAGTGACTGTAATACAAATAATGTTGATGTTTTAAGTTCTACTCATTTTAGGTAGATGCATTCTATATAGAACATGGCAGAAAGATGAAAAGCAACAGTAATTGTGTATTCAGAATTCATACCAATCAGTGGTGAAACAGTGCAAAGCAGGAGGCAATATCCATTGATTGATTTCATAGCTTTTGTATGTCTGAGAAATGAGTGCTCAGATGAATTTTATCTTTTCAAGCATGTTTTTGTAAGAATTGTGGGTGTGCCTATCTTAACATTTATTTTCTGTATTTTAAAATCAAATATTCTCCACGTTTTAAATGTTTTATATTAGAGACTTCTCTAATGCACACTTGTCAGATATATATATCTCCAATGTACCAATATTGTACCTTTTGTTTTTAGATGTTAAGCAAATACTCATGTTAGGTACTTACAAAAATTGTTACATTATGTTTTCTTATGTAATTTATTTTTTTGGTTAGTTTATGTGATCCAAATATATTCTTTCCTTAAAAAATCATGCTAAAATAAGTAGAGCACATCTAAATTTACATTTAAATACAAACGGAATTCTAATTTAGTGACCTGAAAAAATATGGACCTGTCCTTTAAAAAGCCCCCTTTCCAAAATTAGTTATCTCTCTGCCTAAATTGTGCTTAACAATGTTTTTTAAACTTAAATATTCTGAGTTAATGTGCATATTAGATTACTTAAGAATTACAATAACATTTTATTTATTGACATAAAATTGCTTGAACGACTAGTGGGTTGTTTTTTTTTTTTTTTTTTTTTTTGCCATCCTAGATATGTTACTGTAGTTTAATAAATATTAGCCAATTTGGTGTGGAAGTTAACTTATATATGAGTGTTGTTTTAAGAATGTTGCTTTACATTTCATGCAAAACTATTGATGATTTTGCCATTTTTAAGTAGAAAGCTTAGGACTTTACTACAGCAATTTAAAGTTACCTCAGTATGAAATACAAATAGCCTTACCTGTTATTTCTTGTATACTCAGTATGGTATTGCTAAATTCAGTGATGTTTTGAAGTTTAAAAATTATTATTCCTGAATCTATGTAAATGCACCTGAACCGGTATTTAAAATAACCCCCATGGGAACACACTTTCAGAAATACTGTATTCCATGGAGTGTGGTGGTGCACCCATGTAATCCCAGCTACTGTGAGCCTGACTCACAGGTCATGTCAAGGTCAAAAGGGTAGAATTTAAACCCTGCTGAAGCAGGGTTTTGAATTTGAGGCCAGCCTCGGCAACTTAATGAGACATGGTTTTAAAATAAACAGTTAAGAAAAGTTCTACAGGGGTAGCTCAGTGGTGGAACAACCATGGATTCAATCCCCAGTATTGTAAAAAACACAAACACATTCCATAAACATTTGTCTTCATATTTTTCTAAATATGCAACTGTTGTAACCTCAGGGCAGGCATGTTTAGAACAGTATTTTCTGCTAGATGAACAAGGAATTTCTGAGTTGCGAAGCTTCCTAAGCTGCTTGTTTTAAGAATGTAGAGCTTGGGTCCGAGATTGTGGCTCAGTGAGCAGAGCGCTTGCCTAGCATGCATGAGGCACTGAGTTCAATCCCCAGCACCATATAATAATACACAAATGAAATAAATGTATTGTGTCCATCTATAATTAAAAAAGAGAAAGAATGTAGACCTCTTCATGAGTCTTGCTGGATAGGCCTCCTGCTTTTTGTGCCATGGTTCAGTGGTTCTGAAGCCTATCTGTGCATTAGAATCACAGTGGGACCTTAAAAAAAATCTAGGTACATTAAAATAGATCCTGATTTACAGGGTATGGGGTAAGGACTGAGAATTGTTAGTTTTTAAACTGTTACCCAGGTGGTTTTAATGTGCATCCATGGGTAAAAACTATCATCAGCCTTGGAGGAGAATGTTAGCAAACAGACTCAAGGTCTTTTGAGTTTTAACACTCAGCTCACTTCTCCCCAGACCCCAGCGGCAGACATAGGCGAAGCTTCCAGGCTCTGAGTCCTACACCTTGGCCCAAGGTTATCTCCAAGAGATGGCAGTACAGGGAATTTCATCTAAACTTATTTGTGTTTTCTTTAATAGCAGGTAATTTATGGAGGTACTGAGCTATATACTTGCTGTCAGAATCATGTTTAATTCTCCCCAAAACCCTACAAAGTAGTTAGAATTATAATTTTATAAGGAGAAAACAAAAGGGCAGAATGAACAAGGAAAGAAATATGTCCAAGCTTACACAACTAGTAGATGGTAGAATTTAAACCAAAGCAAGTCTGACTGCAGCATTTACATGATTCACCTTCACACCAAGGGAACCCAATAAGGATATTCTTGATATAAGACAGGGAGCAGAAATGAAGGTTGGACTTTAGGGAGTAGTGGGGTCTGGGGAATGCAGAGACTCATTGTCACTCAGCTCTGGCCAGTTGTTACCAGGCCTGGACGTGATCCCCAGTATAGATGAGACATCTCATTTCCTAGGAAACAGTATAAAGAGTTTGAAATTTTAAGCATGAATATTTTACAACTTTAAAACAAGCCATTCAACCTTTATTACAGACTACATTCTCCTCATTATTTTTCATTCTTGATAAAGAAAGCTCTAGCCAAGACAGAGGTGCTGAATGATAGCACAAATAATACATTAAGCTTTCTACTTTCTTGGTGAGGGATTGATATTTCCCATAGACAGGGTCTATACTGACCTATACTTGCTCTTTATCTTTCTTTCTCTGGAATTGCTATAGACAAGTGTTCTGGGAAGTCAAAGCCGAGCTATGAATACTAAAAAACCATTATGTTCTGAAGGTTATGATGTCAAGGTCAAGGCCTAGTTTCCTTGCCATCTCTATGGTCAGCAAGGATGAGAATATTATAATGTCACAGACAGGTGTTAAGATATAAACCTTTAGCCAGGCTAGTGATGGAGAACTGTAATCCCAGCTACTTGGGTGGCTGAGACAGGAGGATCACAAATTCGAGGTCACCTGGGAAAGTTAGTGAGAGGCACTGTCCCAAATAAAATAAGTTTCGGGGTATACTTGGTGGTAGAGCATTTGCCTCACACGTGTGATGTCCTGGGTTTTAACTCAAGTACCAAGAATGTTGTAGATATAGAAACAGACACACACACATGCACATTCACACACACACACACACACACACACACACACACACATACATACATTCACACACACAAAGCAAACAAAAAAGAAAAAAGATACAACTCTAATCAATTTACTGCAGAGCATAGATTTTGCTCTATTTTCTTGTATCATTTTCTAATTTGTGTATATTAATTAGGCATGGCTGAGAAGCATGATTAATGTTTCTCTAGCATGTATTCATTCAGTAAGCATGTAGGCTGAGAAGCATTTTAGAACTTGGAGAAATATAGCATTTGTAATTTCATGGGGCATTGCTTAAAATCTGACTTGATCAGATGTGGACCTTTTCTTTTTTCCCCTGGGTACTGGGAATTGAACCTAGCTAGTGGTACTATATGCAAGGAAAGTGTTCTACCACTGAACTACATTCCTAGCCCTTTTTTTGAGACAGTGTCTCCTGAAGTAGATTTTGAGCCTTTTTATAAAAAGAATTTCAGACTAAAGAGTGTCAAAAGCAAATTTTAAGACATTCATTTCTTTTTCATTATAATGCATTAGGTATTTTTTAAAAAACAGTGCAGTATGTTGCAACAAATACATCATAAGTGGCTATAAAACTACAGGATCTGAATGTTGGAACTTTGATGTTGAAGAGGACAAAAGCTTATTTCCATAACCGCTATAGCAATGGTCCAGATTCCTTTAGTTTGGGTTATTCATCTGAACATAATAGTAGCTGTCTTCTTGTTAGCAGAACCAAACTTTATTCTTTCAGGGGATATAGGGGGCCATAACTGGTACCCTACAAAAACAGATGCAATGTAATTAGTTATTCTTAAGGAGGAATTTCAGATAAACACATTTCAGTTGAAAATTCTAAGGTCATTAAAAATTGCAGTTTTTAACTTGAAGGAAAATACATATTTGAAGAATATGAATGGCTTATTTCAGAACTCGAGCCATTTGAAAATAGTGTGGATTATGCTTAGAAGAAAATTTCAGAATGTTCTGGATTTTTTTTAGTAATGAAAAAACAATGATTTAAAGTGGTTCTGGATTTTTAAGTATTTATAGATTAATGTTATAACTAATAATTCTGTACAAATCTGCATCTTTAAATACAAATAGTTTCTCAAATTAAAACCTTGCTTTGGCTGTATTTTCTAATATTCACAACCTGTTTTATTGGATCATCCACCTATGCCAGGATGCCTTTAGAATTTATGACTGAGAATGATATATTTAATTTGTAATTAAATGTTTCAATTTGCAGTTTCTTAGAATACTACCTCTTGCAATTATTTTTTTGACATTTTAGACTCTTACTTCACTTTAGTAGCTGTTTATTGAATATTTTATACAGTGCCAAATCACCATGGGAGCATTTGAATATTAAATGATAAATAAGCATTTTATCTAATATGTTCTATCAGTGAACTAATTAAGAGAAAAATGTCTGGGTTAAGAAATTAGGAGAAATATTCATGGAGAAACTGGTCTTTGACTTAGGGATTCAGGGATGGGTTGAATGGTATATAGACAAGTGGATGCATTTGTTAATCAGTGTTTAACTTAGATATTTGAAGAACATGAATGGCTTATTTCATAACTTGAGCCACTTGAAAATATTGTTGGATTATGTTTCAAAGAAAATTTCAGAATATTCTGTAACACTGATGATGACGATTGAAGGGAGAAGTGATTAGAGTGACTGTAGGAAAGTAATTTAAAGATAATATTAAATTAGGTAATAGATAATGTTTGAAAAGGCAAATTAAGGACTGTAGAAATTGTGCATAGCAATTGTATTTATCTTTAAAATGAGTATTACTCAGTAATTGTCAACTGGTTCTGGGTGATTCCATTGATAAAGCATATTTCTAATGGATGTGTTTGCTCTGGTCTAAGATGATTGACAACACTTAACTGCCTCAGAAATATGCCACTGCAGGTGAAGTGGCGTGATCACCACTATTCCGTTAAAGAAGAAAGCCTGTGTTAGTCCAGGTCATCTTGTTTGCATTTGGCAGACATTACACCCTGGAGTGGATAGAAAAACAAAAGTTCAGTTGTTGTAATCACCTTAAATTATATACTGGATGTGTTATTTTAAATTTGGGAGGGTAGAGTTATAAGAGGAGGGTAGAGAACAGAGGAGATTCATTGATTGCAGACTTTATGTTTCAACTGGTTGGTTTCCGTATATATAGAATGAAGTATCTTTCTATACTTAAAGAAGATAAGGCTGGTTATGAACTATTGTCACATTAATAGTGCATTAAAAATTGTTGGAAAGATCAATTCAGAAAGAAACCTTAGAGAAATAAAATATTTGCATACTGTAAATTTAGCGTGCCTGTGTTAAGCATTTGATTTTTATTATCTAGTGTTGTGCTAGATTCTGTAGACAAATCAGAGAAATAGATTTAATGTTGTTCTTGAATTTTATCAATAACCTAGCATTCCTGGCTACATTTTCAGGGAGACAACTTCACCATAAGGTGGAGGCAGTGAGTTAGCACAGGTAAATGGTATGTTCCAGGCACAGTCAAATTTAGGGGTAATTAAAAAAAATAAAGAAATAAACTATGAAAATGAAAACAAACAAACAAAAAAGAAAACATAACAACAGAAATAGAAAGTTGCTCTGTAGATTTCCTAGGGGTTAGTTCCCAGAAGACATTTTATACTAACAGTTCTATGAAATTTTAGATAATTCCACGTGTGTATAGCTCTACCTAACACTGAATTTTAAGCATGATGAGGGGAGGGGCTTTATTTCCTTTGTGTGTATGTGTGTGTGTGTGTGTGTGTGTGTGTGTGTGTGTGTATGTGGTGCTCGGGATTGAACCCAGGGCTCTATACATGTGAAGCAAGCACTCTACCAAGTGAGCTATGTCCCCAGCCACTTTGTTTCCTTTTATTTATTTCTTTTCCTTTTATTTCTCTTTTTCTTCCTTCTACAGTCTTCACTTATTTCCCATTTTAAGACTGATTACTTGATGAAGTCTTTATGTCTACTGCTCTCCAAACATAGGGATGCCTAATAAATGTTTTATGAATAATGAAAGTATACATTTAGAATTATGTAAAGCCAAATAGAATTTACAAGGCATTTCATTATTATGTTCTTTATCTTGAATACAATGACTAATATTTTCTTTTTATAAGCCCTTTTATTACTAGTTTTAGTAGTAATAGTAGTTTGAATCACAAACAGAATATAAGGCCCTGATTTGAAGACAATTGATGATTGTCCCTTTAACTTATTTTTGTATTCCAAAAAAAGCCATATGCACTTGATTATGTAATACTGCAATTTGAAGATAGTTATCTTTGCACAACAGATCAAATTAGTTTGTACTTTCACTGTGTTTCATTATCCATGCTGAACCTATTTAGAGAAAACTTTATTTACATGGAAAACTTTCAGAGTCAACATGAGTGAAAAACTATTGAGTTGTTTTATTAGATATGTAAATATTTACTTAATCATTAATAACTTAAATATATCTTAGTGGATATGATTTATGATAAAAATTGACATGATCACTCATGTTTATAGCACATAATGAAACATAATTTACTTATTCATTCGCTATTTGACAGATGTTTATGTTGTTTCCAATTCTTTTCTATTATAAATTAAAGCTTCTATGAATGTTCCAACATGAATCTTTGCTTTGATGTATATTTCTAGTTTTCTTAGGTGAATTCCAAAGAGTGAAATGGATGGGTCATACAGTAACTATATATTAAACTTTTTAAGAAGCAGTTTCTTTAAAGAGGTCATGCTTACTATTTTACCTTCTCAGCAACAATGGGTGTGAGTTCTATTTGTTCCATATCCTTGCCAATGCTTGTTATGTCAGTGTTTATAATTTTAGTTCATGGTATTTATTTAGTGGTGTCTTATTCTAATTTTCATTTGCACTTTTGATAACCAATCATCTGAAGCATCCTTTCATATACTAATTTCTATCTTGTTCTTACATTTATAAATTGGGTAGCTTTTTTTTCTAGTATTGACTTTTAGTATTTTAAATATATTGTACATAAGGAAATGGGTGTGTGTCTATGTATGTATATATGTGTGTGTGTGTGTGTGTACATGTGTGTGCGCATGCGCATATATATGTATATATGAATGATACTGATGATACTGTAATGCAATCTGTGGCCCAAAGGGTTGTTTTTCATGACAAAAGTTTTCAATTATGATAAAAGCTGTTGCACATGTTTGTCCTAAAAATATTTGCCTATCCCAAGATCATGTTATATTTTTCTACTTTTTCTTATTCTCTAAGTTCTATATTTCCACCTTATTTATTTAGGTCTGTGATAACACTATGATTTTTAGTAAGGAATGAAGCAGGAGTTGAGGAGTATTTTATTTTCCACATATGAATATACACAGCTCTGACAACGTATATTAAAGTGACATTTTCAAGCCCAGGAATCATCTAGTTTGCACTTGACAGATATTCTGTTCTATAGATTTGTCTATTCTATGCGCTTGCTACGTTGTTTTGATCATAGTACCTCTGCAATAATTCTTGAAATCATGTTTTCTAAGTTCCTAATAATGTAAATATTGTTTTGACCATGCTAGAGCTTCTGTTTTTCCAATAAAATTTAGAAATGCTTGTCAATTAAAAAAATAACCTACAAAAATTTTGATTGAGTTTGTGGTGAATCTATAGGTCAATTTTGGGAAGACTGAGGGCTGGGGTTGTAGCTCAGGGATAGAGCGCTTGCCTAGCATGTGCGAGGCCCTGGGTTCGATCCTCAACACCACATAAAAATAAATAGATAAAATAAAGTTATTGTGTGCAACTAAAAAATAAATATTTTAAAAATCTTTTGGGAAAATTGATATCTTACTCTTAAAAATAGGTCTCTTATCTGTGAACATTGGCTGTCTCTCCATTCATTTTTAAATTTTCTATGTCTTTTAGCTGTGTTTTACAATTTTCAATGTAGAGATCTTTCACTTCTCTCTTTAGATTATTTGCAATAGCTTGATTTTGCTTAATTTAAACTATAACATTATTTTAAGCTTTTTAAAATTTATTTAGTTGTAGATGAACACACAGTATCTTTATTTATTTTTATGTGATGCTGAGGATTCAACCCAGTGCCTCAGTTATAGGAGGCCAGCACTTTACCACTGAGTTACATCCTCACCCCCCTATTTTAAGCTTTTTATTAATGATATTTAAAAGAAGCTGTACCTTATACTCATTTTTCACTACTATCTTTAAATGTTTTGAATGCGGGTCAGGATTTCCTCTTCTGCTGGGCTTGGGCTTTGGTGTGCTATTGAGTGAGGATCAGGAGATCCCTTTGTATTTTTCAGTCCAGCCGCCAGCCTGGGAGAGTTCAGCATGCTCTGCAGTCCTGCTGTCAGTTTATTATGTAGTGTGTTAGTCCCTCAGCTGGCTTCTGCACCTTAGCAGTTCTCTTTATGTCCAAATACTCCTGAGTCTGACATTCTGAGGGCTACTGCATGGTACCTGTGAATAACTGAAGGACTTCAGAAGGGTTCCTCTCCGCTCATCTGCCCCATCCCCTGCTTTAAGTAGGTGCCTGCCTTGCAGTGGAGAAGGTTCTCAATTTGGCTGCTCTGCCTGCAACACACTTCAGCACTTGGTGAAGGCTTTTGGAACTCAACCTGTGACTAGTACTCCTTGGGATTCCAATTTTAGATGAAGCCTATAAAAGTCCCTTAATCATGTAGCTGATTACCCTGAGCCTGAGCTATAGCAGGTTCTTATTTCTCTTGTTGTGTCTCCGGGTATGAGAGCAGCTATAGCTCTATGTGTACTTAGTCAGGGCGCATCACTTTCTAGAATGCATTCAATTCAAGTGTCTTTGCATCATTTAGCTCTCTGAAAAATCTGTGAATGTACTGAAATATGGAAGTGTAATGTAAAGTTTTAAAAAAAATTCACTTAAAATGCACAGAGAAGAAACTAATTTTCTTAATACATTTGTCCCTGTCTTGGTAAAAGTATTTGGTGTATTGCTTGTAATATGTGAGCTTATTGGTAATATATTTGTAATATGTGAACTCAAGAAATTTAGATAGCATTCTTAGGTGGATTTTTTTTTGTACTGGGGACTTAAACCTGAATGTTCAGTAGAACTACATCCCAGCACTTCTTATTTTTTATTTTGAAACTGTGTCTCGCTAAGTTGCCTAGGGCCTCACTAAGTTGCTGAGACTGTCTTTGAACTTTCTATCCTCCTTCCTGAGCCTCCTGAATTGCTGGGATTATAGGTGTGCAACACTGTGTCCAGCCTTAGGTGGACTTTCACACCTCATCCAACTCCATTTTCTTTGTTCTTTTTTGTGAACAGCATTTCCTAAAAATGTGCTGCAAAATGTATGTAGATCTTCCCAAATTTAAGAGATTTGAAAGCATAATGCCAGTTTCATGGTAGAAAACAATTTGTTTAATGCTTGGCTTGTGAAAAGTGGAAGATATTACATAGTTTGATGAGTCAGTAAATCTAGTTACATGACTGTTCAAATTATGAATTTCAAAGAAGTGCTAGTAGGTAGAGTGTGTTGTTTAAGGAACTCACATTTTAACATTGTACAGGGAACAAATAGCTCTCCAGAAGATAGATGATTACTATGATAATTATGATTAATTTTGGGGGTGGTGCCAGGAATTGAACCCAGGTTCACTCAACCACTGAGCCACAGCTTCAGCCCATTTTATGTTGTATTTATTTTTTAAAATCTATTTATTTATTTTAATTAGGTATATACGACAGCAGAATGCATTTTGATTCATTGTACACAATTGCAGTTACACTTTACATTTCTATGGTTGTACACGATGTAGTGTCACACCTTATGTGCAGTCATACATATACCTAAGATAATGATATCCATCTCTTTCCACTATCTTTCCTGCCACCACACATTCTCGCTCCCTCCCCTTTGCCCAAAGTTTCTCCATTTTCCCCATACCTCCCCCATCCCCATAATGGATCAGCATCCACGTATCAGAGAGAACATTCGGCCTTTGGTTTTTTGGGATTTGCTTACTTCACTTAGCATGATATTCTGCAACTTCATCCATTTACCAGCAAATGCTATAATTTTATTCTCTTAATGCTGTGTAATATTCCATTGTGTATATATACCACAGTTTCTTTATCCATTCGACTATCGAAGGGCATCTAGGTTGCTTCCACAGTTTAGCTTTTGTGAATTGAGCTGCTATGAACATTGATGTGGCTGCATTACTGTAGTATGCTGATTTTAAGTTTTTTGGGTATAGACCAAAGAGTGGTTTGTGAATCAACTTAACAGAAGAGGTGAAAGACTTCTACAGTTAAAACTACAGAACAATAGGAAGGAAATTGAAGACCTTAGAAGATGGAAAGATCTCCCATGCTCTTGGATAGGCAACATTAATATTATCAAAATGTCTGTACTACCCAAAGCGCTTTACAGATTCAGTGTGATTCCAATTAAAATCCTGAGGTCATTCCTTATAGAAACAGAAAGAGCAATCATGAAATTTATTGGAAAAATAAGAAACCCAGAATAGCTAAAGCAAGAAGAGTGCAGCAGGAGGTATTACAATACCAGACCTTACTCTATACTATAAAGCTTTAGTAACAAAAATGGCATTGTGTATGTTTTATTTTGAAACCCAGTTTGCTGAGTTGTTTGAACTTGTGATCCTCCTTCCTTAGCCTCCTGAGCTGCTGGGATTACAAGCATATAAATCTATGCTTGGCTAATTATGATTAATTTGTATCATTGACTTCATTGGTCTGTTTCAAAAAAGCGTTTTATATTATTTTTAATTAACTCATACATTGTTTTTAAGACTTTTAAAGACTCTTTTCATGGTTTGAGGTTTATTTCCCTATATAGTAAAGTCTTTTTATGCTCCTATATTTCTCAGCAAAAATTTCTTAAATCACACAATGGAATACTATTCTGCATTAAAAGAGAATTAAATCATGGCATTTGCAGCTAAATAGATGGAGTTGGAGAATATAATGCTAAGTGAAGTCAGCCAATTCCCCAAAACCAATGTGGAATGTTTTCTCTGACATAGTATGTTGATTCATAATGGGATTGAGGGGGAGCATGGAAGGATTAGACAAACTTTCGATAGAGTAAATGGGGGGAGGATGGGAGGAGGTATGGGGGTAGGAAAGACGTGAAATAAGATGGACATTATTACCCTAAGTACGTGTATGAAAACATGAATGGTGTGACTTTGTGTACAACCGGAGCTATGAAAATTTGTGCTTTATATGTATAATATGAATCGCAATGCATTCCGCTGTTATATATAACAAAATAAATTAGAATAAATAATTAGAATAAATAATAATATTAGAATAATAAATATTAGAATAAAAAGAATAATAGAATAATAAATATTAGAATAATAATATTTGAATAATATTCTAATATAATATTAGAATAATAAATATTAGTATAATAAATATTAGAATAAATAATAATAATAATAATAAAGTAACATGGAGAATCCCCTCCCCCCAGAATTTCTTAATATGGTAATTTCTGATTAAAATTGTGACTTTTTAAGATCTAAATTCCTCAAAAGACATAAGATCATTGAGGTGGGGAGGTAACACCTTTCTTGGTGAAACTAGTGAGTAGTATGTTGACCAGGAAAACTTTAGCCAGCCCCTGGTAATGGCTGGAACTTGTTAAGTAGAAGTAGGTGCTCAATGGCATTGTGTTTTTTAAAGTAATCTTCTTAACTTACATGCTGTAATTAAGATGAGAGGAAAGGATTTCTGGAGAATTTTCTTCTATAAGCAACATTCTGTTTCAGAAACACAAGGTTACTCAAATTCTGTAATTTTTTTTTAATGAGAAATTCAGTTCAACCAGTCTTGTTAGTCTTACAGAAGAAATTCTAAAAATTTCTCTGCTGCCTCAGGCAGGCATCGAATCCAGGCTGTTTGACTCATTTCCTGGTTATTTCACATTGGAGGAGTTACTTAACCTCTGTGAGACTCAGTTTCTTCACTGCTAAAAAGAAGCTAAAATGACTTCCACCTTCACAGGATTATTGAGGATTAATTGAGATAGTTTGTATAGCTGGTAAAGAAATGAGCACATTGTAATCTTTACTAAGACTAATTATGTTAGAGTAAGTTGGAATAGTCAACTTACTATTAATTTTACTTTATTAATTACTTAATTTTTCTGTAGCTGCTTTTCTTGCTTTTTCTATTCATCTAATAAGGCTGGGGCTTGCTTATTTATTTATTTAATTAATTATTTTGGGAGTGCTGGGGATAGATCCCATCACTGTAAGCACTGTACTACTGAGATAAATCCTCAGTCTAATTTTTACAAAAAAAATTGATAGATAAAAATCATAAAATTTTTTATATTAATGGGGTATCATCTGATATTCAATATTCTCCCATGCAGCGGGTAAGAGGAGCCTCATCTAGCAGGCAAGGATCTGAAATTAATTTTTCCATCCTGGAACATCAGGTATCCTGGGATGGGAAGAGGTCCCAATTTCACCACTGAGCTGTAGGCCACCAATCTGTCTCCATAGTGTCCATCTGGTCTCTAAAATTAGATCCCACCCTCATTCAATGTTTTATTCTAGCTCTTAAGAGCAGATCAGGGCCTCAAACCTTAATCAGTCTGCATTGGGAAAAGATAATACTAATAATACTAATAATAATATCCTATTAGCTAATAACCCATCTTACCTTCATTCTTCTTCAAGCAAGCATGTAATTCCTGTCAACATCAGCCCAGTGACCAGATGCAATCTGCTTCTTTCTCCCTGAATACAGTACTATTACTGTTGCCTGGAGTCTATTTTCAGAGGTGCTTAGGGCCTCCAGTCCACACTCCCAAATATTGAGTCTTGTTCAGATTAGGCTTCAGTTTACTGTATTCTATTACATATTATGTGCATTTACAGGTTTCAGACTCTGAAGATAATTGCCCTAAACCAGATTAATGATCATACTCAGCCTAGGGACCATTTCATTTGCATCCCCAAATGGCTGCTGCTTGTGAACTTAAAATTTTGCAGGTCCTATTTAGACAAGAAACTATTGCTGCTAGGAGATATTTGCCTTTTTGCAGCAGTTAAGTTGTATCTTTGTGGCTATGTTCAGACATGAGCTATGTATTTCCCGAATGCATAAGCAATGTCCTTCTATAGGTTGTTAGTATAGTTTTTAGAAAGCAAATTATGAATAATAAATTATGAATGTCTTTAAAACAGATAAAACATAATTTACATATTGATGCATGCTCAATACCTGTTCCTCTTAGTTGGAGATTAATGCTATTGATGATGACTTGCTGTGTGGATATTGTACATAATCATGATTCTCCTTGAAAGTATTACTTCAGAGATTGTGTCATTAATGAAAATAATAGCTAAATTGTGTTATGTGCATGTATAAATATGGCATAATATATTCCACTATTATGTTTAATTATAATGCACCAATAAATAAATAAAATAAAATATCACTAATCTATTCCAAACTAAGTAGTTAGTTTTATAAGGTGGTAGATGAGATGGTACCCTTGTATATGTCAGTAAATAAATTTTTAAATAAATACTTCATAGGCTCCTAATAAATTTTTAAGTGTTTAAAAAAAGAAAAAAGAAAAATAATGAAAACAGCATCCAACAAGTGTTTTTAATGATAAAAAGAAAATACAAATGAATTAGTAACAGAAAACACTTATATATTGATCCTGGATATGCTAGTTACTTTACATGTATTAATTTATTTAATTCTTACAGCAAGTTGATAGGGATAGAAGCCATATTAATTTGCAACTGTCTCAGAGGAGTAAAGTTAACTAGTATTTGGCAGAGTTGGAATTGAACCCAGAGAGCTAAAGTAGGTTTTTTTTTGGTACTGGGGATTGAATCCAGGGGCACTTTAATAATGAGCACATCCCCAGCTCTTTTAAAATTTTTTGTTTTGAGACAGGGTCTTGTTAAGTTGCTTACGATCTCACTAAGTTGCTTAGGCTGGCCTCAAACTTGGGATCCTCCTGCCTCAGCCTTTCGTGTTGCTGAACTTATAGGCATGCACCACCACACTGGCCAGAGTTTGAGCTTTTAAAAATCAGTTTTATCTTTTGTTCTATTTTAGTCAGATCTACAAATTGGATTGCTTATTTTTCTAACACCTGGCATTCTTTCTCTACTGGTTTGAAATGCTTTCTGTTTCAAATACTGAATCCCTACCACCTGGGATGTTTCCAGAGCATCTTAATGCCTTTGATGTTTTGTATATAAATTATCCCAAAGATATCCATTTCAATTATTATAAATTAATTCTTTTTACGAATAGAGAATGAGTAGAATTAAGAAGGAAGGGAAACAAAAATATAGACTAAGAAACAGGCAGCATATTGAATGAAGAAAATAAAGACAATCTTTGATCATGAGAACAGGTGAGGAAGGGATATATGAAGTTAGAAGTAGCCAGAGGGTATTGACCTGTGTTATAGTTGTGGGTTTTCAGGAAAAGGGTAGGCAATTTTAGAAGTCAGTTTTAAAGAACCAGTAACGTATGTACCTAAATTTCTCAGGTATAAAACTTAGAGGCAAAGTGGATAGTAAATTTCAAGAATAAAAAAGGTCCTTTTATTAATTGGAGCAAACATCTATCATGAAGCCATTTGAAAAACTTCTCTCTGTCCCTCACAGGATTGGGAAGTGAGTTGGAGTAGAGGGAGAGGAAAGAGGGCTTCACATTGCCCTACTGATTCATTTCTTTGGGTTGTTTTCCAGCATCAAATACTTTTCCTTCCCCCTCTGCTAACATTTCCTTTTCATGGGAACCAAATTCTTGAATAACGACTTGAACAGGAATAGTGTTCTGCACTTTAAATTTAGAAAATGAACCATTTCCTGTGCTAGAGAAACGTCTGTGTCTGAGAATATTATCTCTATAGTGTACTTCGTACTTCTCGCTTTGCCTTTCCTTTCATTGTGCTGTGTTATTTATCTGCTATCCATGTAAATTCCTGACCAGCACAATATGAAGTATTATATCAGAGCCACAATAATCCACTGACATCTCAGTATAAATATTTCTGTAAAAATAAAAATAATGCTGTGTTGCCAATGTCTTACTAAGGAAAAACAATTCACAAATATGTCCATGTAAGCTTGTGAACTACTTTTAGATATCCATTTTCTTCCTTGATGATTACCATCTGACACTGTGCAACACACTTTTATGTAAAATACCACCAGAATAATTATGGGGTACTTGAAATCTCTTTATTTCTTTGTGTGTTTTTTTTTCTCTTTCTTTTTTAACCTCATTAAAAGTTAATTGTTTTCTTCCAATGTTAAGTGCCTTTACAAAAGTAATGATTTGTCAGACATAAAGGAATACATTTTGTTTTAATTTTTGTAAACAAGTCTGAGAAATTGTCACTGTGTCATTGTTCTTTGGATGCTAAATAGAGAAGAACAAAGGCAATTTCTAGTGGTCATGCATTGTTTCTGAATAGGCCATTTGAGATTGGCGTGTCACATTCCTTCAATCAGCCTATGTGATTCTCATCTAAACTTAGACCTTGTAGAATCTCACTAAAATAAAAGCTGTGCTCTAGCTGTGCTTCATGTATGTTACCCAATTTTTATTAGTACTTTGTACCCTAAGACCTGTCAAAAATTGAGGAGGCAGACATCAATCTCTGTGAGATATTTTAGTTTGATCCTGATTTCCCCCCCCCTCACTTCCACTCTTGGTGAATTTCCAAATTTATGGAATGTTGAAAAATTAAATGTATGAATAGAAAGATTGATATGTATACACAATTTGGGGGGGACAAGTTGGAATCCAATACATTGTGAAAGATCCAATATTTTAGACCACACACAGCCTCTGATTTAGAATGGTTTGATTTGGGAGTTTTTGATTTAACAATTGTGTATTCAATAGAAATCATACATTGAATTTCAAATTTGAATCATTTCCCTGGTAGTGCTGTGCCCTCTGGTCCTCTCACCATGCTGGGCAGTGACCTTGAGCCCAGCTCCCAGGCAGCCAAATGAACCTCTGTGATTGATCATGAGGGACAACAACTCATACTGTACAAAGGACCTTGTTGTAAGCAAGGATGTTCTGTACGTTTGGTGAATAAAATAATTTTTGACTTAGGATATTTTCAAATTTACATTTGGTTTGTCAACACGTGACCTTCTCCATAAATTGAGGATATTCTGTAAATTTTGTAAAATTTTCCACCAGAGGTCTGAATTATGTTTGTTTTGATATTAAGGAATTATCCAAAAGTAAGAGTCCCTTAGATTGATTTGGTGTTAACAGAGGAGCAGAGAAGAGAAAGGAGTTGATTTCCCTTGTAGGTTTATTCTTTTCAGTGTTAGGATTAAGAAATATGGCTGTAGATGTAGATAGTGATGGTAGTGGCAGGAGCAGAAACTGCCAGCTATCACTTTTTTGGGCCCCTGGCTGTGTCTTTGTACTGTGCCAAGTGCCAACTACAAAGACATCCATGTAATCCTCTCCATCTTTCTGAAGCAGCTATTATTACTAACCTTCTTGCTTTAGCTATTCAGGGTTTCTTATTTTTCCAATAAATTTCATGATTGCTCTTTCTGTTTCTATAAGGAATGACCTCAGGATTTTAATTGGAATCACACTGAATCTGTAAAGCGCTTTGGGTAGTACAGACATTTTGATAATATTAATGTTGCCTATCCAAGAGCATGGGAGATCTTTCCATCTTCTAAGGTCTTCAATTTTCTTCCTATTGTTCTGTAGTTTTAACTGTAGAAGTCTTTCACCTCTTCTGTTAAGTTGATTCACAAACCACTCTTTGGTCTATACCCAAAAAACTTAAAATCAGCATACTACAGTAATGCAGCCACATCAATGTTCATAGCAGCTCAATTCACAAAAGCTAAACTGTGGAAGCAACCTAGATGCCCTTCGATAGTCGAATGGATAAAGAAACTGTGGTATATATACACAATGGAATATTACACAGCATTAAGAGAATAAAATTATAGCATTTGCTGGTAAATGGATGAAGTTGCAGAATATCATGCTAAGTGAAGTAAGCAAATCCCAAAAAACCAAAGGCCGAATGTTCTCTCTGATACGTGGATGCTGATCCATTATGGGGATGGGGGAGGTATGGGGAAAATGGAGAAACTTTGGGCAAAGGGGAGGGAGCGAGAATGTGTGGTGGCAGGAAAGATAGTGGAAAGAGATGGATATCATTATCTTAGGTATATGTATGACTGCACATAAGGTGTGACACTACATCGTGTACAACCATAGAAATGTAAAGTGTAACTGCAATTGTGTACAATGAATCAAAATGCATTCTGCTGTCGTATATACCTAATTAAAATAAATAAATAGATTTTAAAAAATAAATACAACATAAAATGGGCTGAAGCTGTGGCTCAGTGGTTGAGTGAACCTGGGTTCAATTCCTGGCACCACCCCCAAAATTAATCATAATTATCATAGTAATCATCTATCTTCTGGAGAGCTATTTGTTCCCTGTACAATGTTAAAATGTGAGTTCCTTAAACAACACACTCTACCTACTAGCACTTCTTTGAAATTCATAATTTGAACAGTCATGTAACTAGATTTACTGACTCATCAAACTATGTAATATCTTCCACTTTTCACAAGCCAAGCATTAAACAAATTGTTTTCTACCATGAAACTGGCATTATGCTTTCAAATCTCTTAAATTTGGGAAGATCTACATACATTTTGCAGCACATTTTTAGGAAATGCTGTTCACAAAAAAGAACAAAGAAAATGGAGTTGGATGAGGTGTGAAAGTCCACCTAAGGCTGGACACAGTGTTGCACACCTATAATCCCAGCAATTCAGGAGGCTCAGGAAGGAGGATAGAAAGTTCAAAGACAGTCTCAGCAACTTAGTGAGGCCCTAGGCAACTTAGCGAGACACAGTTTCAAAATAAAAAATAAGAAGTGCTGGGATGTAGTTCTACTGAACATTCAGGTTTAAGTCCCCAGTACAAAAAAAAATCCACCTAAGAATGCTATCTAAATTTCTTGAGTTCACATATTACAAATATATTACCAATAAGCTCACATATTACAAGCAATACACCAAATACTTTTACCAAGACAGGGACAAATGTATTAAGAAAATTAGTTTCTTCTCTGTGCATTTTAAGTGAATTTTTTTTAAAACTTTACATTACACTTCCATATTTCAGTACATTCACAGATTTTTCAGAGAGCTAAATGATGCAAAGACACTTGAATTGAATGCATTCTAGAAAGTGATGCGCCCTGACTAAGTACACATAGAGCTATAGCTGCTCTCATACCCGGAGACACAACAAGAGAAATAAGAACCTGCTATAGCTCAGGCTCAGGGTAATCAGCTACATGATTAAGGGACTTTTATAGGCTTCATCTAAAATTGGAATCCCAAGGAGTACTAGTCACAGGTTGAGTTCCAAAAGCCTTCACCAAGTGCTGAAGTGTGTTGCAGGCAGAGCAGCCAAATTGAGAACCTTCTCCACTGCAAGGCAGGCACCTACTTAAAGCAGGGGATGGGGCAGATGAGCGGAGAGGAACCCTTCTGAAGTCCTTCAGTTATTCACAGGTACCATGCAGTAGCCCTCAGAATGTCAGACTCAGGAGTATTTGGACATAAAGAGAACTGCTAAGGTGCAGAAGCCAGCTGAGGGACTAACACACTACATAATAAACTGACAGCAGGACTGCAGAGCATGCTGAACTCTCCCAGGCTGGCGGCTGGACTGAAAAATACAAAGGGATCTCCTGATCCTCACTCAATAGCACACCAAAGCCCAAGCCCAGCAGAAGAGGAAATCCTGACCCGCATTCAAAACATTTAAAGATAGTAGTGAAAAATGAGTATAAGGTACAGCTTCTTTTAAATATCATTAATAAAAAGCTTAAAATAGGGGGGTGAGGATGTAACTCAGTGGTAAAGTGCTGGCCTCCTATAACTGAGGCACTGGGTTGAATCCTCAGCATCACATAAAAATAAATAAAGATACTGTGTGTTCATCTACAACTAAATAAATTTTAAAAAGCTTAAAATAATGTTATAGTTTAAATTAAGCAAAATCAAGCTATTGCAAATAATCTAAAGAGAGAAGTGAAAGATCTCTACATTGAAAATTGTAAAACACAGCTAAAAGACATAGAAAATTTAAAAATGAATGGAGAGACAGCCAATGTTCACAGATAAGAGACCTATTTTTAAGAGTAAGATATCAATTTTCCCAAAAGATTTTTAAAATATTTATTTTTTAGTTGCACACAATAACTTTATTTTATCTATTTATTTTTATGTGGTGTTGAGGATCGAACCCAGGGCCTCGCACATGCTAGGCAAGCGCTCTATCCCTGAGCTACAACCCCAGCCCTCAGTCTTCCCAAAATTGACCTATAGATTCACCACAAACTCAATCAAAATTTTTGTAGGTTATTTTTTTAATTGACAAGCATTTCTAAATTTTATTGGAAAAACAGAAGCTCTAGCATGGTCAAAACAATATTTACATTATTAGGAACTTAGAAAACATGATTTCAAGAATTATTGCAGAGGTACTATGATCAAAACAACGTAGCAAGCGCATAGAATAGACAAATCTATAGAACAGAATATCTGTCAAGTGCAAACTAGATGATTCCTGGGCTTGAAAATGTCACTTTAATATACGTTGTCAGAGCTGTGTATATTCATATGTGGAAAATAAAATACTCCTCAACTCCTGCTTCATTCCTTACTAAAAATCATAGTGTTATCACAGACCTAAATAAATAAGGTGGAAATATAGAACTTAGAGAATAAGAAAAAGTAGAAAAATATAACATGATCTTGGGATAGGCAAATATTTTTAGGACAAACATGTGCAACAGCTTTTATCATAATTGAAAACTTTTGTCATGAAAAACAACCCTTTGGGCCACAGATTGCATTACAGTATCATCAGTATCATTCATATATACATATATATGCGCATGCGCACACACATGTACACACACACACACACACATATATACATACATAGACACACACCCATTTCCTTATGTACAATATATTTAAAATACTAAAAGTCAATACTAGAAAAAAAAGCTACCCAATTTATAAATGTAAGAACAAGATAGAAATTAGTATATGAAAGGATGCTTCAGATGATTGGTTATCAAAAGTGCAAATGAAAATTAGAATAAGACACCACTAAATAAATACCATGAACTAAAATTATAAACACTGACATAACAAGCATTGGCAAGGATATGGAACAAATAGAACTCACACCCATTGTTGCTGAGAAGGTAAAATAGTAAGCATGACCTCTTTAAAGAAACTGCTTCTTAAAAAGTTTAATATATAGTTACTGTATGACCCATCCATTTCACTCTTTGGAATTCACCTAAGAAAACTAGAAATATACATCAAAGCAAAGATTCATGTTGGAACATTCATAGAAGCTTTAATTTATAATAGAAAAGAATTGGAAACAACATAAACATCTGTCAAATAGCGAATGAATAAGTAAATTATGTTTCATTATGTGCTATAAACATGAGTGATCATGTCAATTTTTATCATAAATCATATCCACTAAGATATATTTAAGTTATTAATGATTAAGTAAATATTTACATATCTAATAAAACAACTCAATAGTTTTTCACTCATGTTGACTCTGAAAGTTTTCCATGTAAATAAAGTTTTCTCTAAATAGGTTCAGCATGGATAATGAAACACAGTGAAAGTACAAACTAATTTGATCTGTTGTGCAAAGATAACTATCTTCAAATTGCAGTATTACATAATCAAGTGCATATGGCTTTTTTTGGAATACAAAAATAAGTTAAAGGGACAATCATCAATTGTCTTCAAATCAGGGCCTTATATTCTGTTTGTGATTCAAACTACTATTACTACTAAAACTAGTAATAAAAGGGCTTATAAAAAGAAAATATTAGTCATTGTATTCAAGATAAAGAACATAATAATGAAATGCCTTGTAAATTCTATTTGGCTTTACATAATTCTAAATGTATACTTTCATTATTCATAAAACATTTATTAGGCATCCCTATGTTTGGAGAGCAGTAGACATAAAGACTTCATCAAGTAATCAGTCTTAAAATGGGAAATAAGTGAAGACTGTAGAAGGAAGAAAAAGAGAAATAAAAGGAAAAGAAATAAATAAAAGGAAACAAAGTGGCTGGGGACATAGCTCACTTGGTAGAGTGCTTGCTTCACATGTATAGAGCCCTGGGTTCAATCCCGAGCACCACATACACACACACACACACACACACACACACACACACACACATACACACAAAGGAAATAAAGCCCCTCCCCTCATCATGCTTAAAATTCAGTGTTAGGTAGAGCTATACACACGTGGAATTATCTAAAATTTCATAGAACTGTTAGTATAAAATGTCTTCTGGGAACTAACCCCTAGGAAATCTACAGAGCAACTTTCTATTTCTGTTGTTATGTTTTCTTTTTTGTTTGTTTGTTTTCATTTTCATAGTTTATTTCTTTATTTTTTTTAATTACCCCTAAATTTGACTGTGCCTGGAACATACCATTTACCTGTGCTAACTCACTGCCTCCACCTTATGGTGAAGTTGTCTCCCTGAAAATGTAGCCAGGAATGCTAGGTTATTGATAAAATTCAAGAACAACATTAAATCTATTTCTCTGATTTGTCTACAGAATCTAGCACAACACTAGATAATAAAAATCAAATGCTTAACACAGGCACGCTAAATTTACAGTATGCAAATATTTTATTTCTCTAAGGTTTCTTTCTGAATTGATCTTTCCAACAATTTTTAATGCACTATTAATGTGACAATAGTTCATAACCAGCCTTATCTTCTTTAAGTATAGAAAGATACTTCATTCTATATATACGGAAACCAACCAGTTGAAACATAAAGTCTGCAATCAATGAATCTCCTCTGTTCTCTACCCTCCTCTTATAACTCTACCCTCCCAAATTTAAAATAACACATCCAGTATATAATTTAAGGTGATTACAACAACTGAACTTTTGTTTTTCTATCCACTCCAGGGTGTAATGTCTGCCAAATGCAAACAAGATGACCTGGACTAACACAGGCTTTCTTCTTTAACGGAATAGTGGTGATCACGCCACTTCACCTGCAGTGGCATATTTCTGAGGCAGTTAAGTGTTGTCAATCATCTTAGACCAGAGCAAACACATCCATTAGAAATATGCTTTATCAATGGAATCACCCAGAACCAGTTGACAATTACTGAGTAATACTCATTTTAAAGATAAATACAATTGCTATGCACAATTTCTACAGTCCTTAATTTGCCTTTTCAAACATTATCTATTACCTAATTTAATATTATCTTTAAATTACTTTCCTACAGTCACTCTAATCACTTCTCCCTTCAATCGTCATCATCAGTGTTACAGAATATTCTGAAATTTTCTTTGAAACATAATCCAACAATATTTTCAAGTGGCTCAAGTTATGAAATAAGCCATTCATGTTCTTCAAATATCTAAGTTAAACACTGATTAACAAATGCATCCACTTGTCTATATACCATTCAACCCATCCCTGAATCCCTAAGTCAAAGACCAGTTTCTCCATGAATATTTCTCCTAATTTCTTAACCCAGACATTTTTCTCTTAATTAGTTCACTGATAGAACATATTAGATAAAATGCTTATTTATCATTTAATATTCAAATGCTCCCATGGTGATTTGGCACTGTATAAAATATTCAATAAACAGCTACTAAAGTGAAGTAAGAGTCTAAAATGTCAAAAAAATAATTGCAAGAGGTAGTATTCTAAGAAACTGCAAATTGAAACATTTAATTACAAATTAAATATATCATTCTCAGTCATAAATTCTAAAGGCATCCTGGCATAGGTGGATGATCCAATAAAACAGGTTGTGAATATTAGAAAATACAGCCAAAGCAAGGTTTTAATTTGAGAAACTATTTGTATTTAAAGATGCAGATTTGTACAGAATTATTAGTTATAACATTAATCTATAAATACTTAAAAATCCAGAACCACTTTAAATCATTGTTTTTTCATTACTAAAAAAAATCCAGAACATTCTGAAATTTTCTTCTAAGCATAATCCACACTATTTTCAAATGGCTCGAGTTCTGAAATAAGCCATTCATATTCTTCAAATATGTATTTTCCTTCAAGTTAAAAACTGCAATTTTTAATGACCTTAGAATTTTCAACTGAAATGTGTTTATCTGAAATTCCTCCTTAAGAATAACTAATTACATTGCATCTGTTTTTGTAGGGTACCAGTTATGGCCCCCTATATCCCCTGAAAGAATAAAGTTTGGTTCTGCTAACAAGAAGACAGCTACTATTATGTTCAGATGAATAACCCAAACTAAAGGAATCTGGACCATTGCTATAGCGGTTATGGAAATAAGCTTTTGTCCTCTTCAACATCAAAGTTCCAACATTCAGATCCTGTAGTTTTATAGCCACTTATGATGTATTTGTTGCAACATACTGCACTGTTTTTTAAAAAATACCTAATGCATTATAATGAAAAAGAAATGAATGTCTTAAAATTTGCTTTTGACACTCTTTAGTCTGAAATTCTTTTTATAAAAAGGCTCAAAATCTACTTCAGGAGACACTGTCTCAAAAAAAGGGCTAGGAATGTAGTTCAGTGGTAGAACACTTTCCTTGCATATAGTACCACTAGCTAGGTTCAATTCCCAGTACCCAGGGGAAAAAAGAAAAGGTCCACATCTGATCAAGTCAGATTTTAAGCAATGCCCCATGAAATTACAAATGCTATATTTCTCCAAGTTCTAAAATGCTTCTCAGCCTACATGCTTACTGAATGAATACATGCTAGAGAAACATTAATCATGCTTCTCAGCCATGCCTAATTAATATACACAAATTAGAAAATGATACAAGAAAATAGAGCAAAATCTATGCTCTGCAGTAAATTGATTAGAGTTGTATCTTTTTTCTTTTTTGTTTGCTTTGTGTGTGTGAATGTATGTGTGTGTGTGTGTGTGTGTGTGTGTGTGTGTGTGTGAATGTGCATGTGTGTGTGTCTGTTTCTATATCTACAACATTCTTGGTACTTGAGTTAAAACCCAGGACATCACACGTGTGAGGCAAATGCTCTACCACCAAGTATACCCCGAAACTTATTTTATTTGGGACAGTGCCTCTCACTAACTTTCCCAGGTGACCTCGAATTTGTGATCCTCCTGTCTCAGCCACCCAAGTAGCTGGGATTACAGTTCTCCATCACTAGCCTGGCTAAAGGTTTATATCTTAACACCTGTCTGTGACATTATAATATTCTCATCCTTGCTGACCATAGAGATGGCAAGGAAACTAGGCCTTGACCTTGACATCATAACCTTCAGAACATAATGGTTTTTTAGTATTCATAGCTCGGCTTTGACTTCCCAGAACACTTGTCTATAGCAATTCCAGAGAAAGAAAGATAAAGAGCAAGTATAGGTCAGTATAGACCCTGTCTATGGGAAATATCAATCCCTCACCAAGAAAGTAGAAAGCTTAATGTATTATTTGTGCTATCATTCAGCACCTCTGTCTTGGCTAGAGCTTTCTTTATCAAGAATGAAAAATAATGAGGAGAATGTAGTCTGTAATAAAGGTTGAATGGCTTGTTTTAAAGTTGTAAAATATTCATGCTTAAAATTTCAAACTCTTTATACTGTTTCCTAGGAAATGAGATGTCTCATCTATACTGGGGATCACGTCCAGGCCTGGTAACAACTGGCCAGAGCTGAGTGACAATGAGTCTCTGCATTCCCCAGACCCCACTACTCCCTAAAGTCCAACCTTCATTTCTGCTCCCTGTCTTATATCAAGAATATCCTTATTGGGTTCCCTTGGTGTGAAGGTGAATCATGTAAATGCTGCAGTCAGACTTGCTTTGGTTTAAATTCTACCATCTACTAGTTGTGTAAGCTTGGACATATTTCTTTCCTTGTTCATTCTGCCCTTTTGTTTTCTCCTTATAAAATTATAATTCTAACTACTTTGTAGGGTTTTGGGGAGAATTAAACATGATTCTGACAGCAAGTATATAGCTCAGTACCTCCATAAATTACCTGCTATTAAAGAAAACACAAATAAGTTTAGATGAAATTCCCTGTACTGCCATCTCTTGGAGATAACCTTGGGCCAAGGTGTAGGACTCAGAGCCTGGAAGCTTCGCCTATGTCTGCCGCTGGGGTCTGGGGAGAAGTGAGCTGAGTGTTAAAACTCAAAAGACCTTGAGTCTGTTTGCTAACATTCTCCTCCAAGGCTGATGATAGTTTTTACCCATGGATGCACATTAAAACCACCTGGGTAACAGTTTAAAAACTAACAATTCTCAGTCCTTACCCCATACCCTGTAAATCAGGATCTATTTTAATGTACCTAGATTTTTTTTAAGGTCCCACTGTGATTCTAATGCACAGATAGGCTTCAGAACCACTGAACCATGGCACAAAAAGCAGGAGGCCTATCCAGCAAGACTCATGAAGAGGTCTACATTCTTTCTCTTTTTTAATTATAGATGGACACAATACATTTATTTCATTTGTGTATTATTATATGGTGCTGGGGATTGAACTCAGTGCCTCATGCATGCTAGGCAAGCGCTCTGCTCACTGAGCCACAATCTCGGACCCAAGCTCTACATTCTTAAAACAAGCAGCTTAGGAAGCTTCGCAACTCAGAAATTCCTTGTTCATCTAGCAGAAAATACTGTTCTAAACATGCCTTCCCTGAGGTTACAACAGTTGCATATTTAGAAAAATATGAAGACAAATGTTTATGGAATGTGTTTGTGTTTTTTACAATACTGGGGATTGAATCCATGGTTGTTCCACCACTGAGCTACCCCTGTAGAACTTTTCTTAACTGTTTATTTTAAAACCATGTCTCATTAAGTTGCCGAGGCTGGCCTCAAATTCAAAACCCTGCTTCAGCAGGGTTTAAATTCTACCCTTTTGACCTTGACATGACCTGTGAGTCAGGCTCACAGTAGCTGGGATTACATGGGTGCACCACCACACTCCATGGAATACAGTATTTCTGAAAGTGTGTTCCCATGGGGGTTATTTTAAATACCGGTTCAGGTGCATTTACATAGATTCAGGAATAATAATTTTTAAACTTCAAAACATCACTGAATTTAGCAATACCATACTGAGTATACAAGAAATAACAGGTAAGGCTATTTGTATTTCATACTGAGGTAACTTTAAATTGCTGTAGTAAAGTCCTAAGCTTTCTACTTAAAAATGGCAAAATCATCAATAGTTTTGCATGAAATGTAAAGCAACATTCTTAAAACAACACTCATATATAAGTTAACTTCCACACCAAATTGGCTAATATTTATTAAACTACAGTAACATATCTAGGATGGCAAAAAAAAAAAAAAAAAAAAAAAAAACAACCCACTAGTCGTTCAAGCAATTTTATGTCAATAAATAAAATGTTATTGTAATTCTTAAGTAATCTAATATGCACATTAACTCAGAATATTTAAGTTTAAAAAACATTGTTAAGCACAATTTAGGCAGAGAGATAACTAATTTTGGAAAGGGGGCTTTTTAAAGGACAGGTCCATATTTTTTCAGGTCACTAAATTAGAATTCCGTTTGTATTTAAATGTAAATTTAGATGTGCTCTACTTATTTTAGCATGATTTTTTAAGGAAAGAATATATTTGGATCACATAAACTAACCAAAAAAATAAATTACACAAGAAAACATAATGTAACAATTTTTGTAAGTACCTAACATGAGTATTTGCTTAACATCTAAAAACAAAAGGTACAATATTGGTACATTGGAGATATATATATCTGACAAGTGTGCATTAGAGAAGTCTCTAATATAAAACATTTAAAACGTGGAGAATATTTGATTTTAAAATACAGAAAATAAATGTTAAGATAGGCACACCCACAATTCTTACAAAAACATGCTTGAAAAGATAAAATTCATCTGAGCACTCATTTCTCAGACATACAAAAGCTATGAAATCAATCAATGGATATTGCCTCCTGCTTTGCACTGTTTCACCACTGATTGGTATGAATTCTGAATACACAATTACTGTTGCTTTTCATCTTTCTGCCATGTTCTATATAGAATGCATCTACCTAAAATGAGTAGAACTTAAAACATCAACATTATTTGTATTACAGTCACTTCCTTATGTTATTTTTAAAAGGCACTCTATTTAAAAAATAATATTGCAACAAATAGTGCTTTGGAAGATCTGAAATTCCAAATCAATGTGTTCCATCAATCATAAGTAGAGTTAAGAAGCCCTAACTCAATCTATATATATAAAGTTGATGGATTTAAAGATTATAAAATTGGTTTATTGTAAAAGCAATTCATGAATAACTAGTTAAATCCTTATCCCCCTACTACCCTAACAACCAAAAGCGTTAAACACTTTTACATTAGGAACAAGAACATAAAACAAGAAAGACCACATCAAAGCTATGATTCAAACTCAAAAAAAGAAAGGACTCTTAAATCTCTTCCAGGTCACTACAATGGTATGATAAGATCAAAGCACTATGTCAGGTACACAGCACTGATACAACACTGAGGTATAACTGAGCAAATTAAATTTGGGAGAAAATGAAGACTATGTATGTGCAATCCTGTATGTGCCCTGATATGTCCTATAAAGAATGGATCTTTTCTGTCCCAGATTAGACTTTGTATAGTGAAAAAAAAAGAGAAAACAGTAGAGGAAGGGGAAATGCTACCAATATCTTCAAGGGATACTATAGCATTAACTATATACTGACTATCAGAAAATAAATTAAATACAGAATCTTTAAACATCACAAAATCTTGTAATACTGCATTAAGCTCTACCTTTTGAGCTGATTGTCTGGGTACTGAAAATGTAAAAGTTTGATCAGGGGTAACTACTACTGCTGTACAATTTTTTGACCCATCAATGAATATATTTGGAGCATTCATGATAGGTGTTTTTCTTGTCATTTTTGGAAAAACGATAGGATGCAAAGACCAAAAAGACAATAAAGGATTAGATGGTAAGGGGTTATCAAATGAATATTAGATTTACAAATGATTATTGCCCAAGTATTTCACTCATTAGCTAACTCAACAATTTGATCCATAGTATATGGAGTAATAATTTTATTGGGAGAAATTCCAAACACTCCCTTTGCTGCTTTTTATTCCTTTGAGTATTAATTGTCCTACAGCCTCAGGATACCTAATAAGAATAGTGTTAGGAGAATAAGATAAATATATCCACAATAATGGACCTTCTTGCCAGAATACTCCTGTAGGAATATTTTTTTTGTTGGTGTTACAATAAATAATAAATGCAAACTTATATCAATTCTATCCAAATGCATATTTTCCATATATGTTTCAATGATTTTTAATGCCTTTCTTGCTTCAGGCGTTAACATGCAGGGTGAATTTGGATCTGATGGACCTTTTAGGATAGCAAATAAAGGTCCCAACTCTCCCGTTGGTATGCCTAGATAAGGTCTTATTCAATTTATGTCTTCTAATAATTTTTGAAAGTCGTTCAGTGATTTGAGTTGATCTACTTGTATTTGAATTTTTGGTGAATGCACCATGGTTGAAGATAATAGAACTCCTAAATAATTAATTGGAAATTTAATTGTACTTTATCTATTGCTATCTCTAGATTATATTTTTTTACTAAATTTGTAAGTGTGGCATAATATTCTAGCAATGTGTTTTTAAGTTTATGTGCTAATAATAAATCATCCATATAGTGAAATATTTGTAGTTCAGGATTTTGATTTCTAAGTGGCTGGATTGCTTTGTTAACAAAAATTTGACACATAGTTGGGCTGTTAGCCATCCCTTGAGGGAGTAACTTTCCATTCATATCTCTGATCAGGAACTTCATGATTTAGTGCAGGGATAGTAAATGCAAAACGTGGACTATCCTCAGGATGAATTGCAATAGAAAAAAAAAAACAATGTTTAATATCTATAGCTAAAACATACCAGGTTTTTGGCAAAGCAGACTATTGGGGAATCCCTGATTGAGCAGGTCCCATAATAAGCATCTCATTATTAATGGCTCTTAAATCTTGCAATAATCTCCATTGACCAGATTTCTTTTTAATGACAAAAATGGGAGTATTATAGGGAGATATGGAAGGTTGCATATGTCCCTCCGTTAATTGTTGTTTGACCAGGTCATGGGCTGCTTGTATCTTTTCTTTACTCAGGGGCCACTGAGAAACCCATACTGGTCTTTCTGATTTCCAAGTAATTTTTATTGTCTCAGTGACCCCTTCTGAAAACCCAATCCATGTCTATTTATTCCTTGATCTATTTGAATTGGTGCTGCTATACCTTGTTCTTGTTCTCCTAATCTTTTTTCTTTCCTAAAATCTTGTCTAGCCCTAATAGTGGGCGCATTTGGATTGCTATTATTTGTTAATTGCAAACCTAATTGATCTAGGACAACTCATCCCCATAAATTTATAGGAAGATGATCCAATATATATGACTGTATAGTTCCTTCACATCCTTCAGGATCCTTCCAATCTAACACCATTGCATTTCTATGGGGATTAGTTGCCACTCCTAGGCCTCAAAGTGTTTGACTGGCTTGTTGTAATGGTCAATGTTTTGACCATTCTTGATGAGATATGATGCTAAGGTCTGCATGTGAGCAGTAGCCCATTAAATTCATATCCTTGAATATTTAGTTTTAGCACTGGGCGAGAATCTAAATTTAAAGACAGCAGATACCAATCTACAACTGTGGAGCCTAATCCCCTGGAACCTCTTTCTATTGTACTACTGGAAAATTTATCATGTAGGCTGGGTATTATTAATAACTGTGCTATTCTGTCTCCTGGTGAAATTACTGATATACCCTTTGGAGAACTAGCTATAATTTTTATTTCACCTTCATAATTGGGATCAATTACCCCAGGACTTATCATAAGTCCTTTTGTAGTAGAAGAACTGTGTCCCAATAATAAGCCTACTGTTCCTTGGGGAAGAGGTCCTTTTACTCATGTGGGAAGGATTTGAACTCCCATCTCTGGTGTTAGTACTGTGCTGGTGGAGGTGCAGATGTCCAACCCTGTGCTCCCTCTGGTTCGTCTGATGAGAGATCTGATGGATAATGTGTCCTGGGCACTACCCTGATGGTGTTGCTGGGTTCCTCCATGGTGTTTCTGGGTTCCTCCAGTGACCCGTATATTTGAGGTTGTGGGCTATGTACTTTATAAAGAAAAGAGGTTTATATATTACACTTTGGGAAGCTGAAAAAAATCAAAATCAGATGTTCTTATTAATTCAGCCTCTGATGAGGGTTCCTTCTTTGGCTATATAACATCATGGCAGATCGCATTGTTGCAGGAATACAAGCAAAAAGGAGATGTCACATGATGAGCTAGGAAGCCAGAGACTGGAGAAGTCTTACTCTTTCATAATGACTCTCAAGATGCAAGAACTAACCAGAGTCTCTTCTAAGGGCAGCATCTTCAGGTCTCCCTTTCTGAGGGCAGTGTCCTCAGTGAACTACCACTAGCTCCACCTCTTCAAGGTTCCACCATCCCCCATATCACCACACTCAGGAGCAAGCTTCCAACACAGGAACCCTGGGTGGACAAACCGCAGCTAAACTAAGCACTTGGTAACTGAAGCTTTGCACTCAACGCACAAAACTCTCACAGTGGGGAGAAAAATCTGGAACTCCTGCAGAAGCCCAGCAGATTGGAGAGGAATCAATGTCCTATAAGCATCCAGGAAGTACAAAGAGAAAGAATTAAGCTTTAAGATGATAATAGTAGTTCTCAATTAATTTATTTGGCAATGATAACCAAACACCTTGCTGGCTTAACTTTTACAGAGGAGCAGGGGAGGTTGGCTGCCTGTACATGGTTCCAGAAAAAGGAAAACATTAATGATAAAGAGGGAGAGCAACCAAACACATCAGAAATGAGTGCTTTTCTTTTTTAAGATCATCTTTTAGCTTTGATTTCAGTGAACCCTAAACAATGATCCAAGACATAACCTCTGTTCATCCTGATAAGAGCTGACAAGAGTCATGGAGACCACTTGAAGCCCTCTGCCTTCCTGTTCCACTCTGACCCAGGTTGCTGACATGGAGATCTGCAAATGGATACAGGTCCTAAATGGCAGGCATCAAGCAGGGTGCCAGGACACAGAATAGAACCCTTCCCTCCAGGAGGCTACTGGAAGTGACGAAATGCAATTGATGACTTACACCCAATGGGACACTGCTTCACAGAATGCCATAGAGCTCAGGAACATATCCAGCCATACTATCTTGACCCTCCATGCATGTCCAGGTAATGCAGTATACTGGCCACAATCAGAGACTGTGTCACAAGACTGCAGTTCAAATGTTAGCTCTGCCATTTACCATCTGGGTGATCTGGGCGGCTCCTCAATCTATCCACATCTCAGTTCCCCATCTGTAAGATCTGGGGAGTGATGATGTCTACCCTCTGAGATTATAGTGGGAAGTAAAAGAATCTGTACATACAAAAGTACCTCATATTGTGCCCTGGATATGTAACCACGTTCATCAATCTAACCCAATTAGCGCAATGTATAAAAGCACATTCATCTTTGCCCCATTTATCCTATCTCCAGCCAAAAGAAACGTAATGAAAATGATCTTTTCCCTCAAACTTTTTTTGCCAACTGAGTGAAATTAACCTTTAACTTCCACCTCCCAAGGGATGGCTGGGCTGAGATCTTTCCACCACTATGTGGATTTCTATTCACAGAGTTTCCTTACAACCTCTTAGGGAGGTGTGATCCCTGCTAGAAGCCTCATGGTCCTGATAATAAAACTAAAAGGTCATCACTCTGTACAGCTCTGGTGGGGGACAACAGGCTGCTTTTGTGGATGAAGCAGCCACTGTCCACAGGAAAACAGCTGCCCCACGTCCACCTGCACCCAAAAGTCCTACCTAGCATACCGCCCAACAATTCCCTGCAAATCTTTATGACCATGCAGAGAAGAAGTGTAAATGGGAATGTCGGCACACATAAACAGTCAGTCACAACAAGGCACTTGGGGAAATAGATATCAATAAGGATGTTAGGAGATCAGGCAAAGTACAAAATGAGTGATAAGATCAGGGATAATTTCAACAGGGGGATAGTTGAACACACTATCATTGAAAGAATCAAGCGTATATTCACCATAGGATTGAAATTTGAAAACAATAGGCAATGCAGATGTAGATGATTTTAGTAATCCATGCTCTCTTTAAAATGAATGCCACCCTCGGCCTAGATCTCAGTTTCCAAAAGCTCCTCTAGTGCCTGGCTTTCTAAAATCCCAACACAATTCATGGCAATAGTTCTCTGAGATCAGTTCCAGAACTCAGTCTCTAATGGCATCACACCAGAGTTCAAGCTGAGGTGGACACAGTCATCTTTTCCAACCACCACACAAAAGACCACTATTCTAACAAAAACACTCCCACATGGCCCTCATCTTCTTCCATACAGACACTCATTATAACATTCTGGCTGGGGGTTTCTATAGGGTGAGCAGTCTTAGATGGTGTGCAAAGTAAGCTCTCATGCCCATCATATGCCAAATGTCATGGTGGCCTGGACACCTTTCCTGAGAAACAGCCTAGATAAAATGGGCCTGTAGCTCATACTGCTCTGCTTCTCAAATTGCCTGCCAGGGGTAGATTCTTTATGTGTACTGGACTCATGAAAAAACCCAAACACCTGTGTGCTAGTTACTGGAGGGCTTGCAATAACTCATTTGACCCAGAGGATCCCTGTTCTAACTTCATAGGGGTCAGGAGCCTGACCAGAGGAAGGCAAGAGACTTCATCCAATAGTACACTTCTTTTTCGTCCTTTTAGATTGGGATGGACACATGGGATTTTTCTTGAGTTTCCTGGGGTGCTGAGAATGTAATTCACAGCCACACACAGGGCCAAGAGTCTGATTCAGACACAGCTTTTACAAAGCACTTTACCTCAAAGGCACAGATTAGGCCTCTTCATTTCCATTTGAAACTGTTTTCTTGAGGAGTCCCAAAGGAGTGCCCTAAGGCAAACACCTCCCTTACATTCAGGGGAACAGAACAATAGGGAAGAAAGAAGCCTGGAGAAAAACTTTTCTTTAATTGAACACTGTGGCATTGACAGCTCCTAATCATGCAACTTGGGTTACTATCTATCCAAGCAGGGATTCTCCAGAGAGATCCTTACCAGTCATGCTAATTTTTGAGTTTTCTGAGATGCTTGGAATGCCCTTCAGCAATCCATTCCATGGCCATGTCACAGAGCTTGAATGTGGTACACATCTTGGACACAAAACCACGAACCCCTTCAGAGAGTGGCCAAAATTCAGATAGAATACAGGAACTTAGAATCTTGCCCATCGGCAAGGCAAGCAGCAGTCCATTCATAAATTGGCCATGAGGAGTCCTGCAAAGATTTCCACTAGACAGGACACATTCATGGCTGCATTCTTCTCTCTACTCTCTTTAACCACAAACCCAGTGGGATCCACTGACATCAAAAGGCTCACTAGTTAACAGTACATTTCAAACCAACAACAACAAAAAAAAAACACAAAAAAATGTTTTTCCTTCCTGTTCTCAGAACATCAGACAAAAGGACAAATTGAAACACACACCCACTGACACACACAAACCACCCCTGTATTTGGTCTGCATCTATCCACTCTGTCCTCTGACTGGTGGGTGAAAATGGGTTCCTCAGCAGTGGCCTGTCCTGTCTCAGCTCTGGTCTCCTTGGCCATCTCTGTGTAGTCGTGAGGAGCCAGCAATGAGCCAACAACTTTTTTCTCAGGAAAGGCCCCTGTTGAGACCATTCAAGGCATTTGGCTATCCACACATCACTAGGTACCAACAAAGAAAGACTCTGGCCTTGGTATAATCAAGTGAGCCCACTGGGAGTGGAACTGCCACTGGATGCCTCGCCTCCCGAAACCCAAGTTCAGAGAGTTGCATCACCAAGGAACTGAGGTGAGGTCACTTCCTTCAGGGAAGTGAATGAGGTCACTGCCTTGGCAATCACTTTGTCCTAACAGTTGTTTCCAAGGGTCCCATGAGATGGAGGCTGCCCCACCTTCCTGTGACATTTTCACAAGACAATATAAAGGTCTATATAGCCTAGAAGCCCGGGATCAGCATTCCACACAGACCTGATTGTGTCCATCTTCCTTGCATTGAGTAGAAAGAGGCTGATTCAGCCTCATCCCTTCATCCTTACTGGGTTGTTGGCCATAGAAGATGACTTTAGACCTCACAGGACCTACCTAGCTGCCTACATTTGCTCCAGGCATCGTTTCTGCATCTACCTTTGAGCTTCTCAGCAGCTGTAGAATTCCCTACATACCTGTATGGCAAGATCAACTCAGGATCTGCCATTATGTGAAAATTGATTGAGGGAACAGAGTATGGTTAAGGGACATATCATGTTCGATTTGGGTTAGGAGTCATTCTGCTGGATGAATACGGGTATTGGGCAACCTGGATATTTATAGGAATGTAAGGTGAAATGTAAGTATGAAAATAGAAAGCTAGGTAAGTTCTGAAGCACACAAGTTTGTTGGGCTCTTGATTTGGATACATAGTTTTGAATTATGTTCTGCAGAGATGAATCCTCTAAATCCATAGACAATGGCCTAAGATCTTGTACCTGGGACTACTGAATGTAAAAGAGAACTTGCAGTGAAATAGAGTAGGCAGGATTTCAGTGTAGGCTATGGAAGAATAGTGAGTTTTGGATTTGGACCAAAGGCCCTTTTTGCAATCCAATGAATTTCTATTAAAGTGTAAATGGGAATGTCAGCACACATGAAGAGTCAGTCACAACAAGGCACTTAGGAAATAAATATCAATGAGGATGTTAGGAGATCAGGCAAAGTCAAAATGAGTGATAAGATCAGGGATAATTTCAACAGGGGGGTAGTTGAACACACTATCCTTGAAAGAATCAAGTGTATACTCACCATAGGATGCAAATTTGAAAACAATAGGCAATGCAGACATAGATGATTTTAGTAATCCATGCTCTCCTTAAAATGAGGCTTTGGAAGAATAAGATAAGTGTGAGTTTTGCATTTTGTGTCCAGAACATGATGTGATGAAAGGAATACATGGAGCAGGTGACATGAGTATTTCTTCCACCATTTCTGGGAGCATGTTTTGAAACCCTATCATTTAGAGTTTGGGGATAAAAATAGGTGTACCCTGGGTTTATGTATATAGAGATGATGCATGAATAGACCATATGGTGAATAAAAAATATAACAGGTTACTATTTAAATAATGGATTTAATTGATATTTTAAAAAATACATGAAATCTGGTATTCACATACAAACATTCAATCCAAGTAGTTATACATGTAGTGGTAATATTAGGGTTACTAGTTATAACAAACTGTGTTTGAGTTTTGCTTTGAAAATGATGATGGAATTCAAAAGTTATGTGATATAAAAGAAATCTCATGAAAAAGCAGGTAAAGCAACATGGAGAAATGCATGGGATCTGATTCAGGGAGTGAATGAAAGTGAATCATATGCATATCAATTTGTGAATTGTGGATGAAATGATACATCCTATGATGGATATATATTGAAGAAATAGGAATATACAATTTTGAATAAAAATTTAATTAAAAATACATATCATGTCCCATATGAATATACTTTCATTGATGTTAAACTGGGTCTCTTACTGTAGAAATATTAGGGTAGTTACTCAATATTCACTGAAGTTCATTTTGAGTATTCCGAAATGAATATGTATGTCAAAAAATGAATATTTCTGAAAAATATCTCCTGAATAGTTGATTATAAATCCACTCAGATGGACATGACAGAATCAAGGTAATATAAGTATATGACACATATAGTTCATGTTTGCAAATTCATACTATATAAATATATATATATATATATATATATATATATATATATATATATATATATATATTTAATACATTAAAATGTAATAGTATGTATACCAATCGAAATTCATAAGGGGATATATATCCTTCACATATGTACCCAAAATATTCATTTTCCTCTACATTGTTTTATGTCTAAACTTATTGAAGTATAAAGCTCACCGCAGCTTGAATTTTCAGTTACCTCAGTGTATTGGGGGGCAGTGATCTCTTCATGAAATTCGTATTTACCAAAGTGAGAGTACTCTCAAAAATATACCTGTGATGGCAGTAGGATTATATATAGGTATATAAAAATATACATTGTGACCCAGGCGACAGAGACAGGAAGTCAGGAAGTTACATATTTGTTGATTTTGAAAATTCTTAGAGAAGTAAAATGAGAAAAATGTTTCACAAGTTTTATAATATGTATCTCTGATGAAGCAAAAGGCAAGTCCAAGTATACATCATGCCTCCTATCAAATGCCTCTACTTCTATTCCTTTAGGATTATTTTTATTGATGTTAGGATAAGTAGTCAGAGCCTAGAAGGTTATGGGTTAGTGTCAGAGATTCAATATTTCAAATGGAAAAATGGAGAATAAGTCTAATAAATATGGGAACATGTGGAACATAAATATCTTTCTCTGTCATCCACCACAATGCCTGGACATTACTATCACCCCAAAGAAGACACAATGAGAGGAGAAGAGGAAAAAAAATCTGTGAATACATATCTGGAATTGGAAATTCTGAGGAGCTCACAAACTTGGGTGTGGCAGAAGAGATCCCAAAAGTAGAGGACAGGGTAAACATTACACAAACATGGAACTTTGCTGGCCTAATGACTTCTTGACTATCTGCCTCTGTCATTTGTCCTCTAGAAATAGAGCTTTGTGTTTTAGCTTCCTTTGTAGTAAGATCATGAAACCTTGGTCTGTGTCTATGTGAACAGCAGGACATGGGTTCATATTTTCCAATAGGAACAGGAGGCAGCAGAGCTGAATCCTCTCTATGCAGGTAACTGTGGCCGTTGGGGTATGAATGTCTCCCTGGGTGCATTGTCAAGCCTTTGGCTCAAAGCCCAGTTTTAATGGAATTTTTTACACCTTCCCTGGAAAAATGGTGTGTTTTTTTTTTTTGAAATACAAAAAGGTCAACCAGGACACAGTGCTGGAGGGAGATCTGCCACGTGGGGTGAGTCAGGGTCTGAAGGTAAAAACACAAACTGGGCTGCTACCCCATATATCTTTCCCACTTGAGTGTAGCAACTTGTTTCTGAGCATCACACCAAATCCTCTCCCCACAACAACATGCCTTTATATTTTTGAGTCTACTGGCTGCACCTTGTCAGTCACATGTCATTTGGAAGCCAATGACAGAACCACAGGGGCCCGAAACAGATGTTGGATCACACACCTGCACTCCATTGCTCCAGGCCCAGTTCCCTTCTGTCTCCTACTCACTGGTCTCTCTGTTCTTCACCATGGTCATGAATTCCACTAAGTCAAAAGATGGCACTCGCTGGTTCAGTCATGATAAGCAACTGGAGATCTAAAGGTTCTCCTGGGAATCTGGTCATGGGATTCTCAAAAACTTCATGGTATTGTCATAGCCATATTTCAAGAATGAAGAAGTTGACACTGTGGGTTTTAATTCATTCAGGAGCCATTGAGTGTTGAGGAATCTTCTTTCAGTAAAAGCTCTGGAGATGGCATGCAGGGAAGGTTCCCAAGGAGTGGCAAAAGGTCACAGGAATCCAGGCCCATTGGGGTCTAAAATATGAGGTTCCTGTGAGTTTTGGCTCTCAACTATAGCTGAGAAGGCTTTAACAACAAAATCATGTGAAATCCTGGCTGAGATTCCTAGTGCTGTGAAGAAAGCCACCCTCAGCCTAGATGTCAGTTTCCAAAGGCTCATCAAATGCCTGGCCTTCTATATCCCAACACAATTCATGGCAATGGTTCTCTGCGATAAGTTCCAGTACTCAGTCTCTAATGGCATCACACCAGAGTTCAAGCTGAGGTGGACCCAGTCATCTTTTCCAAACACCACACAAAAGACCACTATTCTAACAAAAACACTCCCATATGGCCCTCATCTTCTTCCATACAGACACTCATCATAACATTCTGGCTGGGGGTTTCAATAGGGTGAACAGCCTTAGAAGGTGTGCAAAGAAAGCTCTCATGCACATCATATGCCAAATGTCATGGTGGCCTGGACACCCTTCCTGAGAAACACGATAGATAAAATGAGCCTGTAGTTAATATTGATCTGCTTGTCAAATTAGAGGCCTCCTGCCTGCCAGGGGTAGATTCTTTATATGTACTGGACTCATGAAAAAACCCAAACACCTGTGTGCTACTTGCTGGAAAGCTTGCAACAACTCATTTGACGCAGAGGATCCCTGGTCTGACTTAATAGGGGTCAGGAGCCTGACCAGAGGAAGGCAAGAGACTTCATCCAATAGTACACTTCTTTTTCATCCTTTTAGATTGGGATGGACACTTGGGATGTTTCTTGAGTTTCCTGGGGTGCTGAGAATGTAATTCACAGCCACACAGAGGGCCAAGAGTCCTATTCAGACACAGCTTTTACAAAGCACTTTACCTCAAAGGCACAGATTAGGCTTCTTTATTTCCATTTGAAACTGTTTTCTTGAGGAGTCCCAAAGGAGTGCCCTAAGGCAAACACCTCCCTTACATTCAGGGGAACAGAACAATAGGGAAGAAAGAAGCCTGGAGAAAAACTTTTCTTTAATTGAACACTGTGGCACTGACAGCTTCTGATCATGCAACTTGGGTTACTATCTATCCAAGCAGGGATTCTCCAGAGAGATCCTTACCAGTTGTGCTAATTTTTGAGATTTCTGAGATGCTTGGCATGCCCTTCAGCAATCCAGTCCATGGCCATGTCACAGAGCTTGAATGTGGTACACATCTTAGACATAAAACCTTGAACCCCTTCAGAGAGTGGCCAAAATTCAGGAAGAATACAGGAACTTAGAATCTTGGTAGGTGTTGCCCATCTGCAAGGCAAGCAGCAGTCCATTCATAAATTGGCCATAAGGAGTCCTGCAAAGATTTCCACTAGACAGGACACATTCATGGCTGCATTCTTCTCTCTACTCTCTTTAAACACAAACCCAGTGGGATCCACTGACATAAAAATGCTCACTAGTTAACAGTACATTTCAAACCAACAACAACAACAACAACAAAACGTTTTTTCTTCATGTTCTCAGAACATGGGACAATACGACATATTGAAACAAACACCCACTGAGACACACAAACCACCCCTGTATTTGGTCTGCATCTATCCACTCTGTCCTCTGACTGGTGGGTGAATATATGTTCCTCAGCAGTTGCCTGTCCTGTCTCAGCTCTGGTCTCATTGGCCATCTCTGTGTAGTTGTCAGGAGCGAGCAATGAGCCAACACTTCTTTCTCAGGAAAGGCCCCTGTTGAGATCATTCAAGGCATTTGGCTATCCACACATCACTAGGTACCAACAAAGAATGACTCTGGCCTTGGTACAGACAATCAAGTGAGCCCACTGGGAGTGAAACTGCCTCTGGATGCCTCGCCTCCTGGATCCCAAGTTCAGAGAGTTCCATCACCAAGAAACTGAGGTGAGGTCACCTCCTTCAGGGAAGTAAATGAGGTCACTGCCTTGGCAACCACTTTGTCCTAACAGTTTTTTCCAAGGGTCCCATGAGATGGAGGCTGCCCCACTTTCCTGTGACATTTTCACAAGACATAAAGGTCTATACACCCTAGGAACCCGGGATCAGCATTCCACACAGACCTGATTGTGTCCATCTTCCCTGCATTGAGAAGAGAGAGGCTGAATCAGCCTCATCCCTTCATCCTGACTGGGTTGTTGGCCATGGAAGTTGACTTTAGACCTCACAGGTCCTACCTAGCTGCCTACATTTGCTCCAGGGATCATTTCTGCATCTACCTTTGAGCTTATCAGCACCTGCAGTATTCCCTACATACCTGTATGGCAAGATCAACTCAGGACCTGCCGTTATGTGAAAATAGATTGAACGAACAGAGTATGGTTAAGGGTCATATCATGTTCGATTTGGGTTAAAAGTCATTCTGCTGGATGAATATGGGTATTGGGAAACTGGGATATTTCTAGGAATGTAAGGTGAAATGTAAGCATGAAAATAGAAAACTAGGTAAGATCTGAAGCACACAAGTTTGTTGGGCTCTTGATTTGGATACATAGTTTTGAATTATGTTCTGCAGAGATTCCTCTAAATCCATAGACAATGGCCTAAGATCTTGTACCTGGGACTACTAAATGTAAAAGAGAACTTGCAGTGAAATAGAGGGAGTAGGCAGGATTCCAGTGTAGGGTATGAAAGAATAGTGAGTTTAGGATTTGGACCAAAGGCCCTTTTCACAATCCAATGAATTTCTATTAAAGTGTAAATGGGAATGTCAGTACATGAACTTTGTGTCATAATGTATAAGAAAAGCTGCTTCCTTACCCCAAACCAGACATCATTGGAATAACCTTGTGTAGTATCAGCATATACAAGTTTAGAGGAGGACTTTTGCATCTTTTCTTTTTTACTTCCCATGTACAACATGGCTTATTTTTCATAAGCAAATTTCTATGCTTGTTAAACCTCTCACACATCTCAGAATTTACTAGGAGGGATCCATGACAATTTATAAACAAACGCATCAAATATGGTTGTTAAATACTTTTTGGGAACACCCAAATTTATTGTAGTAATTTTACGTTGAAAAACTATTGTTACCTTTAAACAAAACTATTCAATGCAATAAATGTGAAATAGTTCTTTAGTATTGCAGAACAGAAAATTGCTGGCATTATTTACTGAATGCCAACATTTTCAAATAACACCCTAGGGGTACTTTAACAAAATGGATAGATAATTAAAGTGTGAAATGAGACCCAGAAACAACTAATTATAGTAAAATTTATTATTAGCTTATTTCAAATACTAGTGCACCCTTTTGCTTTTTTCCCCCAAAAGTTAATTTTTTTAACCTTTTTGTATGATATTTTACTTCATTTATATAACATGATAAATAGTATATTTTTTTTCAGATGCTCTCTCTCATGCATCCTGAATATATTTGCATACCCCAACACCTTAGCATATTTCTATATAAATTATTCACTAGAGAAACAGTAGTTACTTCTGAAATCGATATTGTCCTTTTCAAATGAGGTCTTGCAGTTTTTTTTTTTAATATCTGAAATAATTAGGATGAACTTAGTTCTAAATAGCATATAGTAAATTCCTGATAAATATTGTGAAATGGATGAAGAAATAATATGAGAATATATATAATCTGTACAATATGATATGTGGTATTTCATGTTTGTAGCTACAACTTTTTGAATATTATAACAATTTTACTATGTGGATAAGATGTGGGTATGATGAACCAATAATAAATAAAAATTGCATGCTGCACTGTTAGTAATTCACCAAACAATGTTTTTCGAAAACATACACTCTGATGTGTGGTTTTTATCCACTATTATATTATGAATGAATGAAGTTAAGTAAATGAATAATTGGAATTACATACTTGCTTAGGGTGCCTATAATTCATTGTCAAAAAACCTTTAGCTATATAAAATTTTAATACTGTATCTCACATTGTGATTTAATGGAATTTTGATAAAATGTGCATTAAAGTCTTTTATTGAATCTTATATCAGTTTATGAAATAAACATGCTATATGTGACTTCCTCAATTCTAAGTGTCTTATGTTTTAAGAAACTGTATGGACAATTCAAATTAAAGTTAACATACTAATATCAATAGCAGAAGCACCACAGAAAAAAGAAAACAAAGAATTGGGAGATCCCACCATTATAGAAGTAATTTTCTAAGCATCTTTTCAACGTACTTAACCCAGTATTGATACCAATATTAATGAGCAACCTCTTCTCGTGCTGAGAGTGCATGATGCTATTATATAAAATGAAAACAATTGCAAATGTTTCAGATATGCATTTTACAACAGTATCTCACTGTGTTTGACCACAGCAAATACCTTCTCAGTGTTCAAATGGGTAAAAATTTAAAAAAAATTCAGGTAAAATGTATGTTAAAAAATAACAACTATTTTTTCATGAGAAAACTGTCAATTTTTAGAGAGAGAAAGAGAGAGAGAGAGAGAGAGAGAGAGAGAATTTTTTAATATTTATTTTTTAGTTTTCGGTGGACACAACATCTTTGTTTGTATGTGGTGCTGAGGATCGAACCCGGGCCACACTCATGCCATGTGAGTGCACAACCGCTTGAGCCACATCCCTAGAACCCTGTCAATGCTTTTTTGAAAAAACATGACAATAAACTGTGCCCTATGACATAAGGGAAAGCAATATTTCTTCGTTTTATTCTTTGAATATGCCAAGTATTCTTTGGCAAAATGCCACATATATATATATTTTTTTTTAATTTCACAGGTGTGAAGTACATCTGATTTTCTCTAAATTGCTACTTATTTAATATAAATTTGTTGAGAAATTATTTCTGCATTTGCTGGTTAGTGAAATATAGTGAGGAATGGAAGTCATTTAAAACTCTATGAATTGCAATCTCAGAATGGTAGGAGGAAGCTGTATATAATCATCAGAAACATATTGAGTAATATTAATGTATTCCAGATATTTATTTCCCTTAGTATCCACTTTTCACATAAACTAGTGCTTTTAAATTGAGCTATTAAATATCATAGGAAAAGCCATCAGAGCAATCAGAATAAGAAATTTTAAAGAGAATCAAACAAATCTAAACATCTGGTTGAAACAGCTAGCTAATTGTTGAATCTTAGCTTTTGACTTTACTAAATTTCCTCCTATTTTTTTTGATGATGACTAAGAGAAAGGTACTACTATTAAGAGCATGACCAGAACAATTTATGGCAATTTGTTTTTCTGAAACATATAAAATTGACTTGCTAACTCAGAATACAATCTATTGAGTATATTTTTTGGTAAAAAAATGTAGAACTACACAACATGAAGATTGGCCTTTTGAAAAAAAAAAGAATGTGATGGTGAAAACCAATTTGGGAAGGTAGTATTGAATATTTTATAACAAAGAAAAAGCAGGAATATTTAAAATAGTTTTGATTACTAGTTTCCTGTAAAAAAAAAAAAAAGGTAGTGTCCAGGCTTGATGTGGTGGTACACACATGTAATCTCAAAAATCATAGTGTCTGAGGCAGAAGGATCAGAACTTCAAGGCCAGCCTTGATAACTGAGACCAGGTCTCAAAATAAAATACTGAAGAATTGTGAATATATATGAGTAATAAATCACCCCTGGGTTCAATCCCCAGGACTATATAAAACAGTAGTTTCCAAAATTTACACCCAAATCAGTAGCCTCCACTCTATCTGCAACTATGTAAAGTTCTAAAAGGCAACTAAATTTAGCAATACCTACTACTAGTTGTCTGATATTGATCATAATTTTGAAATATATACATAGAAGATCCTTCACAAAGTATTAAGGATTCCCATTATTTTCTCCAATTGCAATGAGAGAGGGAGAAAAAACAATTTAGCTTATGGGGCCATTTCTTTCTCTTAAGGTCAAAGAGTCAAATATTAAAAGGCTTTAGTGTTTAATTGGTTATCATTTATGTAATCATAATGATATGTGTTCTGTGATTTCCTGCTTAATCTACATTGGACACTTTATTTTTTCTGAGTATCAGCATCTGTACATACCACTACACCCCACTCTATTATTTAATAGTTACAAGTCCCTGTGTTCATGCTTCATCAGTTAGTTATTCTCTTTTAAAAATAATTATGTGTTGCATTCTTTGTCTACATAAAATTTATAAAGTTTAAAAACCAGTAGGAATTTTCACAGATTTGACTTTAAAATAGTTTTCATCGCAAAACACACACCAGAAGTAAGAATGATTTCTTTTTCTAATTTATTAGCCTTTCTGACATCCAATATAAGGACATGAATGCTGCTCATGGAGGGATGTTCTTCCCATCAAGAACAATCAATACTACTTTCTTCTATCCCATCAAATGTTAAAAAATTGCACATTTTACTGTATTTCATATGCAGAATTTGACTTTCCATTATTTGTGTTTATTGGGATTTTACTTTCTTTTTCCTCAATTTGTTTTTTCTGTATTTTCTAATATTCATTTTTTTGTGTGTGGTGAGGAAAATAGATCACTAGAATCTTCTAACTTTTGCTACATTCAGTCACTTGACTACTCACTAGCTAATATTTCTATTAAACCATCATTTTGAAGGTAGGACTGAGGTATGCTAACAAAACCATTTTCAAAGTCTACTGAAGAATCAGCATAACTTTCTTCAGCTCTGTAGTTACAGTCATTGTTTCGTCCACAAATTCAGCTCCCTTTGTTTTGTATTTCTTCTATATTGAGTAACTCTCTTTGAAATGAGGCACAGAAAATAGCTTTTTAGAATTTTACCATTTATGAAAATCTATTTTTATTCATCATTAAAGGACAGTCTGCTTTAGTTTAGAATACCAGATTGAATACTAGTTTTCCTTTAAATCATAAGTTTATTCTGTATTTATCATCTATGATCCATCATTAGTGATAAATACTTGGGTTCTATTCTTGCTTTCTTGAAGCTGACCATGGTTTTTCTTTTCAGGATATTCTCTCTCTCTCTCTTTTTTTTTTTTTTTTTTAAGCGTAGCTACTTGAGAAATTCTGGCGATATATTTAGCATATTTAAATTTTATTTTCTTGAATATAGCATTCAATCAAAGTGGAATATTTCCAGACCTGATTTTCTTTCCAGTATATACTTATAGGAAACTGGGTAAAAAATGGAAAATACTATGTTTATTTTTCAGACACCAAAAAGTGGCATAGCAGGGGAGTGAAACCATAGCAATAAGTGCAGACTGGTGAAGTGAAATATAACTGTATTTTTTAAAATTGTTCTTAATAAGTGCAGTTTGATAAAATGCTGTTAAAACTTTTGGGTAAAGGGGAAGTAAAAATAATCAAAGTATACCAGTGTAAGAAAAACTTGAATTCTGGCACCTGAAAGCAGATTGTGTGGGAAACTTCATGTTATGATACAAAAGAATCCCCCAATTTCCCTTCACCCTCTTACCCCCTTAACCTCATCAGAAACCATAAAGTTACTTAGAATAAAAGGTTTCAAGTTCAAGAGTCACACTCTCTTCAAATACAAAAAGAAGTTAAAATTCAACTAAACACAGAATCTTATGGAGATCTGAAACATCCTTAAAAAGTTAGGTTAAAGATGATTCTGTGTTTTTTTTTTCCTTTTTGTGTGTGTGTGTGTTTTGTTTTGTTCTGAGGGTGTGGCTATTCCTTGGTCACCTGAACTCAGCAAAGAAACTGTTATTTTGATGAAGGATCAGTGGCTGAACCACATTAAATACAGACAAATGTTAAAAAAATTTAAAAAGCCTAATTATGAAAAAATATGTTGCTGCTTTCTCCCTGCACATTTTTTCAAAGTATTTCTTAAAGTTTTTGATTTTTTTTAGGCTTGAAAAATAGTAAAAAAAATTGTAGAATTTACAAACAACTGCATAAGGGTCTGGGAAGCTGAGAGGCTGGAGGAGGGCTGGGAGGAGCAGACAGAAAGGGGTCTTTCCCTTAGTTACTGGAGGCCAAGTATAACTAAAAAAGATACAAAAATCCATAAGTGTTTATAAACCAGGAAATGATAGAGATTATCGTGTTAGTATCAGTTATAAAAAATCATATAATCAAGAAAATAAACAAACCATGAACAGGATTAGAAAAAATAGGTGTAAATTGTATTTTTAGAAAGTTATTGGTGATACATAAAAAATAAAGATGAATTTTATATTTTGATTTTAAATGAAAGGCAGGGAGATATTAAAGTCATATAGTACTTCAAAAACCTTACTTAAGTTACAAAGGTATAATCAATTGATAGTTCCTACTTATTTTACTGTATATCTTCCTTGGCATTTCCCCTGAGGTCACACTTGTAGAGTGTGACCAATAACTAAGAAAATAACTAACCAAGAAGATAGTCACTGAAGTTATAATCTTTTTCAGAAAACCCCAATCAATTTCAGAGCAAAGAAATGGTACAACACCTATTCATTTCCTACTTTGGAAAAAGGTCCCTTTTGCGAATCAGATAGAAGAGGAAATTGGTGAACCTTTATAAAAATATTACTAGAAATAAATATGAGTTTTCTTCATTTAGAAGTAAACTGAAATAAAATAAGACCATTGTACAGTATCTTTCAGGGTTAGCCTTAAAAAATGAAAAAAAAAACTCGTTCTAAAGAGCAGAATACTTGGCAGTACACTTCATCCTTAATTTTATGTGGATAAAGAAATTACCTCAGGTAATAAGGTACATAAACTAATAGGAAGAAATCAAGACTTGATCAAGGGTCTAGAAGAAACTTTTGATGACTATAAAATTTGGGGGGTACAGTAATAAGGAGAGAGACAATGCAGTGTAAATCATGGGATTTCATTCTATCACATACGAAAGCACATACATCATGGACATTGAACAAAACAGCCAAGTTGACAACTTGACTTGGCTAGTTATTTTTATCCAGCCTCGGATGCTGCACAGGATGAATGAGGACTTAGTACCATAATGGTTTCCATAACTGCATTTTATCTATCAAATACCTCTTCCAAATATCCAGCCAGCTAGGAGGAGAGGTCTATCTCTAGGTTCTTGTTACAGCATAATTCTTTTCATCATTCTCTCATAATAAATTAACAAGTGGACCTCTTAACTGAGAAATAATTTTAACCAGAAAAACTCAAACTTTTTTTTTTTACATTTTGCTTTTAGAGACAATAAATGCTAAGCAAACACCACTAATAAAGTGTCAAGAGATTATGCCTAAAATTCAATCAGACCACACTTAACAAAAATAAAGATATTACTATTGGTCTATGACCATGGTATCAACTCTATTATCATCTACATAAGAAACAAAAAGCTACTGGCATGGTAGAATACTGGAATATTGAGTTCAAATTAGGGCTCCTCAGGAGGTAGATTAAGACCATGACTTAAATTTCATTATATCAGTTTGTGCTACCAAGAGATAGACTACATACATCCAGGAGCCAGAAAGTCAAAGTTTAAGAGTCCTCACTCACGATCATTTCCATTAACCAACTTGGCAATTATATTTTCTTACACCATTCTTCTGCATCCTCCAGTTTTAGAAATTCTAATTATTTAAGAGGACACTTTTCCAACAGGATGTCTAACAAGATTCCAAATAACATTTAAACTGCACATGAGAACTCTAAATTCGATGTACTAAGAAAACAGAAAGGAAGAGAAGAAATTACAATCCTAGCTAGGTCACTTCATTCTCCTTAACAGAAGGACATTTATTCCATGTTGCAATGAAGACAAAAATCAGATAATGCAATCTGAAAACAGATGATCCTATTTTCTACTTTTTAGTACTCACTTGCCCTACAGGAATGGTTAAAAAAAGAGTAGTAGTTGTTTCTTGAGAAAATTATGGTGAGGAGGCTCAAATAATTTGGGGAAGAGTATAAGTTTCACTCAATCAGCTAAGTTATAGAGATCAAAAGAAATATTTTTAGGGGATTTAAAATGAACAACAGAAGACACATAAGATGACCATTAGTATGACATTCAATTAACACAGCTGTCAAAACTGTAATTAATTGCACTGTTTTTTCTTCTTATAAGTTTTCTTCAGGAATAGAGGCTCACCAGTACCATGAACTAAGTACAGAACTTAGACTGAAAAGTGAATTTTTGTGGTGTCACTATAGGGAACTGTGCTTTATGGCACCATTAGGACTGAAGGACTCATTTGCCAGACAATTGCTGAAAGTGGTCTTTTAAAAATACTTTCATCAGGAGAAGAGAGTTTTGTGGCTATGACCATTCAAGGCTTTCTACACTCAAGACTGTTTGGAACTCATGTAAATCACACTCCATGTCTCAATGTAGGAACAAATATGAGAGTGCAAGACAGCTCCAAAATTTCACTTTGAGTAAGCAGAAGCCTCCTTTGAGATCAGACTGCAACCCCAGATTCTGTGCACCCAAACGTGCTTCCTTCCCTTTATTTCCATTGTGCTGATCTGAAGCATACTCACTCATGGACTTCCAAGATGCCTAGTCATGGTCTTAGTCTACCTCCCTGGAAGCCCTAATTAGAACTCAAATGCATCCTTAATCTGCTTCCAGACTTTTTTGTTTTCCAGAAGTTCTTTGCAGTCTTTTGTCACTGGAGATCACCTCCTCTATTCATTGTGGATGTTTATCTCATTTTATGTTTCTCTTTGACTGTTACTTTAATTCATTGTGGGTAAAATAGACTTGTATATTTGAAGATCTGGATCATTAAGTAAAATACTTAGCTTAGTTTATGGGCTTATAATACACAATCAAAAATGTTCAATACATTTTAATATAAATTTAGATCCATGATTAAAATTGAGGAAATAAAATAGGCTTTATAAGGATGTAATTCAGCACTACAAAATTATCATTGTTTTTCACAAAGCATAAGAATTTTGGAAGATAACATGGCACTAAGAAAAAGAATCACTATTTTTTATATATGGTTGTGCTTGAAAGAGAATTATAATTTCACCATAAATTGATGATATAATCTAAAACAAAAAGCTTTATGAACAATTTCTGTTTATTTTTGACAAAATATATTTGAAGCAAAAATTTCAAAGCCATGAATCTACCCAAAATACTATGAAGATACAGTGAATAGCATTTCTACACAAATCATGTAATTTTTGTTATATTATGTAAATTTTCTAGACATAGATGTAGAAGCAAAATACACTAATATTCCTTCTCAAGGCACATTTATCAATCTGCAAATATAATTAAACTTTATTTATTATACACAGATCAGTACAACAAAAACGACAAAATACCTGGAAATAATTTCTTTGGCATATTCCTATTTCCTAGACAATAAGGTCAGCTTTAATATAATATATCTTCTACCTTTTCAGTGACACATAATTTTTAAATTTTAAGTAAACTTCTCATTTAGGCTCAAAATTCACCATATAACTATGGTACTAATACTATGAGTGATGGATGTTAGAAGAAAAATTCTTAGTACTTTTTAGAGATTTGTTTGAAATGAAACACTAGATCAACACATAATCCTTCAAAAAAATTATAATAATGCAAGCACAGCAATAAATTTGAAATAAAGAAGGTATAGACATTATTAGCTACAGGACTTTGAAACCTCATGCTTTGGACCTAAAAGGCAATTATTTTGCTTTGTAATTACAGCACTTTCATAGCTGTGTGAGGAGTCTTTGATCCATGTTTTTGTTTTGTGATCTCATATGCTTCATTTATTCAGATGTATTAATGTAATATATGCTTATATGAATAATTAGAAATTATACGCCTCTTTCTATTTATAGAATTCTTTAAGAAATTCTTGGTAATCACACAGTTTCTACATTAGAGAGCAATTACCCTGCAAGCTAGAAAATGAACATTGGCTTAAAGAACTCTTCATCCCAGAGTTTAGCCTTAAAATTTCACATAGTTGATGGTCAATAAATTTATATGGTTCATAAAGTTAAGATCTGTTGAATCTTAAAGTAAAGAAATAGGAAACCAGAGAGTGCTTCTTCACAGATGCCAAGCTGTCATTATTGGGAAACCCAAGGAGTCTTACAGGGCAGTCTGTCTCTCTGATTGATGTAGTTATGTAAAATTCAACTCCTGCTTTTCTTCCCCACAACTTTGGCTTTCCTGGGTCATCTTGTTCTTTGCTTTTCAGTGATCAGAGAAGGAGATAGGTTCACAATTATTTGTTCATGCTAAAAAAGCAAACAACAAGCAAAACAAACAAACAAACAAAAAAAACAAACACAACTAAAAAACACCTGAGTTTGTGAAAACTTCAGAAATTTAAGTACAGTGATCAGGGTAGGATGGGATTCCACTGACCTAAATGTTCCTTTAAGAAAAATTAGATTCAGACGTTTTCATTGTAACAGAAATTCGAAAGGACATATATGTATGTATATAGGCACACATGAAACTAATACATAAAGAACTAATAAACACAAATATTCCTCCTCTAAACTTGGAAATTATATTCCTGTGTATTTTTAATCCAGAAATGGGAAATTACTAGCATGTTCATTTGATTTTTCAAAAATTTTCAGTGTGCTTCCAAACCCTTTTATCATGATCCTCTTACTTGTCATTTCTTAATTGAGAGAGTACAGGGTCAGGAAATTTTTAATTTTTTGAGTTAAATGGATGCAAAGACTTTATGAGAAATATAAGTAGTTTATGGCATTGTGATATTGCTCTCTATAAAATGAAGTTTTGAACATAGAATCTCATTTCCTTCTAAAAATTTTAAAACTTATAATTAGTCAAATTATAAAATTTACATCATTAGTAGTTCTATTTTTTTATTAATATTACAGTAACAAGTTTATAAATAAAAAATGCTAAATTACAAATGGAGATATGGTACATTGGTGGAGCACTTGCCTAGTATGTGTGAAGTCCTGGGTTTGATCCTCAGCACCACATGAAAATAAATAAAATAAAGGTTTATAAAATATCAAGTTAAAACTCATGTCTTCTTTTATGATATGTATACAAATAAGTAATGTGTAAAATCTCTAGATGACATTGCATATGTAAGTTGTATCAGTAGAACTCATTAAACTTAGAACAAATAGGAAACTAAAATTAATCATCATTCCCTATTTTAAAAATGACTTATTTTAGGAGGATATTAATTAACGAAGCAAACATTGTTAGAAGAAAATATCCTCAATGTACCATATGGAACACAGTTTTCTAGGCTGAGTAGAACTGTTGGAGCTGAAGTCTCTCTTCTGCAGCTACAAGAAACCTCACCAGTATGCTAAAATTCCCTCCTTCCACAGCCTTTCCATGAACCAACTGCACACTACTTCTGAATCTAAGAATGCAGAGGCACTTATCCAGATGGATGAGGTGCAGGTAACAGCCTAAAGAGTTGCACGTTTTAAGGAAAGACATCTGTCTCTGCAGGCCTATAATTTGAATATCTATAAAAATGACAAAAATCCCCCTGGAAAACATAGAACTGTGGCTTCACCAGTGTAACATGTCAGCTTTCTCTTAATTTTACTCTCTTCTTTGTTGGATAACAGCAATCCTTGGAGAGCTGGTCTCCAAACTTTTTTCTGGACTTATTTGGAATGAAATTTCAATTGGAATCATGTCCCAGTCAAAGTTGCTATTATTCTGATTATAATATCAAATTAGTCCAGTCCCATTAAACAATTTACACTGCCTCAACTTTGGCGTGAGGGATTCCCGGCACCTCCAATGGTTCCACTATGGCTCTGAGGGTCCTACCTCTATCATGTGTGACAGGCTCCTCTTCCCTAGCTTGTTTCCAAATGAAGCACCTGGTTTCTGGGTACTTTTGTTTCTGTATGCCACCATTTTCAAAGTGGCAGTTTTGTGATTCAGGCTCTGTGTAAAATATTAAAATTAATGTCAAATTTTAAAAGAAGAAGAAGAAGAAGAAGAAGAAGAAGAAGAAGAAGAGGAGGAGGAGGAGGAAGAACTGAAGGCCACAGGCTGAGGAGATCACAGGAAGATTGAACATGGAGCTGAGTCAGAGCACATGCTGGAAGGCCACCCTAAGGAACCTGTGATGAGCCCTCATACTCACTAATGGTGGTAGAGGGGAGGTCTGTCCTTTCTCTTAGAGAAACCATGTAATATAAGTTTGGGCTTGTGTGTTCTATGTACAAAGTTATATAAAGTGTAAAAAATAAAATGGAGACTTGTGATGGAGAATCAAAAGAAAGTGCAATCATTTTAAGCAGGTCACTGATATTCCAGGTGTTGAAATCAGAAAATACTGCTTCATCACAACCATTGTCAATTTGTGAAGGGTTAATAAAAGTGTCATTGAAAATAAAAAGGGTATTTCAGAGAGATTTGGAAACTTGAACTAAATGGTAATACAATAAAACTATAACCTGTACAGGTAATATTCTACATGGTTGATTTGGGGATAGTTTGAAAGATGCATAAAAACTATAAGAAATACCAAAGCATGAGACCTCCAAAGCCATGTGCAAGAGAAATATAAAATAGGAGAAGAGCATAACTAGTTGAACAAGCATTTGTGTGATAAGGCAAGGCTCATTTGTGGAGGAGGAAGCCCTGGGCTTTATGTGCCCTGGAAAAGTTTATTCTCTATACCAGCCCCCATCCTGGCCCAGCCACACCTCTGTCTTTGCTGAAGTTCGTTGTGCCCTATTCCCTTGCATCGCGCCAATTGATCATCAAGGTACCACTTGGAATTGTCTCCTATATGTTCACTTATTCTCTGGGAGTATTGTTGGGTGAGTTGTGGCAGAGGGGTTGACTTGTGCCTCCCCCAGCTTTGTGGAGTCTCCTTTTGTTTTGAGCCACAGAGAGCTCTTTGCAGAGCTACAGAAGTACAGACATACACCCTGATTTTCCTGTGGACTTGACACACAACATTGAGCAGGTGATTCCAATCTCTTTGTTTAAGCTTCCCTGATTTTTAATAGAAAAGTGATTCCATTCCTAATTGTGAGCATTAGATTCAATTACCCTGATACCCAAACTTTAGCTCCAATCAGTGAAACAATAATCTCTGGAGAGTACTCTTAAGCATTGGATTTATTAATCTTTCAGGGAGGTTCCTAGATGTTATGACTAGTATTAAATAAATGTTAATGGACCAAGGTCTTGAGTACATATCATACATTTGTATTGTGGCTTTTATATATTTTCAGAGGCTTGAATAGTTTTTTCCTTTGGTACTTGGGATTGAACTCAGGGGCTCATAACCACTGAGTCACATCCCCAGTCTTCTTTTGTATTTTATTTTCAGACAGTGTCTCACTGAGTTGCTTAGCACCTCAGTTTTGCTGAGGTTGGCTTTTAACTCATAATCCTTCTGCCTCAGCCTCCTAATCTGCTGGGATTGCAGACATGTGCCACCTCACTCAGCTTGAATAGATCTTTAACATCTCCCAACTTCTATTTATTTATCTTTAAGATGGGGCTGATGCCACTTGCTTCCCAAGACTGTGGTGAGAATTAAATGAAGTCATAGATAGTTGGCACTTGGTGCCTAGTGAATGCTACATAAGCCAGGGGGATGACAGGCCCTTGTATTTTTGCTTTGTGGGCACCCAGCTTTTTGTCTGTTGGCAAAGCCTTGAATAACTTAGCAAAACCCTGTTTCAAAAAAATATACATAAAAGAACTGGTGAAGGGAATGTTGATTTTATTAGTATATTCATTTGTGACATATACATGTATGGGCATAACATCATTGATCAGTCTCATTTCTCAGTGCCTGAATCATCTCTCTTATCTTCTCTTCCATCTGTCTAAACTCAACTATTCTCTCTCCAATTTTTTTGCGATCCACTTCTTTTTTCACTCCATTTTTCCGTTTACCTTTCACATATGAGAGAAAACACTTGACAATTGACTTTTTGAGTTTAATTTATTTCATTTAATTTGATGATCTCTAGATTCATTCATTTCCTACAAATGGTATAATTCCATTCTTGTTTATGGCTGAGTAGAATGAGTAAATTTGTGAAAAGATGTGTAGATGCTATTTTCTGGGTATGTCACCTGCCAGCACACAGAACCTTCAGTGTCCAAGCTCAGCCTGACATTGTTTGAGTCAGGGAATGAAGATGCAGGACGAAAATGATCTCATGTGAACCATTTGAGGTCTTTCAATCTGTGGCTCTGACTGCTTGTACATGCACCAAACAGCCTGGTAACTTCCAGAGTGTCCTTTAATGTCTGCTTTGATGACGAATCTGTCTTGTGGGTCTGTTTTAAGTACAGTTTTATTCTCAAGAGGAGGGAGTCAATGTGAAGGTAAAACCTCCTGATTCTCCAGGTGTCAGATATAGGATTTGGCTCCTTCCCACAATTCTTTCTCTTTTGTCCATTCATGAAACTGCCTTTATCAGCTTTACATTAGTCCTTTATTCATGTGGCACTGTTGTATTTATCCTGGCCCTGAGGTCTGAGTGGGGGCAGGGAATCTAGAGACAGAGCAGACCTGGGCCCACTGAACTTAATTATTTTATTTTTTTTACTTTTCAGGGATTCATGTTCCCATGTTGTGAAGTGAGATTGACAGCTAGTAATGGTAACATTTAATGACATCAGGAGCCATTGATAACCATGTACTGGACTATTGTTTTTGAGATTTTTGTCCCCTGCCCCCTTCACTGGCAATAAGAACTCCATGAGAAGAAGCCATGTTTACATCCATGTTGCAGGAAAGGGATGCTCAGCTGTGTCGAGTTAACTTGTTTAAGGTAATACAGCTAGCAAATGGCAGCTTCATTGTAGCTGTGGGAACAGAGGGAAAAAAGGCACAAATGATCATGGTAAAGTGTTGGCACATAACGAACAGGTCATAGATCAGTAAAAGGAGGTACAGGTACAAAGGAAGGCCTGGCTCTAACCACGGTACAGGCAGGGCTGAGGAGGTGAGAGCAGAGTCCAGAGTACAGATTAGAAGCAGGCTTCACTCCTACCTTAAAGAGGTAGCTCAGAGAGTAACACCACAGGAGGTCTGGGACTGCCTTTCAGGGATGGGGCTAAGTGGGTGGTTCCCAAATTTGACATGTAGAAATGCAGAATATGAGGATTGTGCTTGGTGGAAAGCCCCAAGCTCCTTGCTGTTGTATATGCATGTACATAGACGCATACATGAGGGATGCCCAGAGAAATGTCCTCACCAAACATTAAATTGCCTTGTTCCTTGATCTCACATACTATGAAAAATGAGTGTCTGTGGCTTATCAACCACCCAGTCTACCATAAATTATTGTAGCATCTTGATGAGAGTAAGGAAGTGCACCATCTGTGTCCTCACAGGATAAATTGAGAAGTTTCTTTGCAGCTCTCTTTTAATAAATGACAATAATCCCATTCCATGGCTCTACCCACATGACTTAATTGCCTTGCAAGACCACACCTTTGTCTGCCTAGGCTGATGATAAACTACCACAACATTCAAATACATACTCACACAGGGTCTAGGACTGGTCATTTTCCCCCAAGTGTGTATAGCCAAGCTTCTGAAATCTGGACCTGGAAATAATTGTCAAGTCCTCTCTGTGTTCTTGGCATTAAACATTCAAAGAATTCTTCAGTGTATGTTAATAATCGTATCTGTGTATTCACCCGACTGCTCACCCTAGATAAGAAGTGGCTCCTGCACTTGGAGACTCCAGTCTAATGGAGAAAGTATAAAACCCATGTTGTCCCTTGCTGTGCAGACACTAAACATTGCATATGAATCCTGGAATCCTTTAATGCCAATTACTGATCAGTAAATGTTACAGCACAACAAGCATTGCTACTTTAGGTAAAAATTTGGATCACACTGGAGAAAAAGATCCTGGAAATCATGCAAGCTTAAGAAATTAATTAGTCACAGAATAGTATGGTTCATGTTTGAGTTGTCAGACTCTTACCTGTCTTTTGGCCCTTGATTTTTGTCCTTTGATTTTATTCTATGTTTTGAACGTGGTTGTTGTTTATGTGGCTCAAATATAAACCCAGTTAAAATACATTGATGACTCACCTATATTCCATCTCCACTAATCTTTTCACATTGCCCTTCATAAACATATTTTTTAATTGTTTCTAGTATATATCTTACTGTTTCTTGTTCTGGTAAGAGGCAATAACAATAATAAGTTATTATGTAAATTTCTTTCTTACCCCAAAGGGAGTGCTCCTGTATATCCTGTCTGCCCCTTATTTTTACTCAATGAAACAACCTGGAAAACACTCCACATATGCAAAAATCTTAAATTCCCATGGTGTAGGTTGACCAAAGTTGAAACTAAACAAATGATGGACATTAGGGCTATTTCTAAACTTTATTTATTATCAATATTTCTGTATTGAGAAGCTCTGGGAATCTATTTTATAATTCTTGCAAATGTACATTCAATGTTCAGTCCTGCAAGAAATATTGCTTTATCAATGGCTACGTTTTATAATTTCAAATAATAAAGCCCAATTTGCTGGAAGATTGGAACATTTTTTCTTTCTCCCATCAGGTATACATGTTCATGCTTTCTGTAGATGCTCCAGTAGACAGAGGCCACATTTTGGATATTCTGTGCACAACTACAGTGTGCTGGTAATGTCTTCTTTTTCTGAGGGAACCATTTCTTATTTCTGTTATTTTTTTTCCTTCTTACATATGATTGATACCATGTCATGGTTACAGAAGAAAATACCAGTATCCTACCCTTAATAAATCCATGGCTTGGTGAGAGTCCAATGCTAAAACCAATAATTTCTTCCTAGTACAATGATCACCAAGGACACAATGCATTTTGGTTGTTTGTGTCTTCCAACAAATTGATCTATGTAATATAAGTCCTTATACCTATGGGCTGAGAGTTTTAAATATTGTTTATTTATTTTAATGTTCAGGTATTAACAGTGATAACATTATTTACTTTTTAGTTAGAGGTTTATCTATTTATTGAATTTTAGAAAGAACTGAGGAGATGAGCCCTATAAAAGAGAATTCCTGGAACACCTCAAATATTTTAAATAAATGCCTTAGAAAGTAATACAATGGTATAATTATTCAGCATACAGTAATAAACATAAGATCACATTAGGTCACATTGTCGATGGCAGTAGAAGAAAATGAGAAGCAAGCATTCAAGAACATGCAGAATTTCCACAAGGAACAAGGAACCACAGGCTCTGATGTGAGAATTTATGGTTTAACTTTGCCAAGCAGGAGCTTCTGGGGCTGAAGGTGATGTCATAGAGAACACACAGCAGGCAGATGGTAAAAATGGAGAAGTTCCCCCAAACCTGTGAAAGTAGATTATTAATTTATATTTGATGAAATCTCCAAAATACTGAGACAAAAACATCTGTAACTATAAACCCCATAATTTTCAGAATCCCTAGATATATTAGGGCCAAGAAACCAATGGTAAAGTTCTAGGGTTAGATCTTGTGCGAGAAAAGGAATGTGAAGTTGCAGAAGAAAATTATGGTGTTAGCTGAGATCTCAAGACGAACTTCAGAGGAAAATGTTTCTTATACAAAAAAAAATATAGTTTGTTGATCATTTTTTCATATACCATATTAATAGTATATATATTAGGAGAAAATGAAGCAGAAGCCTTTATTTCAAATATTGTCATCTTTATCAATCTCAGCCTATCCTATTACCAGAGATGTGATATTTGTGGAAATAGCAACCAAAAATAATTTATTTTTAGAAATAGTTACATAATATTTTCTTAACATCTTATAAGTGTTTTAGATCATTTTGTTTTTTGAGTCATGCTCAGTCTCTGGGCCTGTGATATGCTTTTTAAACCCTGTAATCTCCAAGCATTTGCCCTCTATAAAAATCCGGTTTGATAGATCTTGCTTCAGAAGAGTTCCTTTAACATGTAAGATGCTAAAACAGTTGTGTTTCTCCTAGGAAGTATTTTTGAGGTACTGTCTTCAAAATGAGGAAGAAAATATTTCTCCAGACTGACATTCTTTATATAAGGAGCAAACCAAACTTTGTTAAGCTTTGAAGAAATTTTATACTCTTCTGTATTCAGGTAGTTCTGTGTGTGTTGCTGAGTTGCCTTTTGATGTCCAGAAACCTGTGTTTTCTCAGCTCTACAATGGGAATAATTTTCGAGGACAAAGATTAGCAATGTTCCTCATGCAGCCTACTAATACATGACTGCGCTGTGATTCAGACCTAACAAAGCACCTGTAAGACACCATGAAGATCCAATTTTTTAAACATTATCTGCCATTCACATATATCACATATACTTTCTTTCAAAATATTGTAATAACCTTTTTAATGTAGGCCCTTGTGTCATACACATGAACAAATATAAAATGTTGAGTCCTCCATGTCTAAATTCCATTTTTTCCCCTGTGGTGATTCAAAATGATACAACTAATTTCATGTTTCTCCTTGCCTTCTTTTTACTCTATGTTCCCAATTAGAGTTCTCTACTTAGAGGCATAAAGAGATATCTATAATATATGATATATATACATATATACTTTGTGTGTTTACATGCATAATAAATATATACTATGGATAGTATATGTATATATATACTATGTTTAATATATGTTTTCTATATACTATAATATACACATGCTATTATATAAACAAAATATATTTATATTATATAATATACATATATAATACATATACATGTATTATACATATACACACAGTATATATATATATATATATATATATATATATATATATATATATATATATGTATATATATAATATATCATTATATATATATATCACTGTTTTGAATATTTATCATTAATCAAGGCCTAAAATAATAGGAAAATTTGTATGTGTGGTAAAGGTATTTGGGCTTTCAAATTAGGTACAATTTCTTAAATTTATTATTTATTTATTTTTTGGATCTAGGGAATAAACCTAGGGGTGCTTTACTACTCAGTTACATTCCCAGCATTTTTTAATATTTAGAGACAAGGTCTCAACAAAGTTGTTTAGGGCCTCATTATGTTTCTGAGAGTCATTTTGAAGTTGTGTTTCTCTTTGCTCAGCCTCTGGAGCCACTGAGGTTTTACACATGTGTCACCATATGTGGTGATACCTGCTTAATAATTAAAGTGTCTTTAATCATGGAAGAAAAACAAATGTCATAGAGTAGTAGTCATTAGGTCTAAAGTCAATTATGAAATAAGGAGTTTTCCTTTAATGCTTTTAAATAATAGACTCAAAGTTGTGGTTGTATGTGAAGACATGGGCACCACTTTCTGGAACATCTTCTTTTGCTTCTGTCTGATATCTTAAATGAAAAGGTCAATTGCCAGCATTTGGTGGGAAATAGTCTACTTTTGAAAACTCTCCAGTTAGACCTTCCTGCTTTTATCCATGGCATTATCTCTCATATTTTTTGGACTTGAGAAGAATATTGGAAAAAAAAATACATCCCTCACCTAGAATAAAAGAGAAGCAGTCAGGACCTTTATGTTTTTGAGGTCAGAAAAATTAAAGTTCTGAAGTCCGGAATGTGGTTTTATGAGCTGTGATATTTTGGAGGCTTGACATATTGGTTTTGAGGGCACAGTTTCAACAATGCATATACTTTTAAAATAATATTTTATTTGTAACATAATTGTAATATTCCCATATTAAAATATTTATGCCATTAAAATCAATTTTTTACTAAATTTTTATTTTGTGAATAGTAAAAAAAAAAGACTACATTTGTGTCTGATGTATTCTTATCATTGTGCTTACTGCCTTAAAGAATTGCATCCCAGTTAAATTTTCAATGTTTCTTCAGAAGAAGAGAAAGCAAGAAAGTTAAATAAAATTTTTCATTATTGTTATTTTATTATTTCCATCCAAAATAATATACAGATTTATAAAATCACAGATTAAAAAGACCTTATTTGAGAGGTTAAATGCAAATGTTCTTTTGGGTAGGTTGGGTCTCACTACTACCAGGAAACCTTAACTTAAGCCAGTTGCAGCCTGAGGCTCTGTATTTCAGTTCCCAGCAACTGAAAAAAAAAAAACTGCAACCAAGAATCTGTCTTTCTAACCTCATTCTTTTTAGCATTTGATGACATGTCACTAAAACAGAAAACTCAGTAGGATTAGCCTGGGAGAGTGAAAATATAAGTGCTGTCCTCTTAGGTGTGCTATATCAAATATAGCACATGGCCAATGATGAGAGGCAGGCTTTGGCCATCTGGTGTGGCTTTTTTTCCTCTAGAGATTGCCAGCATTTTTTTACCTTTCTAAGATTCCTCTTTATTTTCAGTGGATCTAATTTTTTCCCTTGTTTATGTGCTGGAATATTTACTGACAGAACATTGGGCCCCTCAAAAACTAGTAAGTGGTGGTGTGCTCTGGTACCCTGACACTGGTGGGCAAGGCTTCATGAAATTGGCTGTACTCTCGTAGGAACTGGCAACTGTGGACTGGTAACCCTGGGGTAGTCTCTAGAATCTGCAGGCCATGGTCTTCATCTAGGTTAGGTTATCTCTGAGTCTTTAGTGGCCAGTAATTTTGGGCATGTGTCAGTGATGGGGACTTTGGGAGTCCTGTCCTATTTCTGCAGAGTATCTTTCATCCTTACCTGAACTTCTTTCTGAAAGTGCAGCATTTTAGCCCCTTTCAAGATTGTGTCCTGGAGTGAGCAGAGTCACTAGAATCAAAACTCCATGTGTTCTTTCCTTGCATGAGTGTGGTAGTGATCTGTAGGAGTCTCAGTTATTCCTTCCTCTCAATCTTGCTAGTCTTTCTTTTTTGTGAGTATAGTGGTACTGTAGATTAAATCCAGAGATCCCATATCACTTAGCTACATCCCTGGTACTTTTAATTTTATTTTTAGACAGATGCTGAGACTGGCATTGATCTTGTGACTTAGTCTCCAGAGTTGCTGTGATTAAAGGTGTGTGTCATTCTGCATGGTTAAACCTGAATATTCTAAATCTGTCAGTAAATTCATAAATTCCATCTTCCTGTCCAGATTCCTAATGACAATATCTCTGCCCAACAGTACTCACTTTTTTTTCTCATACTACAGTTCTAATGGGCACAGTATTTTTGAATTTTTATGAAAAAATTGGATGGACCTGTTTATAGGATTTGTTTTCTGTCTGGGTTCAGTGCCACATAACTGTACTCCCAGAGACTCAGGTGGAAAAGGCAGGAAGATTACAATTTTACAGTCAACTTCAAGAATTTAGGTAGACTGCGGGCAAATTAGATAGACATCTCACAATTTTAAAACAAGGGCTGGGGATACATCTCAGATTTAACATGCCCTTTGTTAAATCTTCAGAACCACAGACAAATAAAAAGCAAAACATTTGTTTTTTTTTTTGAGCATTTCACATGAGTAGAGAAGAATCACTAGATTTTCATAAAAATTTGTATATGTGTGTTCTTTCTTTGTCTTTTCCAGGACAGACACCTTGTCAGAATGTCTTTGGGCTGAGAATCCTTCTTGTGGAGTTTATGTCATGGGGATATCATGCCCTCTCTGATTTTTTTTCTGATCCTGTGTTTCAAAACAGCTAGATATTAGTATCTCACAGCTGACACATGTAAGATCTCTAAGGCACAAGTTCAAGGTCAGACTCAGTACTTGGGTCCCATTCTGTTAGAGAGAGGTGTAAGTTTCAAAACAGCCTGAGTGCATTATGGCTAGTAAGAATCTTTTGAATCTCCTGGTGTATCCTTAATCTAAAAATGCACTTAAGTTTCTCCCCACCCCGTGTTTTGGCTTCTGTGAATGCTGCTACAATGAAGATTACAATGCAGCCATTATTTGACATATTGATTCCAGTTCCAGTTGTATTTTCCAGAAAATACAACCAGAATTATTTTTACTGTGTTAGCTTTTAAAGAGCTCTCATGATTTTTTTTAAAAATGTGAGTTATTAAACTTATATTCTAGTTCAATGTGAAAGTGTTTATTTTTTCTTCCATAACCATATAATTGGAATATTAGTTATCATTCAACTTTTTGATAGTAACCACTCTTGGTTTTCTTTGACATTTATTTTTTAGTTGCAATTGTACACAATACCTTGATTTTATTTTATTTTTTGTGATGCTGAGCATTTAACCCAGTGCCTCATGCCTTCTAGAAAAGGACTAGAACTGTGAGTCATAACCCTAAGCCCTGAGAGTAGCCATTCTAAGAGCTGTGCACATCTTCAGAAGGCCTTAAATTTTGCTGGTGAACTAAATTTCTGATTCAAGTTTTTAAGAATCTATTCTAGAAATAATTATGAACCTTTGATTTTTACCCCTTTTTCTTCACTCCTGTTGTGGATTTTAGACTAAGGAAATACTCACACATTAATGTGAAGCCACTTATTTGTAATCTTGAAAGATTTGCAAATGAGAGCTGCTGCTTTTTTTATGAGCAGAGTTCTGAAGAAATTTAGAAATTTTTTCTTTTGTCTTTTCTTTAATTAGAAGTAAAGCATTTTGAAATTTTGGTAGGGTGTTGTTAGTATTATTATAAATTAATTTGGGGGTAATGGTCATCTTTATAATGATGAGTTTTTTTATCTACACACATGGTGTTTAAATGAGAGTTTTATGTGATTCTATGCATTTTTTATATTTTCAAATTTTACATATTTTCTATTTAAATATGTTTCCTATAAAATATAACATTCATATGACATTAAAAAAACTTATATAGTGTTATTTTTTGAAACACAATATCTTTATTTTATTTATTTATTTTGATGTAGTTCTGAGGATCAAATCCAGTACCACATATGTACAAGGCAAGCACTCTGCCTCTGAGCCACAACTCAAGCCATACTTGGTGTTTTATAGTCCCCCCCTTCTGGATTTAACGTGATAAAAAATTTGTTTCTTCTTCTAGAAACCATTATTTTCCACAGTTTATTATTTATCTCTTTCTAAATGTATTTCCTCTTTAATCAAGATGTTATCTTTAAACTTTTTGGAAAAATACTGCTGTATGCAAATCTATAAATGTGCTATAATTTTAGTCTGTTGCTTGCGGAAGTGTATCATGTATCTTCAATAGAAAAACAGTCTGCACATGTGGATAGCAAAAACTAAAACACCGTCTTTCCTACATGATAGTTAATTCATTCCACATCTTTGTCAATAGTTTTAAATGTGGTGTATATTGTGATGTTATTTTACATTATCTAATTTTGAGTTTTTTAGAATTATTGAACACTTAGATATCTCATATAAAGTATATGTTCAAGTTTTTTGCATGCTTTTTCTTTGCAATATTTTTTCCTCAACACATAGGTTGTTTAATTATATGTGAGGAAATTAGTTTCTTTTACTCTGTAATTTCACCTTGCACTCCTTAATGGTATTTGATGAGGAGAATTTTATTTTAATATTATAAAATTATAAATTTAAAAATATTTTATGTAATTTCGCAAAGAAATAACTGTCTAATTTGTGTTGCTGTTGTTTTTTTCCTCTTTGTGATATGAATATTGAAACCAGGGTATCTATTTCTGAGCTATATCCTCAAGCTTTTTTAACCTTTTATAAATTTTATTTTGTGAAAATATTTTGTTCAGTTGCTGTGATTATCGGCGTAATTATGATCCTTCTGTCTTTGGCACCAGAATACTGGATATTCAGTTTTGTCCCACCACATGAACCTTATCTCTCTTTCTTACAATAACTTTTAAATTCTTTATGTTTTCTTTCATATTTTAGTATTATTTATTCATAATTTATATGCTCAATATTTACTACATAAAAATGGATTCTTATACTGTGTAAATGAAGGGTACAATAGCATTTTTGGGAGAGGGCAGAAGTTAAATTCGGAGGACCTTAGCCACTAAGCCACATTACCACAGCTTTCTTTTTTATTTTTTGTATTTTATTTTGAGAGAGGGTCTCACTGAATAACCTAGGGCCTCATTGTTTATGAGGATGGCTTAGAACTATTTTTAATGCATTATATTTTATTTTATGTTGTAGTAATATTTACTTAAATTTTTTTTAAAGAGAGAGGGAGAGAGAGAGAGAGAGAGAGAGAGAGAAAGAGAGAGAGAGAGAGAGAGAGAGAGAATTTTAATATTTATTTTTTAGTTATTGGCGTACACAACATCCTTGTTTGTATGTGGTGCTGAGGATCGAACCCGGGCCGCACGCATTCCAGGCGAGCGTGCTACCGCTTGATCCACACCCCCAGCCCTACTTAAAATTTTTATATAGAGCATTATATGAAAATGAGGTGCTATGTTTTGAGTGAAGGGTAGAATTGCATTTTTATTGCAACACCGATGTCCCTCTATTCTAACATATTTTTTTTGGAAATAATGCCATTTTCTCCCTCCATTGCAATCTATGAGTTTTATAGTCTATGAATTTATTTTGAGGGTTACACTAATTGTCACAAATCACAGAATCAGTTGTTGATGTCATTGTGATGTTTTGATCAGTTGTAGTCTTCATGTACAACAATGCATGTAGCAAATAGCCTGGGCATGTAGTAGTCTGTGCCACCTAGATTCTTGTCATTAAATTCAGCTGTTTGTAAAATGGCAGAAACATCTTTATATAAACTTTCCAGAATATAATCTCAACAGGTGAAACATCAGTGTATATATACATATATTTGCCATTATATAGTGTATAATTGACATGATTTTTAATAATAAAATTTTTCAGTGCTCTTTTAATTTCATTTGCTTTTTAAAAACACCAACATTGACATTTGTGATTTTTTATGTGGTATTTTTTAATATTTGCTAAATTTGCTCCTTTGCTTAGAATTTTCTCTAATCTTATTTTCATTAATACACTCTTATTCCAAACAATTAAGATAAATTATTTGCTAATAAATTCTTACTCATTTTATTGCTTACTAATTTAAGTCTTACTAATTTGGGAGAGGGCAAAAGTTAAATTCATGTTTCCTTAGCCGCTGAGCCACATTACCAGCTCTCTTTTTATTTTTGTATTTTTTTATAGAGAGGGTCTCACTGAATAACTTAGGGCTTCATTTTTTCTGAGGATGGCTTAGAACTACTTTTTTAAATACTTTATATTTTATTTTTTTGTTGTAGTACTACTACATCTTTGGATGCAGCTTTGGATGCAAACCACTCTTTTACAGTATTATGGAGGTTTAATTAGCACATATTAACCTTTACACTTCTTAGGAATATACTTTTATCTTTTGACATATATTCATACCCAAGAAACCAGCACCACAATAAAAATATATCATGTTTATTACTACATAGTGTTTTCTAGAACAATTTTAATCCCTTTTGACATTCTCTACAATCTTTTACAAAAGAAATTTGATTTTATTGAGCTCATTCAGAAAAGGACATTGAAATTATATAGATTCTTGAATTACCACAAATAATGAATACTATGTACTATTGCCTACATCAAGAAATAGAACACTAATTATGCCCTGACAACCTCTTTATGTCCTATTCCTCTTACTACCCTTCGTAATCCCCAACTGTAATGACTACTTTATGTTTTCATCTAATACTATTAAAACATTTTAAAGAAATTGACTCCCTCTTTACTCATTAATAGGAAAGCCCCCCCTTATAATTCTCCTCTTCCACTTCTATATTTTTCTCTCTTTAGCTTGACTTTCTTTCAATTTTCTTTCTATTTTTCAGATCATTTTTACTAAATAAACCATTGCCATCTGGTCTCCTCTATGTGATGTTTGGGCCATGTTTGGACTGGTGTGAAAACTGAGCCTCAGTGTACTGATCAAACCTCTTGCACTGTAGGGTGTGGTGGTAGATGGAGAAAATTTTTCAGTTGGTAAATGTGGCAGTTTTAGGGGCAAGTTAGAGCATTCTCATAGAATATATATATATTTCCTCTTCTCTTCTGTCTACAGTAGAATTAAGTGTTCATTGCGTAAGCTGAATAGATAGCATCACACCATGTTGCAACGTTGCTCTACCTTTGACCTTAGCACAGCAAATTTGACAATTTTTGTCACTTAACATCTCTGTGACCATTAGTCTCTTTTTGTGTATGTTTATTTTTTAACAGTTTGGTGAATATACAATATTCTCTTGGCTTGAATTTTAACTTCTTTAAATAGTATAGCTTTATACTCACATATTTATTCATTTATGTATTTATTTTTCATTTTAATATTTTCTCTTCTTTGGAATATTTTTTGAAACTTCTCTTCTGTGTTGTACTCTGTTGTGATGTCTTTTTCCCCCAAAGAAATGAATAGTACTTCATATATTATCAACTATAAGCACTTTATTAGAAGAGTTAACTAAGTATATCTCCCACTCTAGATCTTACCTTTGGACTTTGGAGACACACTGACTTATAAAAACAAAAGTAGATTTTTTTTGACTGGGGATTGAAATCAGAGGCACTCAACTACCAAGCCACATCTTCAGCCCTATTTTGTATTTTATTTAGAGGCAGGCTGTCATTGAGTTGCTTAGTGCCTCACCACTGTTGAGGCTCATCTTGAACTCATCATCCTCATGTCTCAGCCTCTCAAATTTCTGTGATTACAGACATGTGCTACCATCACTGGCACCAAATTAGGATTCATGGTGGCAATCTCCTAAAAATTTACCAGGTTGAATTAAGAAAGAATGAAATAACTAAATGAAATACCTGAAGTATATAAGAACCCCCAGAGATGTTATGAAAAGACACATCATATTGAGATTAGCAGGGACATCCACACAGGTTGAAAATGATCTTAGTTGGGGTGATCTAGTCAATATTCACCTAGGAAAGTTTCTCAAAGTCAAGTTAAATACATAGCCAATACCTGCTATCTTAACAGGGCTGTATCCTCTGCTGTGCTTTTGAGTTTGACTATGTCCAATGAGCATATTTAGGTTTGATGATCTCTGAATTTTTTAATATTTCACAGGTAGTGTTCTAAGCAGCTCTCTCTTCATTCCATATTTTTGTGAATCTGTTTCCTGAACTGCTTCAGTTTGAAGGCCCATGGTGCCATACATTTCTTCCTTTTATTGTCCTTATAGCTTCATTTTCTTAAATTCTGGCAATTACTGTAAGCAAAGACAAGCTCACAGGTATCTGCCATATTCTGTGCTAGGGACATAGACTGTGTGAGTTTTTCGGTAGCTGTTTGTGTACCATCATGTACTATTGTGTGATTTTTTAGGGTTACATCAGAACAAAACAAGAAAATATTTTATGACCATAAGCAGAGAAATGCCCACAATCACTGGAATCTAGAGTAGTTTTTTTTTCCTACATAGTTTTGAAGGAGTGTGGCTCTGCAGACAAAGTGAGAGTATTCTGTTGTCAAGATACTTAAACATTCTTCACTTTCAAAGAATAAACTCCTATTATTTTAAGCATTTACATTTATGTTTATGTTTCAAGTGGCAAAGTAAGATTTTTTTCCTGAAATTTAAATTAACTATGTAACTAAATGCTAATATGAAAAATAGATGTTAAAACTAAATAGTAGTTGTCAAAGCTGTGCAAATCTTTTGCAAAATATAATTGAAGATTACTATTTTTGTCAGAAACATCAATGGTTTGGTCATAAAACTTCTTTAATCTAAAGTACTAAGCTTCTATGGAATGGAAACTATGTATTATGCTATTAAGAACATTTCCAACTTTGCTTTAGACTACCTCTCATGATTTGTACCTGAAGAAATATTTTCAAGCAAAATATGACATGTTTTTTTTTATTTGCATTGAACAACCCTTTTCTATATAAGGGGATGTATGATGCTTAAATTGATGTCTTTGCAATTATTATTTTTAAGTTTTTAAGATTGATGGGTTACTTTCTTCATTCTACCTCCTTCTAGATTGAGATAAGAAAGATTTGCTGGCTACTGTATCTATCATCTACTGTGTCTTGAATGTGTGTTTGTGGAAATTTGTTGTCTTGCTTTCTGACTCATAGTGATTACAAATGGCTGAAGATTTCAGCAATATTTTTGCCTTTGGAAAAATAAGAGGTATTGTAACTTGCTTCTGTCTCTTACTGCCTCAATTGTTTAATTTTTTTCCAAATGAGGTATTAGATAGAAGTGTTTTCAAGTGGATATTTTAAAAGTAAAAATTTATCATGAACTTTTAGTATCTATAAGTGAGCACAGAAAAGTAACAAGATTAAAGATCAATCAGTTGTTAATGTATATAAGAATATGAATATTTATATTTTAAATTAAAAACCATTTTTATAACAATCATATTAAAAACAAAATACTTAGGATAATTTTTAGAAAGTTCTTAAAAGGTAAAAATGAAAAAATAGAACACATGGCTTTCTTTTACCAGATCTAGTCACATCCCTAAGTCCTTTTTTTTTCCTAAGGGCTTTATCTTTAAAGAAAAAGGGCAGAAATTATGTTTCATCACTGTGGTACTGCAGATTGGGCCTAAGTATGTTATACCAGTGAGCTATATTACCAGGCTTTTTAATTTTATTTTTAGACAAGGTGTTTCTAAGTTATTGAGACTCAACTAAAAGCTGTGATCCTCTAGACTCAGCCTCTCATGTAACTGAAATTAGACTTGTGTTCCACAAACCATGGCAAGGATTGCATCCTTTACTTTCAAATAATTAGAGTTGGATCAGGATGAAATTTAGGGTTGCAAATATGTAGTAATTTTGCCATTTTTATGTGAGAAGACGGAGACCACAGAGAGAGGATATGGCTCTTCACATCTTAGGAAGTGGAACACCAACTATTAATTCACCTGGCAATTATTCAGCATTTAAAAGTTCCCCAGATATAAAAAAAATTGTTTGAGAGAGATATGTGTACAAGTGCTGTGAGGAAGAGCAAATAATTATTTCAAAGTGTAAGGAAGAGGACTCTAAGAAAATCTGTGTTGAGCTAACAGGGTATAAAGAACAGAGTCTCTGAGGTTTAATTGTAGAATCATAGAAGATACATATGATGTAAAAAATGCAGTTGATGCATTTAAAAAAATGATTATTTGGGGATGGGACTATAGCTCAGTGGTACAGCACTTGCCTTGCATCTGTGAGGCACTGGGTTTGATCCTCAGCACCACATAAAAATAAATATAGATATTTAAAAATGATTATTTATAGGACTTGGTCAAATTTCCTAACTCTCACACACCATCTGCATACCCACCATGCTACTTCCACCTCACCTGCATTCTAGCATTCAAGCCCAGAAAAAATTTTCCTCAAGATGAACCTAGCTTGAAGAGAAGTGTGCTTGGCAATACTTCTCGTGAATCACCATGGGCAGAACTCCTTGCCTAGACTGTGGTAGTAATCAGGTAGAATGACAAAGTTTAAAACCAACTCTCTCTCTCTCTCTCTCTCTCTCTCTCTCTCTCTCTCTCTCTCTGTCTCCTTTCTATCTTTGTAATAATTATAGATATATTGATGGATGACATAAACTTGGGAGTATTGAGCAAAATAATTGTAACACCAAAAGTATACATGTGCGGAAAGAGTATGAATCATACATTGTCTATCACACTGATGTTTTATTTCATTGGTTGCCCTAGAGCAGGTTTTCTGTGTAATGTAATATAATCTATTGAACACTATAAAGTTAGTTTTGTGTGTGAAAGTTACAAAGAGAATTAACATATTGATATCTTGTTTACAGATAAATTTAAAGTAAAGGAAATCTTATTTATTTATTTATTTATATGTTTTGGATTGCTTCTCTTTAGTTTAATAAAAATAGGCCAAAAAGCAGTTCCCTGTATTTTTTGGGGGGTTTCTGTTGTTTCCTTCTTTTGTGATATAAGTTTAAGTTTTATAACTGTGCTTAGTGATACATATAAAAAGAAAAATCAGTTTTACCTGAACAACTTAATATATCTATCAGAAAGTATATTATATATTCAAAATGCAGTATTACTCAGACATAAATAAATAAATAAATTGGATGATGTGTTTTAAGTGAATAAGGAGACAGTAATCTATTACATCTCTTATTCAAGATAACTAAAATAAAATTTTGTTAAAATAGAATATTGATTACTATATCTAGGGTGTGTAGAAAGGTAACAAAGATGGAATAAGTATATATTGATATTATTAATATCTGTGAATGTATGCATGAAAACATTACATTTAATCACATTAATATGTATGTTTTTATGTTAAAAAATCCATCATCTCACAAAATTACTTTATTCTGTATTAGGAATACCTAAAATTCTACTGTCATTGGGATTTTCAGAATGTGATGCATTACTGTTAACTATCATCCTGAAATACACAACATTTTATTTGTGTGCACTCATTTTTTTTTGTTGGTTGGGACAGGGTTCTAAACACAGTGTATGGAATGCATTTCTTATTTCTTTCTGTGTCTTGATAATTTCACTTCGCATGAAGTTCTCCAGCTTCATCCATATTAATTTAAATGGTGAAAAAAATAGGGAGTTTGAATTCAGGGTTGCATTTTTATTGAGATATATCCTCAGTAATTTTTACTATTTATTTTTAAGACAGCCTCTTATTACATTACAGCCACCTACAGCATCCTTCTTTGAAAAATCAAGGTTTAGTGGCCATGGCCAGCCTCAGTATCTTAGTGACATTCTCAGCAGCATAAAAGATTCTGACTGAAGAAAAATTTTAAAAACAAGAAGTTATACCTGTCTGTTTCTATCTGTGTGTGTGTGTGTGTGTGTTTGTGTGTGTGTGTGTGTGTATACATATATATAGTATGGATCTATGAACATATAAACATAGATTAAAATGCATGTGTAAATGTATTTGCTATAAATTATTTATACATTATATGTATATCATATATATACAGATTTTATATTTAGGGTTTTATTTTTTTAATTCTACAAGGAAAGAATATCTTTTTATTTTTATTTATTCATTGATTTTTTATGTGGTATTGAAGATAAAATACAGTGTCTCACATGTGCAGGTTAGCATTCTACCACTGAGATACAGCCTCAACCCCAGGCACTTTTTATTTTATTTTATTTTATAGACATTTAAGTTTTTATATAAAATGGCTTTTATGGGTAGTGTTTCAGTTTATTGGGAGTGCAGATATTCTCAAAGTTGGATTTTATTTTTATTTTTTGGTTTTTGTAATGGTTACTTTGAGTGGTCAACCTGAGCAGATTTAGGTATTCCTAGAAAATTGATATAAAATACCTCTGGGTGTTCCTGAGTGTGTTTCAAAAATTGGGTCAGAACCCAGTGGGGAAGAGGTGTCATAAATGTACATAAAACCAACCAGTCCATTGTATTTGAATAAATAGAGAATGAAGACTGTCACTGGTTTGTGCTTCTATCTTTATAGATTAGTTTTTGTTTTGTTTTGTTTTGTTTTTCTCCCTCTTGTTGTGTGACCTCTGGACATCTGACATCAGATTTTTCAGTCTTTGAATGTGGACTTGCACCATTGCCTCTACATGAGCCTTTTAATCCTTCTGTCTTGGACAATAGCTGCTTCACTGAATTTGATTTAAGAAGTTTCCAATTTCTTGGCCTGTGATCTTATAAGTTTTCCTTTTTTTCCCATCTTATAGTCAGCAGCTTTGAGGACTACTCATCTCATTATCATGTTAGTTGATCTATTAAGTCTCCTTGTCCATGAACATATACATATATGTGTTCTATTAATTCTGATCTTTTGAGGACCTGGATAATACAGTATATGGTAGAAAAATATCTGAGTCATATGGTTTTTCTAGTTTTAATTGTTTGAACTCCCACATTATTATTCATGTTGTCAGTATTAGTTTATATTTTTAGCAAGAGTGTCCAAGTGTTTCATGAAATAAAATTATTTACAATAACATCAAAATAATAAAAGATTACCTGCCTATTGTAGGAAATCATAGTCCCAGATAGTTGGGTGGTTAATTGGGGAGGACTTCTTGAGACCATGAGTTCAAGATCACTCTGTGCAACATAGAAAGAGGTCAGTCTAAAAAATAATAAAAATTTTAAACAGTAAATTTCATGAAAAAAAGTGTAAAAGTTACAAGATGAAAATTATGACTTTTTAATATATTTTTAAGTTAAAGATCTGAACAAATGTGAAAAAAAATCTTATGTTCATGGATTGGGAAGTCAAATATTCTTAACATGCAAAACATGGTGATATTGACCTAAAATGCCACTGCTCTCACTTTCAGCATCTCAGATATGGAAATTGACAGTCTGATTCTAAAATTCATACATGAAATCACACAGGCTTTCAAATACCCAAAACAATCTTTAATGGGAAAAAATCTAGGAGGACCATGCTTTTTCTCTATTTGAAATTTGCTAAAAATCATCAGTAATCAATATAGTGTGGTATCGACAGAAAAATATATATGTGGAATTAAGGAATAGAGCTGAGAGTCTACAAATTTGCCTATTCACAAATTATTTTAAATGAATAGCTTTGAAACAGGTGTTGCTAAAATGATAGATATCTAAATACAAGTAATTAATTTGGAAATCCATTTATCCCATATACAGAAACTCAAAATGGACCTAACACATAAATGTAGAAAATAATATTAGAAAACTAAAAGGAAATATAAATATAAATATATATTTTAGAGGATATGAGGAAAGAACTAATCAGTGATTCCTGATCTCCCCATAACACTTAAAGGAATCAGTGAAAGAAGAGCTGATCTGAGAGGTGAGTGCCAAAACCAAAAGGAGATGTCAGTAGTATAGAAATGTGGTAAGACATGGGTGAATAGAAAGTTAATTAGGAAGAACCCTATGTATGCCCTGTGGTTGGTGGTTTGGGCTCTACAGGCAGACAAATATGGCTGTGAATTTCTACTCCTGCCATTTAAGAGCATTGTGCTCTTGAACAAGTCACATGACTTATTTGTGCCTCAGTTTTCTGATTTGTATAGTGGAGATGATAATAATATGTGCTATATAGAATAAACATTAAATGGGTATATATATATATATATATATATATATATATATATATATATATATATATATATATATATATCACATTTTTTAATCCATTTCTCTACTGAAGGGCATCTAGCTTGGTCCCACAGTTTAGCTATTGTGAATTGTGCTGATATAAATATTGATGTGGCTGTGTCCCTCTAATATGCTGTTTTTCAAGTTCTTTGGTTATAAACAAAAAAGGAGAGCTGGGTCAAGTGGTGGTTCCATTCTCAATTTTCAAAGGAATCTGCACCAACTTGCAGTCCTGCCATCAATGTATGTGTGTAACTTTTTCCCTACATCCTCACCAAAATTATTGTTGTTTGTCTTCATAATAGCTACCATTCTGGATACAGTGAGATGATATCTTTGAGTAGTTTTGGTTTGCAATTCTCTAATTGTTAGAGATAACGAACATTTTTTCATATATTTGTGGATTGATTTTATATCCTCTTCTGAGAAGTGTCTGTTCAGGTACTTGGCCCATTTATTTATTTTTTATTAATTTTTATTATTGGTTGTTCAAAACATTACATAGTTCTTGACATATCATATTTCATATATTTGATTCAAGTGGGTTATGAACTCCCATTTTTACCCCGTATACAGATTGCAGAATCACATTGGTTACACATCCACTTTACATATTGCCATACTAATGTCTGTTGTATTCTGTTGCCTTTCCTATCCTGTATTGTCCCCCCTTCCCTCTTCTCCCCTTCCATCTTCTCTCTCTACCCCATCTACTGTAATTCATTTCTCCCCCTCTTTTTCCCCTTTACCCTCACTTCCCCTTATATGTAATTTTGTATAACAATTAGGGTCTCCTTCCATTTCCATGCAATTTCCCTTCTCTCTTCCTTTCCCTCCCATCTCTCATCCCTGTTTAATGTTAATCTTCTTCTCATGCTCTTCCTCCCTGCTCTGTTCTTAGTTGTTCTCCTTATATCAAAGAAGACATTTGGCATTTGTTTTTTAGGGATTGGCTACCTTTACTAAGCATAATCTGCTCTAATGCCATCCATTTCCCTGCAAATTCCATGATTTTGTCATTTTTTAGTGCTGAGTAGTACTCCGTTGTGTATAAATGCCACATTTTTTTTTATCCATTCATCTATTGAAGAGCATCTAGGTTGGATCCACAATCCAGCTATTGTGAATTGTGCTGCTATGAACATCAATGTAGCAGTATCCCTATGATATGCTCTTTTAAGGTCTTTAGGGAATAGTCCAAGAAGGGGAATAGTTGGGTCAAATGGTGGTTCTATTCCAAACTTTCCAAGGAATCTCCATACTGCTTTCCAAATTGGCCACACTAATTTGCAGTCCCACTAGCAATGTACAAATGTACCCTTTTCCCCACATCCTCGCCAGCACTTGTTGTTGTTTGACTTCATAATGGCTGCCAATCTTACTGGATTGAGATGGTGTCTTAGGGTGTTTTTGATTTGCATTTCTCTGACTGCTAGAGATGGTGAGCATTTTTTCATGTACTTGTTGATTGATTGTATGTCCTCCTTTGAGATGTGTCTTTTCAGGTCTTTGGCCCATTTGTTGATTGGTTTATTTGTTTTCTTATTGTTTAATTTTTTGAGTTCTTAGTATACTCTGGATATTTGGGCTCTATCTGAAGTGTGAGGAGTAAAAATTTGTTCCCAGGATGTAGGCTCCTTATTTACCTCTCTTATTGTTTCTCTTGCTGAGAAAAAACTTTTCAGTTTAAGTAAGTCCCATTTGTTGATTCTTGTTATTAACTCTTGTGCTATGGGTGTCCTAATAAGAAATTTGGAGCCCTACCCCACAATATGTAGATTGGAGCCAACTTTTTCTTCTATCAGACACAGAGTCTCTGATTTGATATCTAACTCCTTGATCCACTTTGAGTTAACTTTTGTGCATGGAGAGAGGAGGGGATTCAGTTTCATTTTATTGCATATGGATTTCCAGTTTTCCCAACACCATTTGTTGAAGATGCTATCCTTCCTCTATTGCATGCTTTTAGCACCTTTATCAAATATAAGATAGTTGTAATTTTGTGTATTAGTCTCTGTGTCCTCTATTCTGTACCATTGGTCCACCCGCCTGTTTTGGTACCAGTACCATGCTGTTTTTGTTACTATTGCTCTGTAGTATATTTTGAAGTCTGGTATCCCTATACTGCCTGATTCACACTTCCTGCTTAGAATTGTTTTTGCTATTCTGGGTCTTTTATTTTTCTACATGAATTTCATGATTGCTTTATCTATTTCTACATGAAATGCCTTTGGGATTTTGATTGGCATCACATAAAACCTATAAAGAACTTTTGGTAATATTGCTTGGTCCATTTATTGATTTGGTTATTTGGTTTTGTTTTTGGTGCTTAGCTTTTTTAGTTCTTTATATACCTGAGAGACTAATGCTTTATCTGATGCATGAGAGGTAAAAATTTGCTTCCAATATGTAGGCTCTTTATATACCTCACAGATTGTTTATTTTGCTACAAAGAGACATTTTAGTTTGATTTTTTCCATTTGTTGATTCTTGATTTTAATTCTTGTGCCACAGGAGTCTTTTTAAGGAATTTGGAGCCTAATCCCACATGATGAAGATTAGGGTGTACTTTTTTTCTACTAGATGCAGAGTCTTGGTTTAATTTCTATGTCCTTGATATATATTGAGTTGAGTTTTGTGCGTGGTCAGAGATAGGGGTTTAATTTTATTTTGTCACATATAGATTTCCAGTTTTCCCAGCACCATTTGATGAAGAGGCAATCTTTTCTCCAGTGTATGTTTTTTTGTCATCTTTGTATAATATAATATCATTGTACTTTTGTGGGTTCATCTCTGTGTCTTCTATTCAGTACCATTGGTCTACTAGTCTGTTTTGGTGTAAATACCAGGGTGTTTTTGTTATTATTGCTCTGTTGTACAGTTTAAGGTCTGATTTATTGATGCCACCTGCTTCACCCTTCCTGCTAAAGATTGATTTAGCAATTCCGGGTCTCTATTTTTCCAGATAAGTTTTATAATTGATTTTTCTATTCCTTTGAGGAATGCCATTGGGATTTTGATTGGAATTACATTAAATTTGTATGGTGTTTTTTGTAGTGCGATCATTTTGATAATATTAATTCTGCCTATCCAAGAGCAATGCAGATCTTTCCATCTTCTAAGGTCTTCTTTAATTTTTTCTTCTTTAGGGTATGTAGTTTTCATTGCATAGCTCTTTTATCTCTTTAATTATGTTGATTCCATGTATTTTATTTTATTTTTTGAGACTTCTGTGAATAGAGTAGTTTTTCTTATTTTCCTCTCAGAAGATTTGTCACTGATATACAGAAATGCGTTTGACTTATGGGTGTTGATTTTCTATCCTGATACTTTGCTAAATGCATTTTCTAGTTCTAAAATTTGTTCTGGTGGAGCTTCCTGGTTATTTTATATATAGAATTATATCATCAGCAAATAGTGCTAATTTATGTTCTTCTTTTCACATATGTATCTCTTTAATTTCTTTAGTCTGTCTAATTGCTCTGTTCAGTGTTTCAAGAACTATGTTAAATAGAAGTGGTGAAAGAGGGCATCCCTGTCTTCTCCCATTTTTTAGAGGGAATGCCTTCAATTTTTCTCCATTTAGAATGATGATGACCTAGGGATTAGCATAGATAGCATTTATGATGTTTAAATATGTTCCTGTTATTCCTAGTTTTTCTAGTGTCTGAAACATAAAGGGGTGCTCTATTTTGTCAAATGCTTTTTTGCATCTATTGAGATAATCATATGGATTCTTATCTTTATCTCTATCAATGTGATGAATTACATTCATTGATTTCCATATGTTGAACCAACCTTGCATCCTACTTGATCATGGTGCACAATCTTTTTGGTATGTTTGTATTTGATTTGCTAGAATTTAACTGAGAATTTTCGCATCTATGTTTATTAGAAATATTAGTGTAAAGTTTTCTTTTTTCTTTTTGGTGTGTCTTTGCCTGGTTTTGGAATAAAGGTAATATTTGCCTCATAGAATGAGTTGGGAAGTGCTTCCTCTTTTTTTATTTCCTGGAATAAATTGAATAGTATTGATAGTAGTTCTCCTTTTCAGGTCTTGGTGAACTTGGCTGTGTATTTTTCTGGCTCCGTGCTTTTCTTGATTGGTAGGCTTCTGATAGCATCTTCTATTTCATTGTGTGTATCTTCCTGATTCAATCTGGGTAAGTTGTATGAGTTAAGAATTTTGTCAATGTCTTCAATATCTTCTGTTTTATTGAATTATAAGTTTTCAAAATAAATTTTAATTATTTTATGTACTTCTGTAATGTCTGTTTTGACATTATCTTTTATGAAATATGTTGGTAATTTGGGTTTTTTCTCTCCTCTTCTTCAGTGTAGCTAAGGATCTGTCAACTTTATTTTTTTCAAAGTACCAACTTTTTATTTTGTAAATTTTTAATTTTTTTATTTCATTGATTTCAGCTCTAATTTTAATTATTTCTTGCCTTCTATTGCTTTTGCTCTGGATTTGTTCTTTTTCTAGAGCTTTGAGATAAAAAGTGGGGAAATTTATTTGATGACTTTTTGTTCTTTTAAAAAATGAACTCCATGCAATGAACTTTCTTTTTATTACTGCTTTCATAGTGTTACAGATATTTTGATATGTTGTGTCTATTTTCTCATTTACCTCTAAGAAGTTTTTTAGATGTCTTCTGCAACCAATTGTTCATTAAGTAGCATATTATTTAGTCTCCAGGTTTGGGATTAATTTTCATTTTTTATTTAGTCATTGATTACCAATTTTATTTCATTATGATCTGATAAAGTGCATGGTAGTATATCTACTTTTTTTTTAATTTGGTAAGAGTTGCTTTGTGGCATACTGTATTGTTTATTTAGAGAAGGATCTATGTGCTGCTGAGAAGAAAGCATATTCCCTGGAAGCAGGTTGAAATATTCTTTATATGTCAGAAAAGTCCATGTTATTGATATTATTATTTTGAGTTCTATAGTTTTTTAATTCTACTTTTTTTGGAAGATCTCTTCAGTAGTGAGAAAGGTGTGGTAAAATCATTCAATTCTTTATAGCAGATCAGTAAAAGAACAATAAATATTTTTGTCAAAGGTGACAATAAATATTTAAATATTTAGTTGGGGAAAAAGCAACAAAATTAGATAGGGAGAAATAAACTATCTCTGTTTACAGATAATATGATCCCATTTATAAAAGATGCCAAATAATTTAGGTTAAAAATATCACTGCCACAGACAATATAATGAATTCAGCAAAATTACTGGTTACAAGATAAATACTGAAAAGATCATCTCATTTATATAACAGTAATGAACAATTTAATGTAAAAATTTAAAAAAATTATTTATATTTGCATAAAAATAAATTCATAGAAAAAATAACCAAAATAAAAAAAAAGCTTGTACATAAAAGTATAAAACTTTCCCCAAATAAAATCATGCAAAATATATAAGAAGATATTCCATGTTCACAGATGATGTAGTTAGTTTGACAAAGGGAAATGGTGAACAAAATAATCTACAGCTCTAAAATAATCTTTGTCAAAATCCCAAGTACATTTTTTTATTTTGCAGAAAAAGGACAGCTGGTCATCACATTCAAACTAAACAGAAAAGGGACACAAATAGCAAAAATAAAATATTTTTAAAAGAAATATAACTCAGCCTTTGTAATTTTAAAACTTACTATAGAAATTTATAGAAATTACAAAAATGTGGTACTGGCATAAAAACACACACACATTGATGAAAGGAAAAAGTAGATAATCAAGAATTAAACTGATGTGTCTGTTGCCTATGAATATTTTATAAGAATACACAATGTTTAGAGGACAGTCATATCACTGATGGTGCTTAGACAAATGGATATACAGATGCAAAATGAAAATGTTGGAGGGCTGTGAATGTGGCTTAGTGGTAGTGCACTTTCCTTGCATGTGTGAAGCACTGTGTTCAATTCTCAGCACTATATATATATATATATATATATATATATATATATATATATATATATATAATTGTTAAAAAGGTTATTGGAGTCACATCACACTGCAATCAAAACTTAAATGTTAACTTTGAGTTGTGCAGAGGGAAATAAGGAGAAGAAAGGTGGATATGGAATTGGAAAAGATGGTGGAATGAGACTGACATTATTATTCTAAACATATGAATGATTACACTACTTGTGTGACCCTACACTATTGAGAGACAGAAGAATTTTTTTTACACTGTGTAAAAATGCATCCAACTGTCCTGTATAACTACTTATAACAAATAAGAAAAAATGAATGTTTTAACCATACATAAATATGAGTCCTGTTTAAAAGACATTCAAATTTTTTACACCATATGCCCTTGGACAAGATAGGATTTCCACTAAGTATAGAACTTTGTTTCCAGCTCTAGGATAAGATATGTCATTCCATGCACCATTGAAGATAGATCCACATAAAATTCAAGTCTTACTTGAGAGAATAAGGTGTGGGATATATAAATGAAGGACAAATAGGATAACCACAGTTATTTATGAAAGAATTAAACCACATGATTAAGAGAAGAGTGGCTCACTCAGGAAAGTGATCTTTAACCTACCTTAAATTCCAGGGGAATTTTTCCATTTGTCCATGTATTTCTTCCTCTCTTCTCTTTCTTTTTTCTTTCCGACAACCCTCACTAACTTCTGCCTTCACTTTCTTCTTTTCTTGGCAGTTCACTCTATACATTTTCTTTTTTCCCTACACTTGGGACACCCAGACCAAGACATGCAATGATCCCAGGACAGGACAGCATAAGTGGGCCACAGGTGGGTATGAGACCATCTTTCCAGTCTCCTAAAAGTGTCTCCTAGCCACTCTTGGTCACTTACATCTGTTATTGCCTCCAGTTCTGCACATGTCCAGGGGAGCTGGCCTTTCTTGTACAGGTGCTGACATGCAAAGAGCATCCCCTCTATGACAGGACAAACATTTTAAGTGAAATCACACATTCAAATTTTGTTTGTATAGGCCAGTTCCCTCTGTGCTGAGCCTGGTGGAATCAGGGGGAGGAAAGGCAGTGACTGTTTATGTTGCAAAGGCTCATAATGGTATTACCCTGGCCCTACTATTTATAATAGTTATACTTTTTTCTTGTGTTTTGAGGTGTTTATGTATCATGTAAAGTCCACCAAACAAAAAAGAGCAATGCTGGCTGGATTCCTTGTGGAACAGCCAAAGGGTGGAGATGTGGGGACAAGTGCATGGAGTACTGCATACATGGCATACATTAAGGGCGACTGAGTGTGTTTGTCTGATGTGCCCACCCTGCTCAGGTTCACAAGTGCAGACGGCTGGTTGGGCATGGGTATTTTTTTCATCCCTCATCTAGTATCTGAGAAAAGAGAGGCCCAGAGTTTTTATGTCCTGCTCCAAGTGACACCAGGCAGGTCTTGCCTCTAAAAACCTCACTCAGAACAGATGACCTGATGAGCCATTTGGTGCTAACTGTGCCCTAACCATGGATTGACTGCACAACAGATCTCTGTATGAGAGGTATTTATGCATCAGTATCATTGATTCTTAGCATGGCAAAGGGTGGGATAACACAAGTTTGTGCATAATGGATGTGGGTATAATTTGTCACAAAGACAAATCCATGATGAGGGTCTGGACTTAATATAGATCCATTAATCCAGCCAGTTGCTGCCCCTTTGATGGGCTCAGCAGCCAGCAATATTGGCATAATATCCATCATGCCATACTGATTTCCTGCATAATAGTTGGTAACTGTTTGTCCCGTTTAGCAGGTACTGAAGTAGCTCATGTAATTTTGGGGCATTTCATATAGGGAGCTGTGCCCACACAGGTGCATAGATGTTGCTCTTCCCCAGAGGAATTCCTCTTATCAAGGAGATAAGGTATGCAGTGACATACTGATTCCATGGGATTCTATCATTATCTGAGGGGGCTTTCCGAAAAGCATCATTGGGCATGTTGGCAGCAAGGGTTTCTTGCATTTGTCATGGGGGGATCAATAAGGTTGGAATTATTAGAGAAGCTTAGGTATGGATCCTTCCCAATTGGCCACTACTAAAAGTGGTGGCCTAGTGACCAAAGCCCAATTTACCTGACAGGAGGCTTCACTATAAGCAGTGAGTACTGAACACATTAAGACCATCATCATAGGCCTGGGGATGAGGTTGCCACCAGGCAAAGGTGCCAATCTAATGTCTTGGTCAACAAGACCTTTAAGATGAGCCCAAGTTACTTTACGTGAGGTCCGTTTGCCTTGTTGAGTCTTGCTTGTGGGTTTTCTCCTCCAGGGTTAGGCCCTTCATCTTTTTTGATGGTGGTTCTGGGGGTTCAGGGCTTGACTTTCTGGCAGACACCCAGATGGGGTGAGGCTCCTCTGAATACATGCAAACCTTCGACCAATGGTTAGGAGGTTCCCCAGACCATCCCATGCATTTATTATGGGATCCTTCCATGAGACCATAGGTAGATGGGAGGGCCCCCTGAGGGGAGGCCTATCTTTATGGACTGCTGTTTATACAGAAAATTTTGACATTGAGAGAAAATTGAAAGCAAATAAGGTTTTGTTCAAGGCATTGTGAGGGGACTTGTTATAATTTCCCCCCTCTGTTTTGTAGCATGATCCTTAATTCCTTGTGTGTTCTTTCTATGATGCCTTGAGCCTGAGGGTTATAGGGTATCCCAGTTAAGAGCTGTATATGCCAATCATTACAAATCGTTTGAAATGTCTTGCTAGTATAGGCTGGCCCATTTTCAGTTTTTATAGACATGGGAACCTCCATAACTCCAAAATATTTAAGTGGATGGGAGATGACCCTTTTTTTGTGGTTTCTCCTGTGAAGGCTGTGGCCATTATACAGCCTGAATAGATATCAATAATTACATGAATATATGTTAAATTTTCAAAAGTTGCATAATGAGTGACATCCATTTGCCATAAACCATTAGATGTTAATCCTCAGGTATTCACTCTAGCAGATTGTAAAAGACCAATGGGGAGAAAAGGTGTACATTTTTGAGTCTCTGACAAGCTGTTGATAAACCTGCTTTTATGCAAGTGCCATGGCCAAGGCCAGCAAGAGGCCTGAGCTGCTTGTGTCCCTATAACCTGGGTGGCCAAAATCCAGTCATAAAGTGTGCCATTTTGCACTGTCACTTGTAGCAGTAATTCCCTTGCAGGTCAGCATGGGAAAAGAAAGAAGAAGAAGAAGCATAGCAAGCGAAGCAGCAGCAGAAAAAAAGTCCTTTATTGTGTACAAGCAATCTTTTTATAGTATTGTGAACAAAGAAGGCAGCCTTCAAACATCAATAAATCAGTTCTTTCAGCTAATTAAACATAGCATACAGAAGTTTTTCTTTCTAATCAGAAGTGACCCGCTTCTCATGGCTAATCTACTTTCGGCCCAGAGTATGTTGAGCTCTGCTCTTTGTTAAGAACAGATAATAAAATTTTTCTCAGCGCCCTCCTAGCCCACTTGGCAGAACATCCCATTTGCAGGCAGACTCCATCAAGGACAGTAATAGTAACACAGTCACATCTGATTCTCTACATCTCCCTCCTTTTGTTTTTGTAAAAGAGCCATATCAGAATCGAAAAGAGAGGTTTCATGTTTCAGTTGCCTTCACTTTTTTCAGCGTTGGAAGACTATGTACAAAACAAAACACAAAACAAGAATTATTACAGTGTTAACTAAAGAAGCTGACAAAAGGTAGAAAAATGACTTAAAGGATTTAAATTAGCAATACTTGAAGACATTTTTTGTAAAATGTCAGATCCTGTTAGTTCAGGTAATGTCTTACTAAAGTTGTCCATAATAGTTTTTTCTAAATTTATAATTTCTAAAGTTAAATTTTATGTCCATTTAACCATCTTTTAACAGTTTTTCAGGAATCACTGGTATTATATGGCACAGGAGTCACACAAATATGAGAAGAATTCCAGTCACACTTCAGTACACTTCTGGTAGCCAAGATAGTCTCTTGATCGCCAAGCCGGGAAACAATATGTTGAAAATTGATCACATCTGTAGCCAACTGAGAGTCTAAGTCCTTTTGTTGTTGCCACAATAAAAGAGCATCTTGATGCCATGTTTTCATGAAATTCACAGTTTGAATGCCTTGATGTAAAGCAATGCCAGCTACTGCAGCAGTGGCAGTTACAGAAGCAACTGCAAAGATTGAAGCTATAACTATTTCTATTAATCGTCCAGAGCGATGTAACAAAACTTGAACAGCATTGTACAAATGAGTAACAGACAATGAATCAGACCAAGGATGAGTCAAATTAACAGGCATCCACAATTCTGTGTGAGCTTTAACAATAACTAAAGAATAATTATTAATTTCTATTAATTCCCAATTTGTTTTATTTACACATTGAGTAAGATAACAGTCTATATATGATATTGTTCCCCAAGTTACATTTCATTCCCAGTTTCCAATCATAAGAGATTAAGGGAATTAACCACATGTAGAAGCAAAATAAGTCAGATTATTATGTAGATGTACTTTAAAAGGAGAGGAACGGGACACATCTAACGTGAATTTTTCAGTCCATACAGTGAGTTTCCCAGATACTGCCCATCATTTCCATATATCTCCTTGAATATTGAAAAACTTTATATGCTGTAACATTGGAGGGACCAAAGCATAATGTTGCATTTTAATTGTCTCATTACCCCAAGCATTTATTGTCCCATTATGTCGATGCCATCTTAAAGTACGATTTGACCAACTTTCTATAAATTCAGAATGATCAGCACTCCAATCAACTATAGTGATATTTTGATATTTGACTACTGTTTTAGGGTGATGATCATGGCATTTTTCCCACTCTAAATGAGTTAAAAAGGTTTCAAAATATTTAGCTGAACATAAAGGAAGATGAGTTCTGACAAAGCATTCTTTAGATGATAGGGATGATTGATTAACATATACACCAGAGGTATTAAATCCTCGGGAAGATATCATGACAGTAAAAACAGCAGTAGAATAACTACGATAATTAACTCCCCAAGTATTATAGGAATGAGTGTCATTATGTGCTATAAGAGGCAAACAGAAAGAATGAGCCCCTATGCACAATGGGACTCCTTCAACAGCTACAGTTATATTTGAAATATTATACAGATTTTTAAGGAATGGAATATCTTCAATTCTCCCACATACAGGAACGGGGAAAAATTAGTATTATTAGTACACACACGAACTTCAGGTTCTCCCCAGGAAACACTGCGCACCAAAGGAGGGTTAGGAACATAGGCCCAATAAGCAAAAGAATGAGCAGAAACTATACTTACCTGGCAATTAATAATGGCAAGCATAGCTAAAGAAAGATTAACAGGATTTAAAGGCTGATTTGCCTTTTGAAGGGTTTTTTCAGCTTTTTGAGTCAACTTTTTCATCAGTGCCCATGTTGGGGGGTCTGCTGTTTTCGTTGCCATCATAGGAGTTCTCTGCATTGCCAGATCCTGAAATTGTCTGACAAATGGGTCTCTCATTCTGTAATTTGATAAGTCTTGAAGGTACCCAGAAAGGTGTTTTACCTGTAGAAATAAGAGCAAACCCCCTTCCCATGTGGTGCAACAACCCAGAAATCCATTCTTTATTATCATCCCTGTACCATATAGGTATTTCTGATTTTAGAAATAATGGCTGAGATTTAAATGTTGAGAAATGTTGCCGAGCTGCAGGAACCTTGGAAGCTGACCAGACATTTAAAAAATTTAAAGTTAGTAAAGTTTTATGAATTATATTTTGAGGTGAATAAGCCATAGCCATATCCCCCCTTATTATTTTTAATAAATATTTTCTGAACGTACGATTAGCCCTTTCTATAATAGCTTGACCCTGACTATTGTAAGGAATGTCAAATGTATGTGTAATGTCATACTTTTGTAAATATGAATGTAATTTTTGTGATGTATATGCAGGTGCATTGTCAGTTTTAAGTTCTCTAGGAATTCCCATGATAGCAAAACAAGATAATAATTGAGAAATGACTGCATTGGCTTTTTTTTTTAGATAATGCTGTGGCCCATTGAAAATGAGTATGAGTGTCAATAGTATGATGCACATATCTTAGTCTTCCAAATGACTGAATTATAATAACATCCATTTGTCAAAGGGCATTAGGATGGAGTCCCCTTGGATTAACACAGGGAGGACAGTAAGGAATATTAAAAGGAGCACATGATGAACAGTTATTTTGTATTTTTTATAAAGTCCTTTAGTGTTTATATGATGTAAAGCATGTTCTAGATGAGCCTTTTGTAAGGGGAATAATAGTTGATCAATATTTTGATTTTTTTTGTTAAATGTCCTGGCAGTTTAGAATGTGTTCTAATATGAGTAAAATATACTGAAATTTGACCTACTATTTTTGTTGTTATATTTACATGTACTCAGATAGCACATAGAGTCTTATTTTAGGTAAGTAGGGCTCTTTATAAATTTTAAGTAAAGTGTTGTAGTTTTAAAGTTTATTTTTGTTTTTTTTTAAATATTATATTATAAATTTTATATAAATAATTGTTTAAGTTTATTTGAGTAAAAACTAACACAATATGATAACACATCTAAAACATGAAATAAAGAAAGGCTGAAAGCTTTTAGTCTTTTTTTTAGAAAAATAGAAAAATGTTTTTGTGTTGTATAATATTAACCTTTATGTAGATAAGGCTCTCATTAACTTAAAAAAATACATTTAAATTGTATCTCAGTGTAAAAAGTATCATAAAACTTTATATATCTTATTGATAATAGGCCCAGTTATAGAACATTAAATGATATAAATAAATCTCCAATATGTTATTTTTTTAAGCCTAAAATTACCATGCAACCTTTTGGAGAACACCAGCTTGATATAATTTTGTTTTTATTTTAAACTTTTATCTTAATGACTTATATACCTGGAAAATATGAACACATTTATATACAAAGAAGAGTAATAGTACCATAATTACTATTGATGTTTTTATATTAATTAAGTTTAGCTTTGAAAGAAATAACTTATTAGAATATTGCAAAATAACAGTTGTTGTTTAACCATATTTGTATAATCTTTAATTTTTTTTAAGATTATTTGTTCAAAAATTTATATATATAGCCAACGTACACAACCTTTTTTATCACTTACTTAAAACTATATAGCCAACATACATAGTCCTTCCTTATCACTTGTTTAAATCCTTTTATTTACTCACTTTTAGAAACACATTTTTTTATTAAATCCATACCTAGAACCTTTAAATTTTTTTTGTTAACCCCTTCTTTCTTTACACTTTGAAATGATCCTTGTAAATTTTTGAATTTATGTAAATTATTTTATTTTAATAAGAGGTATTTTGTTATTTGTAGTACACAATTAATCACATTTGTTTATATTATGAAAATATAGTGTCTAAATATTAGGGATGATAAAGAACCATCTATTTATTTATTTATTTATTTATATTATTTACCAACTTAAAAAATTATTAATAATGTTATTTAATGTAATTTAAGGAGTTAAAAGCATTGAATGGTATATTTAACATTTAGCATATTAACCTTGTAAATCAATCAGATATTTAACAAAAGTACTCATAAACAAGTAATCTTATATCTAATTAATTTACTAATTTTATCAAAACATTAGACAAGTATAATGAACAGTGTTAGCCATTTTGTTGTTGTTGTTGTTGTTGAAGAAAAGTCGTAGAACCAAAGCACATTAGTCATTAACATGTTAAAGACATCTTATTTTTTATCTGTTTACCCAGTTTAAATTGAACCATTAAAATCAGTGAATTAAAAATATTTTATGAGTGCTCTTTACATCTATATCAATCTTTATATCATGTACATGATATATGGACATACGCACAAACAGATATACAACATATAATACAAAGGTGCACACATAACACAATAAAGGCTTTGTAGCTATTTTAGGTGAAATTTCCATTGTACTGTTTAAATATTCCACAGTTGATCAAAAATAGAACTGATCAGAAAAACATTAACTCAGGTCTGTAGGATCAAAATTATGAGTTCAAAAAATACAGAATCTAGGAAATAGCAAGAGTCCTAGAAAAAATAACTGGCCGGTAATTAGAAAGTATCATAAAATTTATTTATTTATTTATTTATTTATTTATTTATTTATTTATTTATTTATTTATTTTTTACAATCCCTTTTAAAATGACCTGCTTTTCCACAATTGAAACAAGTTCCTGATTTATTGGGTTTAAGGGCTCCAGCCATGGCTGCAGCAAAAGCAGAAACTTTGATGTTCAATTCCTCCCATTCCAGCACAAGCTTTCACATATTTCCTCAATGAAGTGTTTTGCCCTTTTAATGGCCCCAAAATATGCTTACATTCAGGATTTGCATTTTCAAATGCTAATGTTTCCAATAATACCTTTGTTATTTGATCTTGACTCATTGCCCTCATTACAAAAGTACACGGTCTTGCAAGAAAATCAGTGTAAGGTTCAGTAGCCCCTTGTGTAGTTTTAGTAAAGGAAGGTTGTTCCTGACCAGTGGGTATCACACATATCTAAGCTCTTAAGAAAACTTGTCAAACTTGTTGAAGATCTGGATCTGTATATTGAACCTGCTCTATATAGGCACGGTAATTACCCTTCCCCATAAACTTTTCCTCCATAGGTCCTGGGGGATTTTGAGCTTCATTCTCTCCAGCTTGTTTCTGTGCCTCATCTTCCCATCAACTTTTCAATTGTAACCACTGAGATCCCTCCAAAACTGTTTTGGCTAATGTCTCCCGATTCAAAGGTATAAGTAATTTAGAAGTTCCCAAATATTCTAACATAACTAACACAAAGGAGACTGAGGGCCATATTGAAAGGCTGTAGCTTTTAAATCCTATATAAACTTGTATTCCACTGCAGTATAGTGAACATCAATCATTGGGGGATTTTGAAGGTTTTGTTGTCTAGTTATAGGAAACAAATGTGGTGGATGAATTAACGTCCAATTTAATAAAAAGTGTAAAGTTATTGTTAATAAATTTGCAAACCCTGAGCCTCTTGAATAAAGGGGAGTCTGGATTCTTTGAGGAAGGTCTATGATTCCCTGTGAAAATGTGTACTCTTAATTTTTCTCCCAGAATTCCGTGAAGAGACATACAGCCTTTTCAAAGGTAAATGCTCATATAGGGGAAGAAAATAATACTTTTTTCTAGGATTAGTAGAAAATGGTTCATAACTGAGATTAAATCAAGAAAATTTAAAATGTCACTGTGCTCTTCCAGAGTATTGGCTTATAGAAATTAGATTATCCATAATGTTTTTGCTTAGTGTCATCTCAAAATAGGTCCAGTAGTTTCCTGAATTGATTCTAAGGTCATTTCCTCAAATATTAAATGTATAAATAAAATAGAATTACTTAGAAACTGGCAGAAATATCATATTTGTTTCCTGACCAATGCAGAGCTAGCCATTATGTCAGAAAAACTCAGTGGAAGCAACTTGAACTGCTTCAACCTAGGAAATCATAAACCAAAAGCAATATTACCTTCCTGGAAGGATTTCAGAAATTAGTGCCACTATGAAGAATTTGTAGGATATATAGAAGTGGTAAGTCTTACTATATTTGCCATGTACAAATACTTTTTTTTTTCTTTCTTCCCTTCTCAAACTTTTAAAGTAAGTCTAGTTTCCTCAAAATCTTTTTAAATGGCATTTCACAACTTTTTATTATCTCATCTAGAAACATTTCTTTTTCTTTTAACCTTCCATATTAAAATATATTTTTACATCTTGAATCTTTTAATCTCTTTTTTAGCCGTTAACCCTTTTTATAAATTCACATTCTGAAATAACCCTTATAAAATTTCTGATCTAGACAAATTACTCCACTTTAATAAGATGAAAGACCTTTGTTTTTAATTTCATTTTATCCACAAAGGCCTCCATAATTTCTTTAATATTGGAGTCACTATCTGAACCTTTTAAATCTTCCTTATCACCCAAGGCACAGGCATACTAAATTATCTTTCTCCATAGCAAACAGTAAGTAAAGAAATCAGAATTCAGATATATTTTACTTGATTATAAGTTCTTTCTCAATGCCACCATACTGTAATGGGACTGATATTGTCTTAAAAATACCTATTAACTACAGTTTTCATACACAGTAAAAGCTGAATAAATGTTAATTTCTTGATCTTCACAATGGAAAATAAATTTACAGCTTTAAATGGCATCTTGTGTCTCACCAGAGTCCCTCCTAGCTTTACTAAAAAATAATTATAAAGACAGAGAAACATTCAGAAACTCACAGCTTCCTAAGCTTGAAAGAAAACCATTATTGCTATTGTGTCTTTTATTGTAAGAACTACGGAGATTGAGAATGGTGATTTGTCTCCTGAGAAAATACTAATAAGTTATGATTAAAGATGAAGTGACTTATAGGTTTTTATTTTAACATAGCATTAGCCTTAAATTACCCAACGCAAAAAAAGGCCTTTGGTTGAAGGGCAGCCATGTAAACTAACATTAAGCGATTTAAACAGAATCTAAGCCTCGTTTAAAAAAGTGAAGCTGTAGGTGGTGAAAAAGTACATTTAAAAGTACAGTATAGATGATAATTGGAAGGCTTTAAAAGGTTAATTTGAAGGTGGTTAAGATGCCTTCATGACGGAGGAAAGATTGTGTCATTCGAAGCCTAGTTAATCTTAAAAATTGGAAAGGGGTATATATCCCCCAAAGATAAACTTAAAATAACCCTTTTTACTCTAAACTTTTTAAATTTGGATTCATCAGGACTTAATGCTGCGGAAAGACATATGTATCCAAAAAATGTACATAAGACTAAAGTACTTTGGAAAGATATTCTAACGGGACAATGGAAAGATCCTGACCCAGTGATTTTTCTGGAGTCGGGGTTCTGTTTGTTTTTCCACAGGAGAACAGCAGCCGATTTGGATTCCAGAAAGACTAACTAAAACGATTTCTACAGATCAAAAAGAAGATGATTTGACTCAAATCCATAATAGCTAATATCTAGAACTCCAGCTTGGCCATTCTTACATCTGCAACAGTGATTAACCAGGATGCTTTTTTCAATATCTATTTTATTATTGCATTTTTCCACATCATAAGGTTCTATTTTTATTTTTTGAGCTCATACAAACCTAGGTTAATGTTTTTCTGATCAGTTTTATTTTTTTGACTATAGAGTTTTTAAACATTGCAATGGAGATTTCACCTAGGTAAAGCTACAAGGCCTTTATTATTATCTTATGTGTTGTACGTTTGTTTGCACATTTGTGTTTTGTGTTATATGTCTGTGTGTGCGTATATCCATATTTCATATATGAGGAGCGCTCATGAGAAAATGGATCCGAATTATTTACTTTTTATTCACGTGATTTAAATGGCTTAATTTAAATTAAGTAAACAGCTGTTAAGGATTCTTTTTAAAGGTGGTTAACAGATCTGCTTGTTTACTAATTTAAATCAGGTAAACAGCTGTTAAGGATTGTTTTTTAAGTAGGTTAACAGATCTGTTTGTTTACTTTCACCTTTCCTTTTCATTATATTTAATAATTCTTTTCAGGATAATGTCTTTTTAGCATCATTGCCAGAATTCCTATCTTCATCCCAATGAATATAACTCAACAAGTATGCTCAATCAAGGAGCCAACTTACTTTGGGAGGCAACGGACTTTGGGAGGAGACGGACAGATTGATAGATTCCTCCACTTTGAACCGAATGTCTTTTTAGCATCATTGCCAGAATTCCTATCTTCATCCCAATGAATATAACTCAACAAGTATGCTCAATCAAGGAGCCAACTTACTTTGGGAGGCAACGGACTTTGGGAGGAGACGGACAGATTGATAGATTCCTCCACTTTGAACCGCTTGCAGAACTTGCCTGGACTATGTAACTACGTTTAGTGCAGCTATTGTGGTAATGCTGGCATATATTTGCTGATGGTGTCACCAGTGATCTTTGCTGATGGTGTCACCAATGATGCAATTTTTCCAAAGGAACTGTCAATTGGCTTGGTGTCGTGGCATTTCTGTATCCTCCTCCCTTCTGCTAGTGATGGTCTAAATTTGGGGGCCAATGGCTATATGCTGGACCGGCAGTCAGTGACGGGTATGATCCAGTTGCAATGGTATCAACCTAAGACAGGAGGTTGACGCCTAAAGGTCAGTTACCTAAAGGTCAGTTTTCCGATGACGGGTAAGAACCATATGTTGAACTGGACAACCTACCAGGCGCGGTCCTTAAGCCACATTAACCTCACTCCCCCACTGGCACCAAGGCCAAATTTGGGGGCCAACAGAGGTGAGGCAAAGAACCTCACCCCCCCCACTGGTGCATAGACCTATCCACAAGTATGGCTGTATGCTGGACCGGTAGTCAGTGACGGGTATGATCCAGTTGCAATGGTATCAACCTAAGACAGGAGGCTGACGCCTAAAGGTCAGTTACCTAAAGGTCAGTTTTCCGATGACGGGTAAGAGCCATATGTTGAACTGGACAACCTACCAGGCACGGTCCTTAAGCCACATTACTTGTTGTTTAATTAATCAGAATGGGGGAGATGCTGGGAGCCATCAGCCAAGTAGGTATGACAAATTCCTTGCCAGCTTACTCCCATGCTGTCTAGTGGAAGGACTTCTGAAAGGTGACCTTGCTCAAGGACCAGGGCAGGATCCGTGTTTAGGGTGTTCCCCCTTTAGAATAGGGCGGTTTAGCATAATAGGAGATTAGGGTGTTCCCCCTTTAGAATAGGGCGGTTTAGCATAATAGGAGATTAGGGTGTTCCCCTTTAGAATAGGGCGTATCCTGCTGCTGAGTTCCTCTTGAGTGCTTAGGGTCAGACAGTATATTTTGGGAGACCGAAGCCCATGCGGAGTGGATTTGGGCAGAGTAGTGGATTTGGGCAGATTGGATTTGGGCAGAGAACCTGGATTCCCCCAGAACGTGTTTGTAGACGGCCGGTGTGAGTTCGGGAATAAAGAATTGCTGTTTGAATCTACAAGCTGTGTGGAGACTCGTGATTTGTGCCCAGCCGAGAGACTGCGGCAACTGGTGGCAAACTACCTGAAACTGGGAAATGTTTAAAGAACAGAAATTTGTTTCTCACAGTTCTGGAGGCTGAAAGTCTAAGGCCAAGTCACCAAGAGATTCACTGTCTGGTGTGCATCTTCTTCCTGCCTCTTTGCTGGGCAGGAGGGATGACCACCAAGTCATCACATGCCAGAAGGAGAAAAGGGCATAGCTACTTCCTTCTAGTCCTTTTATAAGGTAATTAATATCACTTATGAGGATATTGTGAAGGCTTAATCCCATTCGAAGACCTCACCACTTTTTTTTTTATATTGGGGCACTCAACCACTAAGTCATATCCCCAACCCTATTTTGTATCTTATTTAGAGACAGGGTCTCACAGTGAAGACACTGTGAAAGTACTTTATAAATTGTATTGTTTCTCATAAATTTACATGTATTTGATGACACTTCAAATTTCACAATTGTAGTAGTGATAAAACTATTGCACAAGAAATACAAAACAAATTGTTCCTCCTCTTTGTTTATGCCTGAAATATGCCTAAAATAATCCATATGATACCACTTAACCCCATACTAGCTCAATTCCAAATACAAGAGTAATCTTTACATATTTGAACTTAAGAAATGTAACTGTAAAAGCAATTATAGCACAAAAATATTTCTTAAAGACAGTAATTTCCCAAGAATAAGTGTCCATTAAACATTTGTTCAATATAGAATGATTTTACTTTTTGTTTCTTATTAATAACTAAGGGACAGCAAGGATTCACGATTGCATCTTCATTCCAAATCACCTGACAAAAACATATATACAAAATAAAGTGAAATCCAAATTAAGTGTTTGGATGTTGTCTTTCTGAAGTTTCTTGGGAAATTGTGAGAGTATTTGGAAAGATCTGTTGCCAACTTTAGGAAGTCTGACATTACATAACTACAGTTCAAACGCCTTTCTAAATACAATGCACTTTTTTTTGAAGTGGGGGCATAGTTAGAAGCCCTTTTTCTTAAATGCTAGCAGAATTGATGAAGTCTTTCTCTGAGTTATTGTACAAGGCACCACCTATTAGTTTTATTGGTCTTACCCTCAATGTGGCTCAGGCCTTCAAGTGTGTCTTTTTAGCTCTTTTTGTTTGTTTATTTAGAACTTTTTTTTTTCATTTTGTTTTAACATGGAATTCTTATATATAATGAATGCCAAGAAGAAGAAAAATATGGATTTACAACCAAGGCTAAACTTTCCCCAGAACTTCTCCCACTTTTTTCTAAACATCACCAGTTGCATTCACCTTTATTTGAAAAAAAAATTTTTCTTACCCCCTACACAGCCACTGGCAGTGACTGCCTCTGGCTACCTCAGCTTTTGAGACTCACATTCATTCCTTCAAAAAATAATAATGGGAGTCCTAATGCTGGTAATGCTGGAGGGATTCAAGATACCGATTCAAATGTTGCCTGTTATTATTTTTCAGGACCTCTGATCCAGAGAATTTATACACATTGGTGAGTGAGTGAAAGTAGCTACCCTCTCCCAAAGATGAACTGATGGCTCTCAGCTGCCTTGATTCACAGAACTGGAGTTACAGAAAGAGGCATCAATATGCTCTGAACAAAAGACTCCAAAATTGCCTTATTCCTTCCTGCCCAGTCTTTCTAGTCTACTTTCTTCAGTATTAATTAGCAAATGAACCAATCCAAAAACCACTTAAAGGTTGGCTATTTACACACTCATCCTCATTTTTGAAGAAAAGAGGTTGATTAAATTACTTTAAAAAGAAGGGAGGTGGTGGTGCCAACATACTTAGTTCATTAATTTATATTTAAAAAGAAAAAAATAATAATTGTTATTCCTCCTTCCCCCCACATTCCCCACACCCTCCATGCTTTCTACTTTCTCCTGACTTTGTATGGGATTAGTAAACGGGAAAGAATGTTCATGGAGAAGTTATTACTATAATGTGCTGATTGTTACATTAATTCTTCCCTCCTCCTCCCCAGCTCTATTGCTTGGCAGAAATTTTGGAATTTACTCAGGAACTACTTAATGAGATTGTCGGTGGGTGGGGTTAGTTTAATCTCCTCTCACAAGCCTCTAACCTCTGGGAGAGGTTGTCTTTGAAGAGGAGCAGTGGTAAAATGGGGAGGGCAGGGATGAGAAAAAGAAAGGTTGCTGATGACCAATGGCAAAGTTTATTTTGTCTTAGAATTAGATTTGAATAGTGAGGAGAAGTGAGGGAGGGAAAGCGCGAGGTGCCAGGCATGGTGGTGAATAAGAGTGTTAAATTGGGATGGGTTGGGATGATCTCTTCATGATTTTTTTGTGTCTGGAATGCCTCCAACTCCTGAGATCAATGTACCGATGAGAGGGAAAGAAGATGGGGTGGTTAGGTTGATGATTAGAATCTACAATTAAAGGACATTAAGCAAAGGGGAATAAAACAAGGGAAATTCTGGATATGAAGGGAGTGTGGGGGTAGGGATTTGACACACTTGTTAGGGTGTACTTTTTCTGTCATTAGGACAGGCTATGTTGTGACCCAGGAAGATTTTAATAGAGAATTCCTAACTTCTTTCCCTTTAATCAATGTTTTTTGAGAGTCTACATAAATTAAAATGCATGAGTTTTATGATACAAAGCTTATAAAATGTTTTATAAACTCTTCTGTGCAAAAGAAATACAGAGTAGTTATCACTGTCATTGATTTCTCTGGACATGTCTGAGACAAATTCAATTTATATATTGAGAAGTGAAATATTAATTTTTATTTAATTAAAAACATTATTATATACCACTTTCTATCCCAAAGAACGTAAATGAAATTTTTAAAAAATATATATTTTTTGTTACACATGGACACCATATCTTTATTTTGTTTATTTATTTTTTACGTGGTGCTGAGGGTAGAACCCATGGTCTCACATGGGCAAGGCAAGCACTCTGCCACTGAGAGAACACCCCAGCCCAAGTGAAATTTTGTTGGTGAAGACAGTATGCTTCTCTTCATATTTTTATAGACAATGGGAATAATTTTTAAAAATTCTCCTACAGTTTTGAACATAAATAACATTAAATACAGACGTTCATTGCTTAATGACAAGGATATATATTCAGACATGTGTTAAGTGATTTTCTTGTGTGAACATCGCAGTATGTATTTATGCATTTATACAAATCTAGGAGTATAGATCAATCACCAGATGTGGTGTCTTTCTTTTTTCTTTTTGAAAGTTAAAATTTTTTACTATTTAAAGGTCATTTTATCAAAATCAAGCAATCAAATAAGAAAAGTAAACTAATTTAGTGAATGTGAGATATAATGAACATAAGATCCTGTTGTCAGTGTAACACATCAAACTGTTTTACAGTAAAATTTTTCTTTATTAGCAGAAGTACACTATAAAACAGCAAAGATATAGTAAATACATAAACAAGTAGCATTATTATTATGATTATAAATCATGTTGTTATCATTATAAATCATTATTACTATTCATAATTGTATGTACTATATTTTCATATGACTGTGCAATAGGTTTTATTTAAATCAGTATCACCACAAACGTGGGTAATGTATTGTTAATGATATTAAGTGCTATGGTGTTAGTAGGAAACAGAAATTCTTGGCTTTATTACAAATTTATGGAAACATTTTTATGTGTGGTTTGTTGTTGACCCAAACATAATTTAAAGGTGCATAACTATTAAAGATGAGTACAAATTTTAATTTTGCTCAAAAATAAAATAAAACCCAATACTCTCCTAAAATTATCTAAATTTGAAAAGTATAAAAAAATGAGAGGTTGGCTGGACATGGTGGCACACATCTATATTCCCAGAAACTTGAGAAACTGAGTCAGGAGAATTGCAAGTTTTAGGCCAGTAGAAGCAAGAGAGAGAGCCTATCTCAAAATAAAAAATGCTGAGATGTGACTCATGGTAAAGTGCCCTGAGTTCAATCCCCTCTAACCACCACTCCAAATTGAGATGTTGATTAAAGAACAATATTCATCTTTTATATTTTTCTACCAGTTACATTGTAATACTTATATTTTGTTTTTTCATCCAGTTGATGAAGATTTAGATTTAAATTCATAAACTGACAGGTATATTGCACTCTTTTCCTCCATATTTCTGGTTTCCTCATCAATGATACATCAGTTCATATAAAAATTATTTTAGGGCTAGGGATATAGATTAGTTGGTAGAGTGCTTGCCTTGCATGCACGAGGCCCTGTGTTCAATCCACAGTACCTCCCACCCACAAAAAAAAGAAGAAGAAAAAATTATTTTATATGCTTGAAACCCATTTAATGGCTATTAAAACAATCAATGATTACAATCTTGAGTATGTTTTTGTACATACTTCTTAAAGTTATAAGTACTGGGGTGATTTTTATAATTTACTTCTTGATTATCATATTTCCACTATTTACCAAATCTGTGTATTGTCTATATAAGAGATTTTTCAGTTTTATTAGTTTTATCTCCAAGAATTTACCCTTGTATTTTTTACCATCTTAATGGTAGGTGAGTTTTCTAATTCATTACATTCTTTTCTTACCTTTATTTACATGTGGGGCATTTATTCTATTACTCTTATGTGTAAACATCTATTAATGTCTCATAGGTTTTAATTATCATTAAGTTTCAAGCACTGTGAATTTTAATGATTAATTGTCCCATTAATTACTACAATTATGTTTATAAATTTTCAAGCGTACTCTTTTTCAAGGTTAGCCTTAGCAACTTAGTAAGATCCTGTCTCAAAAAAATATTTTAAAAATTCAGTGGTAGAGCACTCATGAATTTAAATCCCAGTACAAAAAAATCTAGCTCATTAACTTTGTTTTTTTTTAAAAAATTTCAAGATTCTGAAATGATTTCTTTCCATGACTTATCAGTTCTGCAAGATAGAGGTTAAAATCGTCACTATCACTCTGCTTCTGTACACTCAGTCATTCTGGACCTTTTATGATTTTTAAACACTCCAAACCTATTCAAAGTCAAGGTCATTTATTTAGTATTTTGAAGTGTCTTTGTTTCCAGATTCTTCAAGACTATTATCCTTACTTTCTTCAGGTTACATGACCTGTGCACTAAGAACCATTATGGCAGATTTAATCAAGTGGAAGCCTATGAGATGTCTTCAACCAGCCCCTTCCTTCTCACCAAAATAGTAGAAGAGAAGCAATATTGTATTCTAGGAATAACCTGAGATATTAATGCCACCAAAAAAGAAATATATCAGAGTTCTCCTCATCATATTTTTCATTCAACTTTTCCTTGACTCCAAGAAAAAGCAGATAAATTGTGGCAGATTATGATATATCATCAAAAATTTAAACAACTGGTAAGTTGTTTGGTATGGTATCCTTACTGAAATGGATTAAAAACAGAATCTGGCATTTTATCTATTGGTCTAGGGAATGCATTTGTCTCAGTTCTCATCAGTTCTTGTTTATGTGATAAGAAAGAAGTACACATTTGTTGTATTGTCCCGTGGTTAGTTTCTGTTCTTTTTTACACTAGTGTCTGCAAATATTTTGGTTATCTTGACTTTCTGCAGTACATCATGTATATGTATGGGTGGGAGAAAACTTAATGAACATTCAGAGATCTACCACAGCAGGGAATATTTAGGAGTCCAATGTCATGTAATAGGCTTGAACACTCTTTTGGGGTAGGTATATTTGGATTCTGGTAGCAGCATGCTGTGGTCCAAAAGTTTATGTTCTCCTAAAATTCAGATTGAAATCCTTACCTATAAGTTGAAGGTATACAGAGATAGGGCCATTTGTGAGGTGACTAGGTCATGAAGGTAGAGCCCTCATGAATAAGATGAGTGCCCTTATAAAAGAGACTTGAAAGAGATCCTTTGCCTCTTCTACAATGTGAGGTTAGAGTACAGACAGCTGTCTATGATTAAATGGGCTCTCATCCCACACCAAATCGGACAGTACCTTGATCCCGGAATCATCAAAAACCTCCAGAATTATAAGAGGTAAATTTCTATTTATAAGTGATGTAGTGTGTGGTATTTTGTCATAGGAGCCTGAATGGACTATTACAAAGCACAAATTTCATTTGGAATTATAATCAATTACTGATTTTTGGATGATGTTTTGAGTAGGACAAACAACAATGCCTACTGGACTATATTGCAATCTGTCCTTTCTTTTGGCCCATTTGATCAGTAGGTCACTTACACCAGACTAAACAAGAATATATGTAGAAAAGAGTGAATTCAGTTGTCAGTGGATGATAGAGTCTATAAATGTCTGTTAGTTCCTGTTGATTAGTACTAATTTTTAGTTGTAAAGCATACATAGTGTATGTCTGAATAATCTACTTAATGGTAACAGAGGTGTGCTAAAATCATCCAGTATTACTGAATTATGATCTGTTTGATTCTGTATATTGAGAAGGGTTTGTTTTATATATGCAGATGCATGATTGTTTGGGGGATAAATATGTATTATCTTATCTTGTTGCTGGATTATTTCTTCAATGAAGTGACCTATTTCATCTATTCTGATTAATTTTGAGTTGAAATTACTTCAGTCTGAAATGAAAATAGATACCAGTGCTTATTTTCAATTTCCATTTATATCATATATCTTTTCTGGTTCTTTCACCTGTAGTCTGTGGATGTCTTTGTAAGGGGAGTCTCTTGCAAATAACATGTTGGTATGTCTTGTTTTGTCATCCAATCTGCCAATCCATGTATTTTTTTAAGACTTAAGACATTTTTATTCAAAAAGACAGTATCCATATAAATTATTAAGATTTTATTATTGATATAGTTTAATGACAGTATCCTTATAAATTAGTAAGATTTTATATTGATATAGTCTGACTTGACTGTATCCATCATGAGCCATATCCACCATAATTGCCCCTGAGCAATCTGGATTTTTTTTGCATAGTTTCCCAGCAGATCACAAATACATAAAACCATTGAAGTCATATGTGGTGCTTTACTTTCAAACACTGGATCCAGGGATACATCTGACTTTTCACTATGATTTTAAGATAAGCCAGATTAAAAAAAAATAAAAAAAATAAACCAGGTACATTGCAGCCAAGAAGAAGTCACTTTTTTTCCTCAGCCTTAAACACTGTCCTCTTTCTGACCTAAATTGTGGGGATTCAACTGGTCTTGGTGCTACTAGAACTATGCTTCCATCAGTAAGTCCCCTAAGAAATTGGATTTAGTCTGTCTGATTTCTTTCTTGTGTCTATGGCACATTAGGGTTAGTCCCTTTATACTAGGACTGGATTGTCCCAGAACACATTTCAAAAAGAATACTGTAAACAGTAGAGCAAATAAAATCTTTTTTCTTTATTCTTTTCTTGGTACTGAGGATTGAATCAGGTGCATTTTATCACTGAGCTACATCCATAGCCCTTTTTATTTTCTCTTTTGAGGCTCGGTCTTGCTAAGTCCAATTTTTGTCTTTTGATTGAAGAGTTTAGGCCATTTATATTAAATATTACTAAAGATGATTTTATTTCTTGCCATGTTGATTTGTTTCTAATATTTAATTCAGACTTGACTCTCTTTTAATTGACTATCCTAGTGAATTAATCTCTATTCGGCTTTCATTTTTATTTTTCATTTCTTCTACATGAAAAATTTAATTGAGTATATTTTTTTGTGTAAGCTCAGAGGTTATGAATTCTTTAGTTTCTGCACATTGGAAGATTTTTATTTCAGACCACAAAAGTCAAGGGTAAAATATTTTCTCTCATAGGTGGATGTCAGAACAAAGTAAGGGGAAAATATAAATAAATAGTGGTATATAAAAATAGAAATGAGATCAGTGGAGTAGGATAAAGGTATTGAGAGGGAGAATGGAGGGACAGGAAAAGAGAATGGTGGAATAAATCTGACCAACCTTCCTATGTACATATGTGAATATACCAGAGTGAATCTCACCTTTATGTTTAGCCATAGTGCACTAATTTTAAACAATTATAAATTGAAGAAAGATTGGTATGGTAGAGAAAAAATGATCATGGTGGGGAGCAGAAAAGAGGATAAGGGGAAGTGCTTGTGACTGAAATGGAGCAAATTATATTCTATGCTTGTATAATTATGTTGAAGTGAATCCCCATGTTATGTGTATCTATAATTAAGTAATAAAAAGAATATATGCTGAGGTTCTGTAAAGCCCTAACAGAAGGTATTTTTTTTTTTAGTACAGATCTTTAGTACATAGAACAAGATATGCTTTCTAAAGTACAGAATAACTTTTCAATTGAAGACAAGCTCTCGATGTGTTGCAGGCTCTATAGAAACTAAACAATTGATGCTGGAAGATGAGTAGCCTATTTCATGTGGTCTGCTGTAAGATCCATCAGGTAAGTACAACTACCATGAATTGTTGAATGCAATTAGTACATTGAAGTTAGTCTGACTCAACAATAAGGGCTCCCTCCCAGTGATGCCAATCTAACTTCTGATGATGTTGAATGAAAAACCTGCCAGCTGTGGAGCATGGTGCTCAGCTCATGATGAAGCACCTTGGTGAGAACAGGTGGCCTTTGGTGATAATTCAATTATATCCAATTTTTTATATCTCACAATTCTTCCTTACCAGACTGACAACAGTTCCCAATTTCCCTTCTCTGGTTATGCTACCATCATCATCTTTGAGGTTTAAAGAATACATGAATTAATAATATGAAATCACACAAATATAGCTGAAGACTAGGAAATTAATTTTGTAGCCAAGAGTAGAGAGACAATGCCCCTATGACTAGAGTACATTGGTTCCTCTGTATGCCTGGAATTGGCCAGCCAAATTGAATAAAGACATAGGCTATTAAAGATTCAGCAAAGGCCCTAGCTTGACCATAAGCTTTGTACTCCAGGATATGATATATGCATTAAAGCAGAAGCCAAAACATAGTCTTCCCAATAAGTCTTCCCAATAAGTCTGGAAAACAAGGTATCAAAATAGGATTTTCCTATGTCACCATTACTCATATTGATTGAATAATATTCCTCTTTCCTATAATCTAATTTATACATTCTCTTTTCTGGGGAAAGTGCTTCAACCATAAAATATGGTAAGGTTGTATGACCTTAAAAATATACCTGTTGTCTTGTGTACATTAAGAGTTTCTTCTGCTTGTAGAAGAAAAGAAGTTACCACTGACAGAAATGGTTGATTTGGGTTACACCAAGGAGATAGTGTTGTTGCTACTCAAATAGGGAAGAAAGAAGTGAGCCTAAATCCTAAAAGATTCATTGTGACATCTCTTTGGTTTTCTGAATATAGTGGCAACACTCCAGACTATAGGCACAGGGAATTCCTCAATAAGGCCCCTAAAACTTGGAAAATAAACGGGATGGTGTTAAATTTAAAAGTTTCTGCTGCTACAGAAAAAAAAATAATTTTACATATCAATTATTTATTTATTTACTTACTTACTTAGTTACTTATTTTTGGTACCAGGGATTGAACCGAGGGGTGCTTGGCCACTGAGCCACATTGCCAGCATGCACATTAATTCTTTCCCATCAGTATTTCTAAACTAATTGTTGCTTTAAGTTTTCTTTGAGATACTTTTGAGTTTTCTGTATACACTACCTCTAGTCTAAGCATATTATCAGTTTTATATTTTCCTTTTAATCCCTGTACTCGAATTTTTGTTGTTGTTGTTGTAGTTTTTGCACCACACTGGACATCCTATATACTGTTGAAGAAAGAAGTGGTAGAGCAAGCATGCTTTTTTTGTTTGTTTGTTTCCAATTTGTCGGGAGTAGGATTTTAGTATTTCATGATTAAATATATTTGGCCTTAATATTTTTTGTGTGGATATGCTATCAGATAAGCAGTTAAGGAAGTTCTCATCTATTCCTGGATTCTTGTATTTCTTCTTTTTGAATCATGAATGGTTTTAATTTTATCAATTTAATTTTTATATATACTGAGGTGATGTTTTCTCCTTTTGCCTTGCTAATGTGATAACACTGATTTATTTTCAAAAATCAAAACACAAATGTACAAAAAGGCAAACACCATTTAGTTATGCTCTTACTGTTAATTTTGGCTCAATTGTCTTATGTGTTTTTTTAAGAGAGAGAGAGAGAGAGAGAGAGAGAGAGAGAGAGAGAGAGAGAGAGAATTTTTTAATATTTATTTTTTAGTTTTCTGTGGACACAACATCTTTATTTTATTTTTATGTGGTGCTAAGGATTGAACCCAGTGCCCCACGCATGCCAGGTGAGCATGCTACAACTTGAGCCACATCCCCAGGCCCTGTCTTATGTTTTAAAAATATTTTTCTTAGTTTTCTTACATTGAAGTTTAGCATACAAATAAAATGTCATTAATTCCAATTAATAACATCCTGATAGTAAGCACTATTCTTACTTCTACCATTATAGATTTGATTTGCTTATGCCTTATATATGTAGAAACATCTGTGTAGTATGTAATCCCATGTATCTACCTTGATTAATTCAATATCATATCTCTTTTTACTTACATGAAAGTCAATCTATATTTTATATATTTATGTGTAGTATGCCATTTATAAAGATATGAACAAAAGTTATGAGAATATGTATAGCAGCTTTCAGGGGCCTATATCATTCATTTCTATTGAGTTTGTTTATTTATTTATTCACTTATTTATTATTTTTTGGTACTGGGAATTGAACCCAGGGAACATAACCACTGAGTCACAGCTCCAGTTCTTTTTATTTTGAGACAGGGTCGTTCTAAGTTGCTTAGGGACTCACTAAATCGCCAAGGCTGACTTTGAACTTGTCATCTTCCTGCCTCAGCTTCCCAAGATGTTTGGATTACAGGTGTGCACCACCACACCCAGCCCTATTAAGTTTAATCACAGGAGTAGAAGGACTACATTAGAATATTCTATATTCAGATTAGTAAATAATGGTAAAAGTTTGTGAAGATGGTTTTATCAGTTGAAAGTCACACCAGAAGGGTACAAGAATCCTAGTTGTTTCCCATCCACACTAACACTCAGTGTGGTCTTTTATTCTTTTCTTTTTAAGTTTTGCTATTCACATGGAAGAGTAGTAGTAGTGCATTGCAGTTTTAATTTTTACTTTCCTGTAACTAAATATTTTAAAACATATTCATAGCATTTGCATATTTTGTTTTCTGAAGTGTCTGTTTATTATTTTTCTCATTTTAAAAAAAGGTTTTATAACATTTTATTTTTATTTGTAGTTTCCTATGTATTTCCATAGAAGTAAGATATGTGTATTGCAAATAGTTTCCCAGTCCTTAAATTCATTTTTCTCACTAGCAATGTCTTGATGTACCACAATTTTCAATTTCAAAAAAGCTTAATAACATTAATATCTATGATTTTGTATTTAAGAAGTCTGCTTAAGTAATCTTTGACTACTACAAAGACATGAGATTTTTCTTTTTTTATCTTTCAGAAGCTTTCTTTTCTTTTCTTCCTTGTTTTAATGTTTGCTTTTAGATTTTGAGTTCTTCTGGAGTTTAATTTTGGGCACAGTGTAAGGTGGATATTCAATTGAAGCAGCACCATTTGTGAAAACAACCAGATCCCACTGTGTATAGATGTGTTGTTTTTAGTGCCTTAATTACTACAGCTTTTTATCATTTTTTGTTGTTTTCACTCCATATTTCCATACATATTTTTTAAAAATTTCTTTTATTTCGATTGTAATTACATTAAATCCATGGATGAATTTGGATAGAAATGATATCTGTGATATTAAGTTTTTTAATCCAAGTATATCATAGTCCTCCTGAATTTTATCTTAAACATATTTTATATTGGCTTCAGCACACTGTTATATTTTAGTTATCCCTTCAGTTACATCCACATTATTACTAAAAAATATTGAACTAGGCAGAAGGTGACAGAGGTTGCTGTGTCAACCAATGAAGAAGTTTCCTCCTGGAAATTGATGTGGAGATTGATGTGGAGATTCAATGCCTCTCCATATTTATGTTTATTCAACTAATTATGAAATCATTAATATTCATTTTCATGAATCTCTTATTTCCCTTTCTTGCTGCAAATACAGAAAGATATATTTTTTACATCTACAAGAAAGCATAATTAGAGTTTTTATGTTATTTGCACACTGTATATTCAGGGGAAATTAGAAGCAGCATCAGGCTTTCTGGAAAAATCCTCTCAGCTCCTTGTGCATGGTTGCTTTCCTTCCTTTGTCTCTACTCTGCTCCCATTAGCTTTAATCCCAACTCTTATAGTTGTCTGTGAGAACACATTTGTTCATTCAATGTGCTACATCTTTAGTGCTTTGTTAGAGCATATTGTTCACTTGATATTGTTCAGCCTTAAAGTTTGGTCTGAGTTTCTGCTTTCAGATATAATACCTTATGGGTAGAGGCCAAAACAATGATCTACCTGGATTTCTAATTAGGCTCAATATTCTTCTCATGCTTACGTCCTGACTATTGTAATCAGTGGCAAAATCCTACATCTATAAATTTAGTGATTCTAAGAAAATAAAATTTAAACCTAGTTGGTACAAATAATTCCACCCATATTGGCTCCTCATTTTCTAATTTTGGAAATCTGGTAATGTCCTGTTACTAATTTCCCCTCTGTAATTTTACCACTATCAATTTTAAGTTCACATTTGTAACTGTCAGATCTATATGTTACATCTATCCACAATTATAAAGTACTCTGTCTTCTATAAACTGTTCTTTTTCCACTTGTAAGTATATCATTGAAATCAGTCTTAGGATATACACCTAGTTACCAACAATTTTTTTTCCTTATTATTTTCTTCTAAGATGTTTTTAATAATATTTATGAATTGATATGATTTAGTAAAAGACCAATGAGAGAAACTACTTATCACAGAGATTCAATTTTTTAGAGTCATCCAGTAAAGTTAAAGGTCACTTATAGTTGTTGAACTGATCCAACAAAGAGGTTATGTGGCAACCTGGACTCACAGTTGAGTTACTTCTTACCTGTGCTGGTTTCCTGGAACAGAGCTAAAACATCAGATGAAAATAATTTGGGCTTCCCAGGAGCTTCTTCTAGGTACCAGGGCAAGTTCTCAAGGGAATCCTGACACTGCTCTAGATTCCATGATGAAGGGCAAGGGGCAGATTGTCTTTTTTACCAGGACAATTATTTGCTTTCCCAACTGTATTAACCACAGAAAATTTTAATTATAGATTTGTTCCTATCAGTTATCATCTTTTCCATTGTTTTTAGTACAGTCCAGCTACCCCTCAACACATTACTTGAGTTCTTCACAAAAATTTTTTGTAAAAGTACCTCAGTCTCATATCAACTTATTCTTTGGAATATCTGTGGTATTTTAAATCTTCAAAGCTTAAAACTTCATTATAGTGAAAGACAGAAAGAACTTAAGCTTGCCAATACTATTTTACAGAAGGAAATCCAGGACACAGAAGTGAGTTAAATGGAAAGGACAAGTAATTTTACATTGTGTATATTTTTAAAATATGTATATTTAACAAAAATATGTACATTTATACATCTGGTTTCATATATATATATATATATATATATATATATATATATATATAGAGAGAGAGAGAGAGAGAGAGAGAGAGACACACACACACACAACATACATGTATGTAATACAGTGTGTCGGTTGGTCACCCTTTTGAGTATTTTCTTTGTTTTCTCTTTTATTCTAATCATATAGTGTCATTTATTTATCAGATGCTGAATTAATTTGGAAAAGATCTTTACAGAATAATTCTATGAAGACCTCAAAACTATAATAGATAGTATTTGCATATTAATCTTAGTAACTCAACTTTAATTTAATCTCTTTTTATTCTCTTCCTCTCTCTCTTTATCTCTTAAACACACACACATCAGGTTAGAAAATAAGAAATGTCAATAGAAGAAACCATGGACTAATAATTGATCCTTCTCTTAAATGTGCAGAATAGGGCTGGGGATGTGGCTTAAGTGGTGGTGCGCTCGCCTGGCATGCGTGCGGCCCGGGTTCGATTCTCAGCACCACGTACAAACAAAGATGTTGTGTCCCCCAATAACTAAAAAAATAAATATCAAAAAATTCTCTCTCTCTCTCTCTCTCTCTCTCTCTCTCTCTCTCTCTCTCTCCTCTCTCACTCTCTCTTTAAAAAAATGTGCAGAATAGTGTAAAGTTCAAAGACAAAAAAAGACACATTCTAGCACCCAGCAAAACAAAATGTCTAGGTGGTTTCTCAATGAGCAGTTAAATCCTGCTCTGAATGGAAACATTAAAAATTCTTCCCACTGGCCCCTTAAAAAGCCACTTGTGTGCCAGGTTGGACTCTGCTGCCAGGCCTAGCTGGGACATTCCTCATCTCTCACCACTGAGATTCTCTAAATGTCTGTCAGCCATTTTCAGCACTTACTGAATAGGTCAGCATTACCTCATGGTCCCAAAAAGTGTGGCAAAACAAACCGGTTGTCTGTTCTCTCTGCTTATTTTTTACTTTAGGCAAATGTGAGCCTTAGGTTTGAGACATAGCGCTGGGGGTAACTAGAGCCCAGAATAATAGCTTGAAGGAGGTGAAGGGAAGAGGTTGGCAGGCAGCTCTCACTTGGGAAAGCTTGAGGAGTTGGTATGTGGGGACGAGTAGGGGCAGAAACGTGACTTAAAAGAAAAGTCCAAGTGTGCGTCTGGGATCCTTTAAGGGAGGCAGAATACTGACTAGTTGAGCAAATTAAGTTCTTTCAGGGGCATCCAAATAAATGATTGGTTTGCATTCGAGCAGAAAACACCATTATTTCTGGTTTCGTGTAGTGCAAATTAGAGAAATGAGATGACAATTTCTTCTCTGTAACAACAACCCACGAAAAGATGAGAAAGGCCAGTAGGGTGAAGGAGAAGTATGATGGTCTTCCTTTCCTTCAAAGAAGGTAAATTTCCTGAAGATATGTTTAAAATACAAAATTTATGAAAAGCGAAAAAAATACATACTCATTTGCTATGAAAATACATACATCCTAAATTGTGCTGAAGGTGTGGTGAAGATGAAAGAGCTCCTCAACAGAGGGACCAATTTTCTCAGGTGCTTGTTGAGAATCCTGGCTCCATTGTGGCCAATGGAGGCTGCAGATACTTTAGAATCAGCAAGTGTCAGGGCTTTCGTGTTTCATTTAATCCAGAACCTCCCTTGATAACCTGAATCTGAACAATCTTTCAATAATGATTTTTTAAAGGAAAACAAAATTTTGAAAACCAGTATGTGCTTGTGAAGAAGCTAATTTCTCATTAGACTAGAATGGGGTAATAACAGAGAAATACAAACAAATTTATTTTGAAACCTGATGTAAAAAAAAACATAGAAAGGGCTGGGGAAGTGGCTCAAGTGGTAGAACGCACACCTGGCATGGGACGTGGCTCTGGGTTCGATCCTCAGCACAACATACAAATAAAGATGTTGTGTCTGCCAAAAACTAAAAATAAATATTAAAAAATTATCTCTCTCTCTCTTAAAAAATCATAGAAAGAGACACTTTTACAGATTGACATATATCTGAACTTAGGACACTAAAATTTCAGTGTTAGTTTAAAAATATAATATCTATGTGTGTTTTGGCTATTAGATTCTAAATTACAATCAAAAGGAATCTCTTTAAATTTGAGTAGACTTTGCTTTATTTAATTAAAAGTTTGTAAAAGCAATTATTTTCTTTACATCATTAAGGTTTATGCGATAAAGCATTCAAGGAAATTTAGAGACTGACTTTACCAAAGATGTACATGGTGAAGATGAAGATTCATTTGTACAAATAAAAAGAAGTTTAATTATGAAAGATTAGATTTAAAAGAGAGAACACCAGAAAGAGAAATATATAAACACTCATATGTAGATATATATATTTTTCTTCTTAGGGCATCATAATTATGTGTAATGGTGGAACTTTTTTATTATATATTTGTACATGCACACAATATAACAATAAAATTTGATCAATTTTGATCCTCAGTACCTCCACTTTCTCTCCCTCCCTCTTTCCCCAGGTCCCTTTCCTCTATTCTACTGATCTCCCTTGTATTTCAAGGCCATATATATAAAATTTAATAGATATCAAAGCATAGATACACACATAATATATGTATATTCAAATATTAAATTATATGCCAGTTTTTGCAAATATGGAATTTGAATCTTGGTTTTTTATATAGATAAGTCTTATATAGATATCAGACTATTAGGATCATTAAAATATAATCTTCCATGTAAAATGAGCATGATGATTTTTTTTAATTATTTTTTTTGTGGTGTTGGGGATCAAACCCAGTGCCTTGTGTGTGCCAGGCAGACACTCTACCTTTGAGCCACATCCCCAGCCCTAGCATAATTTCTCTCATAGAATAGTTTAAATGATTAAATTAAATGATACCCACATGCATTAAAGGTTTGGCATTGTACCAGATATGTGGTAAATGCACAAGCTTTTTTGCTACTGGTAGCTTGCTTCCCTGTATTTTTTTCTATTATTTAAGAATCCTTTATTAAGAATGAGAAGAGGGCAAGGCACAGTGACACATGCCTATAATTCCCCCAAATGGGAGGCTGAGAGTGTCACAGTTGAAGCCAGCCTTGGCAACTTAGAGAGACCCTGTTTCAAAATAAAATATAAAAGGGCTGTGAATGTATTACAGCACCCACCCCTGAGTTTAATTCCGATTACCAAAAGACAAAAACAACAACAAAAAGAATAAAAAGAGACTGAGGATATAGGTCAGAGGCAGAGCTCCTGATTAGCATGTGCAATGCCTTGGGTTTGGGGGAGAACCACAAAATAAATAAATGATAAGCAGCTACAAATAAATAAAAGTACTTCATCACTCAAGGATGAAGACTATAGAAATTTTCAAACACATTCTAATATTTTATTAATATTAGTGCATGGGAATATATCTGTGAAGGTAGGGATGGGAGTGTCTATATAATGTAATTATTCTCTTTTAATGATTATAAGGAGAATGGATTGGTTAGATTTCCACAAGTACACACACTTTTCATTCCACCCCCCCCCTTTTATTTAGGCAAATACAACTTTGGTCTAAGCTAATGTGCAGTGGATAGAAAATGCTCTACCCATCATATATCCATGAAAACCTGAATATTACCATGGCAATGAGGAAAGCAGGCTGGATTTCTTACAACGTGAATGCTTCAAAGCAAACCATGGGCCCACACAGCCTAGTTTAATCAGCATTAATGGCTCTGACAGCCATTGGCTCCTTTATTTTCTCTGTTTACAACAATTTGCTAATTATAATTAAAAATGCCTGGTGTTTGCCAATGATTCCAGAGTCACCTTCTCCAATGCAAGAAGACAAGGATATGAAAAAGTCTAAAAATAGTATCCATTCTAGCAGTTTTAGAAAAGAAGAAGCAAAGGAAAACCAGTGAAAAGACATAAGATGGTCTTGAATCTGGTGAGGGACACGTAGCAGCACATTAACTGCAAAGTCTTTAACCTGTTCCAGGAACATAAAAGGTATTTATAGATGAAAATAAAAGTTAGCTTGGAATTTTCTTTAACATCAACATCCTCAATCCCTAGAAGAAATAATTAGGGTGTAAGTATTTATGTTACTTAAAATTCTATAATAGAGATTTCTGTTCTGTAATTCACACACAATAAATTGACTCCAAAAGGTCTACACAGTCCAAAATTTTAAGCAATATTGTGAATTCAGGCTCATTTGTGAATTGTTTTTTCCTGGGTAAATGATCACTAGCTCTCAAAAAATTATAACATGCTGGTTACTCATAAAAGACATTATAATCTTCGTTGTTATTCTGTCTTTACTTTACAGGGCTATTGAATTTTACAGTTTTACTGAAAAGCAATTTTAAAATGCATTTCAAGATCAAATATGAATAAAAACTCTAGTCCTAAGAATGCATTCTAAAATAATCCAACAGAAGAATAAGAAAACGATGAATCATTTAGGAAAGTTTAGCAGCCACAACTTAAAAATAACGTTAAAATAAGCATATTTTTATCTCACAGAAAAGACCACAGTCATTCGTTAATTCAATGTTTCATTAACCTGTCTCTGTCCCACATTTCTGTTATTTCTTTTCCATGTATACACTTAACACAGAAGACTGGGCCCGTGGAATCAAGATGATATTAACATGACTGCAGGCCCTTCCAGGAATCACATGCAGGTAGCAAAGCAGGAAAGCAACAATTTTTGTTGTGTATCTTCATTCTAAAACTAAAATCTTTTCTAGAATCCCCTCACATGGCCCTTCCCTCTCATTGTCCAAAATTTCTTTATATCCCCTGCCTCAAATATTTATTGCAAAGGAAATGATCAGTTGCATTCCCTGCAGCTGGAGATAGACCCAGCCTACTGTGAAGGACAAGATTACTCAGAGGAGGGCGCGGAAATTAGAGATCTGTTGGAGAGTAAGAAGATGGGCACTAGATTTCTCTTGGGTAAGAGCCACTTTTCAGCCATGATGCACTGCCTAGGTGATGTCATTGTAGGAATCTTTATTGTTTATGGTAATATTAACCTGTCTCATTAAACTGTCTCTATATATTTCACATACATGAAAAAGAATGAACAGGATTGTGAACACATTAGTACTGAATCACTCAGCTTTAAGTATTAACCTTGACTCAGATCTCATTAATATATTTGTGATTGCTGGGCATGGTGGCACATGCCTGTAATCCCAGCTGCTAGGGAGGCTGAGGCAGAAGGATCACAAGTCCCAAGCTAGAGTAAGCAATTTAGCAAGGACCTGAGCAACTTAATAAAACCCTGTTTCAAAATAAAAAATAAAACAGGCTGGGGATATGCCTCAGTGGTTAAGCACCCTTGGGTTTAATCCTTGGTACAAAGGCAAGAAACAAATAACAATAACCTCTGTATTCAGCTATCCAGAATTCATATGATTCCTACTTTTTACCCAGGTATGACTATTAACTGAATTCCTTATTCATCTTTCTCATGCTTAATTATATATTTATGTGTTATAAAGACTCTTTCAAAATTCATTTGTGATTTTCCAATCAGGGTAAGGAAAACATAATAAATATTCAGGATGCAAGAATAACATTGTATTCCTAGGAATTGCCAACTACAAAGAATTTGAATTCTTTATGGTCTTGATTTTGGGTTTCACCCAGTTCATTTAATCAAATGAATCAATAAAAATTTGGATCACATACCACAAGAAATTATTTTTTTTCATTTATTTAATTATTTTTATTGGTGCATTATTATTATACATGACATGGGTTATACTGTAATACATTTGTATATGTTGTATAATTTGGTCAATTGGAAAGGTCAAGTAAATAAGCCAGGGATAAGCAATCCCTTATTTCTGATGTGGAAAAAAAACCTGAAGAAACACATAAGTAAATATCATGGCCCCTGAGCTAACAATAACAGAGGAACAAGGAAAAAAAGAAAAAAAAACCCTCTAATTCCAATATGTAAGAAGAGTGCTATAAAAGTGGTGCTTTGAAATTCAACTTAATTCTTCTAGTTTATTATTTATTTATTTATTAGTGCTGGGGATTGAATCCAGGGCTATATGCATGGTATGTGCTCTGCCATGTAACTACACCCATAACCACATCTTAGTTTTAAAAATGCAACTGAAAATGAAGACCCAGTAGCACATAGTCTAGAAGAAAACATTTACATCCCATATTTTGCCAGCCAGCTATATTCATTTTTCTGGGGAATTCTGACTGTGAATATGTCCTGCTCATACTTACAGGGGGATTTTAATTGCCATATTGTCTGTACCATCCCCAAAATGTTGGCCTGTTTTCCTTCTTTAAGACCTTGGAGTTGAGTTCTCAATTCATCAGATTAATATGTATATATTAGAAAAGTCTGAGTTGAGCAAAACTACCCTGCCCATAATGAATTTGCTCATGCCTCAAGTAAATAATATTTTATTCATCTATTATATGCAAGGTATGTAGTTAACAAGAAATCCAATATGAATAAAAACCAGTTCACATATTAAGGAAGTCCCTCTCTATGGGCATCAACAAGTATAAAGTGATGTGGTAAATTCTACCTGAAGCAAAAATTATAGGAAGTTCATAGATAAGTCAGAGATTGGGGTTCACTCTGGGAATCTGAGAATATTTTATGGGAGAATATTTGAAATTGTTGTTGAAGAATAGCACGAGTTCACCGGGTCAAAAAGAGGGAAAGAAAATGTCAGAAAAATAAAATATTCTGTATTTCAAATAGAAAAACCAACTCCATTTGGCTCCTGACCTCTTGAATGTCACTTTATGATGCTTTTATTATTATATGTGGTTCTTAATGGATAGTAAACTTCCTCCCATTCTGTGTAAAATCAATTCAATCTTGGACTTCTGAGATTCTCCTTTGGAATTTTTTTTCATATATTTCTTCGTTTCATCTGTGGCCTCCCTTTGCCTTACCACTTCTCTCAATGACAGTCTCTTCTCAAACCCAATACTCCTGTTCTTCTCCCACTATAAAATTGATAATCCATTGGGACCTCAGCCTCTTGAGTCACTGGGATTATAGGCAGGCACCACTATACCCAATTAGGTTTGCTTTAATTCATCAGTGATTGTATATCTTTTCTCTCTTTCATTTTATGTTTAGTGGATAAATGTCTTGCTTTGAAATCCAGATTTTAATTCTTGTCCAACATAAAATATTTGCATATTTGGTAGAAGTAATTTTGTCTTTTGAACTACAGATTGGTCATTTAAAACAATGAAGGTAATATAGTTTTACAAGATTTGAGGGAATAATTAAGTGAAAAAGATGTGAGCCAAAGGAGACACTCAAAATTTGAATCTATGTATTCTTTTTCAGGGTCAAGATTATACCTGGTTATGGATTTGCAAATATTCATTGCATACAAACTACTTTCTCCACTCTACAAGGCAATTTCTTGGGGGTTGTAAGAGATTGACATATAAGATCAAGAAAAAGAATAATTTTCATTCCTTATCAAACATTAACAGAACATATACTGTAAGTGAGGCCCCATGCTAGGCTCTTTGTGAATCTTAAGAATTAACAGCATTGAGTTAATTGAAAAGTGGATGATATAGAAAAACAGCAATCAACTTTAACAGGAAGGGCTTCATGATCTCCTGTCACTGGGTTCATAAAAAATTTTGTTAGAGCACATTGGAAAATATATGTCATTTTAGTTACAGTAAATTATTTCTAAAAAAAGAAATAAAAATCAAAGAATCAAAACCAGAAGACAAACAAACAGAATTAGAAATCAGTGTCCAATTTGTGATATGCCTATGTTTGTTAGATTAGCTATGGTTGTTAACAAGGAGCAACTGACACTAGCATTCCTCAAAAAATGACTTGCACTCAGATTTGGGGAACATGATTATCCAAATAGGAAATTTGTGGGTGCTAAATTTGGAAGTGAATAAAAAAATTGTAGGCTTCGAAATCCCATTTGGCTCCTAAACTAGACACAACTACAGGGCTGTGTGGGGCTTTTTTTCTCCTGTTTTACCCCCCTTTTCTATTTTATTCCCATTGCAGTTTAATAAGAAGGAGCAAGAATTCCTTTCAAGCAAGAATGTTTATTGCCTGCATGATGCAGGCTTCCATTTAGTTAGAAAAACATGTTTTTCAATTAACTTTTCCCTGATAAACAATGATTTAATTTAAAGGATGACTGTTTTTCAAATTGAAATAAAAGACATTTTTTGTTGTTGTAAGAGAAAACTTTATTTTTTTAAAAGAAGAAGCAATTAGTTGCCAAAGTTTCTAGAAGCTGAGTAATTTTTGAGCTCTTGTTCTGATTCCAAAATATTTTTAGTAGCATACCTGGAATGCAAATGTCTGTATAATCTCACTTGAATTGTCTAAGAAGATGGTGTCCATCCAACCTAATTCATTTGATTTTTCTCTCATTTGCCTTTTGGTGAACAAATTATCGCTGCTGATAGCAATTTACTTTAAAATTGACACTAGATCTCAGCTTGATGAAGAGTGAATAACTCCTTGTTTACTCTCAAATCATCACATTTAATTGCCTCCCCTCTTTTACTCTTCCTCATTTGCTATCTAGATGCATGAGTATCATGAGATTTCTTTTCCTTCTTTGATTACCAAGATAAGTAATTAAAATATGTATCTCTTGAATTCAATTCATTTATTATAATATAGAGAAGTCCAGGTGGTTTTATATATTATGCACATTAAATATCCAAAATAAAAAGAAAAAAACCTAAGGATAAAGTATTCATCTGGAGAAAAATCACTGCATAAGAAATTAGAGTAAATGTTTCTTCCATAAAGGCAAATGGAAAGTACACTCATTTAACCAGAAATGATAACAATGATAGGAATTGGCTGAAGATCCTGTTTCACCTACTCCAAAACAAAAAAAAACCTTTCTCTCCCAGGTGCTCCTCTCTTCTACCACCACCAGAAGGTGTGGGGAAGAAAAAGTCATGTTTAAGAACTTACTCTCTTAAAAGTGACATTTAAAAATCTTTAGCTTGGTGTTTGCACAACTGAAGTAGTAACACTAGGTAGGATTTGATCTAGAAAGTCTTATCTTTTTAATTCTAGCATGGGTATGCACTTTGAGAATGGGTATGTCATGAGGAAACTATACAATTATAACTGAATAATAACTTTACTGTAAGATAGATGGTCTTACCTATTTGGGAGGCTATTAGGAAAATATTTTCCACAAAACATATTTAGGAGCTATCCTGAAATGTGTCTGAGAAATGGGTGTGTTCAGGTGTAAGTGTACATATGTTGAAGACATTGAATAAAATACAAGTTGGACATAAAGAAAAACAAAACTATGTGCCTATGTGCAGTTTATACTTTCCAAAAGAACTAACTTGGTCTGTTTGTGGCTGCTCTAAAATTTACTCCAAGTCTTAGTGTTGCCAGCTGGCTGGGCTGGCAACTAAAAGACCACACAAACACAGAAATACCTTTCTCCAGGGGTCAGGGACAGCTCTGAGACTTCAGGTGTCAGCTCCAAGCTGGAGGACAAGGAGACCAAGGGAGACAAGAGGCAAGAGAGTAAGCACACCCGAATGCCAGTATTTATTAGGGGAAGACATTTTATAGAATACTCCACCCAAATAAGGCAAGGTATTGTGTTATAATAAACAGGGTGGTGTGCAGCCCAGTCCCATTGGGTGACACCCAATCCCAGAGCTTCACTTCCTTGTCCAGGAAAGGTAAGGCCCACTTGCTTCTCACTTCATGGAATGCCAGTTCCACACCTCCATTACTCAAGGCTAAGGGGGCGTGCTCAGCTCCTGTACAGCGGGGCCCACCAACTTAGGGTATCTAAGCAACCCCATAAAACTGGACAATCCTTGAGTCTAGGAATGCCAAAGGCCACCATGAACTATCTGGCAACATGGTAGAGTGTGTTCTTAGAGTAAGGAGAACATACTCAGGAATGAAATCAAATCAATGGGTACATAGTAGCCTTTCTTTTAAAAAACAGACATTTACAAGGTAGAGATTTGATATTATTTGTGGGGTTATTTTTAAAAGGTAAGCGTGAGGACAGCAGAATCAAAATAGGAACTGGAGACATCTATGAAATTCCCCCACTGAAGGATGTAACGCTTTTGATGACATTTGTTTATATAATAGTTAATTCAAGTATAGTATAGTGATAATAATTCATTTCCTTTCTTATGGTATTTAGGTATCTCAACATTCAGCAAAGATAGATATACCTGTATATCATCCTGTGATGTTTTCATGGAGAAAGGTGACTGTGAGGAGGGGTCAGTAGTCAACAGCAATGATTAATCTTGAATTTTAGGTAGTTAATAGAAGTGAAGTGATTGGTTGACTCCACATACTGAGAAGCAATTGTCAGATGAATGACTCAAGACAAATATGAGAACCATAAAATTCTAACTGTATCTTGACCAAAATATAAGAGAAGAATATAATTCTTAGAGTGGAGAAAATACTTAAACTTGTTAAAATTGATAAACTAGTGTTTAGTGTGTACTGTGTGCTCTTCAAATATTATTTTATTTTATAATCACAAAAAACACATTACAAATGAAGAGAATACACTTTAAAGAGATGAAATGATGTTCCCCAAGTTTACACTGTTTAATGGTGATAGACTCACCATCCATCTCATTTTTTTTTCAATTTTGTCTTCCCTGAGTATATAGCTTGACTATTAACATATCATGGTTGTGTTTGCTTTATTAAAAATTGACATATTAAGTATTCTTAAAATTCCAGATAACCTTTAATATACCACTTGGATTGTATTGATTTCAACATTTATTATATTTAATTATATTTTGAGTTCTGGTTTTTAAAGAAAGATACCATTGCAGATGACTCTAACTTCTGTTGGTAAACTGCAGGAGTTCTGTGTTTGGGATTGGGTCTCTGATACTCTTTGTGATCATGGTATGCTTGGTAGCTAGGAAGTTTCTGTGCAAAGGTACAGAATGCCTTGATGCTAGGAAGTATCTGTGCAAAGTTGCAGAAAGCCTGGCTTCTGGGAAACTCCCCTGTCAAAGACATGGGCTGCCTGGCCACTGTAGCAATGCTCTCCATGAGGGTTTTGACCTTGATCATAGGCACATAGCTCCTAGGAATAGAATAATTTGTTTGATAGATAACTACAATGTTTCATCAAGCTCTGGTGCTCCAGAAGCTGCCCACCTAATAGTAACTTCAGATAATGGACTTTCTTGAGAACTGCACAAAGCTCCTAACATTTCATATTGAAACTGTGAAATGTAACTGCAGCATATGCAACTTTACTGATACTCTAAACAATAATGTAGGTATGGTACTAATCACCTAATGTAACCTATTGGTATAAATAAACATGGCTGCTTGGACAAAGAGCCACTCTGCCACCTTCCCTGCCTCTGCACCTTGTCTGTCTCCTCTTTATTATAATTCTTTACAGTAAACATCACTGAATATTCATATACTCCTGCCTTTCTTTCCAGAGGAAACCACTGAACTGCAGTTGGATTCTATCATACCCATGGATGTTTTATTTTTCAATATTATACTCATGAATTAAATTATGTATAATATATTTTTATTACACATATATTATAGACACACATGCATTTATGTCTGTAGATTTAACTACTTAGCTGTAAGTATCTGGTTTATTCTGAATTTAGACATTAAAAAACCCTCACCATCTTTTAAAATGTTTTTATTGGTGCATTATTGTTATAAATATTATTGGGTTCATTGTTACATATTCGTACATAAATACAAGATAATTTGGTCAATTTCATTCCTCAATACCTCTCCTTCTTTCTTTCCCTTTCTTCTTCCCCCTAGTCCCTTTCCTCTACTCTACAGGTGTCTCTTCTATTTCTTAGGACCTTTCCACCTTTTTTAAATCCCCTTTCTCTTTCCAGCTTCCACAAATGAGATAAAACATATGATGATCCTTGGATTTCTGAGTGTGGTGTATTTCACTTAACACAATGTTCTGAAGTTCCGTCAATTTTCCTGCAAATGACATGACAATCTTTATTAGATATGGCTTAATAAAACTCCATTGTTTATATATATCACATTTTCTTTTTTTATTCATCTCTTGATGGGCACCTGGGCTAGAAAAAAACCCTAAACATCTTTTTTTTTTTTCAAATTCTATTTATATGGATAAATGTAAAGTGATTTTTGATTCTCACGCCTGTATAGCAACAACATACATGAATGCATTACTATTTATTTCTGTATTTCTCTGTTGGATATTTATATTATTTCATTTTTTTCTGCTACATATAATGTCAAGATAAACACCTTTGAACTTACTACTTTGTGTGTTTGTGCTGAGAATTTTACATGTGTCTAGAAGAGAGGCTGCTAGGCTATAAGGTGAGTCAGTTAAAAGCTTCAATAAGGTTTGTCCAACATTTCTACCCTTCACAGTAGTAAGAACTCCTAATTCTCTATATCCTTTTCATCAATTGCTATTTTCAGAGATTTAAACTTTCTTTACCTGGAAAACATTAAGTGGCACTTCCTTGTGTCACTGATTTTCATTTTTCTGATTTCTACTATGCTGGTGCAAGGTTTGTTATGTTTACTGAGCTTTGAAGCACCCTTATCAGAGGTAGTTTGAAACACTTCTGCAATTTTTTTACACTTTTTAAAAGATAGAACCTAATTTCCCTCCCCTTCCCTGTGAGCTAGACTTTATGCCTCACTTTTAAATTATAGAGCAAAATAGAACTTTACTGTGATTAGAGAATAGACCATAAAATTCACTGAGCCTTCCTGCTTCTATGCTCTCTTGAATCCCTTGCTAATGGCAGGGAGCGGGAAGCAGTGCCAGCTGCAGTATAGTGAGTGTACTCAAGTAGCCTATGAGAAGGCTATGGGGTTAAAAAAGAGGACTCTTGACAAATAGACAACAAGCAACAGAGGCCTCCTGCCAGCATCTAGTAAGGTGCTAATGACTGATGCTTCCAGTGATTGATGTCTTGCCTGAAACCTCATGACACACAATGAGCCAGAAAAATGTGATGGTCCAATATCACCCCAACTGAGCCACTCAAAAATTTTAGACATAATAAATTTTTATTGTTGTAAGCAATTAAATTCTTGAGTAATTTGGTATCCAACAATAAGACCCATAGGGGCTTCCTAGAGCAGGAGCTGCTGGTGTTTTATAACTAGGGACTAAATTTATCTTCTTAGAATCAAGGTTCTAACAGACAAAGAGAAAATATAAGCCTAACCCTGGATTTATAAAATGATGTCTCTGCTCTGTTTAATTAAAGCTGTCTCAGGCCTTCTAATCTATTTTTTTAATTCACAATATGTTACTAATATCTGCTGCCTATATTTCAGAAAGAAGGTTCTCTTGCCCTAAAGAAATAAACGTTAAAGTATTTGGACAATTAGTAAATTTTTCCTATTATTTGTATTGAGAATAATGGTTTTTGCCCAGGAGAGTTGCCTAATAATATAATGATGAATGAAAATTTTAACTCAAGAAAATTAAATTTATTGTCCTCAAATTCTGCAAAAACAGAAATAAGCAATTAAATTGATTACATGTTGAGTATGAAGCTAAATTCTATATTGTACACTTAACACTTAAATTTTCAAAGCCATTTACATAAAATATTATCAGGCTTGATCCACATGGGTATGTGAACACTAACACAAAATCATTGTTGATAATTGGGCCAATTTACAGGGCTTATAAAAGAGCTCATGCTAATTTAAATCCAGATCCAGTGCCATGAGATCCAGGCTTTATTTGTTACAACATATTACCTTGTCTACAGCGATAATGTCAATCTTTCCTTTAACAAAGAAAGTAAACATGTCTTTTCAAATATAAAATATTACATTTATTACCAATGTTTATAAAACTAGAAGTGCTTAGAAAAGCTAGAGTGTATCATAGTGTGAAATAACCTCTCTCCATCCCCAACCACAAATATATATTTATTTAGCCTTGGGGTCCAAGATACAAACCTGAAGTCAATTTTATTTTAATGTTGCAACCAACTTCATGCTCAAATTGACTACCTTTAACATTTGATCTTTTAAAACAAAGGTACAAAGTATATATTTTTAAACAACCTAAAATCCCAGAATCAAAAATTATTTAAAATACAATGTAATCATAGGCAAAGAAAATAAAGGTAGATAAAACTTAGTCACACACTAGTTATATAAGGAAATGACAATTGTATGTGTTTGTAAGTACGTGTTTTTTTTTTAAAAATGGATTCAAAGTGACATTACCTTTTAACAGCCTGTTGTGAATATTTTTCAAGATTCACCTGCTTTTTAAATTACAAAGAAAGTACATACAGTGTTGTTGTTGTAAAAATATAACAAATACTAAGAATGCAAACAAAAACACAGTATGATGTGGTGGATAAAACTGTGGGTTACAGAGGCAGAAAGCCAACTTTTGTCACTGTGTGACCACTGACAAATCACTAACCCTTCAGGTGCTCGCGTTTCCTCATCAGTAAATGGAGATAACAGTGAAATCTTTCTCATAAATATAGGAATAACATAAATAAATATATATATAAAGCTTCTGGGACTATGTCTGACACACTCAAAACATTTAATAACTGGCAACTATTGACTGTTATGCCTATAAATTCCTATGGGCATCCTTTAGAAGAGAATCTGAGTATTTGGAGAAGAACAGGATCAGAAAGTGAAATAATTATGAGTAGAAAAGAAATATTTTGTGAAGAAACACAGAGAAAAACAGGAGATAATGAAAAGAAAAGAAAGAGAAGGTGTAAAGAATGAGAAACAGGAGATGTCTTATCTGAATTGACATTGAACTATTTACTTTCCTGTGTCTCCTGGCTAGGAACCCTGAGGGCTGAGTAGAGTATGTGCTTCCTTTGCATTTATCTTGATTTGCTAACTAATTAGTTAACCATTCTTCAGTTTTCTTTTTCCCATATCTATACTCTGGATTAAAAAATAAGAAGGGAGAATTTATATTTGGTGCTTTAGCATCAGAATAGAACTGGCTGGATCTGGAATATGGACACACATCCATGTACTCGTGTATGTGTGTGTGTGTGTGTGTGTGTGTGTGTGTGTGTGTGCCCACGCATGAGCGCGCGCGTGCACACACACACACACACACACACACACACACACTGGTCAATATATACCAATTTTTATACTTAATATATACTTTTATATTTAATATATACCAATATATTTATATTTTTATATTGTTTATATATATATATTCTGTATGGTCTAAACTACTTAAAAAGACCATAATTTTGAGCAAACAAACCCAAGAGAATATTTTACATATGTTTGAGTGTATAAAACTGGCTCTTAATGAAAGAGTGATAATTTTGCTTTCCTCAAGTTCACAGATTCAGGCTCACTGAAGCTAATCACATGGAATATATCATGACAATCATGTAACAGATGATTCTTCTGTAAATGATTGTCAATACAGCACTTGAAAATATTTGCATAAGATATGTTCAGGCAAATGAACAAATATCTGTGTTAACATTCCAGTAGACTACAAGTCCCATCCCTATAAGGTAAGATGATTCAAACTAAAATGGAACTACTGAAGCCCCTTGATCTCAATACCCAGCAAAATATGCCTTCACCGATTTGTCAGTTAGCACTGCTCTTTTTGCCTATACATATGATTTCTACAAGAGTTAATCTGGGATCCAAATGTTGCTTAGTGCAAAAAACTCATTATTCAATCTGTCATATATATATATAAGAGATCTTTAGATACAATCTCATTTGCATTTGGTTCCAGGAAAAAAATATCTCTCTGAAGATAAATATCTTACTTTTCCTCTGCTGTGTAACAAGAATAATATTTAAAAGCTTTCCTTGTTTCTCTTTTTGTCTCAGCAACCAGTTTAAAGATTGCTCAGATAAAGACATTTGCAGGGGCTTAGTAATACTTTTATGTTTTTATATATTGTCATTCTGTTCCCAATTTATCATCTTATTTTTAATATTTTGATTGATCACTTTTTAAAAATATTAGTGGTACATAAATTCTAAGGAAAGTCAAAGATTTTAACATTCTGTTTTAATTTGTGGCACTTCAAAATTAAGCTGTAGAGAAATCTCTCTTTTGAGATAGATAGTAAGATAGTAATTGAAATTTTGCAGTATTCCATTTGATTTAATTGAATGTACTGAAGATAAATTCTACACAAAATATTCCTTTTAAAGATATAGAATTTTTATTAATTTATGAAATGGATACATTATATCTGGCTTTAATTCCTTGTTTTTCATACTTATATTGAAGAGCTTCAAATGATTTTAAGTGCTAGGGTAAATAATAATTCAGTAAAAACTTTAGCTAGGAAAGTGTGTCCTAATTGCTGATGCAATTTAACTTATACATCAAAGTTTGATACTGAAATCTGAAAAAAAAGTTCCTCAAATTTTGCACACTACTAAACTAAAACATCACTCTTATTGATTATCAATGATATTTTTAGTTAACTACCACTGCATAATAAATTATCCCCAAATGGCTTAAAGCAACCAAGTTATTACATCATTGTTTCTGTTATTCAGAAATGTGGATGTTATCTTTTTCCTTAAGGTCTCCCATATGGCTTTTGGCTGGTTGTCTACCACTCTTGAAATTAACTGGAGACTGAATAAGACTTTGGATCTATTTCCATGATCACTCCAGTGCTGTGGGTAGCAGGTCTCAGTTCCTCACTGATTATTGACCAAAGGCCATAGTCTTTTGCCACATGAACTATTCCTCAAGGTGATTTGAGGGCCACACAACATAATGGTTGATCCCCCCAGAATAGGTGATCCAAGAGGGAAGGGGATTGAAGCTGCCTTTGTCCTAACTTATACACCTGTGTTTTTGTCATAGATTGTAGTTAGAAATGAGCCATTTAATCTAGCTCACACTCAGAGGGGTTGGGTGTGAACTAAGCTCTGCCCTTTGAAAGGAGCAATATCAAAGAGCTTGTAGGTATTTTAAAACCATCACAATCTTCCCTCTGGGCCCAGTTTATTTACACTAACCACACATAAAAAATACAGTTCTTGGGCTGGGATTGTGGCTCAGCAGTAGAGGGCTCAGCGGTAGAGCGCTCACCTAGCACAAGCGAGACCAGTTTGATCCTCAGCACCACAAAAATATAAAGGCATTGTGTTGTGTCCATCTACTATATATATATATATATATATATATATATATATATATATATATATATATATATATATATATATCTTCCTCATGAAGACCAAAAGCACTGTTACTTTATACCGTCAACTCAAGTCTGAATTACATCCAGGTGCAGAAGCTCCATAGGTGCAGCTTCTTATTTACAGCTCCCAGAAGAATGTTCTAAATCTATGAAATAAATAGACAAAAGGAGAAAAGGGGATTCAATGAGGAGTCACTGGTACATAGCAAATTTGAAATCTCTCTGGGCTTGTGTAGTAACTGCCTTGATCAAAACTTAAGTTTAGGTAATGATTTTCCATAGTTCTTCATCTATCTTTTGGAGTTTGGATCTTATTTTCTAAGTTATCCTTTCTTTGTAGTAAAAGATATTACATGTTACAGTTGAGTAATCTGCTTCCAAAGTTCCCTTTTCATTCTATACATTCTCAATTCCTTTTAGTCCAAACTGGTGGCTTTCCTGAAAACACAATTCTTTTCTAAACTTTCTTGGTTTTCTGAATTTATTAGACCAGCAGTACAAAAGTAACTTGGGCTTTTGTCTATATGGCTGTGAGACAATATCTTCAAGCTTCTTAGAAGGGTTACTGTCTGATTGAGGAGATCTATGAGACATAACCTTTCACACAATGATGGGGCTTTTGTTTGACTGGATGCTACTCTGAAGCATCATTTTGATCTTTCTGAACTAGTAACAAAGGCATTTTTAATTAGCCATTTCTTCAATGCTTCTCAGGATTTCATTCATATCTCCAAGTCCTTCATAGTGTTTATCAATGGTCCAATAACAAAGTTTGTCCCATGCTTCATGTTTTTGGTATGGAAACACCACAGTTCCAGTTATCAAAATCTTGACTAGTTACACATCACTGTGTAACAAATTATTCAAAAATTTAGCAACCAAAAATGCCAAATATTTATAAGTTCATATTTTCTGTGAATTATAAATTTGAAAATGGCTTTCATGTGTAGTTATGGCTCAGAGTTTCTCATGAGGTTGTACTCAAGAAGTTTTTCAGGACTGAGTCCTTGAAAAACTTCACTAGAACTGAAGACTCCATTTGAAGCCTATTCACAGAGCTGTTCTTCATTCCTCCTCAGAAGGGCCTCTCATTGGCATAGCTTGTGTGTCCTTTCACAGGGCAGCTGGCTCTCTCAGAAGCAGGCAAGGAGAAAGATAAGTGAAGCAACAGTGTCTTTTATAATATAATCTGAGAAGTAGCACAATGTCTTTTTTGTCCTATATTGTATAGTAGTAGTAAGACACAATATCCAGCCCAAACTTAAGGAGAAAAAATTAAGCTCAACCTCTGGAAATGAGGTGTCAAAGGGTTTGTGAACAAACTAAAAACTTTTACAATGATCCTTTTCTGCATCGGAAAAGAACTTTAAAAATACTTTTCTGCTTTATGTCATTGTATCTTGCAATTTTATTGACATTCCTTTCCTAGAACATTCTTTTACTGACTTACACAATGAAAGTCTTTTTTCTATTTAAAGAAAAATTATTTGATCACTGTTTTAGTTATTTTCCATGTTCTTGTCATTGTGTATTAACATCTTGTTGTATTAACATCTTGTTGACTAAATCAATTAATATGCATCAAACATTTTTCAACATTTATTTGGATATGAGGCTGAGCACTGTCACTGAGAAACAAAGGGAAGGAGGCAGCTTCCTCATACAGTCAGCTTAGTTTGGATTTGATGTTTTCAAACTGTATTTGTTTGAGTTATCTGTAGTTCTGTAACAAAATACCCCACAACTTGATGGTTTAGAGCAACAATCCATCTCTTAATTCTTAGCATTAAGTTGGTGCCCTTCAGGTGTTCATTTGCTGGGTGCGCTGGCAGCTACTGTTACAGCTTTCTAAGGGTTTCATTGACTCAGTCACATGGCTGCCTGTTGGAGCTGGATATTAGTTTGGAGCTTGCCTGGGACCATCTACAAGGGTGTCTCAATTATTCTTTATGGGGCCTCTCTGAGTGACTTGACATTATCATAGTATTGAGTCTGAATTCTATGAGTCAGAGAGTTGAAGTTTTCAGTAGAATTAAGTCTTCAATTTTTAAAGATTAGAACATTATTTTTTCCCTGCAGTCTATAATAAAGCCAGTCACAAAATCATCCTCAATTCAAGATGCACTGAAATAATTACCATGTCCTGACATTAGAAATGCAGCATACATAGAGGAAGGGAAATGTATTATTTATTCCATCTTTGGAAACTAGGTAGCATAGTCTATTTTTTTGGGGGGGGGCACAAAAATTCATGTCACTCCTCTTACTCATCTTCTTGTAAGACTTCAAAGAGCCTCAACTACTTATAGCATCAGCATATAGTAAATCTAGAATTTCATCAAATAAATCAGGTTAAGGTAGCAATGGGTGTCCTTGGGTACCTGTTCCTGCATGTGATGGCATAGAGAAATAAGTCCCCTCACCAAATTACCTGATTTTCCTAAATACCCATTATGAAATTCAAGAAATTGACTTAATAACAGCACTAAGCATCCCTATTCTAACAGGGAAGAAATAGTACTCATAGATGTCACTGGTTCATAGCAATTCTGAAATCCATGTAAATATGTATTTTTTTCTCTTACCTTTGGTAGAAAACATTGGCTGTATTGAGTCATTTATTCTATTTAATAAAAAATAATCTTGTGTATGCTGCCAGATAATTTTTTCAGCCTGTATTCTTTGTAGGAAAACAAGGGGGATTAAAAGTCTGTTTTCATTTTGAACTAGTTCTGTCCCTTTAGTTCAAACTAATAATTTTTTTAAACCTTGTGGATTTATAGTGAATCAAGTTATGTTTTATTCTATTAGATTAAATCCACAACTACATATCTGAGATAAGTTTCTTTATATTTTGAATTAAGGGTAAGCATGTGGTGATGTAATACCTTTAAGATTCTTAGAATCCCTTTTATCTAACAGAGTGTATAAAGCACATGGTGTATAGCTCAATACTCTGTAGACATGACCTTAATCTTCCTCAGTATACATCAATGGGTTTTATAGATGTCCTTTTGAGCTATTCTTCCACTGTAAGGCTTTACTAATATATTCCTGAATTTGATATTTTGTTCTATGTTTTAATTTACCTTGGGCATCTTTCATGTGTAAAGGTTCATGGGAATGATAAAGATTTTGATTTTCCAACCTAGCAATTATGAGATTTCTTCTATGTGTTTTTTTTTTTTTTAAACTGAATCATGGTAACTTTAGTTCATTCACTTCTTTCCATATTTTTCATAGGCAAATTTTTAAAAATAAACTTTTATTTCCACCACCCTGCCTGGAAGAATCCTTATACTAGTTTATTAGGTTCATGAGTCCATGTCACTACCATTGCAGGGTTCTTAGACATTGTGGAACTATATAGCATCTGACACTTTTTGCGTATTTCCAAATATACTTCCTTACAGCTCTTTAGTCTCTACTAACACTGTTATAATTTCTGTATAATACCAAATCTACTGCCACATGTTTTAAATTATAGCAATGGTAGTAGCTCACTTCTAGGTATCCATTTTGTATTATTTATTTCTGTGCAAAAAATTACCCTGTATTTTAATGGCATGAAACAATAATTGTTTAAAATTTGCTTAATAATTCCATAAGTTTACAGGGATCATCTGAAAATTCTGCTGTACATGATGCTATCTGGGTTTCAGTTACCTGGAGGCTCAATCAGGATAGGATATCCAATATATTTCACTCATCGTAGTGGATAGTTTGTTTTGGCTGCAAGGGAAAATTGGAAGTCAGTCTGGGAGATCAGCCTATCTTTGAGACCAGGGCACTTGGGTTCTCTTTCATCTATTTTTCTTAAGTTCATTAACCTAATGACCTAACCACTCAAGTTACTCAAGTAGATTTATTTTCATAACAATAAGAAACCAATTAAATGAGAAAATGGGTAAATAAATAAATAAATAAATTTGTGGGCCTATTTCTATAGGGTAAATTTTCTTTAGATGGCACAGTCCAATTAAAAGCTATCTTGATGGATATTTGGTAAATTTTCCATAACCAGCCAGTGATTCTTTTACTCTACTGTCAATATGAGTAACCGATCAAAAAAGAAAAAGTTAAAGGAGAAAACAAACACCACTCTGTTGAGCTACTAAGTTCTCACAGTACCAGGGTGAACTCTTCCTGAATAGTGACAGTGACAAGATCTCAGCAATAGAAAACACAATCTCATTTGTTGACTTTGGATGCCTGTGGAAGCTGTTTAGTTGAACAACTATGGGATTCCAGTGGATGTCAACCAAGGTAACAGCATAAACTCTTTTGCTTTATCTCCACTTAGTTTCATTCAAAAGTATTGATCTGAAAACTTACAATGAATGGTTCCTGGTATTTTACTGAACTTTAAAGTAGGTATGCTTTGCATTTTTCACAGATGAGGAAACCCAGGCTTAAAGGGCCTAAGAAACTGTACAAAAAAAAATCTGATCACTTTGGTCAAGTTTAACAAAGTTAAATCACAATTAAAAATATTGGAAGTTGAACAATTTCTCAACAAATGCTGTATTTCTTTTTTAAATGAAGACTACAGATCTCAATTGTTTCACTAGCTCTTTGTGGATCATTTTTAAATTTTATTATGTGAATAACTATTAACAGCAAATGTATTCAAAGTATCCAGATTGCATTCAACTATTTCTATAATGTTAACTTGCAAATTACTTTCATTTTTTTCTCAAGTTCTCAAAAACAAGGTAAAAGGATGCACATTTATTTTCTAGTTACACTAAATATTGGTACTTACTCACTAACCTAGTATAAAAAAGAGCTTGGATTAAATCCAGGTTTTTCTAACTACAAAGCCCTTGTCTTCTACCACACCAATTTTTATATGGTGTACATTGCCACTTCTTGGTGCAAGTATTTTTCACTTGAGTTCAGATACATTGCAAAGAAATCTTTTCTCTCCCTCTACTTTTCTTTGCTAATTAATTTAAGAGGAGTTAAATAGGGCTGACATTATGATAGTGCAGCAGGTCTCCCTCAACTTGCATATATATTGTGTGTACTTAAGAACCTTTTTTTGTCCATTTACTCCTATTTGCCCACACAGTGTTCCAGGACTGGTAATATTTGCTATGTATTGAATGAACTAATTCATTTATCTGGCTCTTCCCACCCCACTAGCCTATAAATCCATCATCATACTAAGCTGCATTAAAAACAAAACAAAATATCAGAATAAAAAATTAAAAAAAAAAAACAATAAGCAGACACTACAGGAATGTTTGAACAGGGAAGAAACTCCATAAAAAATGTTTCGTGCAAATTTACATCTTTAAGAGAATTACCTCTGGAGGGGTGTGGGTGACTTTTTCCAGAGTAAGCAGTTGTGGGGCAGTTTGTGCTCACCTTTTGGCCTTGGGTTTTATTAAGAACTCAGCACCCCAGGTGGAGATCTTGGCTAATTGGCACCTGGCTAAGAAGTGCTTTATGATAATGGAAGGGAGGAGACATGCACAACCTTGACCCTGCAGCTTTGGACAATAAGAATCCTCAAAATGCTTTCCAGTCACTGCAATTCTTTAAAATCAATGTTGTTAAGACAAAATTTGCATAAAATAAAATGCAGCCATATTAAGGGTGCAGTTTGATAAACTTTTGGCAGATGTAGGCATATGTGGCATGAACCCATCACGGCAGGTATGTCATACATCTGTCATCCCCAAATTTTCTTCATGCTGTTTTGCAGTAAATTCACACTCACCCCAAATCCAAAACAATCACTAATCTGATTTTCAACATGATGAATTACTTTTGTATTTTCTAGAACTTCATAGGAATGTGATTGTCTGGTATTTCTATCTGGCAATTTTTCTCAGCATAATGTTTTAAGATTCATGTATATCGATCCATTTATTGACATTTTGGTTTTCTTTTACTGTTGAACAATATTCCATTTTGTGTATTCCACCATTTGATTAGCTGTTTATTTGTTTGGGGGTTCTTTGTTGTTTTCCATTTTTCTTTTGGCCAAAATGAATATAAATGATTTGTGTGTAATTCTTGAGGAAACATACGTTTAAATTTTTCTTGGGTAAAAATTTAGGAATGTAACTCCTGTATCACATGGTAAGTATATTTCCAATTTTATAGGCAAATGCCAAAGTCTTCTAAAGTGGTTGTGTAATTTTATATTTCCACTTGAAATGAGTGAGTGTATAGTTGCATGCACTGAAATTATTATATGTTTTTTCCCCTAAGATTTTAGTATGGTAAATTGCCTTGATTTATTTTAGAATGTTAAACCAATGTGGCATTTTTTAATAATCCTCACTTATTCTATTTATTTTTTCCAAGATAAAATTTTGTAGTTTTCTTTTTCTTTTTCTATGTCATTGTTTTGTTTTGATAGCATAAAAAGGTAAAATGATTTGGGAAATTTTCACTCTTCATCCATTTACTTAATAAAAAATTATGAAGGACTTGTATTTATATCTATCATAGAAGGCAAACAGGATTCAACAGAGATAACATTTGGGCCTAGTACATTTTTTTATTATGAATACAATGTCTTTAATTGGTATTGAACACTATACTTTTTTTCTAATCCTAAATTATTTTTGTGTCTTCATTGAATTTGTTCATTTCATTTGAGTTGTCAAATCTATTGCCATAAAGATAGTTATAATAATTTTTTGCTATCCTTTTAATGTCTGAGGATCATCATAATATTGCTCTGTCATTTTCAGCATTGGAAATATGAGTCTCTGTTTTCCTTAATGAATGTCCCTAGAAGTATATCAATTTTATATCTCTTTTTAAAAACCTTACCTCTTATGTCATTGATTTTTATCTATTATTATTCTATATTCTATTATAATTTTTATTTCTTTTTTCTACTGACTTTATAGTTAGTTCTCATATAACTGCTTAAAGTGAAAAATTAGATCATTGATTTTTCTCTTTCTTCTTTTTGCTAAACTGTTTTCCTTTTCATTTGGTTCCAATGATTTGTTTTTCTACTTTTTTTTAAGTTTTAAGACATTTACTTTTGTTGATTTAAGTCTAATTAAATTTTTGTCAGGGCATATACATTGTGAGATGTTTTAAAAAAATCTCTTTTCTCTCTCACTTTTCCTTTCTTGGTGAATATTTCATGTGCACTTAAAAAATGTGAATTCTTCTATTGTGACATACATAACTGTGGAGAAGCTTCAATGAATACTGAAGAACTTCTTCAAACTTAAAGTAAAAACAAGACACTTTTTTGATAGTTGCTAACTCATCCAAAGATGGCTGAAAGAAATTTTAATTTTAATTTTGCCACAAATTAAATATATCTTCTAAAAGGACTTATTTTTAGTATCTTGTTCTGGATAAAATCTTTGTTTTGTACAATTTTACAAGAGTGGTTACTGAACCAAGAAAGGATGACAGCTAAATATTGATCTCACTCATAATATCTCTATTTACCCATAGAACTCTAACCTAACTAAAGCAAAAATTATGGTCATTTTTCTTATTCCTGAAATTAGTGCAACAGTCAATGATAGAAAAGCAATTTCATTTCAAACAATGTCCTCACTTACTTTACAAACTCCTGGGTAGGGTGTACTCTCTGAAGGTCAGTAGCAAAGAAATAATACTCAAGCTACCTAATATTAATTTTTCATAGTTTTTCTTTAGGTTCATATTGCTTTGTACAGATAATTATTTATATGTAAACTCCAGCTTCTGATTTTTGGGTGTTCTTAGAGATCATACTTCCAAAAATAGCAGAGCACAGCATTATTGAAATCATATTTAACAAGTTCATGATATTTGTTAACAATGCATTGCAGATACTCTGGTTCTCATCTCCCTGTGGGACTATAGATGATTGTACTTTCTCCTTTATCTTATGGTTTGTGGTCATGCGACTGATATGGTCTATGAGTTTTGAAAGGAAATGACACATGTCATGTCTTGGCTTGAGCAAGACACATGGGGCCTCTCTTCTCTGCCATCTACCAGCAATATCCTGCACAGAGGCTTCCCCATAGGATTTTTTATCAGGGCAGAAATGACAGAAAACAGATCTGCACATGGTCCATAGGGGGTATGTAAAATGACCAAAATATAAACCTATAAAAAGCCACCACAATTGGAAAGTATTGATTACTCTAGCATAACTCTGCTTAATCCAATTAATGTATAGGTCCACTAGTGAAGTACTCAGCTAGAAAGAAAACAATATAGAAACTATCCCTGAGTTATTTGTACCTCCTCAAAGAAAAGATAATGAGATTTTAACTGAAAAATGCTTACTTGATGTTCATTTCAAAGGGTACCCATTCAATTTTTTATTAACAAGAATTACATCTTTTTTAAAAATTTGTTATCATTTTGTCTAGTTAAAACATCCTGAATCTTCTCAAGTTCTCGAACAAAATAAGAATGTCAATATTTATCTTATATATGTATGTAATTCATGAAAGAATATAAGAAACACAAAGTTTACACTAAGATAAAGTAGTATTGATATGTAAAGTAATGAAATTCTTGAGTTAAACTGTAGTCTCTCCTACATAGTTCTAGATATAGATCAGGCTGCCATGATAAGTATGAAAGTGATTTTTGGCATAAAGAATCAGAATTTGGGATCTTGGTCATAATTCTTAGAAACTCTTTCTTTCATTAATTGTTTACATTACATAAATAATCTGAGGTTATTCATATTTTTAGAAGGTTTTAACCTTTCAGTGTTTTACTTTGAATGTAAAGCTCAGGCATTTCTAACTTGGGGAAGCCTGGCAGATGTATACCCTTTATGGGTGATTATTGTGATACACACATCTTTTTCTTTGCTGAACATGGGCAAATGTCTTATTCCATGTGTTAATGACCTCTTTCCCTTGGCCCCTTTCTGAGCTCTCAAAAGCCATAGGTACAGGTGGAGTGGGTAAAATTCTTATAAGAAGCACATACATTATTGAAAAATGTGTTCCTGTCATCTGGAGAAGCACAGCAGACTGAGTGTCCCCTAAAACAAACGTTTAAGATGTAGTTGGGATTTGTTTACTCAGGGATAACTTAGGTAAAACCTCAAGTCTTGAGGACTAACCTGAGACTTATTCTACTTATGAGACAAGATACATTCCAAGATCAAAGGAACCAAGTGAAAAATCAAATTTGGGACCCCAAATGGTTTAAATTTAAGAGGTAAAGTTTAAGAGGTAGTTTTCCAGTAGCTATGTTTTTATTAGATTGATTACACTTTTTGAGAGTTTGAATATTTCTAGAATGTTTTGATTATTGAAACTTTTTTTGGTTATTTGAGCATTCAAGTTAAAGAATGCTTAATTCACTATTGCCTCTTCCATTTTTCCCAATGTCCAAATGCATTGGATTTTGTCAAAGAAGATAATCCTAAAATTTTCTTCTGATTCATCAAAAGAAAATCCAGGCATAATTTGCCCTTTTCTATTCTTTCCTTGAAGTCATTAAAATCCAGGCAATCTTGGTTCACAGATTGTCCCCACTGTTTGTCAGTAACTATCAATTCATCTTCCTTGTCTGTGCATTAATTTCTTAGTTCTTTTTTTTTAAGAGAGAGAGAGAGAGAGAGAGAGAGAGAGAGAGAGAGAGAGAGAGAAAGTACTTGTCTAAAGTCACCATGAACCCAGAATGGAAAGCTTGCAGTCTGTGATCTTCCCATCTCACCACAGTTTTTTTTCTCTTTTTTTTTCTTTTAGGAGGAGAATCATGTCCATCAGAACTTTATATTTATGCAAATTAATTATAGAGTTCTGTGTTTCATTATGGCATATAACATAATTAATCTATATTTTCCAAAACACCTCCCTTTCTCTTCTCTCCACTTTCCTCCTTCCCCTGATTCCTATACTCTACTGGCTTATCCTCTACTGGCCTCCCTTCTACTTTCATGACATCATTTTTTTTTCTTTTTTTTTTCATCTAGGCTTCCATATATGACTGAAAATATATGACATATGTCTTTCTGAGTCTGGCTTATTTTGCTTAACATGATGTGCTCCATTTTCACTCATTTTCCAACAAATAACATAATTTTGTTCTTTGTTTTGGCTGAATAAAACTTCATTGTGTATATATACCACATTTTCTTTATCCATTATTTGGTTGATGGTTTCATAACTTGGACATTATGAATTATGCTGTGATAAACATGGGTATACATGTATGTATTAAGTATGTTGACTCTAATTCTTTTGGACAGAGACAGAGGCATGCTATAGCTAGATTACATTGGTTTCTGAGGAACCTCCCTACTGATTTCCCTACTGCTTGAACAAATTTACATTCCAAACAACAATGTGTAAGAGATGCTTCACCCCACTACAACCCCCACATTCTTGCCAGCCATTATGGTTATTCATACACTTCATGATAGCAATTTAGCATCTTAATGTAGTTTTTATTTGCATCTTTTCTGATGGCTGAAGATTTTGAACATTTGTTTTTCATAGAGTTGTTGGTCAATTGTGCTTGTTTTGAAAAGTGTCTGTTTTATTCTTTTGCCCATTTATTTGCCTAATTATTGAATGGGTTATTTCATCACAATGTTCCTTAATTCTTAAATCATTGCTTTTACTGCCTTTTGGAGTGAGCATAGGTGTTTGAACTTACTTGTATATAAATACATACACATTTATGTGTGTATGAATATTCTGTATCTCTCTCTCTCTCTCTCTCTCTCTCTCTCTCTATATATATATATATATATATATATATATATATATACCTGTAGCAACATTCTGAGACATCTGTTAACAATAGATATATCTAATAATTATAAGTTATATAAATATGAATTAGGTATTGAATTGTTTGACTTTCTAATCAAGGCAAATGACAGTGGCTCACAACACAGGAGTAGTACCAAATAAATGCAGTAATTTGTTTCCTTTACAAAAATAGCTGCTGAAAGGCAGATGGAGGTGCCAGTTGTGTGGGGTGCAGGTGATTATGGCCCAGTCCACACACCACCAGGTTGTTGTTTTTTTTCTCCACCAGAAAACTGTCCATTCACTTTCCAAAGAGCCAAAAGCAAAAGGAGAGGAATTTGTGAAGTTGCTAGCCCATATGGCTGGTAGTGAGTTAATCTGTGTCTGAACAGCAGGTATCAAGAGCCAGTCTGTCTGTTGGGGCTGCCAGGAGCAGATCAGAGAACAGCAGGGAAGGGATCAACTCAGGCTGCAAATACAGTCAGGAATGTGGCAGGAAATTATTTCTGAAAACACACTTTGCTGCATAAGGGCAGCCATCAGATGCTACATGATAATCTAATCTGCACTTCATTTTGGTAATTATTTAGAGTTGTACATGTAGGTATGAATTTTAGATAGTTGAAGATATGTAGTTATTGTTCGCTTTATATAACACCTTGCCTTAAAATAATTATTTCAAGTGTCCTTGCTTCAAAATAAAACATGCATGCAAAAAGATTTTGGAATTTTGAAAAAGAGGAATTGATCTAAATCAGCTATATGAGAAAGAGATAGGGACCTATTCAAAAGACAGAACCGCAAAGATAATGTCTTTGTTAAATAACCAAGAGAAAATAGGGGCTGGATAGAATTTCTCTTGATGATCTGGCAAATAGAGAAAATGAGAAATAAATTAGTTGAAAACAACTAAAAGAAGCCTGAATTATAGGAACAACTGGGTACAAAAAATTTAAAAACGGAACCATGCAAATTATTATTGGACAATGGTTATTAGTATCTTCTTTCCTTCCTTCTTTTCTTTTGCTTTCTTCCTTCATCTATCAATAGATGCATCTCTCATCTATCAATGTACCTATATTAATGTTATATCTAACATTAAGATTTGGCATATTTTTGTATTCACAGAATTAAACCTGAACCATTTGCAAAAATAAACTAGACCAAAGAATCTGTTTACATGTAGTCTTCTTGTTTCTTAACCATGAAAATAAAGCATTAGTTTTCCTAAACTTAGTTAATATAACTTACATCTGTCATTAAAATATTGAATAGAAGGGTTGAAGAGATAAATGATCAAAGGGGACTGAAAGCTGAATTAAAATGATATTTACAACTAGTATCAAATGTGATAACTAGGATCACATAGTTCTAGAAAATCCAAACTACTATTTATTTTTTTTCATTTAAAATTTATTTTATTTTTTTTACATAAGCTCTATTATTTTTATTATTATTATTTGCATTACAATTCTTAATACTCCTCTATACCACAATTTATCATATCTTCGTATACAAGACATGCTGACACCAAATTCACATCTTCATACATGAACTGTGTACAATGATGAGGTTCTCCTTCCACCATCCATGCTATTCCCCCCCCTTCCCTCCCACCCCTCCTCCCTATCTAGAGGTAATTTTCCTCCCAATCTCTCCCTTGTTATCCCATCCTGAGTCACCCCCCTTATATCAGAGAAGACATTCAGCATTTGTTTTTGGGGGATTGGCTAACTTCACTTAGCATACTCTGCTCTAATGTTATCCATTACCTTGCAAATGCCATGATCTTATTCTTTTTTAGTGCTGAGTAATATTCCATTATTTATAAATGCCACATTTTTTTATCCTTTCATTCACTGAAGGACATCTAGGTTGGCTGCACAGTTTAGCTATTCTGAATTGTGCTGCTATAAACATTGATTTGGCTGTGTCCCTGTAGTATGCTGTTTTTAGGTCCTTTGGGTATATACGTAAACATACAACTTTTTCAAACCTTCTTTACTCATAAAGAGCTTTAAGAACAAACTCTCTAGAGGGGAAAAGAATTAGAAAGGGCCAAGTCTATGCTCAGGATCAGAATTCAAGTGAACTTCATGTTTTTCTTTCTGAGACCTATGACCATTAGTTTCAATAGACTGAATTTCGCCTTCTGTCATATTATAGCTGAAATTCTAAAACTAAATGGTTTACTGTTTGGGGGTCTATCACCTGACCCTGGTGATAGAATGTGGTTATTTCCATAATTTTTTGAGGCATATTCTGCTTTTCTTCCTAGAAGCAAGAAAAGTGAAATACTGTTAACTCTTGCACAAAGTCATTGCTACAGAGTGGTTCCTACCATTCTTCAATTGCCAGTATATGTTATTCACCTCACAATTGTCCTCTAACGCTTACATCACTTACATAATTTCAGGTGCTCTTGGGCATGAATCTCAGAGACCAACTCAAATTTTCTTCTCTTTGCTCCAAATTATAAAAGCATCTCCAAATATGTTAGTGTGATCAAGGGAGGTATCATGAACAAAATTTCAGCTGAACTGGGCCTCAGAGTTTTAAATAATAAGAATCAGAAGATAAATTGTTATTCCATGAAGATTGACATGCTAGACATAAAGTCATCAAGAAGGATTCCAGACTGTATCAAGGGGGAGAATGCAGAAGAGCAGGATGCCTAAATTTACTTATATAATTCCTGAAATTGAAAACACATGTCTCATGAAATATGAAGTTCAAATTATGATAAATGCTAAGAATTTTATTAGATGTCATCAAACGCTAGAAATGATGATTTGGAAGAAACTTGATATTTTTGATGATCAAGGAAAATGACAACAATGACAAGAAAAAAAAACTTGTACAGAGGTATCTATAACCAAAAGGCTTTAGGGTAAAATTTATGTATATATTAGTAGTATTTAGCAATAATTTGGATTACCTAAGTTTCAGAGAAAATACTAACGTATTTCTATGTAGAAGGAGTTTGTATTTTTAAATGAAAGGAATTTGTATTTATTTGCAAATGCACTATATTCTATGTAGCTGTAGAGAAACTAAAAACATAATATTAACATAAGACACAGGCACATACATATTCATAATGAATTACACAGTACCCAGCAATGTCACATTTGCCACTTTCACCTATTCTTATAGTATTCATTTTCCTTAAATCATGACAACCTAATAAATCTCATTTTACTACAAAGAACAGAAGCTTTCTCAAAAATAATAAAAATTAATATTATTCATCTATGTATCTGAAAGACATCAATGTTCATTGTTTTAAAAACTACATTTTAAATTTATTATCAAAGTAATATGTTTAAAAGTAACTCTACTCTTCCAAGTCCACTACTAATTCTTAAAAGCAATGACATCCAGCTTACTTTTTGTATATTTCATTATCCACACCTCAAAATAACATGTGTGTATAATTTCTTAATTTATGAAAATGAAGTCACTTGTCTCTTGTCTTCTGATATGACCAAAATATTTAAAGCATTTAAACTATCACATCACCTCCATGTACTCTGGGTATGGTTACATCACTATTCTTAAGTTCCATGGGGGTAATTTCTATTATTTGGAACTATTAGAGAGAAGGAATATAAATTAATGTAATAAATAAATGTGAACATTGCCCAATTTAATAAATCTCCAATGTAACACTTGTATCACATTCTCTTTCCTTTCCTTGCAAATGTTAAGTTCCACTTAAATTTGGTGTTTGTTTTTCCATGCAAGTACATATTCACTTATATTTATCCATCTTTGCTGTTACAAAACCTTTTGAAGTTAAAGGTATTTTGAAATTCAGAATGATTTAGATACTATGAAAACATTACCATAAAGACACTATATACTATAGAATATGTAACTTCTTCTGTAGATTTGGAGCAGGCTCTATAATTAAAATCAACAAATATTTCTAAAACAGAAAGCATAAATATCCACAGCAAGTGAGATAAACAAAAGGAAACAATAGCTTCATATTATTTTGGTCAGATTTTGTCAGCAAGTGAATTAAGATTACGTAAATTTTATAGCCAATGCATTGGGGGTGGGGTAAGAAATCTCATTTTTATAGCTCTTAGGATTTGGGAGTCATTCACATGAGAGATTGTGAAAATGCACTAAAGAATGGATTTCTATTACACTCCTAATACATTTGTTCCTAACTTTGTTGATACAGATTAGTGTAGTTCCCCTCTGTGAAACGCACTTATCATCACCAATTCCCTTCCAGGGACCTTTCTTCCCAATGCCTACCTTTAAATGGAGGTCTTTTTAGGTTTGAAAAAACTTGTATTCTGTTACAGAATGCTAACATAGCTTGTTTACCCTGCTATGTCTGTAATTTGATTTGGAGAGGGCATGTCAATAATCTGCTTACGTTACTTTGTCTATGTGAATATGGGTTATGCAGCTCCTGGGAGCACATCCATTTTTCTGCGAGCTTTAACTCTATTTAGTTCATTTCTTTGCATTATTTTAACAAACATACCTTTCAATTTACCCAAAATTTCTATCCAAATGTGTTTGCTGTCAGCTGCCTGTAAATACTGAACTCAGATCCTGTATTAAAAGTGATTTCCTGGTTGCTGTCATTGCCCTGTGTGCAAGGAAAACATTTGTTTCTAGTTTCCCACCATATCCTTCACTCTTTCTCCATCTGCTTTTTATCTTTAATATTTGTTGAAATACATCATTTGCAAATGACTCTTGTCTTTTATATTTATGTTGAGACTATACATGTAAAAGCATAATTTTTGTAAAATACAATATATATATATATATATATATATATATATATATATATATATATATATATATACACACACAAAAATAGTATCAGAAAGAAGAGAAAATGAATTTATATTGCTAGTTTAACATTTGTTTCTATAAATTTTAAGAAGAAAAATGTGCAAATGATAACTATTAAAGATTATATTATCCAGGAGCAAGGTGGCAAGGTGCAGAACTTAAGCAATAGTTCTGACTTTAAAATGTCAGTGAATTCAATACACAATGTAATTAACATGCAATTAAAAATCAGGTATGCTTTTAAAATATAAGTAAATGGGCTGGGGATGTGACTCAAGCGGTAGCGCGCTCGCCTGGCAGGCGTGTGGCCCAGGTTTGATCCTCAGCACCACATACAAATAAAGATGTTGTGTCTGGTGAAAACTAAAAAATGAATATTAAAAAATTATCTCTCTCTTAAAAAATATAAGTAAATGACAATAACTCTCTATATTCTCATAAGGAAATCAAAATATGAAACTCATTTTATATTCTAAGAACTGTGGTTATCTTATTTTGACACAATAGTAAGAAAGTACCAATGATTACAAAAGCATAAAGTTATGAAATAAAATATGTTCCAGCATAGTAGTCATTTTGTTACATGTGCATTTTATCACATCATGTTATATACCCTAAAAGATTCCCAATAAATTTATTAAAAATAAAATTTAAAACCATAAGAAAGAAATAACTTAAAAATACAATAATAAAGTAAAATCTGATCCAGTGGCTCAGGAGGCTGAGGCAGGAAGATAACAAGTTTAAAGCCAACCTCAGCAAAACTGAGGTGCTAAGCAACTCAGTGAGACCCTGTCTCTACATAAAATACAAAATAGGGCTGTGTATCTCAGTGGTTGAGTGCCCCTGAGTTCAATTCCTGGTACTACTCCCCAGCAAAAAAAAAAAGTAAATAAATAAGTGATCCTTGTTACACGAACACAGGACTAAGTTTATAGGTAAATTATTGTAGGTTATTATGCAGATTTTATTTAAAGAGGTTAAGCAGTTGCTGTTGAAATTCCACTCATATTCCCACATTTTAACCACTTCAGTCTGTACTCCACACACTTGCAATTGCCAGACTGCATTTCCTTATGTGAGGCTTCCTCTGTTATTAAAGTCTTTATTTTATCCATGCACTGGACCAAAATGCCAGGGAACAAATTTCCAGAAGAAGTACTCATCTGATGATTGATGAGAATTGGGGTATGAATATTTCTGCTTCTGTTAAAGACTTTATGTTTGCCCTTCTCCCCTGGCCACAAATCTGTATGTTGAAGTCCTAACATTTAATGTAACTTGTGAAATACAAATATTTGGAGTATGTGTATTTGGGCCTATGAGGAGGTAATACAAATTAAATGAGGTCAGAAAGATGGGATCAAAAAAATCATATTTAATTTCAAAATACACAAAATATATTGTCCAGGGGGCTATGGATGGAATGCTTGCCTAGCATGTTCTAAGACACAGTTTCAATTCCTAATACTGGGTGTGTGTGTGTATATATATATATATATATATATATATATATATATATATAGATAGATAGATAGATATATGTTTGTGTGTATGTCCATATGTATATGTGGGTATATGTGTGTATATATATATATATATACACACACATAGAGAAAGAGAGACAGAGAAAGAGACATGAAGAGAGAGACAGAGAGAGAGAGACTCAAGATAAATATATAGTCCCAATTAATAACATTATATTTATTTGATCTTCAGAAAGGGCAGATTTTAGGGTGAAAAAATATAGAGTTTGATTAATGCCAGAAATACTGAAAATGATGGGGCTTTTATATAGACAACATATTTGAGTAAATTTACATCAAGAAATTGCTTGGATAAATTCTAGTTAAATGAGATAACTGAGTGGAACCACTAGTACCACTTCAGTTTATCAATTTTATTGCTGTATTGATAAGGAATAGCCCAGGTCATGATGCAGCCAATGTTATCATGCTTGCTTTTCTAACCAAAGCCAGAAATTATTCCTTGTTCTCTTCATATCATTGGACATATTTCATAGTCATCTGGAAAAAAAGTACTTTCTCTTGCCTTTTCCATTATTGTTTCTTTTATATTGTATATTTCAGAATAAATATTTGCATTTCTTATATTTGAGGGTTAAATTGAAACTTTATTCTCTAAGATCCCAAGTGCTTTTTTTTTCTTTACTTTTTCATGAAAACTATCCAAGCCCCTCATATTTACACTGGTTACAGGGTTTCATTTGATGAAAGAACACAATTCAAAAGCAATGAACAGAAGGTGGGCTGACTTTATAGTTACTGAAAGCAAGAACTTGTTACCTGTGTTCATGATTAAGTAATAAACTTTGTTATAGAGTTTATTAATTCCATCAAATCCTTTAATATAAGCTCATATTAATTGTATCTTTAAGCTTCATTTCTCAGCTTAGCAATGCTGAATTTTCCTAATTGGAATTTGGACTGTAATGATAACTTACTTACCTCTTCCTTTTTGATCACCCTATGACCATTGGAAAATGGGAGAATGTATTTACAATAATACTGAGATCCTAATATTTCATTGGTTGTACTTCTGGCCATGTCAAGATTGCATCACCTTCAAAATGTTGCAAAGGCATTTGCCAGAATATCTCCTTGTTCCCAGGAAAGAGTCAGAAAAATGAGAATAGACCACAAGGCTATCATTAGATGAAAACAATAGACTGGGACTAACCATCCAAAAATCCTAAACTTATTTCAACATCAGATAGTTTGCTAGTTACCTAGCCATGGTCATCTATTGTCCTGCATTCTGAATAAAATTACAGTTAAGAAATAGTGGGAATTTATTCCTGAGTAACCAAATTCAGATTTTTTTTTCTAATGATGAATTATTATTCCCATTCAAGATTCAAAACAGTAGAGGACATCTTATCAGTATAAGGTAAGCCAGTAAAGTTGAAAATTATGAATCTATTCAGGTTCTGACTCTTGCATTCATCCTTTTTCCAGAACTGGAGAGATGAGAAACATACATTATTCTTCCAGAAATATCAGAAAACCTGAAAGAGTTAGAGGAAATGGGAATTTCTCATAGGATGTACCAGTTATCTTCAGCTAGGTAACAAACCATCCCAGAACTTTGGGAGTTCATTGAGTCAGAATTAACTTATTATTCCTCATGGTCCTAGGGTTGACAAAGTGGTTCCTATGATGCTTTGTCTTGGCTAATCAGAGTATCTGGAATTGCATAATCACTGGAGCTGCTGGAATGCACAAGATGGCCTCATGACCACTTCTCACAGCTGGTGCTGGCTGTTAACTAGGTCATATCAGGTCTCTAAGTGGCCTCTGTTTCTTCAGTAGGCTACCTGGGTTTCCTTACCCTGAAGTTTCAGGTCAGTTTTTTAATAATACTGTTTAAAATTACCAATCAGAAATTCTAAATAGTGTTTTCTACAGAGAAAATTTTAATTAGTATATATCATAAGAGAAGAGATTATGACATCAATTTTTAAAAATAGGTACAGTTAATAAAGTTGTCTTTTTAGGGATATAACGTGTTTCAATGATTCGGGGAGAGACCAACTCTGTGGTAATTGAGGTTTTCCTTTTCTGTGCAGTTTCCATTTAAAGAACAGTCAAGAATAAAGCAATAAGACCTACACTTTTTTTTAGAAACTTCATTGTTGTATTCCAGTTCTTGCACTAATGTCATTAGAAAACTTTCAAAGTGACCCTTCTGCTTGAGTGATTCAATTTATACCTGTATCAATTTCTTTTTCTAAACCTTGGATTTATGCAATCCAAAACATTGCTGGAAGGAATAAAAATGTGGTGAAACAAGAACTACATTCTCATATATTTTTGGTCAGAAAAAAATAGAAGTTGTTTCTGTAGAGAGTTCCTGTGTGTCCTGGGTTAGATACATTATTATCTGGGGAAGAGGGTGGTAATGGTAGGGGATGCTGGATAACATGGGGAATTGAAAACAAAAACAAAAACAAAAACAAAAAAACAGTGCTTATTTCCAGATCAGACCTCAGAGGTAGGCCTTAGTGAATTGCTATTTAGCTTTTCTTTATGAGGCAGGCAGGCTCTCCTAACAAATGAGCTTCCCTGTGCATTCCCACACACTTTTTAAAACTTCCTTTTCTTGGGGCTGGGGTTGTGGCTCAGCAGTAGAGCACTCACCTAGCACATGCGAGGTGCTGGGTTCAATCCTCAGCACCACATAGAAATAAATAAATAAATAAATAAATAAATTAAAGGTATTGTGTCCAAGTACAAATATGTGTGTGTGTGTGTGTGTGTGTGTGTGTGTGTGTGTGTGTGTGTGTGTGTGTATAAACAGAAACTTTCTTTTCTCTGGCATCCCCCTAACTATGCACATGGTAGTCTAAGAATCAATTTTGTGATCTACCAGTATGTTTTAAGAAGACTGCCAAAGCCCAGGAAAGATCTCAGCTGAGGAATTAGATTGGCAGAAAGAAGATTGGTACCTATGTTTTGATTGTTAGGTTCCAGCCAGCCTTTAGTAGTATCTTCTTTGGCCAAGCAGTTCGTGTTATCTAGTTGGAAGAGACATTAAACAATGAGTTAGTAATAAATGTACTCTTTCTCTTCCTTGGATCAATGTTTAATTTCCTACCTCTGAAAGGGAGAAGAAAACTTAAACATATAAAGAATTTGAGGTTTCTAAATAGAGATGATCTGTATAAATTGGAATATGCTATCACAGTGTGGTGCTAGGGCAGTTATAGAATCAGGATAACTCTACTACATCCCAGAATAGGTATTCACTGCTTGGTTGCATGGTTTAATTTCTAGTGGTATAATGTTTACTATTGTGAGACAGCTAATTCCACTGTTGGATAGTATAAACTGTGAGACAATAATTTCTATGTTAAGTCAAAATATCCTTTCTGACAATTATACACATTATAACTGCTTTTGCCTAATGGATTGAATAAATTTTGTATTTTATATTAACTTTTATTATAGCATACATATATATCACATATTAAGGGATTTAAATATGTTAATTCATTTAAGCTTCACAACAATCCTGGGAACTAGGTACTTTTATTAACCCCATTTTTCAGATCTGGAAACCGAGGTATAGAAAAATTACATTGAATTGTTGAGGATGCTAACTCATAATGGTGATTGCAGGCAGCATGGGAGGAATGGAGAAACTGTAGATAGGTCACAGGGGTGGGAGGGGAAAGGAGGGGAAAAGGGGGTAGGAATGATGGTTGAATGAGTTAGACATCATTACCCTAAGTACATGTATGAAGACACAAATGGTGTGAAAATACTTTGTTTACAATCAGTGACTTGAGAAATTGTGCTCTATATGTGTAATATGAAATGAACTGCATTCTGCCATTATGTATATATAGCAAATTAGAATAAAAATAATTTAATAAAAAAAGAAGTAGGGCTAGTATTTGAACCCAGGCAGCTAGATTCCAAGGCCTTTTCTGTTAACAAATACAGATACACATCAAACTGTTAACTGTCAACACTAGCATTTAGTAATTGATATAAGGAACTACATATATTAGCAGTTGTTGCAACCAAGATGATTTCTTTTTTTTTTTTTACATCCCCAGTATCTAATTCTGCAAACTCAGAAAGCAGTTAGCCTTGATGCACTGAAGAAAGCAACTAGGTTGTGATGCTTAATTCTGTGAATGGCCCTAACATGCTTAAGAACAGATCCCCTGCTTTTCTAATCTCCTCCTTCATGGTCATCTCTAGTACTTTTATATTTCTTCATATTTATCTTCTCCCAGAAAATATTTGTTGAATATATACTTTCCCCAGGCTCTGTGCTAGACACTGTATAAAAATAAAAACCCCAAAGATTTTTTAGGCAGTTTATAGGTTTGGGATGGAAGAGAATTAAGTTTAAAAATGAACCTAGCATGTTAACAAATTATGTTAGAATTATGCTTCAGGTTCTCTGGGAGTGGGAAGAGGTCTCTAAATAATACTGGGGCATTAGGGAAGGATTCAGAAATGGTTTTACTTTGAGATATGAAGAATAAATAACCCACTTGAATCAAAGTATGAAATATGATATATCAAGAACTATGTAATGTTTTGAACAACTAACAATAAAATTTTTTTAAAAAAAGGATAAGTAGGGATAAACCTAGTGGAGGGGAGAGGAATACTGTAAGAGGGGAAGAGACAAACAGGCAATGCCTTGACAGTATGACTGAGACTGAAGTGTGCAGGAAGTGCAGTTGAATTCCCTGGAGAGGAGCTTCTCTCTAGGGACAGCTGGAGACAACAGGACAACATCATTGGGAGGTATGTGTGGGGGGGTGGGGGTAGCCATTGTAATGTTTAACTTCTAAGTGACTTTATTCAATAAATATTTATGAGGTTCTTAGTACATACCATGGCCTATGCTAGATATTGGTTATTTCTTGTGAACAAAGCAGCTTTCTTCTTAATGCTGAGTCAATTGGAAAATAAAGACAAACAATAAAAATAAATGTGGTGCTATGATAAAGGACTTACAGAAGGTAATTCGGAGCACATTTTTCCAGAATTGAATTTGTCCTGGGATTAGGGTCAGCCTTCTTAAGGGAGTAAACTTTATGCTAAGACTAAAAAACAAAATTTAGCTAGATGAACCTGGTAGGTAGAGGTGAATGAAATGAGGAGAATATACCAAAAAGGAAAAAAAAATGCAGGGAATAATTGCAGAACTTAAATAAAAATCAGTGTTATCTTGGTTTGATTCCTCAGAAGTAGACCCTATGATTAAAATTTAGGTAAATGTAGTTTATTTGGGAGGTGATCAGAGGAGAGTTGAAAAGAAAGATTGAAAAAGCAAGAGCCCAATGCAGATTGAATTAATGATCAAGTTACCTCTTTGGACACCTGGGGATCAATCCCACTGTAGAACTCTGGAAGACTGTGCATAGCATGCTTCAGAATTGCTTTATCTGAGAGGCAAGGAAGAGTGAGTATTTATTGATCAAATCCAAATTGCTATTGATTGCAGACTTTTCTCAGGGATGTTAACTCCTCAACATTTCCAGATTAGCCAGCATATCCATTAAAACAAGCTCCTGTAACCCTCATGCATGGTTGTGGGATCATTCAGTCAAGTATATTCAAATGGTATCCCTTATGGAGTCAATGTTTTAACAATGAATCTTCAAGACTGTTCACTATATAACAAAACAAGGGGGACTAGCTCTCAAGTCTTCGCTGCTGCTGTTGGTCCCAAGGTCAAATTTGAAATATACCTTTTGTATCCTCTACCAGTCATTCTAGTTTTCCCTCAACTTTGTCAATATGTTCACTAATCTAAATTTCTTGCCTAGTAAGATTACCCAGAGCTTCATTCCTTCATGTCTGAGTGGTCTGAACTTTTGGGTCTCTTTCCCCATGAAGCTGACAATGAGGTGTACTGTTCAACAGCTAGTCCTGAGTTGAGCTGTAGTGTACCAACAATTAATCTATCACTTACCCCAAGCATAGATCTGGCTTATAGATGACAAGACATGCTCTGTTGGACCACATATGTTACCTAAAGAAGAAGAGTAGGCAACTTGGGAGCCTGGGCTAGTTCTTCATATTAACTGGGACCATTTGGATTTGTACTCTGGATTTTTACTATGTTATAGAAAGATGTGAAGATAACCAGTTAATGATGAGCATTTTCTCTTTCATTATCACTTGATTTCTCATGGTCTTGAATTGAGCTTCTATCAGAATCTATACACTTAGTTTCTATTGGTAGCTTGCCAGCTGTTTTTTAAATGCAGCACATGAAATAGCTTTGCAAAAAAAATCTCAACTTTCCACAAAGCATCATAATTTACCTTAACTATCTTTATCAAAACGGAATCTGGTGGTTCAAATGGCCGAGTGGCAGGATGCTTGTACTGCATCTTTAATTTACTGCAAACTTCTCTTTTCTAGTCTCTAGTCAAATTTGGAAGCTATCCATATATCCATATTATCCTCTAAATGTGTAGGAGAAATAGTTTCAAATGTGGCATATGCTGCATCTAAGGTATAAGGAGGTATATTGAGTGTCACACTTAAAAAAAAAAATTTCTTTATTTGTATGAGTGGCAGAAGGGGCAACATGTATGATCTTGCCCTTTAACTTTGAGGGAAGATCTAGACATACCTCCAGACACTGGATCTCTAAAACTTCACTAATATGACAGGATCTGTAATCATTTCTTTTGACTTCTCTATCACTCTGATACACAACTATCTTACTAGCGGCACATGTGTTTGCCACTTTCTTATGTCCAGGAACATTGAGATAATTAATAAGTCAGTGTGATGCTTGAAAAATCGTGATATTTGTGGAAATCTGGATACCCTAAAAAAAATTCTGTTCTCCTTTCTGGAGTCAAGCATATTCCAAGCAGGACAAAAGAAAAGGCAGAAACTCACAACAAATTATTATAGAAATTCTGTGCATTGTGAAAATTCTCATTCTCTTGCAGGTGCCACTCAAGGACAGCTGAGCAGTGTGGGGCTGCTTTCTCTTTATCTCTTCTCCATCTGTACCTAGCAGAAATTCAACAGACCAGACAACCATCACAAGAAGAAGTATGACCCTGAGAATGAGGGGAAAAGGAACATAGAAGTACTTGTCCAGGGGAGGAGGACACAAAGTTCAAAAGAGCTGAAAGTTTCTGAAGGTGGCCAGGAGGATGCTTGGGGAGGTTGGCAGAACAGGTTGGAAGGCTTCTCCCTGGATGTCCACATCTCCATTATGGACCTTCTTATGCTTTTGAGTTACTGCAATTTTAGACTGAAGTAGAGAATTACTTTAGAAAGGCTTCCAGATCCCATATGTTTGGTAATGCAGAAATGTAAGAGGTTTAGAGGGCATGAATTGTTTCTCCGCTATTCTACCATATATCAAGGAAGTAATGCTAAGGTTATTAAGGGTTTTAAAGGTGGATGTGAGCAAATTTGCATTTTTGGAAAATAACTCTGGCTACCATGCCACATGAAACTATGTTAAAATAAAGAAATGCTGCAAAAGGGGAAATCAATCAGGGAAGGATGTTGCAATAGATCAGTTAAGGAAGTACAAAGTTTTGCTTTAGGATAGTGGCCCAAGAATGAAAGTATGGGCGATATTTGAGATATATTTGGCAAGTGATGACTCACTGATTAATTTAATTTAGGTTAGAAAAAAGAAGGAAATAATGTCTCCTTTGGCAACTGAGTAGAGAGTAGTGTCATTTTCTGAGATATGATATATTGAAGAAGGAAAGTGCATATAATAAATTCAGTTTTGAGTTCAAAGCATTTAGGAGGCATCAAAAGGGTGATTTTCGGTAGGAGTTTGATGTACATCTCAACATAGGAAGCAGAGTTATTGTAAGAATTATGATACAGAAGGTACTGTGAGTCATGTGAGAGGACAAGATGGCTCAGAAAAGTGAGAAGAGAAGTTGCATTGGAAGTTTCTTGGGATTAGGTCAATCAATGAGCTGTCAATATTTGGATATGTTTTCTGTGTGTTTATTTCAGTTTGTTTTGGCTGCTATAACAAAATACTTTAACTGGATGGCTTATCAATGACAGTTCTAGAGGCTACAAAGTTCATTGTCAAGATTCTGGCAGGTTCAGTGTCTGGCATGGGTTAACTTTCTGGTAAATAGATGGCACCCTCTAGCTGTGTCACCACCTAGAAGAAGGAGGAAGAGATCTTTCTCAGGCCTCTTTTTAAAAAATATTTTTAGTTGTTGGACCTTTATTTTATTTATTTATATGTGGTGCTGAGAATCAAACCCAGTACCTCACACTTAGGAGGCAAGCACTCTTTCACTGAGCCAAAACTCCAGCCCCTCTCTCAGGCCTCTTTATAAGGGCATTGATCTCACTCACAAGGGCTCTTCCCTCATGGCCTAATCACCACATAAAATACCTTATTTCCTAATATCATCACCTGAGGGATTAGGATTTCCAACATTTTAATTTTTAAGAGAACACAAACATTCAAACCATAGCTAGAGTATTGATGAAAGGGATTGAAAATATACCAGATGTTGAAATTGCCAACAAATGGGGAAAGAATCAGAAAATTGGATAAAAACCACAATAAAGAATACAGGTTTCTACAACAGAATGTCATGGGCTTCCTGTTTATAATTTGTTGACCAGGTGAGGGGGTATTGATCTCTAGTCTAGGTCCTGGACTAAGAGGCTCAGATTTGGAAGGTGGAGGGATGGAAGTAGTATTCTCTTTTAAATATGTTGATTTTGAGATGCTTTTAGGAAGTCCCTAAAGTAATGTCAAGTAGTAATTTGGCTAGAAGAATCTAGTATTATGGATAGAAATCTGGTTTTGAGTTAATGAATGTATGAGTCATATAAAGAATGGGTATAGAAAGGACAAAAAGAAGTACTAAATAGATGAGAAAAGTAATGACTAAAGATGGAACTCTGGGTCACATCACCATTTAGGAGGCAAATGGAGGAAGGAGTGAAGGCTAAACAAAATCCCATGAAAAGGTAGAAGAAAAATTGGAAGAACACCGTCACAGCTGAAATAAGACAGTTTCAAGGAGGTTGGGGTTGCAGAGATTCTAAAATTCTACCAAAAAATCAGAAATAGAAAATGACACATTATATTTGATAACATGAAAGACAGTTATGACCTGAATCTGAGAAAATTATTGAGGAGAACTGCAACATAATTAAAAAATGCATGGACTGTGAAGAGATTGGAAGACCCACCGTGCTCAGAAAACAATTTGGGGAGGATCAAAGGCTTAAATGTGAGGTCTTTTAGGGGAAAAAAAGAATATCTTGTGTCTTTCATAACCAGGAAAATGCAAGATAATAGAATAATCGTGTATAATTTCACCATTATTGGTTTGACAAAAATTGGTAAAATTATATCAGGTATTGGAAAGGATAGACAACTTCATAAAAATTTATTCACTCTTTGTGGGATAAAAAAAATTGGTACAATAACTTCAGAAAATAGTTTGTAACTTCCTTGAAACTTGGAAATTTTCATTTCTGATCAAGTGATTACATTTCTGGATGTATAATATAGTTGTAATATTTCCAAACTGGTTGTCTCTTTATATATACATCAAATACCATATAAAACATTTTTCAGTAAATAGAAGGATAGTCAATCACTGTTGATTGCTCCTTTCATATGCTTGCTTATGAAAAGAAGAGAGAGAAAACTGCAGTATCTAATTATGTTTCTCTGGTCTTTTCTGGACATATTCCTTCTCACATGTGGCCCCAGTTGGTGTGGCCATTCTTGCTCCTAGCTTGTGTTTCCTCTCACATGGTGTTCACTGTTAATGTGAGTTCATGGTTACCTTCATTTTCCGAGCAGACTCTTCCCATTTTATCCCATATTAAATTTGCAGTCAATTTTTGGAACAGCCTAAAAATCTGGTCAGTATTTAAAGCAGAGTTTCTCTTGGGAAAGGGGGTTCTGGACTTTCATAGCAAACGTCAATTGTGATAATAGAATAGTGAGAAGTGCCTGAGTTACTGATTTCTAGAGCTTTCTGACTTCCTGGAAAATAATTTTATTTAAGGCCTTTGGGAATAAGAAAAATAATCCTCAATAAGGATGATACTGTTATTTATAGAGGGTTTAAAAATATATATATATATATATATATATATATATATATATATATATATATATATATATATATATGCAATGTTCCAAGTGTTTCTCAGATGTCACAGCTGTCTGGAAGAGACTCCACAGAGTATTGCCAATATTATTTTTTATTTTTAGTAAATATTCAGTAGAGGCTGAATCAATGCCCCTTTAAAAACACTTTCAGAATTGAGTCTGAGTCATCTTGGTTTTTCTTCTCTAATTCATTTGTTCTCTAGACAGAGTGATTGAGTGGTTTCTTGATTGAGTGATTTCCAACCTTGACTCAAACTGACTACCACACGCTAAGGCTGTAGTTTCATTCTATCAACTACAGAGAGCAAAGTGAGAGCTGCTCTAGAGATGGGAAACCTTCAAAGATCATCAGCATCAAAAGGCTCTGGTTGAATCTATCACCGTTCGCGGCACTGTGCTGTGTGTTGTACTCTGTGGTTTCAGAAAGGCTGCTGACACCTCAGAATCAGTAATGAGTAAATATCCCAAAGAAACAAACCTAAAAAACATGTTACAAGCTACAGAATCTGAAGATTCCACTATGTGTTATCAGTGAAGTTTTCCTTACATGTCTGCTTCACATTTCCATATACAAAAGGTTTGTATGCATGCAATTTGATTATTAAAAATCAATCTGTAAAATAAACAAAGGACTTAATCAACACCCCCATTTTAAAGATTAAAAAAGCTGAGATTTAAAGATGGTAAATGATTTGTGCACAGTTACAGGACTAATAAATAATGGAGAAGGGGCTTGATCCCAGCTACATCTTTGATTACAAATTCAGTGTTCTTTCAACTGAACAACACTACAAAGTTGTCATCCAGACATGGTAAAGTGCAGTGAAAATTACCAGGTTCTTATATTTTTACCAGACGAGTTCACTGTCTTTCCCCCACTGAGCTATGTTGCAGTGTTTATTTGACTGTTCATTAGTTCCAAATGATTGTTATCATATGTTTAGTGGCAGTATGAATTCATTCTATTTAGAATTTTTAAAGAAACTCATAAGAAGCCCATGTATATATTTTTCTCTGAGCTATTTTTCAAATTATAGGTTAAGTTTGCCTCTCAATAACAGGGATATCACAAAATTTTATCTCTGCAGTCTCTTGTAGTCCTAAAATGCTAGGATGCAATTTGAAAAATTGAGGATGTATTTTGCAGTAGGAGTATTAATGTGACTAGAGCCCATTTTTTTACATGACTTAATTGGTGTTGGTATTTGCTAGATGTTTTATAAGCATTGTCTAGTTTAACACTTAAAATAACCTTTGGTAGGTGGGTACTATTATTGTCTTTTATAGACAATAATGTAGATTCTAAGATCTAAGTACTCTTAGTTCACCTCATCAATAAATGTGCTAAGGTTGAAACCATCTGTCTTTTTTTGCAACCTATACTCATAGTCTCATACTCTCCTGCAGAACCTTGATATTCATAAAAGAAAAGTTTGAAGTCTAGGAAACTAGTATCAGGGAATGCTAGAAGCAATAATTAATAGCTCATATTAAAATTAGGGGTCAGAACTTCCAAATTCATGGGGGGAAATATAGCCTTTGAGTCAGACCCATCTTTACATGGTGATCAAATATGAATCTCACAACATTGCCATAAAATGAAATCAATAATGGTTACAAGATATCTGAGATGTAGTATGACCTCCATAAAATCAGCTTTAATAGCTTTTACTTGTAATATATATATATTACATAATATATATATATATATATATATATATATATATATATATATATATATATATATTCATGTGAAACACTCCTTGTTTAAAGAAACAGAAAATCCATTAAAATATATCTGAGAAAAATTACCTCCTATAATCCGAAGCCTGAAGGGGCATTTCTGGGTGTGGCCAATTCAAACATTCAACACTATTCCATGGCCCCAGGTTTTGCTTAGCAGTCCTGCCTTGTTCTTTCATGGTTGCTGATGTGTCTACATGCCAGCAAGTCCATGCAGACACAGCCAGTTCCAGTAGAAAAAGCAGAAACGTTTCTTCCAGGGCTTCCTGAAGACTGCCAGTAGATTTTGAAATATCTTTTCAAAAGAAATAACCATCCAGGAGAATAGAATTTACATAACTAGCTTTGACTAAGTAAAATTTTCCTTCCTACAGTGGGGAGGGGCTTAGCATCCCTTAAAGCATATGGTCACTCAAGACACAAACAGAATTATGGTAATATTGATCAGGAAGAAGAAAGGGGAAATGGCTGTGAGGTGGGTAGTTACAAGTGTGGGTAATACACCGAGAAGAGAGGGGAGTGTGAGGCCAAAAGCTCACTTTTAGAGAGACAAGCAGTGATTCTTAGAAGTGAATCCAGGTGTGAACTTGAACTAGACTAATTTGAATGAATCTGCATTGAAGTCAAGTGCTTAACCACAAAGGATAAAGTCAGAGCCCAAGAACCCGGGACCCATAACAAAGTCAGAAAGCAGAAGAAGGTAACAGAAGAAGCTGGAGGCTCAGGTGCTAGCCTAGAGCTATGGCCTTCTCTTAGAACAAAAAATTAGTCCCAGAATCTAGGGTGGTACCTAAACACACAAGTAAGATTCAGAATGGACCCAGTATACCACTTTCTCAGCTGGGTCTTCAATCTGCTTTCTTCTTTTGGTCCTACCTTTTAGGCAATGAATATGCTCCTTTCTCCATCCTTAAAAAATGTCCTTCTTTACTGTATTTCAGTGGAATTTTTCTTTGGTTGCTCCTGTCTTTTTCCTGGTTGCCCTAACTCTCATTTCTGGACTCCAGATTGTCACTATTCATGGTGCCACACAACATGCCCTATCTATATTTCCAAATATGCTAATGTTGCTTCTTGAAGTAATTCATGTCACCCTCACTGTCAAAGTCAGTGGTCACTTTCAATCTTTCTTGTATTTGAGTTCTTTATTAAGCACTTTCCTTCTGTGTAATTGAATACACTCTTCTAGGGAAAAAATTTTAACCCCTTAGCATCCATGGCAAGGCTCCTGTGGCCATCACTAAACTGCCCTGACCAGTTTTCCTCAGCTCCTTTTCCTTAGCTTGTCTAGTACATTATGTTGCTTCTGAAGTTTCTAATCCTAAATTGACATTTTAAAAATTTATTTTTGGGTACATAATAATCACACAGAATAGTGGGTTTCATTGTGGCATCTTCCTTCATGTACAATATGCCACAGTGAAATTCACTGTTCTGTATAATTGATCTTTTAAAAAAATATTTTTATGTGATGTGATAAAGAAAATAACTTATTCATATGTATCTGTATTTTTAGATCTTCACGGCATTTTTTGTTTTTGAAAATTTTTAGTAGTAAGTGGGTAGAAGTTAATAAGAACAAGTTATTAGCGTGAGGTGGGTGGTTATAAGTGTACATAGTACATCTCTGAGAGGAGAGTGTGAGGCCAAAAGCTCACTTTTAGAGAGACAAACAGTGATTCTTGGAAGTGAATCCAGGTGTGAACTTGAAATAGACTAATTTGAATGAATCTGCGTTCAAGTCAAGGGCAAGTAAGTGAGTAGTAGTTAATAATAACATGGAATTGTTGAAGAAAGAAAAGTTAGCCATGTCCCCCACTCCCACCTATTTTTTTTGTTTTTGACAAGGACAAAAATTGTTGTCCTGTCCTCATGTGTCAGTCTAGTAGCTGTCATTTTATATTGAGTGCTGGCTTAAATCAATCGAAACTCATCAAACTCCTGTGGTAGTGTGGTGATGTAATATGCAGGAGTACTATGCCAGATGGCTTCTCTTGATTTAAAAAAAAAAAAAAAGAAAGAAAAGAAAAGAAAAGAACCAAGCCATGATTGTTGGCTGTCAACATGACATATTCTGGCACCAAACCAAACCAACCCTGGGGCCCTTGGAGGTTTTGAAGGCTGTGAAAGTTGTCTTAATTATAATATGCTATGCTTTCATAGATTTTTTTTCCAGAGGATTTGATGTAGTCTTACCTACAATCTCATGATTAGCTCCCTGTATGGTTATGTGGTACAGAAAAGGTTAACATTACGGTAGAGTGAGGAAATGAGGCAATTAACATACCCAGTAGCAACAATACTGGCAAAGACGAGGACAGAAATCTGCATTCTTTACTCTAAATGTGGTGGAAAAAGCTGTGAACTATTTAATGTTCCCTCAACTCCTGTTCATTCCTGACCTCACAAATAGGTTGTAAGATATGCATATCACATAGCAGATGATGGCATTTCATAGTTTGCTGTGTGAGAAAGAATTAGCTGGACAAAGTTCTTTGTTATAAATAGTTACTGTTCAGGCTACATTGAATTATGGATGATTTCTATATGAACAGATATTGTATATAAAGATGCCCACATGCTTTTGGAGAGGAAATAATATATAGGAAAATAAGACAAATGCATGATATATTTGGGCACTTTATGATTATGCAAGTTAGTGGTGAGTATTAAATAAACATCTATAGTTCTCTACCTGTTATAACTATTGACCAAAATATCTTCATAATATTGATTCATTCTGTAGAGTAGTCAACATTACATATACCAAGAAGGAACACTTGCCTAGCACCCCTAAGGTCCTGGGTTTGATCCCCAGCACTGAAGGAAAAAAAAGAGGGAATGAGAATGAGAGTGAGAGTGAAGTTTGGGGTCTGGGGATATAGCTAGGTGCTTGAGTACTTGCCTAGCATTTACAAGGCCCTGGGTTTGATCCCCAGCATTGCAAAAAAAATAAATAAAATAAAAATAAATGCCAACATGATTTTTTTTTGTTCTTTAATCACATTGAGTATGAAGTTAGCTTGTCATAAATGGCCTTTATTATGTTGAAGTAAATTATTCCCATACCTAGTTTGTTGAGAGTTTTTATCATGGAAAGATGTGGAGTTTTGTCAGGTGCTTTTTTCTGCATCTGTTGTAAATGATCATGTGACTTTTATCCTTCATTCTGATAATGTGGTGTATCATGTTAATGGATTTGTATTTTTAAAATAATTCTTGCATCCCAGGGATGTCTGTCTTTATCAGGATCTGTTATCCACAATACCTGCAACTGTAGAGTTCATAGAAGAAAAGAGAGGAAGAACTTCTTGACATTGGTTTGGGCAGTGATTTCTTAGGTATAGTATCGAAAATACAAGCAACGAAAGTAAAAAACAGAAAAGTTGGGCTGTATTAAACTAAAGTCTTCTGCACCACAAAGAAAGCAATCATCAGAATTAAAAGGAAACCTAAAGATTAAGAGAATATGTTTGTAAATCATGTATTTGATAAGGGGTTACTATCCAAAATATATGAGGAATTTCTATAACTTAATAGAAACAAAACAAACAACTCAATTTAAAAATGGACAAAGGACTTGAATAGACATTTCTCCGAGGAAGACATATAAATGGCCAATGTATACGTTAAAGGATGCTTGAAATTACCAGTGATCTGGGAAATGCAAGTCCAAACCACAATGAGGTATTACCTCACACCTATTAGGATGGATATTACCAAAAGAACAAAACAAGTAGACATGAAGTATTCAAACACATGTTTTTGGTGGGAATCTATATGGTATAGCCACCATATCAGCTTTTTGTATATCAATTATTAATTAATAAAATTATTAGAACATTTTTAAAAATAAAAAAAATGGTAAACTCCTTGATCTGCCAAGCACAGTCCTGAATACACCTTTTAAACTGTATTATGTCCCACTGTTCTTCAATATCATTGTGACTTACCAAATGTGATTGACTGCTTTCCTGAGCATGTGGACTCCCTGCCTCATTTCATACAGTTCCTTCTGCTTGGAATACCCTGAGTTTTGGTTAAAAAATTAGCATATCCTTCTGCCCTTTATCTCAAATACACCTAAATTATGATGGCCAAAGTATAAAAAAAAATTGAAAGGCTTCATATGAATAAATTTCCAATTTTTGTCAGTAATTTATAAAAATGTTGAGTAAATTACATGTTTATATCATGAACTCAAACTCTAGAATAGCTTATGCATACAAAATGGCAGTATTTTTAAAGAGCACTCTAGTTAGTGGAGAGGGTATTTGTAAACCCCAGTGTACTGCATCATTTCCCTCAACCTCAGGAATATATTATGTGAAATATATGCAAAGAAATTGTCACTTTTCATTTAATTGTATGACTAGGGCATTCAAATATGTCTATGCACAATGTTTTCCTTCTTTGTGTCTATGTTTTTCCCTGCTGTATTCCCAGTGCAAACACAAAGCTTAAATATAAGAGGATTTTTTGAGTAAGTGAATAAATAAACATGTATAAAGGAGAGGAACCTCACAATGGTGAATTTAAAGGACACAGTTATAGAAATTGTCCTGTATCAAAAGAAAAAAAAATTAGCCAGGCATGGTAGTGCACACATGGCTTGGGTGCTTGAGTGGGCTAAGGCTGGAGAATCACAAGTTCCAGGCCAGTCTCAGCGAATTAGTTGGGCCCTGACTTTAAAAAAAAATGCTGGAGATATAGTTCAGTGGTAAAGCACTTTTATTAAGTTCAACCCCCGCAAACCACACCACTCCCCCTGTAAAAAAAAAGAAAAATTAAGAAAACCTTAAAAGTAAAGGTGCTGAAGAAGTGACTATTAATTTGGCATACAAAGTTACTACTTATATTTTTATCTTTGCCGAAGGCTATACAGATGTTTAGTAATAAACTAAAAATTATTTTTAACCCATGCAAATCAGTATTACCTGTGAGCATTAGTTTAAGAGTAAATTGTACAAATTGTACAGGAGCTGAAAAATCCTGGGCAATGAGTCTAAAAACAAGTTAGATGTTTGACCTTGTACCATATGAAAGTATATTAACAGGATCCCATAAAAGGATCTCAAATGCATCAAACTCAAATATATCTACTCAGTGCTAACTGCCTAATTATTTAGAAAGGTGATATGGAGGTACAAAATACACGTGATGAATTGGAACGAATTAGACTCCAACTATGTTATCACTTGTTCTCTATAGGAGAGAAATTCGTAAATCATAGAAATGCCTTGAAAGGCATGTTTTAGTAAAGCAACATGTTTTTGTTCTTGTTGTTAATATCCTTAGAAGATTCTTATGAAAGTAAAGTTCTACCATCTCAAAGAGCACATTAATCTAACTTTTGGGGAGATATATATTTATTATTAAATATGTTTTATGAGTATGGTATCCAAATGAAAGTTTGCAACACTTAACTTCTTAATTTTGTGATATTAATTTGATTGACAGAAGAGAGCAGTAGAAAATTATATTTGTGATAGAAGACAATGGAGAAAATAATATTTGAAATATCAGAAGGTCAGCCTGAATGGTAGATATTGAAGAATTTCAAAAGAGAGCTGCTCACATGAGTAGAACTCAAATCCAACACTTACTAGCTGTGTGATTCTGGGCAAGATGCGTAACAATGATTTTCTTCAGTTTGCCCATCTAAAAGTTAGGAGTGATAATAATGGGACCCTGATAGGGTTGTATTGAAAATCACAGAAGAAAAAATCAGTGTCTAGTACTTTTCATTAACCGCTGAGACAGAGATTTGTTACGGAGCCTCTTTTTATATCACAGAAGTATTATCCTAATGCACTTAAATACTTTTGAAAAATAACATTTTAAAATGATTCTCAATGTAAAAAAGTACTTTGAAAGTTTTCTGCCATTTTTCTTTTTGTTCATTTTTAAAATTTTTGTTTGTTAGAAACCTATTTTCTCAAGTGCCACACAGTGTCAGGCATTATAGTCAAAGATGAATAAGATCTGAGTCCTACCCTCCTTAAGAAATTGACAGACTAATGGTGGCACCAGGTCATGAGAATTCACAATTACTGTACGAAATGAAACTAAAATGACAAAACGTAGGGTCAATAGACATTTGGCTACTGACCTTTCTTACCATTCATTCCTCAAATATGTGCACCAAGTGACTGCTGTGTGTCAAGGGCCTTTCTAGGCACTTGGTTGGACCTACAAATGAAATAAATTTCTAGTTTCACTGAGCTAACATCCGGGTAGGTGGGGTGAAAGACAATAAATACATAAGCAAATAAAAATGTAAACCTGTTTTAGAAAACATGAGGAACAAACATCTTTGTAAGGAGGTAATATTTTTTAGTTGTTGATGGACCTTTATTTCAATCATTTATTTATATGTGGTGCTGAGAATCAAACCCAGTGCCTCACGCATGCTGGGCAAGCACTCTACCACTGAGCCACAATCCCAGCACCTGTAAGGAATTAATATTTAAGCAGAGACCTGAAGAAAGTAGGGGGACGAAGCAAGACTTGGAAAAGTCTAAGTGGAAGGGCTGGAGGTGTAACTCAGCAGTAGAGCATTTGCTTGGCATGTGTGAAGCCCTGAGTTCGATTGCCAGGACCACCAAAATAAATAAATAAATGAATAGATAGATAGATAGATAGATAGATAGATAAATAAATAAATAGTGTTAGAGGAGGAGACTTCTTGACAGTTAATGATAGGTAGAAATGTGCCACGCTATTATTAAAAATAAGAAAAAAGTAGCAATGAGGCCAATGTAGGTTCAGTGGAGTGGTCAAGAAAGGAGTGGTTTGAAATTAATTTGGAGATGTAGGTAGCTTAATCACAGCAGGGCTACATGAGGATTTAAAGGAGGGACATGGTGTGAGTTTCATTTTGATGACAGTCTTTATGGGAAGTAGAAAGGAAGCTGAAGGCAGATTTTCTGTTTTCCCCAGTTTTAAACTTGGGCTGGAGGCCTACCACTTCCATGCCATGACACATGAGGAGATGGTGATTGGCTCACTCTTCAGCCTATTTCCAGGTCACCTCCCTGTCTATGGAGTTTCTTCATATCATCTCCGTAGGTGTTTTCTGCCTCAAAGATGTAATTCATTTGTGCATTTCTTGTCACTCTAGTAAAGCAAGAGGCCTTTCCACTTATCTCTGCCCCTTCAAGACTGTTTTAATCATTGTCTAAGCCTTTGGTTCTCCTGCCATCATTGACATTTAACTATGTCAAATGATGAGACATGTGACATCACAGGTAGCTCTGACATTTTACCTGTTGGACGACAGAACTTATTGTTGTTTGATTTAGAAGCTTAATTTGTTGAAAATATTGAACAGCAAAACACACCTCTTAAAAATAGTGGCAAAATTTTGATTAACTGTATATGTTCTGCAATATTTTTCTTCTCCTCATCTCTTACATTTATTTAATTCAACAAGTATTATTAGGCACATGAGGCACTGTGCTGCAAGTAATGTGGGGGTGTGGCAGTGGACAGGGGATAGTTATTTTCCTTAGTCATTTCTAAAGAGAAGCATTAGATAACACATGAGTAAATATATGAATGTGTCCTGAGTTTTTGGTTAATGGGCATATACATATTTATACATATATATGCAATGTGTTTCTGTATATGTGTATATACATTTATATGTGAATATATGTATATACATGTGATTTCATGTATCTCATATACTAAAATAGCTACTATTGTGTAGCTATGTCTTTGCCAAGCATTTTCCCGATGCATGATATAAGCCCCTCAACAACCATGCAATGTGTATTATTCACCCTTTAAAGGTCAAGAAACTGTAAGACTAATTTGCTCAAGTTTAGGGATGAAAATGTAGTAGAACTCAAGATCAGGTCATTATGACTCAAAAGTCCATTCAAATTCCCCAAATAGTGTTGGTTTAGCAAAATGCAAAATGTGTCTGCTGGTGACAAATTTACTTCTAAAAAAAGCAAAACCAGGCTTAGAGTCTTTGCCATGAAAATCACATTTCTGTTAAGTCTTTTAGCATTTCTTCAGAGATTCCCAGTAAAAAGAGAGCTATTTGATTTTCAGTGAACACATATGGATATTTGCATCATTGACTTCATTTTGGAGTATTGTACAATACTAATCTGCATTTTCTTCTTTTTGTTAGTCTGTTGCTTCCCTATAAATAAAAGATTGCAAAAAGCTGTTAAACTATATTCAATGAAACATTCAATCCTCAGGCTTTTACAAGCTTCTGTAAAACTGTAGTGATCTTGGTGAAAAAGTCCTGGATGGCAATATAGTGAACAGATGAGCTCACCCTGGTATGCAAAGCTGCCGAATTAGCTGGATAAACAGGCTGCTGAGATAATTACATTGTCTGTTTTGTGCCACATTACACAGGTGCACTTGGGATTAACCTGTTCTCTTGTGTCTACTTCTGATCAGTTTTTTAGACAGCCTTTTATCTGATGAAGGAGCACAGACATCAAAAGAGAAAGGGGCATGGGTGAAAAGAAAAGGCTCACATAAAGCTGAAGAGTTAAAATTTCAGTTTAAATTACTGAACATATATCCCATATTTCCATAACTTTACTTACTCTCTAGAGACCTCTGCTGGAAATTATAGGTATAGATGAACATTATATTTTCCTTTCCGACTCATTGTTCCCATTTTACTGTAGCTATTATATCATAAACTCAGTAACTAATTTAAGAATGAAATTTCAATATCGTGTCATACAAATAACACATTAACTATAAAGCTGCACTTGAGGCAGAGCACTTTGTGCTTTCAAAATTTGGAGGGCATTCAAATGATAGAAATAAACTGTGATAATCAACATGTATTTTTGCTTTTATTAAGAGCCTATTATGGGTTTAGAAAAGATAATTTGAGCGTTATTTATTATTTTTATATTTTGTTAATGCTGTCAAAGTTCAAGTGGAATTATTTAATTTGAAATTAAATGTGGCACATATAAAGACAAAACAAAACAAACAAACAAACAAAAAAACACCACCAACAACAACCAAAAAAACCCTATCCCTAAAGATTTTTATGGGGTCTTTACTGTCTTTAGTTCCATATCATTATGCTGAAGGGGAAAATTATTAGACCATCTGATTTTATGGCAATGTAGTAAACATAAGATTTCATCATCAGTGATAATTTAGATAAAGAACAATTAAGAGAATAAATAGAAATCTTACCCATTAACAGTCCCTGGCACCTCAAATTGAATTTAACCAACTATTGAGCCTCTGGCTATAGGGAGATACAATTTAAAGCAGGTATAATAGATCTTCACAACTAAAACTTGTTTGTCACACTGTACCAACTAAGATATTAGTTAAATGGGGCAAGAAATTTCCCTTCATGTTAATGAACATCAAATTTAACTCCTGCTGTTTCCCCCGCCTCCCAATAGCTGTGTTTGACTTGATAGGCCAACATTCAAATGAGTCCTTACAAAGTTTTTTGGGATAAGTTTTAACTCAGTTGAATCTGTATCCCTTAGATACTTCAAATTTGTTAAAAGAACTTAAAAAAAATATTGGTAAGTTCCCTCCCCATATATAGGTCCACAGGATCACATCTAAATGTAATGTTTTGCTTACGTCTTTTTTTTTTTTTCAGTATCAAGTATTGAACCCAGGGGTACTCTACCACTGAGATACTCCCCTGCCCTATTTATTCATTTATTTTTTGAGATAGGGTCTTGCTAAATTGCCAAGGCTGTCCTAGAACCTATGATCCTCCTGCCTAAACTTCCCTCTTGTGTCCCTGGGATTATAAATGTGTCCCACTATGCTTGGCTGTACCATGGTTTCTTGCATTTGTTTTAAAAAAAATTCTCATCAAAAAGAAAGAAAATCCATGTCTACCATCTTTACCTGAATTCATTCTACTGCTCCTAAATCTATTTAACTTTTATGTTTATTGTTTAAATGCAGACTAGAGTGAGAAAAAAATAATTATGTTTTTTAATTTCTTTTTTTGGTTATTTTTAGTTATACATGACAGTAGAATTCATTTTGATATAATTATACAAGCATGGAATATATCTTATTCTAATTACAACCCCATTCTTATGGATGTACATGATAGTGGGATTCACTATGGTGTATTCATATTAGTACATAGGAGAATTATTTTGGATTTATTCCACTATCTTTCTTTTTCATATGCCCATCCCTTCCCGGCATTCTCCTTTGAATGATCTATTGAATATTTATTTCTCTCCAATTCCCCCTATATTTTTATTACTTCAGCTAATATACAAGAATTTTAAAATGTATGTGTATTTATAAATTGAGTCAACATGTATCTTACTATGTATTCATTTTCCTAAATTTTGTGATAAAACAAGAAAAGTGAAATAAAACAAGAAAACTGTGATAGACTTATTAGATAATATTTTTTCCTAATGAATTCAGGAAAAGGTGATTTTTCCTTTTAAACTTCCCAATATAGTTTTGACTGCATAGCTGTGAATTACATTACACCTAATAGGCTTTGCCCCTGGCATAGCTGAGTTAAGTATTGAACACCACTAAAGGAAATGAAAATAATGTTTCCTATTTTGCAAACTTTTTTTGTTTTGTTGAAGCAGTTCATATGTTAATGCATAACTATTAGTATATTTATAACATACATGCCCTTTTTCTATTAATCCAGTGAGAATGAGTACAAATGATAGTTTTATGAAGCAATTACTAAGGCCCAGAAACATCTTAAAAACTTTATATACACAACCTCATTTAATCCTTATAATGATCCAGTGAAATTCTGTACATTTTACAGCTGAGGATAAATGATTAGAGAAATTAAATAACTCTGGTATAAAAATGTCTGAGGAGTGGCAGATTCTAACTTCAAACACAGATTCTGTCTATACTAAGACTCAAGTTGAACACTGTGGTACTCAACTTCTACTCAACTTCTGAAGAATTCACATTTTTAATGTATAATCAGCTGTGGTATTTTCAGGGATTAATTTCAGGACCCTCTGGGCTATCAAAATCCACATATACCTAAATCCCTTCTGTAAAATGTTGTGGTATTTGCATTTAACTAGGCCAACCTCTTGTATACTTTAAACCATCTCTAGTTGACTCCTAATATCTAATGCAATGTGAGTGCTATGTTAAAAGTTGGTATTCTCAATTGTTTAGGGAATAATGACAAGAAAACAAATGTCTGTACATGTTCAGTGTGAACACAATTTTCTTTTCCTGAATATTCTCAATCTGCAGTGGGTTGAAGCCATGTGTAACTCTCAGGTACCAGTTACAGATGCATCTTTTGGTGTTTGCGTAGATTTTGTATGTAGTCCTCAAAAAGTGTTTAGAGATGAGGAACCAAAATTAGAGCTCTAGTTTCTAGTCTTGAACCCCATGATATTTCCTCCCATTTTAGTGGTGATATTGATGCTGACATCAAACATTCTAAGTGCAATTTCTGTAACACAAAATGCATACATAGCTGTCTTTGGGAAGGATATTGTGATAAGTGACTTTGAAATAAAATTATCTTGAGTTTGAATTCCAGTGTGCCACTTAAGCATCTACATGATAAAGTGAGGCATATACTGTCTCTGAAATTCTATTTTGTCATCTGATAAATGGGGATAATAATACATGCTGTAGGGAGTAGCTGTGAAGATTAAATATGACATTTAAGTGCCTGGCACATAAAAAGTGCAAGGTATGTTCCCATCTAATCCTTCTCTCATAGTAAATTTTGGAAAACTAAATGTTCATGCATGATACAATAGACACGAAATAATGAAAGAATACTGCAAAACTGCACTTGATAACATGCAACTGTAAATTTTAAGAACAGTTTTGTCATTAGAGGATGGAATTTCAGGAGGAGTGTTCAGGGAGAAAATGGAACTTAGATGGGCCTTGAAAGATAAGGAGGAGGATATGTATAGTTAGAGAAAGGGAGTCAGTCATTTTATTCAAGGAAGATACCACAAGCTGAATGGCTTATGTGTAATAAAAGTCCAATCCAGTTACAAAAATACCATTTCAGTGAAAAGCTTTAATGAGATTTCTGCACCCCAGTAGATGACCCACTTATTTAAATACCACACAATATTCAATACTACAGAATTCCATGATGACACAATTTATTCAATCTCTGGCAATTGGGTGTAATTTAATCAGTATAGAAGCTGGGAACGTTTCACTCGTAGTCAGCATATTACCTCATGGGCCATCATTCTCCATTAGCCCAAGTCTGGCTTCTGGTCCTGTGGCCTCCGTCTGCTTTTGCAGAAGGGTATTTCTGTGCTTTCTCCATTTTTACTCTAAGACCACTTTTGAATGTAGATCACAGAATAGCTAACACTGTTTACTCTTTCAGCTCTTACTTCCATCTCTGCAGAGATGGCATTGCTTTCATTCTAACTTATTGGTAGTTAATGTGATTACATTTGTTCACAAAGTTCTTTATGAGTCATGAACAGTAAAAGTGGAACAAAAATGGAACATCTTTTATTTATGTTACAATCTGAGCACTTTTATACACTCCTGGTAGGAGCATACTTGGCTGGGGTCCTTTGAGCGGGAAATATGTCACTAACTTTAAATTATCCATACTCTTTTGATTCAGCATTCAGTGTGTACATATGCTTCCCAAGTGCCCACTGGGAAAAAAAATGGGAAAAAAGTAAACATCAATCAAGAGAGAAATGAGTGTATTAGTTGAGATATATTCATACTATGAGCTGTTATGCAGTTATTAAATATGAGTTAGATTTATACCTGTCAACATAGAAAGAAAATAGATTATTAAATAGAAAGAAAGGAAAATTTAGAACAGTGTGTACCCATTTGGATAGTCATCCATTGAAAGGACATTCCTTTCCCAGGTACTCTGCATTGTCACCTTTGTCATAAACCAAGACTGAATATATATATATATGGCTTCATTTCTGGACTCACTGTTCTGTTCTACTGATCTACTTGTCTATCCTTGTACCAACAGCACATGAATTAACTACCTTTGGCTTTACAATAAGTCTTGATATGTTGTACAGTCTTAGCTTTGCTTTTTAAAGATCACTGGATATTCTTGTCTCTATATTTTTATGCCAACTTTAAAGTCAGTTTCAACTTTGTAAACTTACTCATTTTAAAATTTAGACTGAATTGAATTTATTTGTCAATTGGGGGAAGACACCTTAAAAATATTGTCTCTTTCATATTATGACCAATGCACCATGGCATAGCTGTCCATATATTAAGTATTTTAAATTTTCTCTTGATATTGTCTTACAGTTTTCTAAGTGTTTAACATCTTTTAATAGGTTAATTGTTTTAATATAGTTTTATTCTGGGAATTCACATAGTAATGAATAAAATAATAGCTATATTTTCTGCTACAGTTTGGATTAAAATCAGTTTCTATTCTCAGAGTCTACTTCTCACTTCACTACAGTATATACTCTGTGATGCTACATGTACACTTAATTTTTTAGTAATTGTAACTTTGGGGCTATAACTTAGGATCTTACCAAAGAAATTCTAACTTGGTCCTAATCTTGGAGGTAGAAGGGTTTGGATAATGAAATTAGAAAAACTTGAATTTACATCTGTTTTCATTAGTTACTAGCTGTGTGATCTCAAGTAAATTTTTTAAACTCTTCAAATTCAGTTTATCTATAAAATAAAGATAATCATTCCCATCTTACAGCCTTATTGTGCAAACTGATTAGTAAAATATATTTCAAACACCTTCCACAATGTGATAGAAGAAATATAATAAGTAGTGACCACTTGGGGGCTATAGATCTTTTGGAATATAACTAAGATATCATAGTCTCTAATTTTTATCTTGGAATTTATTTATATTTTAGGTTAATTAGAAAAAGAATTCTTTTATAAAAATTATTTTTCTGATATCTTTGTAATTCAAACTAGTTCCTTATAGTTTATAAAATCATCATAAGGTTTGCAAATATCAGTAGTTTTTGTGTATTCACCTTTATATTAAAGTCTCTCTGTAAATGTGAGAGATCAAAGTTGGATTTTACTTTACTTCTACATTTCTATGAAAAATAATCAGATATCTGTGGCTTCTAACAAAGTCACAAATCTTTGGAAAGTTTTTTCGAGTAGATTACCTTGATGCCCTTCCATAGACTACATAATACATTCTCTACAGACTTTCAGTTATTGAATTTACTTAAAACACCAGTAAAGCTGTTGTCCCCAGCAACATCAACAACAGCCACCACTGCAAGCAATTGCCTGCACAGTGACAGTTTGAAGTCCCAGAACCCAACCATAGGAAAATATAAGCATATTTAAAAGTTATAACTGTGAAAATATTTGAGTGAAATATAGTGTTTCTGTTTCATCTTGAAATGTGGCCTTAGAAAACTCAATGTTTTTCATATGCTGAATTGAAAGAAATGAAGCAGAATGAATACTCTCAAGAACCTCCAGTACTCTCTCTGTGTATCTGCTGGCTCTTGATGTATGAATGCTAATTTAGATAGCATCAGTGTAAGATGATATTTGAGGAAAGAATAATTTTTTTAAGTCAATAATCAGGATTAATTCAAGGATAGAAAGTTTAAGTGTTCCAATATTATTGTTCTTGAGAATATGTGGATTTCCATGTCTTAGTATTTTACTGTCATTAACAGAATTCACCCCTATATTTAAAGAAAAGGAAGAGGAAGGAATTAATGTTTATCACTCCAAAATCTATAGGTACTTTAATTTATTTTCTAATTACAAAAAACTTACAGATGAAAATTATTTCTTTCATGGTACAAATGCAGAAACAAAGTTAGAAGATGTCAGGAAACTTGTCCAAAGTAACATAACCAGGTAAGATAGGAATTCAAAGACAATTCCTCTGAATATGTAGTCAGTGATTTGTCAAAATGATTATATTAGGTAGACTGTTTATTTTTATTCATAATTGAGTGGTAATCTTGTTAATATTTATATTTTGTTGTCTTGCATGAACAAGAAATGTTTGATATTTTAAAATTATATTTCATTTTATTTTTGCTAGTTTTGTTATAATGATTTTAAATGTCATAGTAACTTGGAAAATTAAAAAAAAAACTCTAATAACAGTCTCCTTCATTCAAATTCACATTTACTAATGTAGATTGGAACTTAAAATTATACATGTTAGAGACACATACATAGAAGTCATTTGGAAGAGACAACAGTTCAAAATGATTTTTAATCATTTTGATGGTCTAGAAATCAGCAGGAAGGTTCCAGTACTATAGTAGTAATCTGATCCATATAAAAGCAACTAAAATCAGTCATGAATTCTAGGATTTCTAGCTGCCGTTTACATGTGATAATATTTGTATATATCCTAAAACAGATGGTATTCTACAAGCCAGAGTTATAAAAATTAGGAGATATTGCAAACAGTTTCCTTGGGGGGAGGTGGTAGTATTATCAAATTCTTTTTCTTGTTACTTGGGGATTGCTATGGTATAAATGTGCCCCCCAAAAGTTCATGTGGTAGAAGTATCATCCCTAAAATGCATATTTTAATGGTATTTGAGGTGAGGCCTTTGGTAGTAAATTAGGAGTAGGAGAGGTTCTGAAAGTGGGGCCCCCAGCATGGCACTAGGACTTTTTAAGAAGAAGAGAGACCTGACCTGCCATGCTTACTGTCTCTGCCATGTTATGAAATGGCAAGAAAGCCCTTACAAGGAGCTCGTACCAGGGTCTTGGACTTCTCAGCCTCCAAACCATGAGCCAAACATACTCCTCTCTTTTTAAGTTTCCCTATCTGTGGATTTCCATTAATAGCAACACAACCCCAAGGAAGACAGGGGTGATTTTGGTCTATGAGTGAGAAATGTGACCAATGGTAAAAAGCAAAATTCTTTAGTTGATTAATGCCCTTTTTAAAGGACATAGAAAGGTTTCTTGGTTTTAAAATAATTTCCTGCAATTGTTGGAGCAACTAACTTATCTTCATAAGTCTGGTATAGTTAAGATCACTTGAAGATTTTAAAGTATAATATTATATTGATTAATATGTTTTGTACATGTGATATATCTGTTTTTTTAAGGATGGGAAGTAATAGGAATAAGATCTATTCTTTTCTCTCCACCCATATATTGCTTTATTTTTCTTCTTTTTCTGGATGGCTCATCCTTCAGGACTCAGCTGAAAAGTTACTTTCTAGGGAGCCCTACCTCATTCCCTAGATTAGGCAAACTGAGCTTTCTTTCTTTTTGGCACTAGAGATTTAGCCAAGGGGTATTTTATCACCAAGTTAAATCCCCAGCCTTTTTTATTTTATTTTTTATTTTTGAGATAGGGCCTCACTAAGTTATTGAGGCCGGCCTTGAACTTGCAACTCTTCTGTCTCAGCCTCCCAAATCACTGGGAATATAGGCATGCATCACTGGGCCTAGCTATTTCTGTCATTCCTTGTCACTCTATACCTTTATTATAAATCAACTCATTTATCTAATGAATAAATGAGTTTAATTGCATGGTCTTTCTGCATAGTTTCAAATTTTTCAGACTATTTGTTTTGCTTCTTCCGAAAGTAGACCGTGGCCACCCAAATCCTAGTCACTGATAGTCCTGTTGAATTTGGTGGCTTCTTAATTAAAATGCAGTTATACTAAATGTAAAAATGTACATATAAATACACATTAAACATGGAGATGTGATGAGGTAAATTATTCTGTCATAAACTCAAAGAAATATGTAGATATCATTTGCCTTTAGCAAAAATAGAGCCCTGTATCCTCCTTATCTTATTCTTAAAATGCTATGTTTTTCAGGTTCAACATCAAAAGCAACTGTCAGTCCACAGAGTTTATACTACAAAGTTTCAGCTGTTTTTGTAGTACTCGTTAAACCTGAAAGATATTCTAAATTGCCTGAATTGCTTGTAAACAACTATACATTAATGGGTCACATTCCTGCAGTTTAACTGGGCCAGGTGCCAAAATATACAAACTTTGCATGTACATTTCCACAGTATAAAAATACTTTTCTGTTTGTCAGAGTAATTAGGAGATTGTACCAGGAAGTAGACAAATTTGAAAATTCACTGGAATACAATCTCGTAAGCTTATGAGTATAAAGTTTGATTTATGTTGGAAGCTTGGAAGAGAGACCTAGTGAAAATTGTCAAAACATTAACTGGTGTTGGAGAGATAGTGAGGATGATATAATTATAGATTGAGAATATTTGAAGGTGCTGACACTCAACAAGAGGAAAACACTAGGTTTTATTTGTTCCTTCTTTGCCTTTTCATTCATTCTTACACATTTTTAAAATGATTTTTGAACTCTTTACTCTCCAGAACAACTGTTAGCTGAATATTATTGGCTAACTTACCACTATTGTCTCAAAATCAATATTATTAAATTACCTAAAATTTTTCCTTTTCCACCATATTTTTATCAGTGGTACTTTAATTCCCTAAGCTCTAGCTACTTCTAATGCCAGCACATTGTATACCGTAGGGACTCACAGAAGTCAAGACTTTTACCCTTTCCTCTTATCATCACTAGTCAGTCCTTATTTATTAATGATTTTCCTTTATATTATCTTGCATTTCTGCCAAGGTTCTTAGTTCATATCACTTTTCTGTGGTAGGCAAAGTGTGACAATCTTTTAATGGGTTGCACCATGTCCATTTGCATTCTTCTCCAAGCCATCTTGCACTTTCAGTTGTTAGTACTCTCTGGTCCCTTGAAGGTCAAACATAGGGGTCTATATATAGATGGCATTCAGTAAATATTTGTAGTTCCAGTGACATAAAACAGTAAAGCTGTATGGCATAGACTCTGGCAATAGATTGAAATGAACAAAATAACTCTTGGGAAAAAGCTGTGGTGATTTTCTGTGTATATGTACACTTACTGTTATGAAAGCAGATCCCTTCAAAGGTCCAGAAATAAAACACTTCCAGAAATGAAACACTGAAATACCTCAACAGTTGGTTTCTTGACATTTTGCAAATTGTGAAAGAGAAAAGGTACAAAGTGATTATAAACTCTGGGTATGGTTAAAGCACCCAACTACATACTCAAATGTATGAGTGAGTTCTAAAGAGCAAGACCAGCTGGTACAAGGCCCTGAGAAAGGGGTATTCCTAATAAATTTGAAGAGCACCAAGGATGACCTCAAGATGTTTTAGAAACTAGATGAATTGGGTAGCTATTTACGAAGATGGGAAAGTCTAGAGAATTGGCATGTGGGAGAAAAATTCAAAGGTTAAGTTTTTAATATGCTAACTTTGAGATGGGCATCAGACATCCCAGTGGGAATGTTAAGTAGCAGTACAAGTGAGAGGCTGTTGATATGAATTTGGCTACCATTGTCATTGAGATGGTATTTAAAAGCCTAAATATGTCTATAATTTCTTTGAGGATAAATATAGATGTAGAGGATTGGGTCACTGTGAAAAGAAGAGGCTGAAGATGTGTAGAGGATTGTTAACTGTAGAAGACAGAGGCAGTGGACAGCACACTCAAGTCAGGTGAGTAGAGAGGATTTAATGAGAAGGAGTAATTACTTACAAAAATACTGCTGAGAATTTAAGAAAGATGAAGACTGAGAACTGGCCATTAGATATGGCAACCTGGAGGTCATTACTTGCCTTGACAAAGTAGGAAAAGAAAACATTATTCTTTTCCAGAAAAATCTTCCTAACAGGTGATAAAGAACACTGGTGCATCTAAGGAATTGTGCAAAATCTCTCTCTACTTTCTCCTTGGATTTACCATCTACCAGGCCACTTTAAGTGCATCTTAGATAGTGTAAGGAAATTCCTCCTCCTGAGTTTCTCTCCATCATTTCTACCTACCTCTTCACAATACCCTCAACCTTCTAAGCCTGCTGCTGTCCCTGCAAAGTTTTGCAGATTTTTCTCCTCTGCTCCTGGCTCAGTTCTTTCCATTTTCCCCTTCATGGGCCTAGGGTACCCCTGGGGATGGAGACTTCAGAAGAGAGCTCTGCAATACAAATAAGGTTTTCCATTATTAAAATTGACCACTTCTTATCACAGTCTTGTGTACTGTTATAACATGAAAGTCTCTCTCTCTCTCTCTCTCTCTCTCTCTCTCTCTCTCTCTCTCTCTCTTTCTCTCTCTCTGTCTCTCGACAAAGTAAACTTCCTTCTGTTGTTAGTTTGGTTTTTAAAGTTTCAACATGTATTTCTCAAACCCTTCATTTCCTGACCTACCTCCACCCCCACCCCCCATTTTTTTTTGATCATAGCATTTATCACCTTCTGGAACAACTGCTTGTTAATTGTATTCATTGTTTATTCATTATCTCCTCTGCTAGACATAAACCCAGAATGAACTAATTTATTTCGATTTCACTCACTAATGTACCTTAAGTACTTAGTGTAGGACCTGGCATATAGTAGGTGCTGAGGAATTATTGCTGGATAAATAAAAGTTGTAGTGTCTAGGAGCAAGTACCTGCCAAGTTATGGTTACATAAAGCAGATATGTGTGAGAGTGGAGACATCAGCCTGCCACAATTATTATCTGTATATTAATTGACACACAGAAAATTTATTTACTACAGTCAGTTCCATCTGCTTTGAAAATTAAGTCCAGGCTATTGAAATGGAAAGTATGGCCTTTTCTATGACATCCATGGGAAGAATTAGAGTTCTTGATGACCCTGAGAATACAAAGTATAGAGAGAGATGGTGACACAGAGAAACACATTCTGAAAAACTAGTCCAGGGGTTTGTAACCTTGCTCAGATAAAGACAAATAGCAAAATAAGCACCAAAAATAGACTTGTCTCAAAGATCTAAGTTCAGAAAGAAACCAGGTCCCTGAGAGCTCAGTCTGGTGGCAGCTCTTTCCCCAGGTCGATTATGTTCCAACTGAGGACAAATATTGGGAAGTCCAGTGAGACAGTAATGGGCAGAATATAGTTTTCAGGAAGTTGACCGCTGTATAAACACAGGCCTGCAGTGTCTAAGAGAAGAGTATGGCTGTGTCTACATACAAAGAAAATCATGGAGTTGGGGAAGTACTGGGGTGTTTCTCAGTATTCCCAAAGTTCCTTCAAGTCTACAGCTGCTGTTTGTTCTTTGTCCCTTTCTTTTGTTCACTTAGGGGTTGACCTGAAGTGGGCTTTCCCAGCAAGGCTACTAACTTTTAAAGTGCTTACTCTGAGCAGCCTGAGCCTTGGTAAGCATTTCTGCTTGGCTGAAATCCACCCTGTGCACACTCCCTTAACTTGCTTGCCTGTCATTGCACACTGGAAATGGAAGCATCTGCAGTCATCCTGTGAAACAAATGTGATAATGTGTGTGAAGCAGTTGTAGTTTGTAAGAAAAATTCAAGATTTAAAAGGAGTCATAAGTACATTTTCTAAATATAAAGTATATGGATTTAAAATGTCTTTATTTTTATGTTTTATATATAACTTAAAAATTTTTTTTGAAACATTTTTCTTGCAGAAGTGTTGCAAGCCCAATAATAACAAGACACACACAGAAGAACTTTCCCTTAAGCAATGTGATCTCCTACAAACAAGGTCATTTTCTTGTATAACTACAATACAACCTGTCAAAATCAGAAACTGGTACAGCACTGTCACATATTCTTCAGACCCCATTCAATGTCATCCACTGTCATGTTCTTTATCTCAAGGATCTGCTTCACACATTGCATTAAATTGTCTGGTCCCTTTAGTTTACTTCATCTTCTGAGTCTTCCTTTGACTTTTATAATTTTGAAAATTTTGAAATTATCATTTTTTAGATAGTCCCTCAAATTGAGTGTCTGAAATCTCTGTATTATCTATATTTTCTTATTTTGTGTATTGTTGATATTGTGGCATTGGAACATTCCTATCTGGGGAGAGATGTCTCCTCTCAGGGACAATCAATTCTTTTTTAGCTTTGGTACTGGGGTTTGAACCCAGAGGTGCTCTACCACTGAGTTATATCCCCAGCCCATTTAATTTTTTTTTGAGACAGAGTCTGGCTGAATTGCTCAGGCTGGACTTGAACTTGAGATCCTCTTGCCTCAGCCTCCCTCTGGTGTCTCTGGGATGGTAGGCGTACACCACCATGCTGGCTGGGCTAGCCAATTCTTAAAAGGGAGCATTCCTAGTCACATAAACCTATCCAGAGCCCAAGCTCTAAAGCACCTCCTATCTGGCTTACATTCTTCTAGGGATAATATTCCTTGGCCCTAATCACCCCAGGGGCAGGTTCTCAAAAACTATTGTTGAACCCTTTGCTTCACACCTGCTAAAATTATTCAAATTAGCCAATCCTTAATATGTTTACTCAGCATTTCCTTGCCTCTCTCATGGGGAAACTAAAACCTACATTTTTCTTCCTCACCATCCCTGGTTTTTCCCTGTGTGGCCATGCATGACCATGTGTGCCTCTTCTGCTGGGAACTGTGAGTAACAAATGATATTTTCATTGGCAATTTTTTCTGGATCTGCTGGCTTCGTGATACCTGAATGAAAGTAAAACTCACATTTAAAAATGATCTAAACCCACATTGAAAAATATCATTAGATACAGGTTATGCATTTGTTATAGGGATATCATGGGAGTAATACTGTATTTCTCTCATAACATCATATCAGATGGTACACAATTTTGATTTGTTCCATCACTGATAATGTTCACATTGCTTCATTCAGTTGATGCTTTCCAGTCTTCTCTAGTAGAAAAGCACTTTTATTCCCTTTTGTCATTTTGTAGGGCAGTGCTTTGCAACTATATAAATATTCTGTTTCTAATTGAAATTTTAAATTTCTTTTTCATTTATTAATATCAATATGGACTTAATTTCTCATTTTATTAATTCATTTTGCTGGCCAAATTTTCAAGGTTTGACTAGTGGGAACCCCATCAAAAAGGTTTCTGTGTCCTTTTGGAAAGTTCTAATTATTTTCTGAACTTATTCTTACTTTCAAGCATAATAAAATATTCCAGAGTTTTCTTATATTTTCCTTGCCCTAGCACTTGTATCAACTCTTTCTTCAAGGAGTTCTGCTATGATTTGGGAGATAGGTGTGTTCGATGCAATTGAGATATCACTGCTCCTAGGCCCTCTAGCAGAGGATCTAGGAAATACATATATACATATATATGTTCACATTTACCTGTATGTACATGTGTATACCTATATAAATAAGTTTGAATGCACATGTGTATACGAACCTATTTACATACATAATTATTTTCATTTCTCTGTGTATATTCTGAAACCCATAAGTTTCCACCAGTAACTCCAATCTGACATTTCCATAACATTCATTCTCATTTTCTGTTTCCATATCTGTAACTCTTTTACTCATTCTAAGAAGCATGACTCCTATTATCCTTAATATATTAACTAACTAGATAATTTCATTGTATGTAATCAGTCATTCATTGCCACTGATCCTCTACCTACCTGCCTTTTCACTGTGATTCCCAGTGCTACACCATCTTCACATTAATGTATTACCCCTTCTTCTAAGGTGTTGACAGTATGCCAGTCCTTCCATTCACTACATGTTGCTTTAGGGTTTACTATTGGAAAGTTGTTTTTATTGTGAATACTGACAGTGCATCTTTAGTGTCAATTGATGCATATCACACAATACCAGAAATAAATGAAAATCCGTACTCTTAGATTTTAGTAATAGATAGGGAAATCAAGAATAAGCCTATGATTTTTTTGGAATTAAAATAAAACTTGCTTTTAAACTTTCCAGTTATTAGAGATTAAGGCATTGTCTTTGACAGCTGAAGTGATAATAGGCACCACATGGCTTTTACATGTAATTTGCATCAGAAATTCTTTCATGACAGTTTATTTCTTGGTTTTAATACATGATGAGCCTACTCACCTCTGGTTAACCTGTCAGTCTTGTGGTAGATTGTAATATAAAAGTGGGGATGGTGCTTTCCAAACGAAGACAAACAATGGCTCAGGAGTATAGGGCATTATTGTAACTCACCAAGGTCTGATTAGCATTGATAGAGATGCCCATCTCAAATTTGATGTCCGTTGATCAAAGATTGACTGCTAAGATTATTAGATACAACTCATTATCCAACATATGATAGATCTCTTCAACTCTCAGGGTCTCTGTTGCCTCATCTGTAAATTTAAAAGGATTTGTATTGGTTAGGATGCATATGGCTGCAATAAGCAGAAAACTGACTCATGTCATTTAAATAATAGAAGACAGCAACAGAAGCGGTGGTGTGTGTGTGTGTGTGTGTGTGTGTGTGTGTGTGTGTGTGGCCAGCCTAAATATCTTATCATATCACAACAACATCCAGTGGAATCAGAGACATTTTTTAACTATATAATTCTTATTAAGGAAGCATTTTCTAGGAGACCCCAGCAGAATACTATCTTATAAATAAAACTGTATCACATGCCCACATGGAAACCAATCACTATCAAAGGAATCAATACATGTTGATTGCCTTCTATTTATCATCATTCTTTGCAACTTAGGTTGAGTCACATCTCATTTGAAGTTGTGACTGGAAACAGGAAACCAGATATCTGGATGGGAAAAAAGAGAGGACTTGAAAGGCTGTGGCTGTTAGTCATGTTCCCTTATTCTGTTGTATTACCCTAGGGTCCTTTCAAATTTTCTTTTATTTTTCTTTTTCTGTGCTGGGGATTAAACTCAGGGCCCACAAGGATCCTACCTCCTTAGCCCAACTTACTTTCTTGTTTCACTTGTCATTTCTTAAAAGTTCTCAAGGTGAGGATCATGATTTTTTAACATATTTATCCTAGCTCCTAGCATTAAGTTATAAATCTAGGAAATAACTATTGAAATAATGAAAATGGACAGTTCTTAGATTATTAGATTGTCTTTTTATTTGTTGTTGTTGTGGTGGTTGTTTGTTTTGTACCAGGACTTGAACCCAGGGGCACTTAACCACTGAACCACATCCCCAGCCCTTTTTATGTTTTATTTTGAGACAGGGTCTCACTAAGTTGTTTAGAGCCTTGCTAAATTGCTGAGGCTGGCTTTGAACTTGCAATCCCCCTGCCTTAATCTCCCAAGCAGCTGGGATTACAGGTGTACATCATCATGCCCAGCTGATTGTTGATTTTTAAGAGGTATCCTAAGGTCTAATCTTATCTGTTACATGCACATACTCATTTCATACATTAACATTAGAATGATTGATTTATTTTTCTTATATATTTCATTTGAATAAAGTATGTTGAACACTTTAACAATGAAAGTTACCTTCCTTCTTATATAGATCCCTTACATGTGCTTAGGCCTAAATGTTGCACATGATTGCATTTTGTTGATCAGGCTTTGAATTTGTCAAGGAAAAATTTGACAAGGAAATTTGACAAGGAAAAAATTTGACAAGAAAAAAAGCTAATATATAATGGAAATTTTACATATTAATATTGCTGACTTCTCTGTAGCATTTAAACTTTTGATGACCTGTTCTTTTTTAAATTTTTATAGTTGTTGATAGACATTTATTTTATTTATTTATATGTGGTGCTGAGAATCGAACCCATTGCCTCACATATAGCCAGACAAGTATGCTACTGCTGAGCCACAACCCCAAGTCCAGACCTATTCTTTTTTAATAAATAGTTCTATTTTCTTTACATGTGACCTTTTACTTTTATTATTACTTCTTTTTAGCCACTTTTTCTGTGTTCTCTTCCTGTCCTGCCATAAAGAGCACTGGTTTCCTCATACTTTATTCTCTATATCTGTTACTTGGAAGACTCCTCCCAGGTGGTCTCAATTATCTTTTATGCTTTGGGTGCCCTCAGTAAACTCTCCTCCAGCTACCAGTTCTAGAAAGAGTTGCTTCCTTGAGCTGGTGACCCAAGGGTCTCTTTAACATCTCCACCTGCATGTTTCACAGGCAACTCAAAGTGAATGTCTGACAAGTGATCTCTGGACTCCATCCCAGTCAAACACTCTCCTGGTGGTTCTTGTGATCAGAACCACCAAGCTTTCAGCCATTTGAGCAAAACATTCTTGTACATTCTCAATTTTTAATCTTTCCCTCAGTTCCACAGACAAATATCACTGATGGTCTTACCTTAATATCACTCTAATCTATTCACTTCTGTTTCCTTTGCTATTTTTTTTAAAATTTGAGGCCACTATCATCTTTTTCCTGGATCAATACAAACTACCTTCTAATCGATCTTTTTCCTCCCATCTAGAGAGAGCTTTGTTGAAATCAGTCTAATCATGACATTCCTTGCATAAAACACTTCAAAATCATAGCATAAAACCTAAACACAGACTGATGGATGGGGTATGTCGCCTTCTGACCCTGCAGCCTTATTTCATCTCATCCACTGCCACCTTCTACCTCATAGTCTTAACTCCAACCACAATGAATTATTTGGGGTTCCCTCAGTGTGCTACATACTCTTTCTCCTTTGAGCTGTGTTTAGGTTATAACATTGCCTGTAACTGGGGCATCTCACCACTGTCTCTATCAGATGCAGTTTTATGTGCTGTTCAGATAACTAACTTGGACTTCCCCTCCTTCTTCCTACCCAAGATTTTATTTTTATTTTATTTTTAAATTTAATTTTATTATATGTGGCTTAGTACCGTGTGATGACTCTTAAGTAAACACTTATCCCATTATGTTAATGAAAGAGTTTGTGACTTTTTAGTTTGTCCCTGTATACAACAAATAACAATTTAGTCTCATCTGACATTTATGCGTCTAGGTGGGACACCAATCACCAATCCAAAGGAACGCGTATATTACACTCAGTCTTTATCACAATGTTAAATGACACATTCATAGGATGGATACAAAATACATATTCCTACATTCATCTGATGGACGAAAAATTATTAATTATAACAATTTCTCAGTATAGCAGTACTAAAAACAGTGACATTTTATCCACCTTATGATTCTGGTGACTTCTCAGAAATATAGCTTAAAATTCTATTCAAAAGTGATTTGTTTTCCAATTGAAAATTGATTTCTATCCTCAAGAACGCTTATGTTTTATTCTATTGTAGCAATGTCTTATGTACTGCTACTTATATTCTCAAAGTAAAAACACAGCATTTCTCCTTTCTCCTAGCTTGGTAGTCTTTGGTTTGTTCTTCAACCCTTAGAGTGAAGTCTGATGGTTTTCCTTTTGTGGTATGGAATTCACTGTGTACTCAATGTATTTTCTGAAAATTGATTTTGATTCTAAGCATTTAAACCAAGATGAATAGACTCTTTTTTTTAAGCATTATAGTTATATTTTTATTAATGTAATGATTCCTTCCAATATTTTATTTGTTTTCTTGGGTATTTGGATGGATGAGTTCCTTATTGATTTTTTTTAAAAAAAATTTCTTCTCTTTTGGTAGAAAGTGACTATTTCTCTATGTAAGAGGCATATGTTCCAATTTATTTATTTATTATTGCTGTAGATTAAATCCAGTGCCTCATTTATGCTAAACACACATCGTACCTCTGAAGTATATTCAGGGAGCTGTTGAAATATTTATCAATGCCAGAAAACAAATCATCCCAACATTAGTGGTACAAAATTCTAACCATTTTATTATGTTCACAGATTTTGAGTTTTGGAAACTCAGAAGAGATGCAGTGAGAACTGCTTGTTTGGAGCTCTAGCTGGGAAAATTCAAAGATAGATAATTCAATAGCTCGGAGATACTTTCCCTCTAGGTTTAGTCACATGGCTGATGGTTGATATTGGCTATTTTGTGACTTTTTGAAATTGATTTCATTTTTTAACTACATGACAGCAGAATGCATTACAATTCTTATTACACATATAGAGCACAATTTTTCATATCTTTGTATAAAAAGTATGTTCACACCAATTCATGTCTTTATACATGTACTTTGGATAATGATGTCCATCACATTCCACCATCATTGCTAACCCCCTGCCCCCTTCCTTCTCCTCTCCCCCTCCTGCCCTACATAGAGTTTGTTTATTCCTCCCATGCTCCCCCTCCCTACCTCACTATGAGTCAGCCTTCTTATATCAGAGAAAACATTCAGCATTTTTTTTTTGAGATTGGCTAACTTCACTTAGCATTTTTTTCTCCAACTCCATCCATTTACCTGCAAATGCCATGATTTTATTCTCTTTTAATAGGCCAAGGTCATGAACAGACACTTCTCAGAAGAGGATACATAATCAATCAACAAATATATGAAAAAAAATGTTCATCATCTCTAGCAATTAGAGAAATGCAAATCAAAACTACTCTAAGATATCATCTCACTCCAGTCAGAATGGCAGCTATCAAGAATACAAACAACAATAAGTGTTGGCGAGGATGTGGGGGAAAAGGCACACTCATACATTGCTGGTGGAACTGCAAATTGGTGCAGCCAATATGGAAAGCAATATGGAGATTACTTGGAAAACTGGGAATGGAATCACCATTTGACCCAGCTATTCCTCTCCTTGATCTATACCCAAAGGACTAAAAAACAGCATGTTATAGGGACACAGCCACATCAGTGTTTATAGCAGCACAATTCACAATAGCTAAACTGCGGAACCCACCTAGATGCCCTTCAGTTGATGAATGGATTAAAAAAATGTGGCACATATACACAATGGAATATTTTGTGACTTTTGCTGTAACTGTTGGCCAGAGCTCCAGCTGGACTGGATTGGAACTCTTCACAGTGTGGTGGAAAGTTAGAAGAAACTTTCAAAACCAAACAAAAATATCAAACAAGCAACAAATAAACCAACAACAACAAAAAAAAAAAAAAACAAGGTGGAGGTGTGTGCATGCATGGTATGTCATGATCCAACCATGGAAACAGTGAAGCACCATTTCAATATCCTTACTTGGTGCAGGTGCTTGCAAATGTCAGCTGAGGTTTGGGGTAGGTGTCAATCCTAGGAGGTCATGTTGGCCTTTTGTACTGGCCTCCTTTGGAACACAGTATCTCAGTATACATTCATGATATAGCTTCTGGCAATGGCAACTTAGTATTGTGGTTCTCTTGAAATCTTCATATTTGTCAAAGGACATTTTGAAAACATGTCTACAGCCTTTATTTAGAATAATAAAAGTAATAGATATTCATTAAGGGAATTTTGAATAAGAAGCAAAGGTAATCAAGTATAACTGTATGCTGTGATTTACTTGATAACAGTTCTCTGAATTCTATGGATTTTTCCCATTTGTTTTGTATCTTAGGCCATACCTTAATAAACATTTTCATAAATTTTTGAATGCATCTTGATTTCTATGATATATATTTCTAGATGTACAACTATCCAAAGAATAGGGTTTTAATCTTTGAACAGAAAATAGCCCTAAATGCATGTTTTCTTTCATAAATTGATTAATAATCTGTTGGCTATATTATAGTCATCTTACCTTAAATAATCAAGAAAGGTAGCTTTAATAGTTGTTATTTTATTGTTTCTTTATACATTTTTGAAGAAATCTCACTGTTATTGTCAAAGAACAGGGTACAGTATAGAAATAGAAAAAGGACAGTTAATTACTATATTTACTAATAATTCCTATAGATACTCATTACTACTACCTGGAAAAAATGAGTGGCCCAAAGGAATAATTAAATACTAATTTTGAGCATATCATCCCTTAACCCATTTTTTAATAGTTTTTTTAAAACTATCTGTTTTAAAAAAATAACATTGTGGGTGGGTTGGGAAGAACTGAGGTACTTTGGATTAGACAGAGGGGAATGGAGTGAAGGAAAAGGAGGGGATGTGGGGTTAGGAATGATAGTAGAATGAATTAGACATTATTATCTTATGTGCATAAATTATTACATGACCAGAGCAATTAGACATTACATACAACCAGAAGAATGCAAAGTTATACTCCATTTGTGTATGACGTATCAAAATGCATTCAACTGTCCTGTGTAATTAATTAAAACAAATAAAAAAGTAATATTTAAACCACATCTTGGTTCAGTTTGGAAAAAATAATGCAATAGAAAGAGTACCATAACTGTAGAAGTTACAGTATCTTTTCTAAAAAGTTTTTATAAGTATTTTGTTATTGTCTGAAATATTCTTTCTAATCCCCACTCCCCCAGGTGTATTCAACTATTTCTTACCTTATAGACATCATTATATTTTTGATAAAAAAGAAACAATTTATTTGTAGTTCAACTTCAATTATTTTTAGGATATGATAAGTCATATTGCAAAGGTGCAAGGGAAAACTGATCTAAAATTGCAAATTGTAAGCAATTTTAATATCACTGAAACTTCTATTGGCGTACTCCTGTCTTATCTAAAAAGTGATGGGAATATTCTGAAACCTTATACAGAATAAAAGTGTCCAATGTTTTCTTAGGAATCTTCATATTGCTTTCCAGAGTAGTTGCACCAACTTTCAGTCCCACCAGCAATGTATGAGTGTACCTTCCTCCCCACAACCTCACCAATATTTATTGTTACTTGCATTTTTGATGCATGCCATTCTGAATGGACCATTTGATACAGTTATTCCACTCCTTAGTACATACCCAAAGGACTTAAAATCAGCATACAATAGTGACACTGACACATCAATGTTTTTAGCAGCCCAATTCACAATAGATAAACTATGGAACCAACCTCAGTGCCCTTCAAAAGATGAATGGATTTTAAAAATGTGGTATATATACTCAGTGGAATATTAATCAGCCATAAAAAGAAATGAAATTATGGCATTTGCTAGTAAAAGGATGAAACTTGAGTCTATTGTGCTAAGTGAAATAAGCAAATCCTAAAATACCAAAGGCAGAATGTTCTCACTGATATGCCAATGTTAACTCACAATAAGGGGAGAGGGGGTAGGAAAAAATAGAACTACTTTGGACTAGACAAAGGGGAATGAAGTGATGGGAGGGAGATTGGGAATAGGTAAGTTAGTAGAATGAATCTAACATTGCTTCCCTATGTTCATATATGAACACATGACCAATATAATCCCACATCATGTATAACTAGAAGAATGGGAGGTTGTATTCTATATATGTATAATATGTTAAAATACATTCTACTGTCATGTATATAAAAAAAGAACAAAGAGATCACAGTTTATCAAAAAAAGTGTCATAATGTGGGGAAGGCATTTGATACTGTTATAACTACTCTAATATATGGCAGATCAAAATTATAATAAAGTTTAGGATATACTGTATGAATATAAGAATATGCTTTAATCTATTAAGTACTATTCCTAGAAACCAGTAATAAACCACCGTGCCCAAAGGTTCTTTGGATGTTTTGTGTGTTGCTCTCCTCTCTAGGGGTAAAAACTTCAGCTGAAGCAATTGTAAGATCCAGGTTCTCATTACATGACCTTGAGTGACTCATTTAACCTTTTTAGATTTTAGTTTCTTAACTGTAACACTAGGAACTGAACTAGAGTGATCTCAGCATTCTAATGGATTTTGTCATCGTGTTTTGATTCATAGCTTAATGTGAAGGCTGAAAATTGCCAATCTGGAATTCATTAAGGAATTTTAATTTTATATGCATTGAGGAGGTTTATTAAACATTTGACCCATGTTATTTGGTAGCTTTTCTAGAGGTTCCTACCTGAGAAGTAGTTTGTAATCTTTTGATCATTCCACTCAATTATCTATGTGGCACTTAATACTAGTTACTAGTTTGCTGACAAAGAAAGAAAAAAGTCCTATTGCTTAAATTTAAAACATCTGTCAGGACACTTTGAAAGATCTGCTTATTTGCAAATAACTCTTGAATTCTTTACTACTGTATTCATGATATTCTGCAAACTCACTTCTATAGTGGTAGAACTCCAGGTGGTATTTAGCAGAGAAATTAAGTATCTTATAACTTCTACGATCTGAACATAGGCCAGGTTCTCCAATTCCCTTGATGTGGTTATGTAGTAAAATTCTGTGCCTGTCTTTAGTCATGTATGATCTTTAACAGAAGAGAAAAGAACCAGGTGTAATTTTATTTAAAAATAACAATTATGTCTATGGATATGGCTCAGTGATAGAGCATTGGCCTATATGAGGCCCTGAATTCAATGCTCAGTACAGTACCATCAAAAACAAACAAATAGATAAAAAATTACTTTAACAGTAGATGTGGGCATAAGCCCTTTTTAACAATATTTATACTTTTCATTTTAAAGGATATTTTATCACTCCATTCTTGTTGATGAAAGAAATTATTAATATTTACACTTGGATTTGTGGAACAAAAACACAGGTTGGGTAAAAATTTACAATGTATATATGTAAATTGGCTATAAAATTTTAAAATTACTTCTATGATGTTAACATTCTTCTTATACATCTTGTAATTTTTAAATTTAAATCAATTTTTGAGCTATAAAAACTTTCATTCTAGGGAAAAATGGAAACAAAGTTAATAAAGGAGTGATTTAATTAAATTCAATGAAAAATATCAATAAGTATATCATCAACTTTCTGGAGCTAAACTTTAAATTCAGAAACAACCCCGTGGCTATAAAAATAGACAGTTTCAAATTATTGCTTTACCTTTGAATACTTGTGCTATCAGCATTACTTAGACAAATATAAAATTATCTCTGTAATTGTATTGCGCTGAAGAATTTATTTGTTTTCAGCATTTTCCATAGCCAACATAGAGTGTATAAAGTACTGTACTAAAGAAGTATTACAAGGTACTGACCCATGACTAATTTATTACCTGTAGAAATGCCTTAACACTTAATAACGTGTTAATTACATTCAGGTGACACAACTGTAGTTGGCAAGATAATTTGGTGTACCTTATCAGAGCTGATGAAAGTGTGGAAAGCATTTAGGTTACACTGCAGAAGAAAGGGTAATTTCTTGCAGCTCATCAGCACTTGATAATGGACACTTAGCAGTCTAACTGGTCAACGGCATTTATACTGTTGCCACAAATGAAAGACATTTCAATTAATAATAAGAGAAAATTTTAGGTTTTTTTAAGTGATTTGACTTGCTCTCTTTTAGAAAGGTAATAGTGTGACAAACAGAAATATAAATTGTTTATTTAAGTGCTTGTTATCCCCATCAGTAAGTTAATCAGGAGTTTCATGGTGCTTACACTAAATGATTTATTCAAACAGAAAGTGAAAAATTCCATGAATCACCCAGTGGTTTGTAAATTTCCAAAAAATGAGGATGTGAACTAGGGTTAATGTTTGTAGCTGAGAGAACTGAGTGCTGCAAAATTGGAAGATTTTTGAGCCTTTGTTAAGATCTGCTGTAGTACATTATCTTGGCTTGTCACTGGTATACCTCAGGACTAGCGTGTTAAACATTAACATCCTGTGCAAATTTCAAGTGTTATTTTCTCATTTGGGAATCAAAATCACATGTGGCCTAGGGTTGTATCTCAGTGGTGGAGCACTTGCCTAGCATGTGTAAGACACTGAGTTCAATTTTCAGCACTGCATATAAATAAATAAATAAATAAATAAAAGTCCCTCGACAACTAAAAAAAAAAAAATTAATTCACTCACATGTTTTACATATTGAACTCATTCAAGATAACAAATTGTGGTGCTGGGGTTGTGGCTCCGTGGTAGAGTGCTTGCCTGGCATGTGCAAGGTGCTGGGTTTGATCCTCATTACCACATAAAAACAAATAAAATAAAGGTTTTGTGTCCAACTACAACTAAGAAAAAAAAATTTTTAAAAAAGCGAATTGTTAGCATTTACAATAGAACTATATGTTCTAAACCAAAATAATTAAATATGAAATTTAAAATGTTTGAGTCCTAGAAAAATATTGCAGACTTTTAGACTCATGCTGATTATCATTTTGTTCTTCAAAATTCAATTTCTAGAAATGAAATGAATTGTCAATATTTATGTTTTTGTTGCTTTGTTTTGGTTTTGTATAGATATAATATTGGCATAAAAGTAATAATTATCTAATAAAAATAATAGCTGAACTGGATATGGTGGTAGATGCCTATAATTCCAGCCAGGTGGGAGGCTGAGGCAGTAGGATCACAAGTCTGGGCCCAGCCTGGGAAAATTAGTAATATTTTGTCTTGAAATAAAAAATAAATAGGGTCAAGGATGGCAGTCAGTGGTAGAGCACACTTTGGGTGCAAATTCTAGTATTGTGAAAATAAAAATAAAAGTAAAAAACACCTGATATTTATTGAGCTGATCTACATACTGTTTTAGTTTTATATGCATGATTTTATATACTTTTCAAAACAGATCTATGAGGGAAGGACTAGTTTTAATATCAGTTTTTTTAAATGTTTATTATTATTATTATTTTAGTTGTAGATGGACCCAATGCCTTTATTTTATTTATTTATTTTTATGTGGTGCTGAGGATCAAACCCAGGGCCTTGAACATGCTAGGTGAGCGCTCTACCGCTGAGCCACAACACCAGCCCTTAATATCAGTTTTCCAAATGAGAAGTATTGTAAGACTTGTCACATTCCTAGGTAAGAGACCTTAATAGGAACTGGAGTGAGGTCAGCTTAGATTTTTTTAAAATATCTTTAGATTAAGTATCTTACAACTTAAGTGAGTGAAACTTGAGAGAAAATTGTTTTTTCCAGAACCACCCACACCTATGAGACATATTTTCCTTTTGTGGAATCAGGAATTAGTTTTACTTCTCTGATGGTTCATTTTCCCTTTTCTTTTTTTGGGGGTGAGAAGGGCACTTATATTATAAAATGGAATTTAGCAAGATTGTAGAGGACTTACCAAATTCTCATTGTGCAAATACTGATGGAAGGATTTGGGGCACAATTGCACTCACCTTTTGAAAGATGTGAACGGTTGGCCTTCCTTAAATTTTACCTTTCATGGATGGTTCAGTTAACCAGCTGTACTGAAAGAAATTTTCTAGTGTCAGTATAGAATGCAACAGTGAAATGGAAACATGACTCATTTGGCTTTGACTTTATTTATTTGGTTGATCCTGAATTATGTGAGTCATCAATAATGTTGCTCATAAAATATTGTTATGATAGGAGAATCTCTAGATAAAAGAATCATTCAAGAAACAGTAGGAAAACTCATTCAAGTTACTATTTTATATATTCTTCAGGCATTTCTGCCTATGGATAATGTGGGAGTTTGGAGAAAAGCTGAAAACAATTTATTAAAATGTAGGAAATTGGTAGGGTCAAATACATTTCTGAGTGAGGGAATATGTGATTCAGTACAATTAAATGGTCTTTTCTGACCTTTTTCCCTTTCAAACCTTCCATATTTTTATGTACATGACATATATCTTACCTAGGGATTAAAAATGACCCTGAGACAAAAAAAAAAGCAATAAAACTTCAACAGGCAGCTTGAGATCTGCAGCAAACAGGGTAGAGGGCAGGCTAAACAAGAAGAAAGACTACTGTGGTAGGAGGTAAAGATGTGGTTTTTGTCCTTTGGAATTTTCCAAATAATTAGTATATATTAGGGCACACACACACACACACACACACATACACACACACACACACACACACACACACACAGTTGTGCCCTAGTTGCTAAACAAGAAGGTAAAAAAGTCTCGTTTGTATAACATGAATAAACTGACATAAGATTTCCTGAGTGGATAATACAAAAATTCTTATGTAGAAAGTAATATTTGAGTTGGGCTTTAAAATACAGGTAAGGCATTTTAGGTAGAAGTAATGAGATCATAAAAGGTATAAGGGAAGCACTGTGTAGAATTCGAATGAAGGTTAATTAGGGCCTAGATTGTAATTATGAAAGTAGAAAATGGAGTCAATGCATGAAAGAGATAAGTGACTGACCCTTTATTACATGTCCCATGCCCATGATGCCCATGTCCCTTGGTTTATAGTGGCTCTGGATTTGGATCCTCAGCTTGGGTCATCCAAAAATTAATGATTTTACTGGGTTATCCAGAATTAATCCAGCTCAGGGGAACTTAAAACCAAACACACACACGCACACACCAGAGACATAAGAAGGCCAATTTAGTTCTGGACAACTTGCAGGAAAATGTCACAGAGGAAATAAGAAAAAATGATAGCTTGATTAGCTTCTACTGTCAGAGATATTTAAATGTGCAAAGTTGTCTCAGGCTGTTTGCAGTTCAAACAAATCACTTTATTTATTGATCTGAAAACTGCTATTTCCTAGCCTTATTCCGTACATTCCTGGTACCAAGTTCACAGACATTTACTGTTTCATTTCTTTTCTAGCCCCTCAGGAGTTCCCACAATCTACTTCATGACTGACTGTATCTTGGGAAGATCTTTTGTATAACCGTGGAGAGATTCTTGGGTTACTGTTGTGGAACTGATTTGCTAAAGTTTACTGCCTCCAATTTGCCCCCACTGTTGACTTTGCCCATGTGGCTGCTGAATTTGCTAAAAAATCATTTGAAGCTTCCCTAGAAATGATCCATCAGTTGCCAGTGTACTGCCTTTGGCTTGCTCCTGCTCCTTTTGGCCCAGCTATTATCAACTCTGTGTTACTGAACTTTCATGGACATTCTGCGATTCACTCCTTATTCTCAGTCCTGCAATACAAAAATACTATCCCTTTCTCTGTGATTATTTCTACATAAGAATTTATGAAGCCTATTGGGTAAAAAGCTTTTCTCAGTTATATTTGATTTGTTCACCATGTGCAAAAGTGCATTTATTTATTTTTGAGAAAAGGTCTCACTAAGTTGCTTAGATCCTCGCTAAGTTGCTGAGGCTGGCCTCAAACTTACAATCCTCCTGTCTCAGCCTTCTGAGCCACTGGGATTACAGACATGCATCACCATGCCTGGCCAAATGCCTAACCTCTTTATACCTACAGCTTAGCTTCTGTTGCCTGCCCCAGATTTATCACACACCTTTTATCTCAGTAGCAGCATGACCCATTTAGAAATTAACCTTACATACTCTAATACCTCTGTAGTAGTGTGACCCATTTTGAAATTAATGTATTTATTTTGTTTGTTGTTTTTTTTTATTTTTCCCTATGCTGTAGGGAAAGGGCCTCCAATTTTTTTCTTGGGATAGATTTGCATGTTTGGAAAGAATGAAAATGATCTGATACAGGAAGATAATCAGAGTTCTTTTTGTTCCTGAAGAAGCTGTACAGGCTCTTTTGAATTTCTGAAGTCTGAGATCTTGAGATGCTGGTAGATAGTTCATAACCATTGCTATAGAAATAAGAAGAGGTGAACAAAAAAGAAAAGCAGACTGTTGGGAGACTGAGAACACAAATATGAGAAGAGAGATGGTAGTTTCAGGTCCATCAGGGCAGAGGTCTGAACTTATACTGAGCAAGATGAAAAATGCTGTGTATGAAAATATGTTGTGTATGACTGAAAACCAGTGAACCAAGAGTTTCAAGCCTTGGGAACCTGGATGTGGCATGCCTGTAGTTAAGCTTGACCCAGAGAAGGCAGAGATGCTGGGCAGTAGTCCTCCATGAAGGACCAGGCTTGCCTAAGCAGGACTCAGAATTTTAGCTCTGTGAGGGTAGTAGAGAGCCAGCATTCAGTTCATGTCATGCCACATGTGCCAGGAGAGTGCAATGGCGGCTACATACTGAGAGATATTCAAATACCTCACTTCTTGAGAGTAGATGCCCCAGACTGTTTTTGCATAAGATAAATCCTAAGAATCCTTAAATGATCCCAAGTAGAAATAAGAGGCTACTGTCTTTACTCTTGATCTGATGAACAAAGTCTCAACCTAGTACATACTACATGTAGGTAAAAACACATGACACTGCTTGCCTCTTGGGCATCAAACAGCTCTCAGACCCCAGAGAAATCAGTGGAATTAGCAGATAGATATGGTGAAGAAGTTGGTTTTGTTGAAGGCACATATTCATTGCTTCTAGTACATACCAGGCATGTCCGACTCTTAGTCCCTACTCACTCAGATCCCTGATTGAATTCTTATAATATCCTGTAGGAGATGACACGACCTGCATTCGTATGGATGCCAGTCTGTTTAGCTAGGGTAATGTGGAAATAATTAGCAGAGAGTTGACTAATTGGAGGAGAAAGTTTGATCGTGTAAATTGCTAGTATATCAAAATCTTGATAGGTAAATGCATTTGTCTCTTCCAGGGAATGACAGCTGAGGTTCTCAAAGCATAAACATTCAGTCTCAGGGCATCTTCTTTCCTAGCACTATTGGGAAATTTTGGCAAATTCTTTTTCTTTAATGTTCATGTTTCTATATTTTACCAACTTTATAGTTCATTATCACTGCAAATAATTCAGAAGTTTGAAAAATTAAGCATGCTTTTTAAGATTACCTTGGACATCATGACTAAACTTGGGGTATTGTGTGGTATAAGCAATGCATTTTCATTTTATCTATAAGGAAATTAAATATAGAAAGGATCTATTGACTGGTGCTACTTCAACTTTTATTTTAGGATTTTTCCTTACTCTTCCACCTAATTAGTTTCCTTTATCTGGTCAGAAGTTATTTTGAGGAGTCATATCCCAGTGGTTATATGTATGGTCCAGCAACTAATGGGAAATTAGAAGTCTGGAAAAGGAGCTGATTTCTCAGGGAAAGTTTGATTTTATATATATTGAGATTGAGATTCTGATAGGCCAGGCAAGTAGAGTTGTCTGGTAGGATAAGTAGATAACTCTAGTTATTGCTGAGGTATGTGCCATTAGGAGACACTCATGAAGGACCTTGAGTTGAAGATGGCCTGACACAAGGCAGCTGAGGACATAGTTGAGAAGAGCAGAAGGGGTGTCTTGGGGAGTGTGAAGGTGACACTCAGGCGGCACTGATTTCCTCTCCCAGTTGACTTCTGTTCTAACTCACTAGCCAAATGTCTGCAAGCACAGCAGAACCAGGAAAATGAAACCTGACAACCTTCATACTAAACACTTACTCTTTCTGGTAAATCAATCAGGCCACATGTCATGGTTTCTGCCCAGGAGGAGCAATAATCTCAGTCAGAGAACAGTTCAGAGCTTGTTAGAGCATCACTGTCACCTCGTTTTCAGAACAATTTTGTTTCCATATGACAAAATCCATGCCCCAAAATGATAAAGCCAGCTTGTCTCATCCACACTAGCAGAGAAGGCCCTATTGAGGATTGAGAAGAAAGTACATCCCTTGTGGGGAGAGCCCCATCAATGCAGGTTCATTTTTAAGAACTATGATATAATTTGATACTTCTCATAGCATTAAATTAAAATGCACAGTTCAATTATTAAGTTGCACACAAGAACAAACCGCACACATACAGTTTATCATCCAGTCTTGGGAATAATTCTTACAGGACCTCCAAAGGATTCCCAGGTGAACAGTTCCCTTCCTAGATCATGAAAGCTAAGGAGAGACTGCAAGTGTTGTAGTTTTCTTCAGAAAGCCTTTAAAATACCCCCTTTGTGTGTCACACTTTATGGTTGATAGAGTCCCTAACTATTTCATAACCTGAGGTAAACCTCATGGCCCACATCAGGATTACTGTCACCAATCTTACTAAGACTTCTCATATAGGTTTTGTTTGTGTTTTAAAGTATATCCTAAGCCCCAGGAGTGAGTTGGAAAAATACTCCTACTCTTGCATACCTTCCTAAGACAGAAGAAACGACGGTTTTCCTGGATCCCTCTATATTAAATATTTCTTTGCTTACATTCTCTCAGGTCCAACTCTTGTTCTACATGATCTTAAATATATCCATGTTCTTCCCTTGCCAAATATATTTTCTTTGATCTTCTCAGTCAGATTGTAAGTTTCTAAGAAATAACAGAATGAAGAATTTGTTTTCTTAATAGTCTGTATAGATTCTAGCTAAGTACTAAGTCTGTAGATGTTCAATAAAAGATTAAAAGTAATCAAGTTCATAGGACATGAATTCAATTTATTTACTTTCAAATTATTATATTTTATGCCAATAATTAGCCTGAAAGATAGTCACTTTATTATTAGAATCACACATACACACTTATTTACTAACACAATAGGCATTCCCTCTGTGTGTTTATAAAACAGGACAATAACAAAAACCCAAAATTGTTGTGGATTTCATTGACTTGGCTTGTGGAAATACAAATACAGAAAAGCAAATGTTATGGATTACTGATTAAGTAACTAAAGCAAATGTTAAAAAAAGGAAATGATAAAAAATTATTTTCTGTAAATATACTACTTGATTTGCATATATGTCAACTAAGAAATTTTTTTCAATTAAGAACCTAACCATGGTATCTAATCCATTTTAAAGTCAGTGTTTCCTGATACCTGCCAAGTATCTTGTTTACTGTAAATTGAAACAAAATAACAAACAACTGGACTTCAATATAATTCAAAAGTTTATTATCTGGTAGGAGAAGCAAAATATAAAAGTTGATGTTTTCAAATTTACTACACTGAACTCTAATAAGATTCATCTCAAGATGATTCTTCAAAAATGACTCTAACACACGGAAAATTAGAGGTTTTTTTAAAATCGATATCAAATTAAAATTCAGTTTCAAAATCCATCAGTATTTAGGATAGACACCTGCATTATTTGTCATCAAAAGCTCTAATGAAGGCAAAAGAGAGCACTTATATTATTATCTAAAATGTGAATTTGCTTCTGGAATTTTGTCAGAGTACATTTTCTTGGAAATCTTATTTTCCTCTGAAAATCCTGTTCCCCTTAATAACTTCAGATGAAGCCAGGAGAAGGTTAAGGAAGACTGAGAGTTGTTTGCTTTTAACTCATAGGTTACTCAAGTCAGGAGTAAAAGCATGAATTGATTCAACAAAGCCTTTATTACAACTCCTTTGTACAAATATGAGTTTTCACATGCTATGAAATTTGATATTCTATTTTCAACCTGCCAGGTCCAGGTTTTTGCCTAACTTTGAAGAGAAGCTAGGTCACTTAATTTTATGGATAATACTGGTGTTGAGGCAGAACCATAGTCAGACTTTGCAGAGGAGGGGGGGATATGCTGTTATAGATTTTTTAAAGAGATTTCTTATAATTTATGATATTATAAGAATTAGTGCCCTGTGTGGTGGCACACATCTGTAATCCTACCTACTTGGGAGACTGAAGCAAGAGAATGGCAAGTTCAAGGCTAGCCTGGGCAATTTGGTGAAACCCTGTCTCAAAATAAAATTTAAAAGGGCTTGGTATATACTTCAGTGACAGAGCACTTGCCTACCACATGTGGGCTCCTGGGTGAACCCCCAGAATTGAGAAGCAAAAAGCAAAACAAACCAAAAAAAAAAAAGAAGGAAAAGAAAAGAAAACAGAACTAGTCTGTCATAACAAAATGTGTAGACTCTACCACTTGTACCCATGGTTTCCATATTGCAAATTCAACAAACCAAGGGTAAGATATACATACATATATCTATCTATCTATATCTATCTATATCTATCTCTCTCTCTCTCTCTCTCTCTCTCTCTCTCTCTCTCCATATATATATATATATATATATATATATATATATATATATATATATATATATATATTAAGTTGTGCTTGAGCCAGGTGTGTGGTGCACACTTGTAGTCCCTTTGACTCTAAAGACTGAAGAAGGAAGATCTAAAATCTGAGGCCAGCCTCAGCAACTTATTGAGATGTTGTCTAAAATAAAAAGGGCTAGGAATGTAGCTCAGAGGTACAGTGCCCCTGGCTTCAGTCTCCTGTAACAACAACAACAACAACAAAGTAGGAACATTGTAGTGAATATGTTCCTTGTCATTATTTGATAAACAGTATAGTAGAACAAATACTTACATAACATTTACATTGTTTTAAGTGTTATAAGTAATGTAAGCATGACTTAAACCATATGGGATAATGTGCATAGGTTATATGCAAATGTTATACCATCTTATATCTGAGACTTAAGCATCCATCAGTTTTGGTGTCTGTAGAAAGGAGGGTCCTGAAATCAGTACTCCCAGACAAAAGGGATGACTGTATACTTACAACCCCATACTATTCAACACGCTACATTTTGTATTTATAGAATTTACTTAATCAACCTACAAATCCTATTCAAAATCTGGTTCAGTTTACTTTTGTTAATTTTTCCTCAGATGCCTTTTTTTCCCTTCCATCTGCATCTGAAACACAGGAAAAACTAATTAATCCCTCTTTTTGGCTCATATGGTGATCTGTTAACTACCAATCTACTCTGTGCTACTGTGAGTTAGATTTTTTTATACATTTCATTTGTACTTGACATCATGTGGTATTTATTGGCTTATTTTACTGAACAAAATAATATTATCCAGGTTCATCTTTATTTTTTTCAAATGAGAGGATTTCCTTCTTTTAAAATTCTGGAGAGCATTCCCCTGGTTATGTGTGCCACATTTTCTTTATCCATTTGCTTTGGTTTGAATGTGTCCCTCATGCAAGCAGGTATTGCTAACTTAATTCCCAATGCAACAATATTGGAAGACAGAAGTCTAAGACTTCTTTGTACTTGCCTGTATTATGACTTATCACATTGTAGATGTGTTACTTTTTTACGTAGTTGCCTCCTGAGTGAGATTGTGGATTCCACCAAGATGGTGATCAGTTACTATTCATTTTTGTAACTGAACACAATACTTGGATAATAGGTTCTATTTATAGGTGAAAAAAAACCAACTTAATAGTACACATGTGAATGAAGTAATGTAAATTACATGAATGAGTAAATGAATATAGGAATAAATGCATCAGGAGTATCTCTTCTGGTTGTTTTTTTCTCTTACCATTACAACTTTAAATCAAATTTGGAATATAATATTTATAAAATAAATTATATCCAGTTAAATCGAGCAATTTAAGGCATTTTTAATATGCCTAAAACAAACACCACAATCAAGATGCAGAACATGTCCATTGGATCCCAAATTTTCTTAACCCCTTTTGAAGCCCACTCTCCCTCCAGTTGTGTTTAACAAATATTAACCTGCTTCCCATCATAGTATATTGGTTTATATTTTTCAAATAATCTTAGGTAAATGAAGTCATTCAATATATGCTCTTTTTTGTCTAGATTTTCAACTCATGATGATTTTGCGCTTCAACCATATTGTTGCTTATATCAATAGATCATTCTTTTTGAGTCATATTCCACTGGGTAAATATCCCATATTTGTTAATGCCTCTGTTGAAAGATTTGTATTAATTTCAGTGGTCACCAATTATCAGCAAAACTCCCATGGACCTTCACCACAGAAATCTCTGTAAACTTTTGATGTCTAAGAATGTTGAGTATCTTTTTAGGTGAAATGATTGGCTAGTCATACGTTGACAATTCATATTTTTTGTGGCTTGGATTTTGGCTTTTCTTTATTGTTCGTGTGTGTGTCTGTGTGTGTGTGTGTGTGTGTGTGTGTGTGTGTGTGTGTATGTGTGTGGTGTTCTATCTAAAAGAGGGAAGTTTTTTCAATGCAGGCTCATAAATATTTTCTTCTATTTTTTATTTTTCATATTTAAATCTTCGATCCATTTAATTTTTGTTTGAAATGTGAAGTGTAAGGATCAAGCTTTTTTTTGTTTTGTTTTTAGCTTTTCTATACAAGTGCTCTAGTTTATTGAAAAGTCTTGAATTTTTCCACTAAATAGCTTTGATGCCTTTATTTAAAATTAAATGACCATGCACCCATGTTCACTGCAACATTATTCACAATCATCAAGACATACAATCTACCTAAATGTCTATCACTGGTTTAATGTCATCTTAGTCCCTTTTATGCTGCCATAACAGAATATCACAGGTTGGATAATTTATTGGCTCCTGGTTCTGGAGGCTGTGAAGTCTAAGACTAAAGGCCTGGCATCTGTCAAGGGCCTTCTTGCACACTGTCTCCTGGTATGCGGGTAGAAAGAAAGCACAAGGGAGCAAGAGATCAAACTGAAAGTCTCAGCCCTTTCTCAAAAATAAATAAATAAATAATGGGCATTAATTCATTAAAGAGTGAGGTGATTTCATGCCTAAATGCCTCCTATTAGGCTCCATCCACCAACATTGTTGCATTGGGAATTAAGTTAGCAATACCTGCTTGCATGAGGGACACATTCAAACCATAGCAAATGGATAAAGAAAATGTGGCACACGTGACCAGGAGAATGCTCTCCAGAATTTTAAAAGAAGGAAATCCTCTCATTTGAAAAAAATAAAGATGAACCTGGATAATATTATTTTGTTCAGTAAAATAAGCCGATAAATACCACATGATGTCAAGTACAAATGAAATGTATAAAAAAAACTAACAGTAGCACAGAGTAGATTGGTAGTTAACAGAGTCTGGGGAGTGACGAGCAATGGGAGATAATGGCAAAAGGAAGCAAAATTATGGTTGGATAGGAACACTGAGTTCAAGAGCTCTGTTGCATATCATGGTGACTGTGGTTAATGACAATATATTATATTCTTCAAAATTACTAACAGAGTAGTTTTCCTTGAGAAAATATAACTGCACACCTTTATGGGGTGCAGTGTGATGTTATAAAAAATTTATACCTTGTATTGATCAACTCAGGATACCTAGGTTTTCCATAATCTCAAACATTTATGAGTTCTTTGTGATGAGAACATTTGACATCTTCTCTTTTAGCTATTTTTAATTATCTGATACAATATTATTGAAAATAATTACCTTTCTGTGTAATAGAACACCAGGAATTTCTCCTCCCACTTGGCTGAGACTTAGCCTGTTAACCAATGTCTCTTCATCTCCCGCTCTACCTTTCCTGGCCTCTGGTAACTTCTATTCCTTCTGGAAGTTAGCTTTTTTGGATTCCACATATAACTAAAGTTATGCAGTATTTGTCTTTTTGTGCCTGTTATATTTCACTTAACATCATGAAATCAAGTTCCATCAATTATCACCAGAAATGACAGAATTTCATGTCATTTTGTGGTTGAGTAGTATCTTATTACTTTATATATAAACCATATTTTAAAATCCATTCATTTTTTGACGGATACCTAGGTTGATTTGATAGCATGACTTTTGTAAGTAATGCTGCCTTAGACATGGGAATGAAGGTGTCTCTTTGATATACTAATTCGTTTCCTTTGGATATTTACCCAGTAGCGTGATTACCAGTTCACATGGCAGTTCTATGTCTAGTTTTTGGAGGAACCTCCATTTTGTCATCATGATTGTACTAATTCACATTCCCACCCACAGTGAATGAGTTCCTCTTTCTCCACATCCTCACCATCATTTCTCATTTTTTGTCTTTTTGATCATAGCCATTCTAACTAGGAGGGTGAGATGATATCTCATTGTGTTTTACTTGGCATTTCCAAGATAACTAGTGCTGTTTTGCATTCTTCTGAATATTTGTTGGTCCTTTGCTTATTTTCTTTTGAGAAATATCTATTTAGATCATTTGTCCATTTAAAAATCAGATTATTATTATTATTATTATTACTGCTATTGCAGTTGTTTGAGTTCCATGTATATTTTGAATATTAATTCCCCGTTGGATAGTTTGCAAGTGTTTTTTTTTCCAGTTCTATAGATTGCCTCTTCACTCTGCTGATTACTTCCTTTGTAACTGTTCTTATCATTACAAAAATAGGTGTTGAGTTCTTATCATTAGGAAAATATTAGCTTGATTTAGCCACTATACAATGTATATGTACATCAAAACATCATGTTGTACATTATAAATATATACAGTTTTGTCAGTTTGAATAGTGCATTAAAAACTAATGAAATAAAATGACAATGTATATATATGTTTCTGTTTCTGGATTTTTCTATCCCTTTCTCAATAAGTCTACTTTTTGCTGCTACTACATTGTTGATACAGCTTTATCTTACAATCTTAAAATCAAGTAGTCAATTCTTTTACTTTAGTTCTTTTTAAAAATTGCTTTGGCAATTCTGAGTCATTTGCATTTCGATATAACTTTTAGAATCAGCTTGTCAGTTTTGACAAAAATGCTTTCGGAAATTTTTATCACAATTGCATTGAATCTCTAGATCAATTTGGAGTTAGGATACTCCTTTAAATTGCTTCTAAAAAGAGTAACAACAAATTACTAGTATTATAGCGTTGGTGAGAGTAAGTCAGACTTAGCAATAAAAGTAAAACAAGGTCTAACGTGGATTTCAATTACTTCTATGTCTTCAGAATTTTGCTTGGAGATAACCTCAAATAAACCTTGAATAAAAATTTCCTGTAAGGAAACAACAAAAAACGTACCTATACCTAATATCCCAATTTATAATGAAGTACATTTTCTAAACCTTCCCCTCCTCTACCCTTCCCCACCCTAAAGAAAGAAAAACACAAAGGATATTTATTTTGCACACCATGCTTATACTGGTTTTAAAAACTATTCTTCCAATGTGCAAGTAGCCCAGCATTTAGAAGTTCAAATTACTAGGTACTGGGGAAGTACCTTCTACTCAGAACCTCATCCTTTCTGCAAACTTCAGCACCTACTGATGAGCAGAAGGAAGTGTTTTCTTGATTTAGATAGAAACACATCAGAAGAGTTAAAACTACTTTCAAAACTACTTCACTTGGAAAGATATTTTGCTGTAAAAGAAGTGCTTTTGCAAATCTCAAGAGTTATTTTTGTTAATTTTCTGGTCTTTAGTATGTTCCCATGGACACTTTTTACTTAGAACTGAACTTTGTAACACTTAGCATGCATTGAAAGTAGAGCAGTGCTACTCAACAGTATTATGAATAGAATAAACCAGCACATGTCATGGACTCGAGATACTTGTGGAATGAAAAAGTACTTTTCCAATTAATCAAGCATGCAAGATATTACACTCTATGCCTAATGCCTGGGTTCTCTCTCTCTCTCTCTCTCTCTCTCTCTCTCTCTCTCTCTCTCTATTTTTTATGGTTTACTCATTTCATTCTGTGCTATTGGGGACATTCTTTTTGGCTTAGCAAGTGTTCTTGGTATTCATCCCCAAGATGAAGGACATGTTACTTGTAACGACTCCAACTCTCACTGGAGGACAAGAGCTGTGCAAATACTGTCTCTCAGGATTGACTTAGATTCCTTACTCACAATTCAGAAATTTTTCTCAATCACGTAGTCCCACTATTTTCTGTTTTAGATATACTTCAAAGGTAATTCATTCATTCAAGAAAATATTTTCTAGGATATGGAAGGAACATAGATTTGGATGCTTAAAAAGCTTTGGTTTGGTTTTATGCATTTGTTTGATTCTTATGCAGTTTTCATCCTTGGATTAAAAAGCTAAGAGAGAATCTAAGACAACTTTCTTCTTCAATCACCACCAAATTATTTAAGTCAATCTAAACTTGGAACAGAAAAATGAAATTTTTGTCACAATTTCTAGTCTTTCAAATTCTTTTGTTTTTTTCTATTTCATACCTGGTATTAACCAGTCTTTAATAAATAAGCCACATTGCCAATTCTTTTTAATTTTTTATTTTGAGACAAGGTGTCATTAAGTTGCTCAGGAACTCACTAAATAGCTGAGGCTGGCTTTGAACTTGCTATCATTCTGCATCAGCCTACTGAGTCACTGGGATTACAAAAGTGAGCCAACACACCCAGCTATTCCTTCAAATTCTTTTTCTTAAAAGAGAGAGAGAGAGAGAGAGAGAGAGAGAGAGAGAGAGAGAGGGAGAGAGAGAGAGAATCTTTTCTCTTTCTTCTCTCTCTCTCTCTTTTTTTTTGTAGATGGACACAACACAATGCCTATATTTATTTTTATGTGGTTCTGAGAATTGAACCAGGGTCCCGCCCTTGCTAGGCAAGTGCTCTACTGCTGAGCCACAATCCCAGCCCCCAATCCCTGCCTGCTCTCAGTGACATAAATTACATATATATGTGACACACAAACATAGAGTGGTGGGATGGAGGACAGAGAGGGGGAGAGGGAAGGGGAAGGGAGAGGAGGTAAGAAGGGAGAGGGGAAGGAAAAGGTGGAGAGGGGTGGGGAGAAAGTGAAAGAGGTGGTTGATTTATTTTATTACTCCTTTTCATTAGAAATCCATCTACTTTTTTTTCTTTCAAATTTGCTAATTCATGCTAATTTATATATTCATTAATATACCAAAATTACCTGGTATCCATTGCATGTCTTTTTCTGATACTAGCATGTGGGGATACCAGGACATGAAAGGATCAACAACTATAGCTCTTGGCCTCTCTGGGCCCTGTCTTCCCACAGTGTGTATGCTCTTACAGCTCTTACAGCTAGGACTGTGGTTATCATCTCACATGCACCATAGGGAAGGAAGACACCTGTCCTGGCTGAGTGTCTCCCAGGTGCTCTGCTAGGTGGGTTTTACATGTGAGTCAGCGTTTCCCCATTGTATGTGCACCCTGGGGCACACAGGTAGCTATAAGTAGGTGATCACATCATTGATTGTCTAGATTATGAGCAAAAATAATGTTACTAATAATTACACCAGGATGACAGAAATAAGCTTTCCAGACAACTGAAAAAATGTGACCGCCCTGATGTTCGGCAATGCATATTTATCTTTGTAATATTTTCTGTTATATTAAGTGATAATTTTTATAAGTTACAAAGTTTTGAAATATGTTTAAGGAACACAGTAAGAATAAATAATATACTTGGTGTTAGCTGGCCTCAATACAAATTGTGAAAATAAGAAAAACTAAGATGTGAGAAATGTTTCATTAATTAAAACAAATCAGCGGGAGATAATGTCTTTTTTTAATTAATGAGGAGAGTGAAGCTGGGAGAAAAAAATTTTCCCAATATTATGAGTAATAAGTAAGTGAACAGGTATTTAAACCCCTTACTCTATAACTCAAAAATCCATGTTTCTCGAATGATTTGGGAGGCTGAGGCAGGAGGATCACAAGTCCAAAGTCAGCCTCCTCAACTTAGCAAGGCCCTGTCTCAAAATACAAAATAAAAAGGGGTAAGATTGTAGTTCAGTGGTTAAGCACCCCTGGTTCAATCCCTGGTATTAAAAGAAAGAAACAAAAAAACCTAAAAAAATCCATATTTCTTTTCTAATGGGATATCTGATTATTAATTTTATCTTGTTCAGAGTCTAATGTGTTCCCTCTTCTTCTAAAATTGAGAAAAGGTGAAAATTTTTATGGCCCAGTTTAAGGTAAACTGTGTAGTTTCATGCAGCTTAAAGTCTGGGATTTTATTGCCTAGGGTCCTGTGGAATCTACCAGCTCTCCTAGATCCTTCAACATTATTAAAGCCTCCTCCAGTCTTCTCAGGTCCAGATAAAGAAAATGCTTCCTCTCTAGCCTTTCAACAGGCTTATTTGGGGCCTTACATTATTTTGCTCAGTCTTTCTGTATCCATTGAGGAGCGGGTTTTACATGTGATTCAGTGTTTCCCGGCAGTATGTGCAATAGCCAAAATGTTTACCCCCACACCTTCATGTGATGAAATTTAATCCTTAATGGTGTATTACTTGGAAAGGGAAGCTATTGGTATTCATGGGGGCAGAGCTTTCCATAAATGGGATTAGAACTTTGATAAAAGAGACCCCAGAGAACTATTGTCCCTCTGCCATGTCAGAACAAATTGAACAGATAGCAATGTAGCAGTGTAGGAACTAGGAAGTGGGTTTTTACCTGACTCTGAATCTGACACTGCCTTGACCTTGAACTTTCCAGCAGCTGGAGCTATGAGAAATAAATATTTGCAATAAGTATTGGAATTTATAAGCCACCCTGACTATGGAATAACAAGAATATTTTTACAGCAGCCTTAACAGACTAAGACAAAGGGTATTTCTCTAATGTACACATTTGTCCAGAGCAAAGGAAGGATTCAATGTTTAGAGCTGATTTAATCACTACAAAAACCCCACCTTTACCACACTCAAGTTAAACCTTTATTCTCCAATCTTGGTGATCAAATGTATTTCATTTCACTTGAAAACAATTTTTTGAATGCTTTTATAGCCCGGAACTCTTCTAAACCTTGGGAAGCTCAATAAACAAACCAATAAAAATATATATGGCAAGCTAGTGAGAAACAAAGTCAACCAATGAAAAATATTAGCTCACAAAGCCCATAAATATGAATGTATTTAATACATACGTACATATTTATATGTATACATTTAAATCCATATGTTGGATATTCATAAAATTTTCCTTTCTTAGGCAAAAAACATATAAATGTTGACTTTTTATTTCCCCACTCATTCCAGTGGATGAACTTGCACATACTTTGGGTCAGTGCATCCCAATTTGGAAAGTAATTTTAAGCAACTGTCTACAGAAAACAAGTGGCCTTAATGGCTGATTCCATCTTTCTTGAAAATCTGCTTGTTTTAATTCCACTCGACCATCACTATCCAAATTTTTCCTGTTTCAAAAATGAAACTGCCTATATTTCTGATTCCTACTGGAGGAACATGCTTTCTGAAACAAGTCACAACCGGTTAATAGTTCTGACCTCTGAAAGCAAGGGACCTTTCCCAACTCAGGTTCATTGGTGAGGAACTTAGGTTGTGAAATCAGTAGGTAATTTTGAGGCAAAAGAGTTTTATGATTCAGTAACTACTTCTGGCTCTTTTCTGCCCATATAACATCCAATTTAGTACTTATCAAGAGTCTAATCCTTATATTTAATGGAAATAACTTTAATTTGCAGTAAATATAAAAAAAAATCAATGATAGGGAATATGATTCCTCTATGCCATTCATACTTCAAATTGAAATGAAAAATAGATACATGAACAAATTAATTCACTGATAATCATTACTAGCTGTTCCACAACAAATATTGTTGATCATCTTTTGGGTGTTAGCTACCCTATGAAGATCTTATGGACTTGACAAATGACTCATCCAGGATCCCTGTCTTTTGAATAAAACTCTTTTATACTAGATAATTTGTTGAATTTAGCCTGTTTTCTCAACAATAGCAACATTTCTGATTTTCCACTGTTCCTTTGGCTAAACATTTTGCTCCTGAGATTCTAAAGAGGCAATAACTACTTTTATTATGTTTTAGTTCATGGTCTATAAATACACCTGGTAATATGACTCACCAACCACTAGGCATCCCACACAATGAGACAGAATTGTTTTGGGACACCAAAATCTGGTTTTGAGGGGGTGCTGTCTGTTTTCACAGCCTGGACTCCCATAGTCATCAGATGACTCAGTCAAGTCCCGCCAAGGTGCCCTTTTCTATATTTCTATTATTTCAATCCCTTGGTCTTCTAAATTCACTTTGTTGGTTTATGAAGCCTCAGATAATTGTGTTCTCATGGAATCCAAATTGAAGAGAAGTCCATGAACATATACCACAAGGGATAAACAGTACATCTTTAGGGAAGTAAGCCCAGGGTAATGCACATTGTGATTCTTTCCAGTGTTCTTATTTTCATGTATTTAGGGGCTATTTGGTGGAAGAACTACATGAGGACTGATGAATGATGATGAAAGAGGGGTCATAAAACTGTATTGGAACATCAAATTCAGCTATGTAGAACAGCGAAGGCAGTAATGCAATTTATGTTGAAGATTGGAAAAGCATTACAAAGAAGATTTAAGTAGTTTGTCAATCACTTGCAATAGTTAAACCCGGGACACTTGTTTAGAATGCAGGTAGTGGTAGTGAGCCCATTGTTCACCACATCATTTACTGAATTAGGATCACTGGCATCTGTCCCAGTCTAGTGAAATGATTTAAGAGGAAGTTCTAAGACACTCCTGTGTTTGGCCTCACAATGACAGTCTATTTTATTTTCTGATTAACCACCTGGAATACAGTTTCTCTTCTGCCTGCTTTGGGCTCTCTTTTCACATTCCCTGGTGGACTTTTCCTTGGTGGACTTTTGTTCCACTGAGTACTAGGTATTGCTTTTGTGAAGAAAAGTGGCTCAGTTAGTTCTAAGGAATATGCAGAACATCTGTATCTAAAGAAAGTGTCATGTCCCCTGACAGAAACCTGCATGACCAGAAAACAAAGCATCTAGTGAATATATGGATAATTATGTTGTTACTTAGCTAGATTTATTGATTAGAAACCCTGTAAATATGTGCATATGTGTGTTGGATTTTTTTAATTATCATCAGATATTTTACTTGAAAGGAGGAGAATAATTAAACCAGTTGTCTATTTCCTTAGGTTGGCAAAGTGAACAATGAAAACATTAGGCAGCATGCAAATATTTACCACCTCAGTGGATACACTACATTTTTCATTTGGAAAGCACTGAATCCAATAGAAGCCCCTGTGGTGCTCTTCATTTGACTTCCTCATCATGAACCTTAACAAATCCCAGCTTAACTGAACATTTTCTACATGTTGTAGCTGTTCTAAGCTCATACTTGTATTATTTTATTGAATCTGTACCAAAATCCTAGGAAGTAGGTACAATTGTTGCCCTCATTTAAATATAAGGAGACAGTATAGGGAGCCTAAGTTGTCAAAAAGCTAGCATGACAGTATTGGATACAGAAACATTGCAGTATATTGCTTTTAAGCAAATAATTCTCCAGAAGAGCTTTAAAAATAAGCACATCAGAGATTGGTTGTTATTAGAAAATATCTGAGAAGCTGCAATCCAATAATGGATTCCACTTGACAGTTCACAATGTTCAGTGTCTGCTTCTGATAAAACTAGACAGAGTGTAAGTCTGGATATTCAATTTTTGATGTATGTATTCTTTCCCCATAGTTTTTAATATATGTAAAGTGTATTTTAAAATGTTCTTTAAAGGAGATAGAAACACATGCATGGGCTCCCCCAGTGTTAACATGAATTATGCTGTTCTGTTCTGCACCTTGGACTTTTGAATAAATTCTATGTTGAAAACAAAATTGTGATACTTTAAGAAAGAAATAGGAGGGAAGGAAGAAAAAAGTTTAAAAACCATTATCATTGTGACTTGGGAGGCTGAGGCAGGAAGATCACAAATTCAAAGCCAACCTCAGCAATTTAGCAAGGCTCTTGGCAACTTAGTGAGACCCAGTCTCAAAATAAAATATAAAAAAGGGCTGAGAATATGGTTCAGTGGTTAATCATCTCTTGGTTCAATTTTTGGTTAAAAGGGAAAAAAAAAACAGCATTGGACAGGATGGTCATCAACAGATGCTCTATTGTAACCTCCTATGACTATGGATTAGGTTCAATTGGCCATGTTGCCAATGCACATGTTTTTCACCTCAGTACAATCCAACAAATATTTCTTATACTGTAGTTCAATACAATTCAAAAAAATACCTAATCTTGTACAAGCACTGGAGTTGACACAGAAAGGATGAATTTAACCTCAAGCATCAGAGAGCCTCCCAGGGAGACAGAGGATCAATAGAAGAAATGTAAAAAACCAACCTAATATGTCTTAAGTGAAGTATCCAGAAGGGTGTTTTGCAGCTTCTTGTTATATGACACATTGAAAATAAAGCTTTGCCTTGCCTTTCCTCCAACAAGAAAAAAATTCCAAACATTTAAAGACAAAGTGTACACAAGGAAATGTTGTAAAGCTTTTGAGGATAGGAGAGGTGGTACAAAGGTTTTGTTTGTGAAGGAGGAGTAGGGTTTTATAGGTGCAAGTGAGGAGAAGGACATTTCAGTCAAAAGGAATGCTCAATCATTTGGAAGCAAATGCAGTGTTCCAGAGGGTTGAGTGGCAGGATCCTCAAATGGTAGTGAGAGTGTGAGGCAGGCGGGGACACCTGTCGTAGGAAGGTGTGAAACTGTTACAGTAAGGAGTTGAATTTAATCCTCTAGCATCATTGGGATGGAAAAAAAAATCTTTAATTAGATTTATTTTTTAGGAATATAGATAGCCTGCCACTGTGGAGAGTGGATTCAGCAGAGATAGTTTGGAGGAAGAAAGCCCAATTAAGAGAATATTAAGATAGTTGAAATCAGGAAAAATAAAGCTTGTAACTGGGGATTGACAATATGCTTTTTGATTGGAAAAGTCAGGTTTTGATGAAAGAGCTCAGCCATATATTTCACAGTTAATCAATCACTATTAAGAGATGAGTTGAATGAGTAATTCAAGAATTGGGGTGAATTTGTCAACACAGTTGCTCTTTGTTCTCTAAATATATCTGGCTAATAGATGCCTTTACCAAAGTTGAATGCTTAATATTGTCTACTACCAAAGGGTATATCATTTATACATACATTCATAAGTGATTTTTCTTCTACCACAACCCACAGCTCACACTCACTACTGGAAACTACCTCATAGAGGCTGGGATGTGGGCCAGCGGTACAGAACTTGGCTACCATGTGCAAAGCCCTGAGTTCAATCCCCAGCACCAGAAAAGAAACTGTCCTATGGACATGTCTGAAAGTGACTCCTTAAGTCTATTATTAGCTCATGAGATAAAAAAGAATCTTTAAATATGAAGAAGTTTGCCCTTTTAAATATTGCTACTTCTATAAGTGGATCTTGTTTACCAGCAGTTGGCTTGTCCAATTAGACAGATATTTAATATGTGTCCAAAGGAGGCAGACAGTGTCAGTTTCCTGCTGCTGATGAGGAGGATTTGGGACTTTTCACATTGATTTAACCTTATTTTAACACTGACTTAGTAAATCTTATTGAAAGCATTTTTTGGCACAAGAGGTAGTTATAGTAGTAGTTGTTTTCAGGGAACATCTAATCTCATTTTTAAGCTAATTTTAAGTAACCAAAATTATCATTTGGATCGGACAGTGAAATGACTGTAATCAAGTTCTTCCCAGCACCTTTTAAAATGTTTGAATAGCCAAAAGGAGAGTAATGGATAATTGACATTCTGAAAGTGACAAAGCCAGAGAGAAATCAGGATAAGAGCTCATGTTTTTTTAAAATTTCCTGTTGTATTCTCATTGTGTTCAGGAAAGGAGTTCTGTAAAATATGAGACATTTATTTGTAATAGACTTTTTGTGTCTCCTTTAATTTTTTTTATCTATTCTCTGTATTCCTAAGACTTCTTTTTTCCTTGATATTATATGAAATATGAAGTTGTCTCCTTCTTAAGAGTAAACTTCTAGCTAGCTTAGCTCTTGAGATTTTTCTTTATCAGTTTTTACTAGTTTTTATGCTTCACTGTATTGTTTGCTTCTCTTTCTGGAAAAATCAGAACAACAGCAATAACAAAAATAACTGATTCAGTCTGGGCCTAACAATTTCCTTCACCCCACTAATACTAGTACCATATGTATATAGAACTGGTAAGTTTCTCTGTGGTGAATTAACTACTCTAAATCTCTGTGTTGCATGTTTGCTTCTAGATGGTGCAACCAAATGTCTGCTTTATCATCTGTAGATAAACATTCCCAAATGATTCTGTAGTCTTCCTCCAGGAACAGCACCCCATTCCCCATCTCCCCTCAGCTGCATTAATGTGATTCCTTTCTACTTCACTCTGTATCCTTCCTTATGTGAAACTTTTCAGAAGCACCCCTTTCATTCTGTGTCTCATTGAAACAACTGCCTAATATCTTGCTATTTATCACTGTCAGCTTGGTTTTCCCAAGGTATTCAGTGTTTAGGAAACAGAAGACAAAATGGTCTGGAGACACCACTTATTGAACTAGGCACAAGATTTATTGATGACTTTGGTTTGAAAATCTCTTCCAAGCAAAGCTGTCTCCTGATGCGCTCTTCAGAGAAAAGTGAGCTCACATCCACCTACACTGTCTGCATATACTGTCACCAGTGTACCCTGTGTGCACATCAATGCCCCCTACACCCCCACACCAGAAGACTCTGACCTCTCTTTTCTCTTTCCCCATGCCCCTCCATTCTTGACCCTTGGTTTTTAAGCCTTCTTGATGCTAAATAGCCAATTTCTGGGCCCTTGTCCAGGAAGTTGAAATCCAAATCATCCTAATGGGTTAACAATATATTTACATAAAAGAGACAAGACGATAACTTAAATGGGGATTTTCCCCAGGTTCTTGATTCCTGTGCATAGTTGAGAAACTAAATCAATATAATAAATATCAGCCTCTGGAAACCCCATATTTAACATCAACGGGGATTATAGGCACTCAGTAAATATTTGCTTATTGAATAAATGAATTAATGAGTGAGTGCATTTGTTGGAAGAGAGCCCCGTCATTCTTCCTCCCACATTCCATATTCTAAATTTCACTGGAAAATGAGTGGGAGGGGAGAATGAAACAGTTGAGTAGAGGGAATCTAACTTTTCCCTATTCTTTCATCGGCATGATCCTCCGGGAATCACAGAGTCATTTTTTTCTATGTGACACAGAAAAGATGGAATTTTATATTTGGAAATACAGTGGAATTCTAGATATTTAAGGTCCTCTGCTTTCTGTTGCTCAGACATAAAAGAGCTTTAGTCATACTGCTTTCTGGCTTTTAAAAAGCTCAGTTTGGTATATGAAGGAGGGATAATGATGTCTTGTTTTAAGCCTGGCATCAGTGCAAATTGAAAATTGTCTTATGCTTTAGTTGATGACAAAGATGAGAGAAGTAATTGATTTTAAAAGGGTAGAATAGAAGTAAAATCTACATTCAAGTGTCTTTTTTTCTCCCTTTTGATTGGCTTCTACTGAAGAAAGCACACCTGATACACTGACTGTGTCAGTTCTCACAGTGCTATAGGCTTTGTACTCTGAAAAGCATGTTCGCACACATTTCTCCTTTAATTCTTGTAATAACATCATGAGCCTTATCTCTTGCCACTTTCCCCTCAGCTTAGCCACATGAGCCTTGCTGTGCTTGGACCACATCAAACTCCTCCTTGCTTGGGGCCTTTTCACATGTTATCCTCTTGTTCTGGAATGTTCTTTCCACCCCCTCCCTTCCCACCCGCCTTGCTTAAATCTCATTCCCTAAGGAGATATTCTTTGACCACCTCAATTAAGTTGAATCTTCCTTTTACTTTTTTTTTCTATTCATACTTTTTATTTATGGCAATTTTGTTTTTATCAAGTAGTTACACATTGTTGTCTGGTTCTTTTTCTTCTCCAAACAAATAGGCTGCCTGAAAATAGGGATTGTGTTTGGCATGATGTGCACTAACTCTTGGCATATACTCAATGCTCAGCACATGCTAAATGAGTTATGCAGAGGCAAACATTTGAATCCCTGCTTTACCAATAGGGAACACAACTCTTGAAACTGGTTATATGACTTACCCACTCACTGCCTCTGTGATAGGTGTTCTCAGTAGTGGATATGGACATGAAAGGCAGGACGTCTGTGGGTCATTTAATGCAGATGCTTTCCCTCAGCCTTCCTTCAACCTCAGTCTCTGATATCTCTGTGAAATAGTCAGTTATTTGTGTCAACATCCAGGGTGGGATGAGCAGGTGGATGTGGTGAGAACCACTGGGAACACTCCAACCTGCTGCTGGTTTCTCATTTTCCTGAATATTTCTCATGGTGGATATGTTCTTTACACAGACAAATTCCAGTTGGCATGACATAGGTTTCAATCCTCCAATCTGAGAAAATCCCACTGCTAAATACCGTTTGCACACTGTGAAGAAGACAGTCCAAGAAAAAAAAAATGCTATTTGAGCTCCAAGAGCTTATTTGGGCAGAATTCCCAAGGATCACAAAGAAAGGATAGCTTGGTGATGCCAACAGAAGCCAACCTGTCTTTCTACTTCTGTTTTTATTTGTATACCTGAAATTATTTTGAAATACCAAAACATTTTTTTTAAATTTCCAAATCTTGGTTGGTGGGTTTGTATTTTATTCATTAGTGGTTGCTAAGGGTGTGCATTTTTTTCTAAGTGTGGGCATTCTCCACGGCAGCTCTCAACAAATACCCTCCAGCTGAAAGTGGATGTGTCTGGCATTAAAATCACTAACATTCAGGCTGAATCAGAGCCCTGTGTTTATGGGTAGATCACCTCATCTCTTATGCTACCATTAATGACTTGCATTCCTGAGAGATGGAATAAGCCATCTAAGTCAACTGAGTCCCAGTTATTTCCGAGTATTGGTGTGGCCTTTCTGATGAGTTTTGATAACTTTTGATTATCAAATAATTATCAAATTAATAATATAAGTCTAATATTTCTTGAACTTTTAGCCAAAAAGATCTGAACGTATCCTTTTTTTAAACATTAGTTTCTTTCATTCTCACAAATTTTATTTTAAAATCTCAGTCTGAGATTATTACCTAGACACTTCCAGGCTTAAATTTTTAAGGGATAGTGTATTTTAGTTGTTTATATGGGGTTTGTGGTTTTGTGGGATTTGGGGGTTTCTCTTTTAAATTCAGGACCATCAGTTTAAGACTTAATTATTAAAATATATATCAAGTAATTTAGATAGCCTCGAATTTTTAGATGATTGGAACTGTTCTGTTTAGAATCTCAAAAATTCAGGGCTTTGGGCTTAACATAAATAGAAGGATCTGCAAAAGAGAAAAGGAGGGAAGGGAGAATTCCAGTCAGGCTCTATATGGTCTTAGTTGTAGGAATGAGTTGACTTACTCAGGAATCTGGATGTTAACCTGAGCCATGGCAAAGATGATACTGTTTAAATAGAAAAAGTGGTAAGTGGATCATAGGAGGACTTCTGTTACTGTTCTTAACTTTTTAAAAATATAAAAGATAATGCACAGCATTTTCTTTATTTTTATAAAATGAATATTGCTCTGATAGCTTAGGCTCAGTACCTATTTTAGGAAATCGCAGAATAATCTGTTGTTCCTCACCTGAGAATGGCATACAATAGGGGCTCTAGTGCCCTGTGGAAATTGTGGAAGAGTCAGGTCTATAAATGAGGAATGGGGATGTTTTGTAAAATCTTCATAAGCTCATAAAATGAGGGATTTGTGGGTTTCATACAATAAGCCCTTTCATGAACTGCAAGAGTCTTCCCCGAGCAAGGAAGTTCTATGACCAGAGTCTTATTTCTGACCATATACAAAAAGAGCAAAGTGAGTTGGCTGGTTGTTTGCATCCTATATGGGATGCTCCTCTAATTCAAATTCAGAGGATTTTTAATAAGTTGGTGCCTATTTATCTTTGAAAGCTGGAAATAAGTATAATGCTGGGAACTGAGTTGGAAGTCAGTACACCAAATGGATATCAAAATGAAGACTTGATCTCATTGTACTATAAATCTATTTTGAATATCCCTAATCAGTTGCCTTCTCTGTTTTGCTTCAGAAGCTCTTATTGACCTTCTTCCTTCTTCTGAAGTCCTGTGCTTTGCTATTTTGATGCTCCTTTCATTTAATATTTTAATATATTTTATAGTGTATTATATATCTCTTCACCAAAGAGATAGAAGTTATCAGTAGGAATCCCTTAAAATCCCCCTCTTCCCTTTCTCCAGCACCTCCTTGCAGGCACCTTCCTCCATCACTGTTCCTCTTTCCTGTGCTTTCAAATCCTCAGCACCCTGAAATTCAACATTGATAGGGGATGAGAAATAAAAGCAGAGTAAGTAAGCATATATTCTAATAATTAACTTAAAATTGTGATCAGTAATAAAAGCATCTCCCCCCACACATTATTACCATGATGTTGTAGAAGAAAACGGTATAACAGGAGAAGTTAACTTTAGATTGGGTGATCTAAGACACAAAGGAGGAGAATCAATCATGAAGAGAGAGAGGGATGGAAGAAACAGACTTGGACAAAGACTCTGAAGTAAGAAAGACTTTCACATATGACAGTGATTTGAGAAAACTGTGGCTGGAACATAATAGGGAGGGGAGAGTGAGATAAGAAGAGTTAGGGGTTCTTCCATGGGCCATTTTTTCAAGGAGATGTGGATAGAAGGGGAGGCAGCAGCCAGATCATTCTGGGCATCATAAAGCAAGTTGAGGATGCATTTTATGTTGTAATGAAATTACTTCTTTTATACCATGAACAGGAGGTGTGGGACAGAGAGCAAGACTGCAAGTAGAAAGTTTGCCTGGAGGCTATCAGAGAACTCTGAGTGAAAGAGAGTAATGGTCTAGGTTAAATGGGGTTAGGTAAAATAATAGACACGTTTGGGGGCAAGTTTTGCATCTGTGAAGTAAAATGTTGAAGCAAGTCATGCTGGGTTATCTAATAGTCAACCCAAACATGTATTATAACCCCATTTTACAAATATACCAGAGGTAACGTGAAAGAGAAGAAGAAAGGTGAAGAATATTAGAAAAATCTAGAAAAATACTCAAAAGTGTAGAAGAAAACTTGGTCCATAGGCTCCAGTTTTCCCCATTCTTCAATTGACAGGCAACGGTGGAAGCTGCTATTCCCTTAAGAGTTGCAGAAAAATGGAATGAGGTTCAGGATTACCCCACTTTATTCACAGGTACCCTGTGTCATAGACCTTCTTGTTCTCCTCTAGGCTATTCCAGCAAGCTACTCTCTCTTCAGAAATCTCCATAGCAGATGGAGTGCCAGTGTCTGGGGAGATATACACCTCATAAATTTGGAAATCTGACTTCTCTTCCAAGAACTCCCTTCTCACACTCCTCACCACCATCAGGCAGCCCCAGGAGGATCTCCAACAAGGTTTCAGTTGGAGAACTTTATGCGTTCTCCCATTGTTAAGGGTTCCTCTTCTACCAATACTTCACTTCTCAGTTCCTTTCTCCATCACTCCTTATATATTATTTACCTGGTAAGGGGAAACAAGTCAATAGTTGATTTTCATAAGGCTGATTCTTTTCTTTCCTAGTAAGGTCTCTGTGGAGGTTCCTGGAACCCAATAGCTCACTGCCAATTGCTTCTTTAGAATGTGGAGTACATAGCATTTATTGCTTTCAAGTGTGAGTCATTGCTAATTCTTGGACAATAGGAAAAATTCCATATAACTGTCTTTTAGATTTGTTTCATTTGAATTTGTGATTGCCAAATTCAACATCAAGAACTGGACAATGGTTCAAAATACTCTTGTTACTTTTGTGTGGCTTGGATGTTTTATGGCTTACAGTTGTGCTAATCTGTTTTATAGGTGCTGGTATGAGCTGGCCCTGAACTCTTGTTGGAGGGTCCATTGGAACTTTGTCCTTACTAATGATAATGATATCTGATAAGTCTTGAGTTTCTCTCTAAAGACACGATACTTCCTATGTGTTTCTCAATACCATTAATATGGTACAAGATAATTCCAGCCAGTGACTTCCTTTTTACAGGGATGATGTTGCCAATTTCCTTCCTTCTTCCTATCCAATTTCTTTTCCTTTGTGATGCACCAGGAAAAATAGGTGGAAGGGCAGAACTGGAAAAGTAGAGGAAAAGAAAATAAGGAAGAATGTGATAGGAAGTTCACAAGGAATGGAGTTTCTGGGAGAGATTTTTGGACTATAAACTTCGTGACCAAAGGACACCTGTAGAGTTACAGTCACCAAATTCCAGAGCTGGATGGTACTTCTTTGATTATGGCAGTGTCTGCTGGTGACCCACCCAATATCCATTGTCCCATTCTTTCTTAATAACAGAATTTGGTATCATTCATGATGTTGATAGACCCCCCACTCAAAAAGTGTACTGTGTAGGTTTCCTTTCCAGATAGGTGCAGCCAAGGAATGAGAAGTACAAGTCATTTGAAAGGACTTTGGAGGTAATTAAAAAAGCAGTGCCTTCCTTCTGCTTTGATCATAGATGTGCTCACCAGAATGACAGGAATCATTCTACAATCATGAAGATTCAAGCCACACAAGATGCACAGTCAAGAAGAAAAATAAGTTGTGTGGGACATCAGTAACACTGTGAAAAAGCAACACATGCACTAGACCTGTTTTTCCTGAGTAAAGGTTAACCTCTGTTTTGGTTGCATTTTAGATTGTGTTAACAACTAAATACAATCCATAACAGATGGTGGTTATTTTGTAAGCCTCTTGAATTTTTCATCTAAAGAAGCACTGAGACTTTAGCCCTGGTTCATTGTGATGTTATTATTATTGTATTATATATGTCTACAATGAAAGTATAACAGAATTCGTTATAACATAAAATCATGTAGGTATTTCTGTCTTTGAGACATGCTTATCAACTGATGTCAGAACTTCAAATTCAATATATTTAGTCCAAAATCCCGTAGAATTTTTATTTATAATTGTGAAATGGGAAGCCTGGATCAAGTATATTCTTCCGGGGTAAAATCATGGACACTGAGTTGCAGACAATTTTTCACTTTCATTCATTACTGTGTATCAGTTCCTCTGCTGTTGTTCAGGTTAGGCTTTTCCTTACTGTTGAATAAATGGATGATTGCCTTCTGTCTTTAAATCTGTCCCTGCTGATTGGCCCATATATATTTAGTAGATTAATTTATAGTAAAATCTATTTTCCCATTTGCTTAGAAACTTTTAAAACTTCCCACTTCTGATTTAAATCCAAATTCTTGATCATGGAATTTCTTAAATTTTCTATAAACACAGCTTTCATGTCCTCAGAACTTAGTGCAGACCACCTTTTATCTTTCTTGCCTCCCAGTCCCACCTGTATCTCCAGATCCAACTCCTTGATTAACCAAAGCCAAGGCTTCCTTTCTTGAACTTGGTTTGTAGGAAAGGTGCCTATCATAGGCACTCAGCCACAAAGTCCCTCAAGGTCAGTGATTTGGCACCATCATTGAGTCCCTTGCTTCAGTTTCTTTTCAGCTTTTATTTCTCAGAGTTTATATAAACATTACATTCATTAAAAGTTACAGTTTAGATGACTTGGCAGTTTTATTGTTCTCTTTGTCCAACTTGCTTTAGACCTAAGGAGAGGATCAGATTTTCTTGCACAAGGAGAAAATAAAAACGAAACAAATAAAAATGACAAAACCCAATCCACAAAGTGATGGGCCCAGCCAAAATCTTGAGAGAATTAAACTAAATTGCTCTGTGAATAATAGAAATTATATCAATAATTTACAAAAGTATCTGGAGGCTTACATAAGTTATAAAATCCTTGCTGATTTATTGAACTGATGTTGTTTTGATTTTTAATCAATTAACCTAATTAAACCCAATATTGAATGAATCCTGCAGAGGCATAACAAAAAAAATGGTCATTCCAACAAACATCTTTTGTTGAAGTTATGGTATTTTGAGGAATTTTAGGAATGCAGAGAACAGAAGCATGGGGAAGTTCAGAGAGTGGAAATCCCACACCTTGGTAGTTCCCTTGCATCACTGGGCTTGGGTAGTGGGTATGACAAACACTTGTCCTGTTTGTCATAGTCCTGCTAGGTTAAGCATAGCCTGCCTTCAATTTAATAAGTTTCTTACACCCCAATTGTACCATTCCAAATCTTAAATACTTTGTGACTGGCACAACTGAGTTTAACATACCTCATCACCTGTCCCTAGCATCTCAGATTCTAATACAATTTCTAGTATAATCAAAATTGAATGATAGTACAGCAATTATGTAACTAACAACTGGTAAGACAATGACAATGAATTAATATTTATCATAAGGCTTATCAAGGACTGAGCACTACCACTTGCTCTAGGATTTATTGCAGCTCAAAAGTTATTTTTTTCTGTTTGTGATTTGTGTATATGTGCATGAATGTGTGTGTGTGTTATATGTAACATATTACACATATATCCATGTACACATGCAGAGAGATTTTTATTTTAAAGAATAAGTATGTATTTGCAAATATACACATTTGTTTGTACATATGTGTGCATATATGTGTGCATACATATATGTATATATGACTTAAACCATATTGTATATGAAAAATAATTGTTTATGTATAGGTACCACTTTTTCTATTTTTTTTTGTACCAGGGATTGAACCCAGGGGCACTTAACCACTAAGCCATATCCCTAGCCCTATTAATATGTTTTTTTACTTTGAGATAGGTTCTCCCTAAGTTGCTTAGGGCTTTGATAATTTTCTGGGACTGATTTTGAACTTGTAATTTTTCTGCCTCTGCTTCCTGAGCCTCTGGTATTATAGGCATGTGGCATCATGCACAGCTTAGGTACCTCCTTATTTTAACAATTTATCACTTTGTCTCCACTGATGTTTGTTCTTCTGGAAAAAAAAGCAAAATAGCTACTGTAAATGGGGCAGCTTTTTGAGTCATAAGGTTTTATATATTTTTAAGTGACATTGAGGATTAATTCCCCTTAAGATCATTACCTGTAATTGTTTTGCACAGGCTTCTATATGATAGAAAAGCACAATAAGTTAGATTTGATTTAAGACCTTGATATCAACTGAAAATCAATGCATCCTTAGAGAAAGTAATAAATTTTTGAAATGAATTTAGAAAGCATAGAATTTTGTTCCCTTTACTAAATCTAGAGATCTTAAAAGGATTCACTTGGTCTCTTGGCTAATAGGAGGGCAAATTTTTTATTTGCAACACTCATCTGCCCAAGTAGTATTTCCTTATGATATTATACTACCCATTATTGGAACATGAAGTGTATGTCTCTTCCAATGACTGCTACCTTTAAACAGTGCAAAGCCTGTCCATTTAAAGACATTGCACATGACAAAAATCCATAATGATAAACATTTTGAGTATTAAGGGTCTCATGTAAGAATTACTTGAAGAACTACCTAGGATAATTACAGAACAGACAAAGTAGTAATGCCAGATTTTGATTTAAACTTTGTGTTGGAATTGAGTGGAATGAAAAATACAAATTTTAGGGTGAAAAATATGAACAGAAAGAAACCACAATGAAGCAAATGCTCAACTAAGTGTAAATAGAGTGGACCAAGTTCATATTTGCTGTTTGTATGGCCTATTAGCAGGTATTCATACCTGAAAATCTATACAGGGAAGGGAGACTAAGAATTAGCACAGCTTATCATTTATCCTAGGGGCTGGAGGAATGGTAGCTTTTTATTTGCATTTGAAAGAATTAAAGAGAAATTGTTGCCTATGTGATTGTTGGGATAGAACTCTGGGCCATTTGGTTTTAGATTTTTGTTTTGCTATATGTATTTGTTCAAAATGAAAAGCAATATGGGATCTTGCCATAACAGGCCACATATTTTAAGCATCAGACCTAAAGAATTAGGCTTCTCCTCCTTATACTTTTCTGAAGTTTGCAATATCCTAAAGACACTTATTTTTAAACAGCCTTTCTTTAAGTTTTTTATCTTTTTCAAGGCTTTTTTTTTTACATATGAGTTCTTTGACTCAGCCTGTGTGTTGGATTTGTCATCACCACCTACTGAAAACCAGCTTCATGTAGAATACAGCCTGGGAGCAGGATATCTTTATTCTTGGTAAAGCCTGGGGACTGTGCTAGAGAGAAAGAGGATGAAAGGATGGAAGCAATTCAAACTTCACAACTGAATTGAAGCTCAGAGAACATTGAACTTCAGCCTGCAATTTACAGTTGAGAAAATTAAATAATAAAATAGAATGTAAGTGGCAAAGTTAATATTTAGAATTACAAAATACACTGAAATTGTAGTTGCTTAAAAAAAGTCTAAGTGCATATTTTTGTCCAAAAAAGGACATCACTGTATGTGGATAGACTTGGATCAAATCCAAATACCCACCAAGCTCCAGTCCACATTTGGTACTCACTGGCTCTGTGACGTGTGCCAGTCACTATGTCTCTGAACCTCATTTCTTGATCACTAATACTGACCTCCTGTCATGATGATATGAATCATCTGAAAAAATCATTGATTGTATTCATTTATTCTTTCATTTATTTCTTCAGCATATACTTGTTAAATATTGTTTTAGTTAGATTTTTCACTTCTGAGAAACAAAAGTCCTGATAAGGACAATTTTAGAGGAGGAAAAGTTCATTTGGGGGTTCATGGTTTCAGAGGTCTTATTGTAAATGTCCAGTTTCATTCCTTAGGACTCCAGGTAATACAGACCATCATGACAGAAAGTGTGGTTGAGAGAAGTGACTCAGGACATGATGATCAGGAAGAAGAGAAAGAGAACTCTCCTTATCACAGACAAAATATAAACCCCAAGGCTACACCCCCATCAACCCACCTTATCTAGCCACACCCTGTCTGCCTAGAGTTGTCACCAAGTTAATCCCCTATCCAGAGATTAATGCACTGATTAGGTTGAACCTCTTACATCCCAATCATTTCATCTCTATACGTTTTTGCATTGTCTCTCATATGAGCTTTTGGGAGACACCCAATAAAATCGGATAAAAGTTATAAATTCTTTCCTTAGAAGGGAAGTCCATGTGTGGGTGTGTAATTTTGCGTGTAATTTTAGTAGGTTTACAGACACTGTAAGGTCATCTGGTGACCCCCTACAATAAGTCCTGGTCTAAAAAGTGAGGAGTCTGGGAAGGTGGAACCTATAGAATATGTCCCATGCAGAAGGGAACTGAAAATACCTCCAAGAGTTTAAACCTGGATGATTAGGAGAACTGCTCAGAGATTTGGAGGATGAATTTGTTCAGGACAAATGCTATTCCATACTGTTTACCTTGGACTGGGGTTTTTTTGTTTTTTGTTTTTTTCTTCATGATTTGGCTCTTCTCTTCTTCCACTCTTTCGAACCCTTTAGTAAGAAACAACATGATTAATTTCATGGAATGGAGAGGATTAATGCACTTGAATACACAGAGACACATTATTTGTGACATAGGATTCAGGAATCTGCATATCTTTCTTATCACTCTCATACAAGTCTTACATATTTTAATACCTGGAAATTAATGTCCCTCATTTGTATACTAAACATGATGAATGTATTCAGTATTCATGTGGCTCTGATATGAAATTATATGGAAATTCTAGTACAATTTCAGTAATTTATGTCCATCAATTATAAAGGGTTACAATTATAGCACTCACAGGGACTTATGTAGTATATGAATAATATACAAATAATCAGAAAAATTAATTTCCAATACCTGACTCTTTGATTAATGATGGAAAATAATTACTAGGTAATCATAATGTGAAGAATGCTAATAAATGGTCAAGCCAGAGGAATATATTATTTTCAGATAAAAAAATATGACCACAGTTTAGGAAGCTAAGTAAGAATGAAATCATTTAAAATATCAATTAAATATAAAATATAAAATATGTCTCATAAAATTTTGACCTAATAGACATTTGGGTCAACTTATAATTATAAATCATAATTTGTAACAAATTTGGAGTAGGAAGAGGCTTTCCTCTGGAGATTATCTAATCCAACATTCTCTCTTTGTAAATGAAGAGCTGAAAGAGAAAATTGTTTTATTTTCTCAGTGCATAATGACTCACCAGAAGAACTGGTGCTCTGAATTTAGAAAGAAATCTTTATTTCATTATTAAGTAAAAAACAGTGGTCTTTATAAGTTGTGTCCTTTTGAAAAACTAAGATGCCCAAAGATGTCGAGTGGTTCTCTAGTGTCCTTAGTGAGGCAAAGTGTACATTTTCATATGAATTAACTTTTCTCAAAGTAATGGATAATAAATTGAGAGCATTAGATTTTATAATCTTCAAATGTATATAGCATCTTGATGGTGAAGTATATAGCTGTACCATACCATGTCAAGTGAATAATTAATTAAACATTTAAAAGAAATTTTATAACCCTTGAGTTGTCCATCTACAGGATTTCTTTATAGTAAGAAGAAAGGAGTCTACCCTTCATTCCAGAGTCCCAATCTAAACATGTTTCACTATGCCAGACCTTATATAATGGTGAATGTAAAAAATGATAGACCTCGTTATTGATTATTGACACAAGAGACTTTGTATACATTATTGCAAATAAACAATTATGTAACTAAAATATGCAAAACACCATAAAGGATATGTCTATCATGGCAAGTAGTCTGGTCATTGGTTCTTGCCAGAATCTGAAGTTACCTAATGCTCTTGGCATTACCTCTGAGATGTCTATGTCTCTGGTGTCTGTTTTCTGTTTGCCCCTTGGCTAGTTCATCTGGATCTTCCAAATTTGACTTATAAAATATACTGTTTCACAGCTAGAAGGGCCACAGGGTTAGTTTTATCTCAAGAGTGTTCTGTGACCAACTCTATCAGAATTACTTGTAGCTTTCATTAAAAAGAGAATGTCCAGACCTTACCCCAAACCCTCAATTTAAATTAAGGTTGTGGGTAGATGGATAGCACAATTACCACAGTTTCCCAGGTTGTTTCCTAAACCTGCTGACTTTGAATTCTATATCAGTGGCCCTCAAAATGTGATCCTAGACCAACGGCATCGACATCACCAGGAAAAATTCTTAGAACATTCTTGGACATCAGCCCAGGCCTGTTGAATCAAAAACTGGTGGTGAAGTCCAGAAACATCTTTTTTAATAAGCCCTGAAGATCATTCTCAAGTAAACTAAATTTTGAAAATCATTGATTCTAGACAATCCCTCCAATTGACCTGGAAAGAAACCAAAGCCAAGTTGAGTAATTAGCTTGTTCCCTTTAAACATAGGTTAATATTATGAGCAACAAACCAGATCAAAGCCCTTTGGGGAAACAAATCCCCCAATTATTTAAAACTTCAAATAGGTCATACACATATTGTAGCTTTCTATTCCTTCATATTTGTAAGAAGAGTGGAGATATAACAGTGATGGTAAGGACAGAATGATTTTAAGACATTTGCATTTTCGTAAGGATCTTTGAAGACTGTGTTCAAGATTGTGAGCAAAAATGAAAGAAATACATGTAATGTGTGTGAAATGCTTTGCATTCATCAGAAGAGGATTATTTCTAGCATTTATGGCATTGCAGAATAATTTACACTGTTATTAGAAATTAGATGATAAAAGGTGCAGCACTATTCAAGTTTTAAATAAGAAGTATATTTTGTAAGGTATTTTATGGTTGCCAGTTCAGGCAAAACTATAAACTCATTTGGTTTTTAAGACTGTGTCTTTGCCAACAGAGCTGTGATTAAAGCAAGGCCTGCTAACCTGCATAGGGAGAGATGAAATTCTAGTCAGGTGCATCGATGAAATTCTAGTCAGTTGGGAGTTTTTCAATCCCCCGACACATTTTTTCAAAAATACAATTGGCATCCAACCAACTATAAACTTTGCCAAAGAAGGAATAGAACCATGGAGCTCATCGTGCAAGTGTTCTGCTTTATGTATTTGTTTCTTGTAATACTGTCAAATTTCTGAGTGTCAATGAAAAAAGTTTCTAGCAGAGAGATGCTCCAGCCTCGAGGTCCATATCCTGTCATTGATTTCTATGCAACACTCTTCATCGACTTCAATGGGAGTTCTGCACTTGGATCAATGTCAGGATATGGGCCTTTACATTTAGATGTAAAATTGTTTTAATAGTGGTTGACAAACTAGTGATGAATTAGGGTGAAAGACACAGAGAACTGGCTGAAACTTTCAGACCTAGAAGTTACCCTCAACCATTAGCAGAGTTTTAAAAAATATCCAGTGGGCAATTTGCATAGGTTTATTTTGGCCAGTAAGTGTCCCAGTACATTAATTAAATTGCTTGATTCTATTCTGGGTTTCACTTTTATGTGTAGAAAGTTAGGGCTGTAAGGGACCAAGCCATTTGAATTTAATTGTCCTCTGGATAAATCTGTTACAAAAGCATTTGTTCTCTTCTCTTGACCAGAAGCTCATGCTAGGCTCGACCTTCAAGACCTCATGATTCAGGACATTATATCCCCAATAATCTAGTTGTAAACACTGAAGTTCAACTACTTCATCCCTCTCTTTAGATTTAATCTATTCAGGCAAATATAAAACTAAAATACAGAATTCTAAAAATGATTTTCCCCATCTCTTATATTAATCCATTCTAAGTATCTAGAAATTATAACTATTAAAGACATTTCCATTAAGCACAGTAGGCATGTATACATTCCAATACATACTAGAGAGAGAGTGTGTGTGTCTATACATATTGTGTATGTGTATTTATACACACATATATACTTATTTATACACGTGCTTTTATCCTAGTTATCCATAACTTAGTTAGCACTCTCTCCAAGGCCAGGACACCAAAATCCAGTGATGCTTACCATTTAAAAATCCAAGCTTAAGAATAAATTAAACCTGCAGACTTCTTTTAAGTTCTCAAAGTATCAGGTATACCATATATGATTTTTGTGTACGCTAGTAGCAACATAGATATGAACTAAACATTTAACTTTAAACCTAAATATCTTTGCTTAAAACATAAAAATGAGTCTGGAAGGGGTTTCACAAAGTTACACAGGTTTTGTTTTTAAATTTACTAATAAATAAAAATACTCTTTTCAATCTGCTTACACAAATTTGCATATGGCCTACCCATATCCTAGTAGCAATATGATGTAAAAGTTATGTAAATAGTTGTTTAGGGATTATTGACAAGAAATAAAAGTCTGTACATGTCCCATACAATGAAAGTTGTTCTCAATATTTTTGGTCTATGGTTGGTTGAATCTGATGTGCACGTATGGAAAGCCAACTACATTATGATACACACACACACACACACACACACACACACACACACACATGAAATGTGTATTAGAGTTAGGTTTTCTTTTTTCATTTCTAAACATATGTAAAGGATATGTGGTCACAATCTCCATCCTAATGAAAAGATTAATTGAAGTTTTCAAGCTTCCTCTGTCTTTGGGGCCAAACAATATATATCAATTGAAGCTTTCTTCACTTGTCTCATTTGCTAATCTTTTTTCCTCTTTCAAAAAGTTATGCTACTATTTATGTTTATTATGGAATTTAACTGATATTAAGTCTTAGTTTTCCTCTACGAGAATTCCAAGAGCATCTTGTAATCATAATGGCAAACCACTTAATATCAAACTGGGAGCCAAATGTGGCTACAATTCCCAGCTTCTCTGCTGGATTTAATTATTGGATTAAGTCACCATTCTCCAGGCTTTAGTGTGAAGAGTGTTGGTTGTAAATGTTTTCATTTCCTTCAATCTAAGTGAACACCCAGTTATAAACATTGCTTTCCCCCTCCAGTCTTCATAATAATTGCCTATTGCATGATCATCACTTTGAGAGAAGGGCAAAAGTTCAAGGTTTTTATTTTGTGGCATCAAAATATCCCTCCGCATAATGCTTCCTTTCATAGAGCTGTGTGCAGTTTAGTTATTGCTTAAGTTATATGAGTCTGCTTTTGAAATCTCATCTACATTCTAATGCACAGCAATGTGTTTATTTCTAGTACAGATAGTTATGTTTAAAATAAACTTAGTGAGTAAAGACTTTTGTAGGAAGGAGTGATATATGATTTTAATTCTGTGCTTTGGAGCAAAAGGACTGGCACTTATGCTTCCATCTTTCTTTTCAATCTCACACTAAACATTTCATATTCTTACTGTCAGGGTTGTAGAGATTTGTTACTGGAAGAGTACATATGTGGGAAGGGAGGAGGAAGAAAGCTGTGCCAGGAGAAAGCAGGAAAGAGAATATTTTTTGTTAATGGAATAGCTGATGAACTCATAATGACAACATTACCTAAATGTGTGTACAGAATAGAGAAGAAAATGCTAATGTCAACTGAGACATATAAAATGTGCACATTTCCAAGTGAATGTTTTCTCAGTGTATATAACTGAATATTTTACTAGTTACTGTCAATCTGTTTTTAAATTGATTTGATTTTAAAGCAAACTCCCTGCATAATTTTTTGCACAGAGATTGAGAGATTAATTCTGACATGGACCTCTTCTGTAGTTTGATACAGGTAGCTTCCTACCCAGCTCTATTCATACGCTTCAAATAAAATCCAACTGGGGCATTAGTACATAAAGCAGAAATATAAATCAAGTAATTGTCATGATACCAAATCTAGGCAAGTCCAAACAGTATTATAAGAAACAATGGGGCAATAGTGTATAGGAAAGAAAATAGATTATTTAGCTTTTATTGTTTCAAAATAGTATCTTCATTTACTTTTTCAATATTTATGTTACTTGACTTGTAACATTTACCCATGTATTAAATAGCTGTTAAATTGTCACTTCAACTAGATTTTGATAAAAATATTTAAAATATATAATGTGTTTGGAAGTCTCACATGAAGGAAATACAAGATTCAAGTAAGATACTGCTATTTATTTTTTTAAATCCAAGCTTCAGAATAAATTAATTCTGCAGACTTCTTTTAAGTTTCCAAAGTATCAGGTATACCATATATGATTTTTGTTTATGCTAGTACCAGCACAGATATGAACTAAACATTTAACTTTAAACCTAAATATATTTGCTTAAAACATAAAATGGAGTCTGGAACGGGTTTCACAAAGTCACACAGGTTTTGTTTTTAAATTCACTAATAGAGAAAAATATTCTTTTCAATCTTCTTTTTAATGTTCTTTCTCCTCATCAGTGGTAGAAATTTCTTAAGCACCTTGATTATTGTAGACACAAAAGAAATACTCTTTAGAATTAATGTTGATTCAGTAGCTATCCAATTTAGTTTCTACTTAAAACTTGAGTTAGTGATTATTATTCGTGCAATTTTAGTTTGTGCTTTCTTGGCTACATACACGGAACTGTTAAGCTTTCTTTATTCTAGCTTTTTTTTTTGGGGGGGGGTAGAGTTGATCAGTGTGTAGAGCTTTATTCAGGGTCAATGCAAATGCAAACTAGTGTCATTTCAAGTGATAATCCAGTGAGATTAACTCCACAAAGAAACAGAACAAAACAGATTAGCAAGTGTGTATGTGGTGTGTATGTGTGTGTGTGTGGTGTGTATTGTGTGGGAAAGAGAGAAAATGAACTCAATTGTCCATTCTGAATTTGGACAGCAGCTCATAATACAACTTTGTGAATTCATCTCCTTTGCTCTTAACCTCAAAGGTACTGTGCTCATACAAACCATGCTACCAGGTCCCATTAGTTGGGTGTATAACAATGGGTGGCATTTGCAAAGCAGAGCCCCACCCAGTCATTTTTCTGGCACACAGCTGTGTCTGGGAACACAGCTGTGCCTCCCTGAGCCCTCCAATATACTTTACTGTGCAGCTGTGAGAGAGCTGCTTGGGAAACTGTCAGGAGGCAGCTGCAGAAACCCATGGTTGTAGCAATCTCTTCAAAACTGACCTGTGTCAGTTCAGGGGTGAGTAAGAGAGACTCTTGTAACCTCGATATTCCGAATACACACTGATATGATATGTGCTCTGGAATTTGAAGAATAAAAAAACAACAATAACAACTTGGACTTGGATTTTTTGTAATATTTTAGCTGCTTTCATTGTGGCTCTCGCTTCAATCTCAAATCCTAACTCTATTAAATAGCCTCCAGATTATGTTAGTCAATTTTCATATGAATAGTCACATCAATAACATGCACGTGATTCTAATAGCATTTGAGGATTGGAAAATGTCCTTTTATTAAGTATTTTAAACAAAATACCAGCTCATGTATCCTCGAAAATTAAATCATATACTTAACATACTATATTAAGTCAGAATTTACCCCTCAAATTCTATTCCAAATGTTGACTTATTTTTATAAGCTAGACATTTTCTATTGATATAGAATTATTTTAATATCAGCTAAATCCTTTCTTAGATTAGCTAAAAAGCCACTTATGAATAGTAAGTCTGTCTGCACCATGACAAATTTGGTAAAGAATATAAAAAATAAGGCTCATTCTCTGACTTCAGAGACACTCAAGACATAAGCACAAAGCAAAATATTACATTTGATTGAGGCCTCATATTAAAGACTAGAATAAAAACTAAAAAAGAATTATTACCACCATGTGTTCAAAACTTGAAACAGGAGGTAGGAGATAGTAGGATTTTAAAAATTAGTTAGATTTTAGGAGAAGAAAACCCTTGCAGAATTGTGATAGAAAGAGGAAATAACTTTGTCACCAATAATACAAAAATAGAGAAGAAATTTGGCATATTCAGTTGATGGGTGTTGGCTCTGGGAGGTAGAGGATATACAGTGAGATATTTGAGATTCAGACTCAACCTGTTCCTTACCTGGAGAGGTAAGAAAGAACAGGATGTAAAGAGTTTCAAATATTTCTTGAGAATCATCACATTTGATGCTGTGAAAATTGGAAAATGTCAAGGATTTTTAACAAAATGAAAAAAAAAATCTACCTAAGTTAGGAAAGGTGCATTAGTTAGCCCCAGAAGATACTATTGGACCAGATTCAAAGTAAATTATTGGTTAATATTGAATACGATGTTTATTGCTGAATCAAGTATCAGAAATGGTCCTGAATATAAAGCAATTAATGAATTTAATTGATCTATCAGTCAGGGTCTCCCCTCAAACCAAATGCATTCATTAGAAGCCTTTTTGAAAAACGGTTTCAGTGAGGTTTTACTTATAGAGGTATAACCATATTTAAGAAAACCAACAAAGCTAGTTGATATACCTGAGAAGTAAAAAGATGTTAGCTCTGGACACCAAGTGTCTAGAGGAAGAAGCAGGAGTTGTTGATCCTAGTTTACAGTTAGAATCATGAAAGAGAAACTGTTAAAAAGATGCTGCAGCCTAAGAACACACTGTAAGTAAGGGAAAGTGGGAAAGAAATGAACAGGTTGTATATTTCTATCCTTTTTCCCATGCACTAGGACCATCTACTAATAACCCTCCTTGACTGGATCGAACCAGGAGCCAGAGAGCAAGGCAGAGCAGGTGATGCATTTTGTACAAGTCAGTCTCAGGGTGCAGAGCAGGGTTAAGATGGACAGAGAATTGTTCTAGGAGAAAATGGAAAACAATTGACACAATTTCAAGTTTTCTTAAATTTCTTTTACTTTATTTCCTAAATGGAGAAGCAAAGATTTTATTTAAACTTTTTAAAAAATATTTATTTTTTAGTTGTAGATGAACATGATGCCTTTATTTTAGTTATTTATTTTTATGTGGTGCTGAGGATCGAACCCAGTGCCTCCCACATGCCAGGAAAGCACTCTAGCACTGAGCCACAGCCCCAACCCTTATTTAAACTTGAGTAACATAAACTGTGTTGGTGTTCTTAATTTATATGTGGCTAATTAAAAAAAGCTACTATGCTCTTTAGTATACTTTCACAAGCCATCCATGGGTTGCATGTGGGTCATTATGCATGGAAGCCTTGTGGATAGAAACATCTGGTGTCTGGAAATGACTAGTGGACTTTTTCTCTGGTCCATTGCCTAGGGACAGTGTGAATTTCTATCATGCTCTGCTGTGGCCCACACAGCACCCTGAGATGGGTGTGACCTGCCAAGATGTCAATCAACCTGCTGACTGCAAGACATCATGAAGCAAGACTCTGCCCTTGAAACTTTATCCCTGCCTTTGATGTACCCCTTTAAATAAACCACCAGAGCCATCTTTTCTTTGTCTAGTTCCAGCACCCACATGGACTAGATCTATCAGGGACTTTGCTTTTGTAAATATATTTCTAACTACTTGTATTTTGTTATTTGCTAATTATTTGAGCCTTTAAGTTTTAGGATGGCTTACACCCTCCTGGGCAGGAAGAAGAACCTCTCAATGAAACACTGGCTGTGGCCTCCATTAATATACTAGAATTTTCTGTTTCTAAAACAGTTTTTGACATAATTGTGTTTAGAGTAACATGGAACTAAACATGTACAGACAGTTTACAAGAGGAGAAATCCAGACATCCAATAAGAACATGACAAAATATTTAACTTGATTAGTAATCAAAGAAATACATTAACAAAACAGTAAATTCATGAAAGAAAAATAAAGTTAATGCAATTCCATGTTTTTCTCCTCAAACTGGAGGGATAACAAAGGTGGATTTTCAGAGTTGCTGAGGATACAGAGTGATAACATTGAGTTTTCTTCATGCAGAGAGTGTAAAACTAATATAATCTTCTGGAAACCGATTTTGTGATATATATCAAGAAATTTAATTGAATTCCTTTTCTATGTTCTAAAAATGTCTATTTAGTTTATCCTAGGAGAAAGGCATGTAAATATATATGTTTGCCTTACTGTTATTTAAAATACCTAGTACTAGGAACAACTTAATAACTGATGCACAAGTGTTTAAGAATGATGCATATGGATGATTGAGACTAATTGTAGGAAATACATCAAGACAAAAGTTAATTGTGGGGTTGGGGTTGTGGCTCAGTAGTAGAGCACTTGCCTAGCACATGTGAGGCAGTGGGTTCAATCCTCAGCACCACATTAAAATAAGTAAAAAAAATAAAGCTAACGTGTCCATCTACAACTTAAAAACAATTTTTTAAAAAAAGTTATTTGTGTAGGTATAAAAACTATGGAATAAATTGCACTGTGTAGCAAGGGAAAGTGGAAAATAGATGAAAGATTATAAAAATGAATACCAAAATATTAGCTAACACTGGTAATCTCTGAATTGTCAGTTACTGATTCATATTTTTTTCTACTTCCTGTTTGGGTTTTGTAGCTTGCCAATATGTATGAGCTCGTACTCCTTGTTCATGCCACATTATTAACAGTTTCTGAAGATTTTTTTCTTTTTGTTTATTCTCTTTATTCTGGATTCTCAATCTGCCCTTGGTCTTTAATGGCACAATGTTCATGATCTTTCATGTCATTGTGATCTTGTGAAATGTGAGCTGATGTTTGTGTGCAAATATATTTAATTTGGGTATATGATATCATTCCATAGATTTCATTGTTTTCTTAATTTTTAAAAAAATTCAGCACTTTGTTTTTAAGGACCATTCATGTTGCTCTATTTGTTACTTCAGCTCAGTGTTTTGCTTAAAAACAATGTGAATAACTTTTATAATTAGGAAAATATTATAAAATGCCTTTCTAGAATGCTCCATTGGCATTATATATTTCTGCAATTAATCTTTACCTTAAGAGAAAGAAATTTTTAAATAAGTACAATTTTCAGTTACTAGAATAATATAGACCTTTTGTTTTCTTCAACAAATCAAGAGGCATAATTTGAAACTGTAGCTCTCTTCTATATTTATTTTAATTTTACAGACTGAGTCAGTAAAGTCACTAATGCTGTACAAAAATGTTAAATGCAGTTTAGATTGTTAGATTTAAAATACTCTTCTCTCAGGAACATTTTTCACTGTGCAAAGAATCATTGAAAACCCCAATGACACTTTGTTAATGTCAACTGTGTCCGCTGATGTTTATAATGTTAGAATTAAAAATGAGGACCTTTTCAGATCTGAGTCTGCTTCAAGAACTGTGGGCCCATTTCATTCTATTATATTGACACATCTCCCACTAGTTCCCAGTCCAGAGCCCTGAAATAGCATATGCAATGGCCCAGTCTCACTTGTCTAGTTTGCTCTCTGGATTATAATATTGTCACCATCTTACTTATATACTGTTATCAGTCAAGTTTATTTGAATTTTTTAAATTATTGGACAAAAAGAACTTCATATAACAGTAATGAATGCGATTTATTATTCACAACTCAGGAAGCTGGCTATGATAATGTTTCCTTCTCACTTATTTTGTTAGCTTCATTATATCAAATATCTTACAAAGACCTAAACACGAAATCTTTTTGCCTCATACTTTTAACACTTTGCCCTTATTTCGAATAGCAGCCTATGAAATCCAATTTCCAAGTCATTGTAGTTACTGAAAGTTACATATGGTTTCTTTTTAAATTAAAAAAAAGATCTTGTAGTTGTAGATGGACAGCATGCCTTTATTTTATTTGTTTATTTTTATGTGGTGCTAAGGATTCAACCCAGTGTCTCAAAAGTTGTATGTAAGACTCTGCCACTGGGCTATAGCCCCAGCCCCTACATATGGCTTCTTAAGTGGACTGACCCATGCCTTCTATTAGGTAAACATCCCTTAGGATAAAGACTTTGGAACAGAGGTGAGGCAAGGGGAGCCAATAGCTTGCATACACACTGTGTGTAGGTCTGAGGAGACAGGTAGGCCATAGCTCTTCTAAGCTATGTGTTGAACTGACATGTGTTGAACAGGCACTGATAGGCACTTATTAAGGGCCTACAGAATTCACAGACCCATGAAGCTCTGGGTTATATTGTCCACTGGGGAGAGAAGCCATAGAGTGAACAGAAAGACAGTGCCCTTTTTCTGGACAAGGTCAGACATCTGGTTGTGTGAATGCAGCTAGGATGAAAGGAAGAAACCAGAAGACCTCAACATAGACATTTAAGAGGGGATTAGCTGCCAAGTACTTGAAAGCCCTCACTGTACAAGAGCTTCCTAGCAAGTACATGGTCACTGCTGCACTGGAGTAACACACACTATTTGTTTTGAAGTTCTCTACTGCCCCGACTCTTTTTCCATTGCCCTCTTCCAATCACAGAACAAAAGATCTCTGAAGAAACTTGCTGTATTTCTATATGATCATCACAATAGTCACCATTCGTTAGACCCTTGCCATGTGCCAAGTTCTGAGCAAGGTGTTTATGGGAACTATTTCAGTTATGTGAATTCCTGGAACAACTATATGAAGTAGATGTTACTGTTTACTCTATTTCATATATGGAAAAATGGAAGCACAGAGAGTATAAGTGATTTTCCCTAAGGTCACACAGCTAGTAAGTGGGATTGCTAGAAATTTTGTGTTACCCTAGCAGAAGGCTTTGGGTTTTCAAAGCAGACCAGGTATGGAAGGTAATAATTTACCCACAAGATTAAAAAAAAAAAGTGACTTGTGGTCCTTCCTAATCACAAAGCCTCTAAGGGCTTCTGATTTACTCTCATCAGAAATATCATGGATATTACCCTGGGACACAGGTGAAGGAGGGTTTTCTAAATACATTTTGTAAAGTATGTTTTAAAAGTAGAAATGTAAAAACACTTGTTGCACTGGGATTTAGATAGAGTCCAGAACAATAAAATCAAATTGATAACTCCAGTCTCTTAGAAGAGTAGTTTTTGAATGGGCTTGAGATTTTATTTGCTCAGGATTGTCCAGGTTTCCATTGTATTTTTGCATGTAACGTGCATGTTTTGTGTAACAGCAGGCACTGGCTAAGAAAAAGCTGGCTCTTTGAAGTATGAACTCTATGGCAGAAAACAACAGGAGGACCATGAATGAGGAGGATTAAATAGTGAAACATTCTTACCTGGTGTAAAAGAAAGCAGAGTGCCATGCTTCTGCCACCTTGTGGAACAATATATATTTGCATGTCTTTAGAAACCTGAAGTCATGTTTGTTTGTTTGTTTTACATATTTTATTTTGTTATGTTTTTTACATATTTTTACATATCTTACATATTTTACATATTTTTTATTTTACATATTTTCTTTTGATTAAAGAAAGAGCAATATGTTTTATAAAAAGAGATTCCCATTATTCTGTTTTCCTAATTATTTTCTTAATTATTACATGTAATTGAGGCACATTTATGATGCCACAAAGTAATATTATATTATTATATACTTTATTCTATTTTGATGATTTGTATATCTGTTATCAAAATAGTAATAATAAAACAATATTTTTCTACCCTTCTCCTCATTTATACCTGTAAAAGGAATATTAATTCAAATATAATTAAAAATAATTCAAAAATTATTATATGAATTATGTTATATATTTCTTAAATTTTTGTGTTTAGTAAACAATGCATATCTTGATAAGCACCCAGTGTTCCAGTTTTTTAATACATATGTTAAAAAAATTAGTAAGTGTATGTGTTAGGGTATTATGTACCACACTCATGATTAAGACATTTAGAAAGAAGGAAAATTATCAACTTATTCATGGAATTTTCAAGTGTAAATGTAGCCTGAGCTACTTGAACTAATTTTCTCTTAATTTTGCTTCATTTTTTGTTATTATTGTTAGACTGAAAATCTATAGAGTTTGCATATATAGAAATATATATGAAAGAAATTTCACTATTCCACTTATTTATGGATTTGAAACATTTTCATTTAGATCTAAAGAAATAAGAACAGGTCACTCTGTATGCCAAGACAAATGAAGAAAAGAACTGTTTTCTTCTATCTTTTGTGTATATAACCTGAAATACAACTATAAACTATGAACACTCCTGAGATGGAGAGCAACTGTATTCTAATCAGGTATCTTCTTGTAGACACTTGGACAATGAAAATAAAAAACAGGTGATAAAGTATTTTTTATTCATAATTAAAGCACACTTCTTTAGATGACAACAGTGTTTCTCTCCTGTGATCAGATAGTGGGAGAAAATTCTTTAATAAGTGTACTGTCCCCTGTGATTTGTTTCATAAATAAGGCATAATCTATTCCAGATTTTTTTTCTCTTGAAATAAGATTGTTAGAGTCATTGTCAATTTTTAATTTCAAGCTGGTTTTATCTTAAGATTTCTTCTCTCCACTTTGTCTGGGAAAGCCTTCACTCAGGGAAAAAAAGGGACAACTGTTATGCATCTAAATGTAAATCTAAGTACTATAAAAATAAAGGAATATTGCAGTTGAATGTAAAAGTGGCAGGACTATGGGAACTCTGTTTTCTCATCAGTTGAATAGTATACATTTTCACCAAGTTCTTATCTTCTGGTACTTTGATCCCATCTGTGTCACCAACTTGTTTCTTCCCTCGTGATGTCTCTGTCTTGCAATTCTCATTTTAATTTAAAGCTCTATCAAAGCTAGAAAATTATATTAGAAATATTTTTAAAGTATTATGGAGTCTTTCTTCTCCCTCTTTTCTACACATTCAGTTATTTGTTTATTCAACATATTTTGAACAATAATTGTGTGTCCAGGACTCAAATAGGGTCTGGGGATAATGTTGTGAGAAAATCCAATTGTGTCCTAGCCTCATGGAATTTTCTCTCAGTTCTCATCATTGAGGTCTTTTTTATTTTTAAAGATATCCATGCAGCTGGGTTACATGCATGCCTATAATCCTAGCGGCTCATAGCAATGCATCTCCTACTCTGCATCTTTATAGTCGACATCCCCTGCTTTATAGTGAAGAACCCGTAAAGTTAGTTTCTGTGCCTCCCTTTTTTTGGGGGGGGAAATTTTCTTTTTTAAAAAATTTTTATTATTAGTTGTTTAAAACATTACATAGCTCTTGACATATCATATTTCATACATTTGATTAAAGTGGGTTATGAACTCCCATTTTTACCCCGTATACAGATTGCAGAATCACATCGGTTACACATCCACTTTTTTACATACTGGAACACAACAGTCTGTGCCTCCCTTGATCTCTTCAGTCTTCTTGATCCTCCCTGAAGCCTCCCTGTTGGATCTCCTAGCTTGAGAGGATCAGGTGTGTATGCCTTAGGAAGATGATTTTGCCCTGATACACCATTTAATTTGTGTTTCTTTTTCCCCTTCTGCACCTGCTTCATGCTCCAGGTGCACAGAGCTTTCTGCCATATCCCAATCACGTCAATTTTATGCACTTCTGTTTGGAAAACCGTCTATACTTCTTGAGTTTGGTGAACTCCTTATAAGTAACCAATTTGAGTGTCTCTTTCCTAGAAACCTCCCTGAATCTCCCATATTTCCCTGGTGCTACATATGTATTGATGTTTGGACTCAAAGCCTTTCTTTTATTACTCTCACTCTTAACACATTGTGATTTCCAGTTTTAGTTTCAAATGAAACGAGCGTAAAAGTACTTCTGAAATATTCCATTTGCAGAACCAATCACGCCCAATATATCTCTATCTATCTATATTTATATATTTTTTTTGGTTTGTTTAAGGTGTTTTTCCATTGAATTTCCTGCTTCTAAAAGGCATCTTTACTGAGTCTTTCCAAAAAAATCTGCTTTTTTTCCCCAAGTTTATTTGGTGTATTAACAGAGTTTCATTACAATTGACAAAATAAATTTTAGAACAGCTGGGCACAGAGGCACATGACTGCAGTCCCAGGGGTTTGGGAAGTTCAAAGCCAGCCTCAGCAATTTATCAAGACTCTAAGCAACTCATTGAGACCCTGTTTCTAAATAAAAAATAAAAAGCGCTGGGGATGTGGCTCAGTGGTTAAGTGCCCCTGAGTTCAATCCCTGGTTAAAAAAGAAAAACAAAACAAAACAAAACAAAATTTAGAAAATATTCATTGCCCCACAAAATATCTTCATATCCATTATCAGTCATTCCACATTATTTGTCTCTAAGATCATAGATATAGCAACTGCCAAACCATTTTTACTCTGTATTTATCTTTTCTACATGTCTTTAAAATTGAATAATAAATTATGTCACATTTTGTGTCTGGGTATTTCACTTAGCATAGTGTTTCCAAGATTTATTCTTATTTTGACATATATCTGTCTTGCATTCATTTGTGTGGCTAATAACATTCCATTGTAGAGATGTACCTTTTTAATATGTTTATTAGTTGATGAATATTTGGATTGTTTCTACTTGGGTTATAATGAATAAAGCTGCTATGAAAATTTGTGTGTAAATTTTTGTGATTGATGCAGTTTTAATAGAAATAGCACTTTCTTATAGCACTTACTTATGTTTTGGTTAAGAGTAGAGATTCTGTAGTTATGTTTTTTATGTTTAACTCTGCAACTTACAGTCTATATGACTTTGGGCAAATTTCCTACTTTATTTTGGCCTTAGTTTTCTCACACTAAAAGGTAGATAGTAATAGATTTTCTTTGTAGGATTGCTATTAAATGGATTTATTTGTATGAAGTATATAGAACTGTGCCAGGAACATGGTAACTACTCTATAAAAGATTTGCTATTACTATAATTATTTATGTTATATTTATTAAAATATATAATTCCTGTAGGCGTAACAGTTTTTATACTACAATTAGGAACAAACATAAATGATTTCTGATAAACATAAAATGTAGGATTCTACTAGCTGAGAGCATTCAATATACAAGGTATATAGTCACTATAGACAAAAAAAAATGTTTAATTAAAGATAACACATTTGGTCACTCAAAGGAAGGTCAGTTAGAAGGGCCTCTAACATATTGAGACTGCTCACGGTGGCAAGGTTAAAAATTGTTACTTAGGTAAAGTTACAGATGGTTCCTTTCATTGCATCTTGTTATACTATATCCTATTATTTAATTTGAATCTGCATTTAAAAGAAGGAAGAAATGTGCACTCAGGGGGAAATTGTGTCTATAGGTGTCATCAAATATAATCACTAATGTCAACTACATCTATTTCATAAGATTTCTCTGAGGTTCAAAGATAATGTGTTATAAAATCTGTCTGAAAAACTATTGTTTGAACAGAACATTTGAGTATTTACTTGACATATAAGTTTGATTTTGGTCAGAAAAATGGATGTTACCCTAGTTATTTATACTGGAAAGGAGGCTTAATGTAGGAAATTGGTAAGGGTAGAATTTGAGCAGAGTTGAACTAATCATCTCGGCTGTCTACAGCAACCAAAATGGGAGCTTCTCAGAAAACTTACCCTAAAACCTCAGGCAAACGTCATATGAGCTCCCTGCCTAGCCCACACACCTGCTGCAACTGCCATCAGAGAACAATGGCTTCTCTTCCTTGTCTGCATTCCAAATGTCACACAAATGTCTCTCACCGAAGGATTTATACTGGGCCCATACTTTAGAAGAATCTGGAAATGCAGTTTCCAGGCTTTCTACCTGTGTGAGCTCAGAATGCAAAAATGATGCTAAGGATCAAGTGATTTCCAGCAGTGATTGATAGCTCAACTTTGAAGATATCTCACTAGTGGTGGTATGTGATTATTAAAAATAACAATAACAGCAACAAAACTTCTGTTTTCTTTACATTGTGTAAATCATTCAGAATGCTAAAATGATGGGTGAGTAAAAAAGACTTAACTTCTAAGAACTGCACGAATGTTTGAAAATTCGTTTTAAGTGGCTTCTTTCCAAGATAATGGCTGGAAAGGTCAGTATTTTTGCCCTAAGTGAAATGGAGTCTTGCCCAATTTAATTGGCCATACAAAATTAAAAGAGATGTCAAATATTTTGAAGCATCTTCACATAAAATATTTTAAAATGAGGCAAGAGAAAAAAAGTAGAAGTCTTATTTATCAAAGTAGAAGATGATCAATTTTATAGCTAACAATTTTATGTGTATTTTAAAACTCATTTAAATTTATTTATTTTTTATAAATAGGTTGAAGTAAAGTGATGGGTAACATAGGAAGTACAATGTATATTAAAAAAAAAGCTGTCTCTGTTCATTTTTCTATACATTTTGGGTAAAAATTAAAAAATAAAAATAAAATTCTCCTCCTTCTGCCTGCTATCTGGAGATTAGAAGAAAGACCAAAAGACAATTTGCTACTTCTCTGTAAGGCTGAAGAAGAGATGCCAACTTTGAGAATATAAACCCATTCCAGGACTAATACTTTCCTTGGCAACATCAAGAATCTGAATGCCTTTTTGGCTTTTGCCCTACAATACCCACGTTCATTTCAAGTGGAACTAGAAGATGCTGAATGACTAACTTTGGGTGCGGCTGAAAGAAAGATCAGTTGGCCTGGAGTGGAGTAATAAAACAGCAGAATTATAGAGAGGAACATATAATACATTGCTCTAATGGGTACACGTTTAGGAATAAAAGAAGGCACTAGACATAAATAACATATAATTTCTTAAAGTATTTATTTCCTGACAAATCTTTAAGGTACAGTCTCTAATACAGTTATATTTAAAACAATTTTCAGAGTGTTTCTTATTAATAATAATGAGATAATCAAAAGGGAATTTAAGAGAACAACCTCATTTATAACACCAACAAAAATATTAAAACGTATCAATTTAACTAAGGAGGTAAAAGATCTGTATATTGAAAACTATAAAACACTGATGAAACAAATTATAGAGAACACCATAAATGGAAAGATATTCTATGTTCAGAGATTGTGAGAATTAATATTGTCAAAATGTTCATATTACCCAAGGGATCTATAGATTCAATGAAATCCCTATAAAATTCCAATGTTAGTTTTCAAAGAAATAGCAAAACAATCCTTAAACAGATTAGGACAATAAAAGAGCCAAAGCAACCTTACGTGAGAAGAACAAAGCTGGAAGTCATGCTACTTGACTTCAAAATATATTACAAAACAACCATAATCAAAACAGCATTGTACTGACAAAAAAGCAGACTCGTTGATCAATGAAATTGGATAGAAATCTCAAAGCAAACCTAAATGTATCAATAGGTTTTATTTTTTTTACAACAGTGCCAAGAACACACAATGGGGGGAGGAAAATCTATTCAACAGACAGTGTTGGGAAAACTGATTAGCATCATTCAGAATGAATTTACTCCCTTATCTTACAACAGCCACAAAATAACTCAAAATGGATTAAAAACTTAAATGTGAGACCCTAAACTACAGAACTCCTTGAAGAAAAGATAAGGGGGGATCTTCATTACCTATGTTCTGTCAAAAGAGTTTTGAATATGATCCTGAGAGCTCTAGTAGCAAAAGGAAAACTAGACCAGTGGGAATGCATCAAACTAGAAATTTTTTTTTGCACAATAAAAGAAACAATTAACACAAAAGGAGGCAATTTCCAGAGTGCAAACAATACTTGAAAATCACATACATCTGATAAAGACTTAATATTCAAAATATATAAGTAGCTCAAACATGTCCATAACAAGAAAACAAATAACCCAATTTAAAAATGGGCAAAGGACCGAAACAGACACTTTTCAAAAGAAGGCATACAGATGGCCAATAGGGTCACTAAAAACATGGTTAAATCACTGACCATTAGGGAAAGACACATTAAAACCAAAATGAGGTGTAACCTCACACTTATTGAAATGATTTTTTATCAAAGGGATACAAGATAACCAGTTCTGGTAAGGATGTGGAGAAAAGAGACTTATACACTGTTGTTGGGATTATAAGTTAACACATTCCCATATTATGAAAATGCCTGACATTTCCAAGAAAGGGAGGGAGGGAGGGAGGGAGGGAGGGAAGGAAGGAAGGAAGGAAGGAAGGAAGGAAGGAAGGAAGGAAGGAAGGAGAAAACCTAAAAAAAAGAATTACCATTTGTTCCAGAAATCCTGTGGTTGGAAATATATCCAAAGGAATTGAAATCAGTATATCAAAGGGATATTTGCACTCTCATGTTCATTGCAGCACTTATTTACAATAACCAAGATATGTCCTTGAATGGATAAATAAAATGTACATAGTCTTCTATAATAACCTCTCCCCAAAAAAACTCCAAACATATATACTCTCTGAAAATTTAAAATATTGTACCCAGAATAATTATTCTTAGTCCATTTTCATGTATAGTTAATCATTTCTTAGTCAGTTGCCTCTAATAGCATAGGGTACTGTTGCTAATAAAATAGAATGCTATGGTTTAGGTGTGATTTGAGCATGTCCTCATGTGTTAGAGGCTTGGAACCCAATATGGTGGTATTAAAAAGGCAATGGTCCCTTTTAAAAATGGAGTCTAAGGGAGTTAATTAGGCCATTGAGGGTATAACCTTTGGAAAGGATTAATATTAGTTTCCAAAAGTAAGTTATTTTTTTTTTAGAAAGTGAGTTATTATAAAAGAACAAGACTGATCTCTTCCCAATCTTTCTGGCTTCCTTTGTTGCTATGGTCTCTCCCTCTCACATGAGATCCTAACATGAATGCTATATGCCATGCTGTAACACAAGCAAAGGATTCCTTTCCAGAGGCCAAATTGATAGTGCCACCGACTCATGGACACTCAACTTCTGAAACTGTGAGTTAAATATTTTTTTATAAAGCACTGAGCCTCAATTATTTTGTTTTAGCAATAGAAAACAGACAAGGGTAACATGTGTAAGGTTTCATGCACTTTCCATATATCTAACATGCTACAATGTATAAGTATACTACGTGAATTGAAGGCATAGCAATTGTCTGTCCCACATTCCAGGTGATGGATTGGCTTTTATGACCAAGAGACTTATATAAAGCCAATGAAGTTTTTAGTTATATTGAATCTGGGCAGGTTCAGGAAAAAAGATACCAGTTATTACTGATCGTTTTTTAGATTTATTCATATGTTAAAATAAGAACTACCATCACTGCATATGGATGTCACACACTATTCAACAAGACCATGACTATACCAGGAATTATAAAGTGGAAGTCTCCCAAACTCATTCTGACTCTGACTTAATCTCAACTGGATTCAAATTCTCATTCATTTGTGCAAATTTAAGGTTTTTTAACCTTTCTATGGCTCAGTTCCTTCATCTGTAAAATTGGAATTCTATGAGAATTTCTACATAAGTTAATAAATGCAAAGCACTTCCAACAGTGCCTGATACACTTAAGTAAGCCTATGTATTTAAAGCAAAGAGTATAGTGCCCAGCATGTAATAAGTGTCATAGTATGTTCCAGGAACCATTTTTACACCTTTACACTTATTAAATATTTAGTTCTCCCAATGACTGTATTCCTAAGATACAGACTGCTATTACTGTTATTCCAGCAAGAAACTGAGGCTAAAGAAGCCACGCTACTCATTCAAAGATACAGCCATCACTTTAAATACAGATATATTTAACTCCAGTGGCCAAATTCTCTTTTTAAATTGAATATGGTTTACGTTGCATAATGTGCCAATCTTATGTGCATAACTTGAAGAAATTTTACATTCACATAACTCTCATAAATACCATGCATAAGTCTTATAAATAACTGCATATGGATGTCACACACTATTCAACAATAGTTGAATAGTTGGCAAGCTAACGCATTATTCCTCTCATTTCAGAAGACTCCTTCTTGGCCCACCTGGCCATTGCTGATATAACCATTAGTCTGACTTCCATCACTAGAGTTTAGTTTTGCTGATTTTGAACTTTATACAAATTCATTGCGACCATATGCAATCTCTGTGTCTGGCTTCTTTTGCTCATTTTTTTTAAAATCTGTAAGATTAATCTCAATAATGTTGAACGTATCAGTATTTTATTCTTCCCAATTGCTGTGCCCTGTTCCATAGTGCAACTATATTGTAATTTACCCATTCTATTGCTGAAGGACCTTCGGGTTGTTTCCAGGTTTGTTCCTTTACAAATACATTTTATCATAGATACATGGGGGTGATGGTGAGGGCTTCATAAATCTGCCAGACAGATTGAACAGACAAATTGAACAAGTTAGTGTCTTTCACACCACTTCCTTGTTTAATACTTCCTTCAGTGAAATTTTACACTTCGGTGAGGATTTTTCCAGAGCTCGAACAACTAGAAGTCTATGTACAGGTTGGTATCTGAAGAACTAAATATTAGGGTGAGTGTGAAAAGTCCCTGCGATGCTCAATCCCACATTTAAGGTCAAGTGTTCAAAGTCTTTATTTTGTCCTCCTTCACTCCACCCTAAGAAGTGTCATCCTCACCCAACTCCCATCTGGTTTCACTTCCTGCTGTCTCCCTCAGTCCCCTGAAATGTGATGATGATGATGATGGTGGTGATTGGTGATTCCTCCACAGCCACTATGTTTCTGTGTTTCAGAATCTTCAGTTCCTTGGTCATCAGTTAAGTCAGATGGCTGCATATGGGTTATAATCAGGCAGACCAAGCACCTGGGTAGAAACAGTGGGAAAGGCACCCAACCACAAGCAAAATTCACATGTCCACAGTAATAACTAATGCTTCTTCAAGGTTCACTGTATGCCTGATTCTACTCTAAGCAGTGACCACAGAGTTTAACTTTTTACTTTCATACTAGTCCTATGAGGCATATACTATTATCCCTCGGGAGATAAAGCCACAAAGGGGTCACAGAGGGAGTAAATGGCAGAGCAGGAATTTGGATTTGAGCTATGTAAATCCAGAGTCCAGACTCAATCTCACCTCCCACATGAAAGAATTTGGTACTTCAGAAAAAAGGAGAGTAAGATCTTAGTTGCCCTAAACTTATAGCCTAGAATTATTTTTATTTTCAGTTTATCATGGATGTGTACTGGGAAATCACTGAAAGTTCATGTGTGTTATGTATCTAGTCTTTGTAGTTCTCACTTTGTGAGCCTCTTGGCAGTTTCTCTGAGCCTCAGTTTCTCATATTGTGTAAAAAGACATTAAAATACTCATCCACAGGGCTGTTTGGCAGGACAAAAGTAAAATAATTTGTTGCATACTGTAGTATCATAGCTCATTATAAGTACTCAGCACATGGTAATGGTAGTGAATAATAGCCATTATTTAATAAATGGTTATTAGATGGCAGTTAAAGACTATAGATCATCTCAAGAAATCACAGTAAGTACACTTACTGAAAATCACTATCAAGTTAATAAAAGTTTAAATCCCTATAATGGGGCTTAAATGTTCCTTTCTGTTTCCTGTTTGTTTTTTTGTTTTGTTTTGTTTTGTTTTTGGCAAGGTTTATTACAGGAGTGCTGAGTATCACAAGAATATTTAATTCTGCATTACTTCTTAAAAGAATTATTCCTAGTCCATTGACCCTTAAGAAAACAGAGTAACATCTGCATGCCAGTATTAAAGAACAGAAACTTTGCACTGGGAAGAACAACTGGGCATTTAATTCGGAATGTTCATGTCAGAGTTTCTCATCACCCGTTTTGAAAAGAATTTTATGGTTTTAAGATGACTATGTACAACTATTTGGTTTGTTGAGTAATTTCAGTTTGTACAAAGGCAAGCTTTTAATGAAAAGAAATATGATTTGCTGAAACAAAACTGGCACACTTTAGATCCTACTTACAGGTATAAATTAATGTGAAAAAGGATAATAATTTTTTAAGTCTTCTTAAGACTGAAAACAGAAAACTTTATTTCTTAGACTGCAAGAAAATCTATGGACTATAATGAAAATGGTGCTGCTGTCTCATCTCCCTTCATTATGCTTGGTCCTTTGACATTCAAATTAACAAGTTTGCTTTTATTCTTAGCAGTTGTTAAAATACACATTTTAAAACTCAGAAGTAACTCCCCTTTTACAGGAATTTACTGGTGGCATTCAGTCACATGGTTTTCTTCTTTGGACCTAGAGTTATTTGGAAGTGTTGATTGTTGGAATAAAAGAAATCCATGGTTATAATGGATTAAGCTACTAAGTGATCTAACATAAGGAGGGAGAGAGGGAGGGAGGAGGGGAGAAAGATGGGGGGGATATTTGAGGGGGTATATTTGCAAATGTAACTTAATTGAGAAGGCTAATTTGTTTTCAGTATCTAAGGGAAAAAAGCATAAAAGCAAAAAACTTTCACTGTAAGCTTGCTGAGAATTCAGATGTAAATTATTTCATATGGCAGAAGTACATGAAAATATATTTGATATAGAACAAAAATCGGTCAAGAAAAAAAATGAATTAAATTAAGCACGAGAGGCACCACATTAAATTGCATTAGGATTGATGAGAGGGTTTTCCTATGGTGTAATAAAACCCTTTCCAGGGTTCCATGACCTCCTGGATGTACTTGTACTATGATTGCAGAACAGGCAGGGGAGTGTGAGAGTCCTTCATATTTGCATTAATATCAAAGACCATCAGGGAAGTTAATGAGAAGGAAATGTTAGAAAAGACTTCAAGGTTATTCTCATATTTTTATGAGCATCTCTATGCACAAGGCTGTTTATTTATCATGGGACTTTATTTTAAGAACTGCCAAGCAAGGGTACGTATGACCCTGATTAGTTTTTTGCTATTTCTCAGGCTTTCGTTAGTGTTACTTTTTATTTACGGCATCAGAGTCTCCCTAAATACAATATGTTTTCTTCCCCTGTATTCTCATTTTCTTTTAAATGGAAAGTAAATGGGGATACATTTTTTCTCCCTCTCTTGAGTATCTCGTAGGTGATAAGACATGGGATAATGAGGATAAAAATGAACAAATTCTATCTATTGTCCTGAGGATTTTCCCAACACATAGATCTATGAATGTATCTCATATTTTGGCAGTTTCATTCCATTTCTATTTAAATTCAGAAGCCTACTGGATTTAATCATATGTTGAGTGAAAATACAGAGTAATTCTTCTGATTATTTTTTGGATTTTGGCAAGATTCATTGTTGATCAAGATGCAAAAAATGTTAAAAACAAAAAATCAAATAAATAAAAACATAAATGAAGACATAAAATAGTTCATCAATCATGACATAGATTGGGGGTGAACTATAATCCATAAAATGTCTATGTTCTTAAACTAGTTTGGAAAATTACAGCTCTATACTATTTATAAGATTCAGAATGAAACCAGTCTCAGGAAGTCAAGGTCATATATTTCCTCTAATATGCAGAAGCTGTAAAGAAAAATAGGAAAGAAAAAGAAAGTGCTTGGAAACAGAAGAGAGAGTGGTAGAATGGAGAAAGCAGGTGTTCAGGGAGTAGAGGAGAGAAAGGGGAGGTACTGAGAAAGGAAATATAGCATGTATGCTGTCATACATTAATTAAATTTTTTAAAAAGAAACTATGAAATCTGAAAGTATGTGCAAAAGAGAAAGAGAGGAGTAAAAACATTAGTATTGGAAGGCTGACTGTAGGGTTGAAAGACCTACATGAATGCAAAGTACGGAGACATGTATCAATAAAAGACAAATTTGTGAAGAAGTTATGCAATTGTCAATTTCTGTATGACAAACTATACAGTAGCTAAACATTAAAGGTAAGAACTACCAATTAGTACATTGTCAACTAGATGAGAATGTAATTAAATGAAATCTTTAAATGTTTCTTTTCAAATTTGAGTAATCTAAGTACTTCATGAAAATTAACTCAATCTTCACACTAATAACCCTGTAAAGTTAACATGATTATAAGATGTATTTTCAACTGAGGAAAAGAACAAATGATAAATAAATCACAGATTTTTGTTTTAGATGTTCCATTGAAAATCATGACTTCCTCAAAACTCAAAGGAAAGGTAATAAAATACACAAGATTAGATAAAACTTAACCATAGAGGATATTAATAGAAAAAATAAATGTTGTGGTACAAAATTTTAGAAAATGTATTTGCAAATCAAAAGAAATGTATGATTTTGGGGGGGGCGGAGAAATAATAAATACCACAAAGACTAAAAAAAATTGGAAATTTTTAAATGTACACTTTGAAAAATTTGAAGAAACAGATTCACAGGCAATTTCTATCTAGTATCTTAAAAAAGATACTTAAGCTGCATTAAGGCAAGAAAGTAGTATTCACTACCAAAAAACCTATAGAGATATCAAATAAGCATTTGATAAAGTAGACTAGCCATTTCTAACAATAACACTAAATAAAAGGACTGAAAAGAAATTACTTAAATTTAATACTTGGGTATTTTCAAATCACACAATAAGTATTATTGCTATAAATAGCAAATGTTTAAATAATTAATGATAAATAGCAAAGGCTGAAAACAATGTCATTTTAAGGTCAAAAATTGGACAGGGAAGACTGCTTTTAAGATTAGATTTCAATAATGGCTGGAGGTGCCCTGAAAGCAGTAAGGTAAAGATCAAATTAGCATTGGTATTGGAAGACAGAATTTCATTTCTTTCTTCTCTTAATATAATTTTTTACAACTGAGGAGATTCTAGAAAAATCTATCAAAGTTAATATGGAAAAAAAGAATCTAGATACAAGACACACATTCAAAAATCGGTAGTTTTCTCTTTATCTTGCCGTCACCTTTAAATGAAAAATCTTTAGTCTCTCATCCATAGGGTGTAAACACAAAAGAGAAAATACTTAGAAACTAGCAGAGTGAAACTGAGTATTTAAATAAAAATATACATATATAAATTTACCAATGTAAATAATCATTTGTATAATAAATTATATAAAAAATATGTGAAAAATCTTATAGGGCCATAAAAATGTTCTAAATAAATGAAAGACGTTGTATAGTGCTGGTTAAAATTGCAGCCAATTTAAATAAAGTCTGTCAACATCTGTTAATATTATAAAACCTTTAATTATCTCAGTATTCTCCTGAAAATCTTATACTAAATAAATAACCATTATGGATATATATGGAGAAATATTTTGTTATATAATATTTATGGAAATAAAAACTATGGAAATAATCTAAGCATTTATTAGGAGAATGAACTGTTGATTATATTATGTAATATTATGTAGTCAATATAATATTTTAGACAATGTATGGTGTTACAATCAACAAAAATAGAATGCTTTGAAATTGTTCTAGTGTTCTTATTAGTACCTTGGAAACTTGATGAAAATATATTTACAATGAGAACTTTTAATATGTTTCTTTTGAAATTTGAACAATCTAAAAACTACATAGACAATTTATGGAGCACCTTTCTATTCTTTTGTAACATGCTGTTATAAAAAATTCCTACAGAAAAGGGAGGAACAAATTATCATGTACTGCATCAGAACTGACATCAAAACCGAGTGGCTTAAAGAAATGGTTCCTACATGAATTAATTTGCTTCTTGAGGAAAATTTTTGATTATCAAAGCATGTGTCTGACACAAGTTAGTATATCAAATTAGTACCACAACCCAGACATTCTGCTTCTCTTGTCCACATAGTACTTGTCAAATCAATAAAATACACAATGAGGACTGAGATGGAGCATGACAGCAATATGGTAACTGAGCTTCATAATAAATCAAGACTTAAGAAGACTGCCATCTATAGCCCACAAGGCAACAGCTCTTTTAATAAAGGGCTAAAATTTGCTGCTTCCTCTTCCTCTTTCTCCACTATATGCCAATAGTCTTTCTCATTAAAGACTTGGTCTGAGACAGTAAAAACTATATTTTGATCATTTGTCATCTATTCTAATGTAAAAGGGTTTGAATGGAACAGGATCTGGAGAGGGGTCTTGTTGCCTTAATTAAAGGACAATTGGATGGGTCTATCAGGGATGGCACACTTCTTTAGGGAACTCTGTTTCAATTTTTAGTGACATGAAAAAAGTATATATTTTCTCTCTGATTTCTGAGATGTATCCAGTTTAGAGTGGTGGTTGATCAGGAGTATCAAGTACCCACGCTCTAGATCTAGGGTATTGTTAAGCATCCTACAATGTAAGACTAACCTTTTACAACAAAGAACTGTCCTGTTCAAAATGTCACTAGGGCAATATGAAGAAACTCTTAAAGAAATGACAGTGTTTATTAAATAAAATACAGAGCTATAATTTGGACAGGTCAAGGTTGGGTAAGAGAGCCCCCCTCTCCTCTACTCAGTGTCAGGATAGAGGGATTACCTGAAATCATGTGAGGCCTCTCTTTTGGAGTTTAATACTAGTTTAATGCTGAAACAATCCACAGCTACCCTCTCCTTGTGGTCTTATTTTTGTCTTAAGGATGTAGCTAGACTCCAAAGTTGAGATTTCAAAAGAGTAAAAGAAAGAGAAAAAGAGACAAGCCATGTGACCTTTAAGAATGAGCTGCAGAAATTCACATGGGTCTACCAGATTCTTCTTGATTGGGTTAGTCACAAAGCTTTGTGTAGTTCAAGAGGAAGGGATATAGACCCCACCTGTCAATGGGCATAGCAAGGTTGTGGAAATGTGAGAACAGAAATACTGCTGTAGCCATTTTGTATGTCTTTTTAAAAATTTTTACTGGCATATTATATTGAATTATGATTGTGGGATTAATTATGTTACATTCATATATACACATATTTATTTGATTCATATCATTCCTCAGTACCTTCCAGTTCCCCACCCACTCCTTCCACTGATCCACTTGCTTTATTCTACTTGCTGTAGCCGGTTTTGAAAAAACTGACTTTCTATTTAAAATGAGACTAATAGTGTTTACTAGAGTTATTGAAATTTCTAATTATCCATTAAAGAATAACATTGATTAATAACAAGTTTGGACAGGAGTTCAATGTTCCAGTTAATCGTTCTAGCTTTTTGCTAAACAATTAACAGCCTTGGTGTGGATCTCCTAAAAGTCAAAGGGAAATCAATGGAGGAAAGTAACTAAGGTGTGGGAGGATGGAGGGAGGGAGGAAGTGCTGGGGAGTGATATTGGCCAACTTACATTGTTATACTGTGTTCATGTATAAATATGTAACAACAAATCCCATCATTATATACAATTGTAATGCACCAACAAAAAATGTGGAAAAAAACAAATACAGAAGTGTTGGAAATGTTAAAATTGGAGAGAATTTAAAAATACTATTACACAGACAAGATTCAGATGTTTAATGACTTAAGATGTAGGTGTGATGAGTAAAGAGATGAAAAATATTGCTGGAAAATGCTAATATTAAGGAAATCCAGATGGAAATTCTAAAAGAGGAAAAATATGAGATTGTGGGACTGCAGATGTTGCTCAGTGGTAGAGCATACAGTTAGCATAAGGAAGACCCTGGATTCAGTTGCAAGTACTGAAAAAATCATATGTACTACTGTCACCAAAACATCATTTATCTAATGTCATAGAGGAAATTTGGAATTTTACTTTGTTGATAGGGTACTTTCTTCATCTTATAATACTTTAATTCATTCTAATTATAGTAAGCAGTATTAGTTTCATAACAATAAAAATTCTCTATATTTTTTCAAAGATTGCTTTAGAATATATAAATGATTCCACTGGCTATAGGTTGACATTATGCTTTCATGTTCTAAAAAAAAGAAATATGGCAAACAGAAGTTGACTAGAAACATCCAAATTGCACTAATACCAATATCAAGTAAGTTTCTTTGATTTGATTGTAAATAAGATAAATTTGTCAAAAATTAATAGGTCATTGAGAAATAAGTTAACTTCACAGATTTTATTGATTACAAAAATACAGAATTATACCTTTATTATAGCTAAACATTTGTATTTCAATACATTAATTTGTCTTATTTTCATGAAAGAAGTCAACTTATTTCAGGTTTGCTAATAATTCCAAGCCTAGAAGGAATTAGTTCCCAGTTGTCCTATTTTTGTATTGAAATCTTAAGCTTTTTGAAAAAAGCAGGCCTGACTTCCTTTTTATGCATCTTCTAGACACAACATGATGTCACAGTCACTGCCAATTAACCTTTCAGGCCTTTAATGCCTGATCAGCAAGCTATCCAAAAACTCTGCATCAGAAATCCTTGGGAGGAATCACTTGAGCACTGAAGGCACAGAAGCTCAGTTTGTGAAGATGCTGGTGCTCATGAAGCAGAGATTTATTGTATTTTAAGTTACAGCTGCACTAGCATAACTCTGATGTATATTAATCCTAATACCTGTTTTAATCCTTTTCTACTATGGTTGAGTAAAGTGTCGGGGTTGTCATGTATCTGTCTTGTTTTGTTTGAAGTTCCACATCTGTAACCTTGGTCACAATACAAGGTTCATTTCAATGTTTTGAACATATTTTCATAGTGGTATTGATATTATTTCACTCCATTTGAGCCAGATAGGTTTCATGGAGCAGACCTTCCCAACTGTTGTACCCATGCATAATAGGTCACAGGCCTGTGAGATAATGATATCCTCTGTTCTCAGGGTGCCCTGGTGAGGCCTGGGGGAAATGAGAACTCCCATAACTATTAACAGCCAGGAGAAGCCTTAACAATTTATTCTAACTTGCCACAAATGTTATTTTGAAGTGCTATATTATGAGAAAAGCCAGAAAGAAATGCTATCAAGTACAGAAAAGGTTTGTCTCACTTTGCAATGAATACAAATTGGCATATATTTCCTAGTTATCTCTCAAAGATGAAGTGAATAGTTGCCATTTGAAAGATACGCCCTTAGGCTGAAAATATTTTAAACTTGTGAGGATTACTATAGTATGTGATTTGCCTTGATAAAATAAATAAAGAGTTGAAGGTAGTTATAATGATATTAAAGTAAATTCTGACTGAAACTTTCAATAAAACAATATCACAAATCACACACACACACACACACACACACACACACACACATGCACATGTGCATACACGTTTCCATACAGAACTGATCTGACTCAGTTCCAAACTGAATATTTCATTCCTGAATGAATCCAAGGCCTTTCTCTTTTCTATTTAGTAAACTGCTAGAAGTTTTTTCAAATTTATTATTTTTCACATTTTTGTTACCAGGATTAACAATTGACTCTATTTTTCATGCCTTTGGTTCATGTAGAAACAGTTTTTATCACTGAATAGGTTATTGAATATATGCTGGCTACTATACAGATATGGTGAGTAGTAAGTCTTTATCTATATTAAAATTATTGATTTCTGCATATTATTCTGGTGGGGTAAAATTCAAAACTATGCTTCAACAAATGAAATGTGTCAGGTTCTTCAGACATGCTAAAATTTCAAATGTTAAATTTTCCAATGTAAAACATCTTCTCTAAATATACTTTATCTAAATGTAATAATTTTCTTTACAAACAGGAGAAATAAGAAATACTATATTATTACCTGGAGATTCAACCATTGAATCAATGGGAAAAGCTGTATTTATAGAAAAAATTTAGAAATTGTTTATTACATTTACTATCAAATCCACTAATGGGATAATCATGGAGTTAAACAAAAGAATATTCCATATGCCAACCTATTTATCTCCTGACTAAACTCTACTCACGCTCTAACCTTCTCTGTCTGCAGACTTGTTTTTTGTGCAAAATAAGAGGTCAAATTACCTCTTATTTTGTTATATCTTTGCCCAGACAGGAGGTGGTACCCTGATTCAACAACTGGGCTGTTTGGAGCCACATTCCCTTTAATGCCATTGCTTTAGGCACAACACAAAAGGCAGTTTTAACTAATCTTATTATTTGCAGAAGAAAAACCATCTACATTACATTGACATCACTAAGAAATGTGAACCTCCTTCTTTCATAAATGTGGATAAATAAGTGTCAAAGGTTTTCCCGTTATGGTTTATGGGATGCAGGTTTCAAAATGCTGGTCATCATCATAATAGTAATAATTAAGTTAATACCTTAGTAGTGGATGTTAAGTAAGATGTCATGCATAAATCAAATATTAATAATTAGTTTTTTCCCTTAGATTTTGATTTGAGAATAGATTTATGATCTGATTTATGTTTAACTGTCAATAGCTCTTTGCAGTTTAGGGGTTTTCCACCATCATATATACTGCCAACCTACCAAGCTAAAGTATTAATGATTTGCCAAATATTGTTATGCTTAAAACCAATCAAAAACTTCTTAAAATTATGTCTTACCCGCAGAAAAGAAAAACCCTGTTGTATAAATGTAGCATTCTTTTTCAGTTACTTTAATAAACAAGACACAGGAGCATATGTGTGTTCAAAGGCAGAGTCCCTCATCCCTAATAGTAAAAAGAGATACTATCCATTATTTAGTCAACAAATTAGGAAATAATTAAGCATTAATAAAAATAACTGGTTTTTCAAGTAACTTCTAATGTATGTATTACTATGCTAATTTCCCAAATAAGATAAGAGGCTTAACATAACCCCAAGTGACTCAATCATAGCATACTGGAAGCTGAAATCTGGGTATATTTTGATGCAAAGCTTATAGTCCTTTTTTCATACCATGTTTAGTCAATTACCTACTTTGTATCATTTTTGGAGCCAAAAGAAAATCTATCTTGCTGAGGCTCCAGTGTCATTTGTGAAATTTTCAAAAACACAACTCCATCCTCCTTTTTCTGTCCCTGTTGCTCATCATAAAATGAATGAGGGTTTTGCCAAACAGATTGTGTTGCTGGCAGGACTAAAAGCATGAACAGTTCTTTGCCTTGAAAAAGATCACTGATTCTTATGAATTAAATGCATTTTTATATGTTCTCCTTACCCATCATCTCAGTGCCTTACAGCCATTACATCTTTTTTTTTTCTTGTTAAAGTTAGAGCATAGATGGACCAGTCCTTCATGTCACATACTGAAATGATTCAGTGTTGACTGATCCAGTTCATCCACATTCCAGGCAGGGATCCCCAAACCTACTACTATTAATCTGAAAGTGTTTTTCAAATAAATGTCATTAAAGCAGGAGAAAAGGACTGCACCAAGAGAAGCAGCTTCCCCCTCCTTTCCTTTCTTAATTTTCGATATACAGTACTTAATTAAAATTTATTCTGTCCTAGTCATTTTGCTGAGTACTAAGTGTCATGAGTAGAGTATAAAGAAGAATGAAGAAAGTTGAGAGCCGGAGTAGAGAAAGGGCTGTGCAAGCCAGAATCAGACGTTATTTTCAGTTCCTACACCTGTCTTTAAATACAGTAACATTGGGTATAGGGCTTCAACATATGACTTATGGGGAACACAACCAAGTCCATAACAATGCCCATTGATCAACAGCAATAACATGCAATAGAGAGAAGTTAAAGTCAAATGCCATAGGCATACTAGTTAGTCAGAGGTTCAAATCCAAAGCCTGCCACTTCCCAATTGTGTTAACATTGGTGAGTTTTCTTAATCTTAGTGTTTCCTTCCTTTGTGAATGTAACAAGGACAATAAGTATCCTTTCTCCTATGGCAATCATCAAGTATTTAAATCTAATTAGAAGGTAAATTGAAATGAGAAGCTACTATTAGTAGTAGATAAATAGTTTCAAAGATGTTGTTACTCTTCTTTCTATGGTAGGCATAGTATTTTAGGAATTGTGAGAATCAAATGTAAGAGAAAAGACAGGAAATTAAATTTTTACACTATTTTTTCTTAATGAATTTATTTTATATAAATATAGTTGTGAGGCTAGGCCTACACAGAGAAAGATGCTTTAGATTTCAGAAATGTGTAGCTTAATTCATTCTTTTAAAACAAATCTTTACTGAGCATTTATTATGTGTCAGAAATTGTGCCAGGCATTTTGGAGACAGCAATGAGCAGAAATCACTATTCTTGGGGAATTTATATTCTAGAATTGAAATGTCACCTCCACTTCCGGAATTGGGCAAAATAAGGTCGATCAAATAAGAAAAATAAATTAATTAAAATAAATTTACAACATAATACAAGTTGGCATTAAATTGTGATCATTTGGTGAAACGATAGATAGGCATAACACTAGCTCTGGGGCTATAGGACTGGCTTCCACAGGTGCCGCCCCATCCCTGAAATACATGTTTGAGACCTTGCCATCCCTCACCATAGCCCAAGCAGACTTTCTGCCCCGCCCTGCCCCGCTGCGCGTGTGGTGCAGGAGGAAGCGCTGGCCTTAGGGTCCCTCAGGGCTGCACTGCCACCTCCAGCCTCTGACGTCCTGCGCCAGGTGCACTGCCAGCGTGCATAGGCACGCGGGTTTTGAAGCCACGCAGCATACCTGGTAGCCAAGAGCAGGCCGGGAGCCCAACCTGCAGGTCCCAGATCCTGCTGTCGTGGTCGCTGGAGTGTGAGTGACTCTGTCTTCAGCTGGTGTCTGCAAGCTCACGTCACCTGTTTGATAGCCTCCCACCAAATCAGAGGGCAGCACTCGCCAGAAGCCCCAAGCGTCACCGGCTTCCACAGATTAGAACTCGCCTCTCATAGTTCCTCCCTTCATTCCATTTAAAGCTCCCACTGGCTTTAAGAAAAAGTTAAGTGTAAGCTCAGTTTCTTCAGCGCTTTCTTCCACTGCAAGATGGTAAGTGAGGAACCGGCGTTTGCTAGTCCTCTGGAAAAACCTGGGGCTCTGAAAGCTAATAAACTTTGCACTGAGAATTTATTCCATTTTTGGAGCAAACTTTCTTTGCTATCTACCAATTAAAGTAGATCCTCCCCTGTCTCCTTTTTATTATCATCTGTCTTCTCTCTCTTCCTCCATTCCTTCCCTACTGTCTTTCTCCCTGTTATTTTTATTCTTCATATTTCCCCCAAATTTCACCTATTCACCTGCACTTACTATTCATTCTTCCTCTTCTTCCAGATTATGCATATATTTGCAAACAATTGGAGTTGAACTACTGTAAGAGTATTTGGGGTTTGTTTTCTTCTCAGGTGTCCATTGCCTAATAGTTTAACTCGGATTCCAATAATAACCTCAAGGAAGGAGTCTGCAAACATGCTTTTAAAATGAAAACAAGAAAAATAGCTCTTGATAAACTTTTGGCTCAATTTTTTTGGTCTGCACTCCCCAAGCTGCACTTGCTTCTGAACTGTGTTTTTTTTTTTTCTTTTCCAAGACATAACTCACTGGGAACATTAACAAAGTGTGACTTAATTGACTCATTTTCCCCTCTTCTGTTTATGTTATTACCAAGAAAGTACTCAAGCCAACAAAAGATTTATAGTAGTCAAACAGAGTTTATCTAAACATAGGCTCTGCTGGAATAAATGGCTTTTACCTGATTAAACATTGACAAATAATTAGGAATGGACTGTTGTACAAATTAACCTAGGAAGGCTGCATACTTGTTCTTGTTTGGAGATTTGGAAAGAGTGTATGTTTGAGGCTTGAGAAGTAGCAGGCAGGAAGGTACTCCCTGGATCAGAACACAGTGAGAACACACGTCAGGCAGTTAGTGGTGGCAGGATAACTTTGCAAGGACATTGAGCCCTAGTGATGGAGATATCTAGAGCTTGCAGTCTTTGCTTATTTCTTTCAGCTTTTAGATGTTTACTTGGAGTGATGTTACACTCCTCTGACTGGAGCTGGGGCAAAGTTTATTTAATTACCTACAAGGAACAAAGTTTATTTAATTATCTATAGAACAGAGATAGAGAGAACATATAAATAAATAAATATATATATATATATATATATATATATATATATATATATATATGCACTTATGTCTATATATGCATATGTCTATATGTATGTATATTATACAAATATGTATATGTATGTACATAACTATATGTATGTGTATGTATATATATGCATTTGCACATATATACATTATATATATATATTTGCATATACATTATTCACAGCATGTGTTTGTGTGTATCTCTATTCAGATTCCCATAAGATCCAACAGAATGTTAGTTTGGAGAAGAAGAGGAAGGGAAGCATAAGACAATTATTGATTCAGAAGTTAGTCTATAAGATGCCATATTCTGCTTTTTCATCCTTTTTAATGGGTTCTTTGTCTTCCAAGGTGATTAGAAATATAAAGATAATTAAGATAGTTCTCGCTGGCTTATTAGGTGAGCTAGGCATTACAAATGAAAATATAAATATGACTCATCCAATAGTAGTCTATTCTTTGTTCAAGGACCTGTGGAAATGTTAGGAAAGTCATAGGAGCTGATTCCTTTTTAGTTATTATAATTAAACCACTCAAAGTTTAATCTGGATCTAAATTTAACACCTTCACTGTTTCTTCATTAACTGCATGTAATTTCTGTGTGTTTCTCCCTCCCTTCTCTCCCTCCACATCTCCATCACCCAATCTCCTGGGACACCCCCCTCCACCCCAACTCCTTATACTGAATTTCACAGAACACCATTCTGCCTTGCCAAGACCAGTATTTTACAGGAGACCAGAGTTATAATTGCCCGTATTCCACTACACCATCAGAAACTAGTGTTGACGTTTCCACGGAGACTTGGGTCTCTTTCTGGGCTGCTGGTCTCCTGGACAACAGTGAGCCCCAACAAGCACCACAGGCACAGGGTAAGTTCTGCTCTTCTGCTTTAGTGGTAGACCTGGAGCCCTTTTCAAGCAATGTGGCTGCAAAGTATCATGGTCTGGGACTCTGGAAAAAGGGATGTTATAAAAAATTTAAGTTAGTCCAAAGAGTCTTGAATTTTACAACCTTAACTTCTGCTATTTTTGTACTTGCCAAATAGTGAAAATGGGATTCTTCCTCTTTCTTGCTGGACAACACGTGTTTCTCCCTCTAATGTATAGTACTTGGAGATTCCCAACTCACTGAAAGAACCTTTCTGGGTCATATTTTATAAACAACATCCTAGTAGAATGCTTTTGGAGTCAAGATACTAGTTACAACATTTCTTTTGAAATTCAGAAAGTTTCCCAAGTATCATAAAGAAACAAGAATGAATAACTTCATCTTTTATTACATAGAGGAGATTCTATAGAGAATGCCTTGTAAATAGAAACAATTATTCTCTTACACACACACACACACACACACACACAAACACTCACATAGGATTTCAAAGTGGGAGGGAAGTATAACATTGATGGAAAATTATGAATGGTATTAATCTTGACTTGAAGGTTAGTGAACATTTATATAAAATTAAATGAATTTCTGTATAAATAGTCAAGTTTCTCTAAAAAGTTTCAGATATCTTAGAATTAAATACCTATACTATAGTTTTTTTAAAGAAAGAGTGAGAAAGAGAGGGAGAAAGAGAGAGAATTTTTTTTAACATTTATTATTTTTTTTAGTACTTGGCGGACACAACATCTTTGTTTGTATGTGGTGCTGAGGATCGAACCCAGGCCGCACGTATGCCAGGTGAGCACGCCACCACTTGAGCCACATCCCCAGCCCCCTATACTATAGTTTGCCATATGCTCCTTTGGTGGACACAGGGGTTAAGAAAAGGCACACAAAAATGAAAACCTAAAAATGTTGAAGCACACTTACATATCATGGATAAAGTTGTTCAGTTTTACTTTTTCACTATAAGCAACAGCAAAGACAAAATGCCCAAAATCTGAACCCAAACTGTTTACAAAATTGGATTCCTGTTTTCTTACTCACTACCCTATTTTAATAAAAAATACTTCAGTAACAGCAGTTTAAGAAGAACAGGGAAAGAGTCATATGGTATTAATGAGACAAAATAAAGTAAAAAAAAAAAAAATTAAGCATGCCCAAATGCTTTTGATTAACAGGCATAGCTTCCTGTCAAATATGAAAAAAAATTCTTTGTAAAAGCATAAAAAATATACAGATGAAAACAGTTGAAACGGAGAAGGTAGAATTTTGCAATTTTTTATCATGGTTTTCAGAGAAACAAGGTGCAAATTATTTAAAAGTAGACGTTGCTAGTAAATCAAATTCTGAATTCTATACATTAGATTTAACAGGTAGGCAGACAGAAAAGGAAATAATAGCATCAAAAAATGTTATTAGATTATCAAGCCAAACACTATATTATTAATGTTGAAGCTTAGAAAAATAAAATAAAAATTATAAAAAGATAGTGGGATTGCAATATTATGCCTAGTGGAAGGGAAAGGTTAATAATCATTTGAATGAATTAATGATGCATCTGAGAGAGTCTTTATTAATCTAACCAACAAGAATATACATATAAAGGGAAGAATGTGACCACTTAGTTCCAAAAAGAAAAAAAAAATCCTACCTCTTTAATCACTTTGGCATAGGTTGTATAAATATTTGTCTGTCACAGCTTGCATCCTTCTTCTGAAAGCTTTAAATATTTTGTTCTAGTGTGAGGAAGCAACAGCTATTTTTAGAAAAGTAATTGAACCTATTGCACTTTGGGAATGGTTTGGTGAGCTCATTGCACATAAGTCAAAAGTGTGTTTTCTATGCTACCCATTTTGTATTTTCTCATAGATTCATCTTCTAATTTGAATTTTCCTATTCTGGACTCATGTTCCTGGGAAGAAGCTCAGCTTTCCTCACAGCTCTACAGAAATAAACAGGTATGTTTGGATAGTCAGAACATTGAGACTGGCCATGCATCCTGCAGTCCATTCTCCACTTGCATCCTCCCTTAAGTTCATGCTGCTACTTTTTCCTCTTAAAATTCACATTAACTCACTTTAGAACTAAAATGAGCATATGAGAGAGAGGAGAGAGAGAGAGAGAGAGAGAGAGAGAGAGAGAGAGAGAGAGATTGAGTGAGTGAGAGAGAGAGGAGTTAGATGAACAATCTTTCTCTCCCTCCCTCCTTCTTTATTTTCCTCTCTCTCTCTCTCTCTCTCTCTCTCTCTCTTTCTGTCTCAACCCCCCCCATACACACACACTCATATACACAAATAACACTTGAGGAAGACATGAAGTCAGGCTCTGACTATATCACATTTTAGCTGTGTGAACTATCACGTCCACCTTTTCCTCATCCATGAAATTGGAATATTTATGTGGCATATCTCAGAGGGCTAATGGAAAGACCAAATGGAATCATGTAAGTATTTTAAAATGATAAACATGGATAATTGCCTGGAGAATTAATGATAATGACAAAGATTTTTTATCCAGACATTGTTTCTTTTTCCATATTTTGTTCTTATTTGTTCCCCAAAAGTAATATGATCTACTGAACAAACAGGCAGATCAATCTGAATGTGGCACAAATCAACCATCTTTTCTTTCTTTCTTTCTTTCTTTCTTTTTTTTCTTTAATGTGCAAGGAAGGAGTCCAGGTAAACCTTTCTAAACACTTTTTTTTCCTATATTTAAACAGTTGAATGCTGCTCATTTTCCTTTACACCTACCTGACTCCCTTGTGGTTAAAATTTTAAAAGTCATATAATACCCTCAAATACTTTGTAATGAATGAAAAATTCAGAGCACAAAACTGAACAATAAGGTGGTAGGGGTTGTTGATTTCAGTCTCGGAGGACGAGGACTCTCTGAAATTGTGTTCATAAAACAAACAGAATAATAATCAAGTTTAAGAAGGCTGAGGCACAGTGGCATTATTATAATGTTACAAAGTCAATACAGTGGAGCAACCTTCACCATTGTCTGCTTTTTGCAGCTCCAAGAAACTCTGGTTCAGAAGGAAGAAGAACTTGCTAGGCTACATGAAGAGAATAATCATCTCAGACAATACCTGAATTCTACTTCGGTTAAATGTTTTGAAGAAAAGGCCAAGGCGTGTAATAATCTTTTTTATAAGGTCAGGGCAGTGATTTAAGAAAGAAAACCATTAATGTAAAATTTCTTATTTAAAAGCAAGAAGTGTACTCAACAACAGGTCATGGGATATGTGAGTAGAATGGATAACATTTCTTAAGGAAGTACATGACTTTCACTAGAACTTTTATGTATCATTTATTAGAAGTATCTAGATTGCAAATTCTATCCAGACATTATTACAAAGGAGTTTCTTATATATCAAAAGCTAGGGATTGCTGAGGAAACATGTTGATCAAACGGAGAGTTAGGTGGAAATCAGAGATTTAAAAACTCAGTTGTTTTAATTATCTTCTTAATGTAGAAATTAAAGATTTAAAAACTCAGTTGTTTTAATTATCTTCTGACTTTAGGAAAATCATTCTCAATTATAAATTTGGTTACCTGTAGCTACAAAAACTAAAAATCTGTGAAAAATCTCTCTCAATCTAAGATGCTGTGATGATAACTGGAGCCTAGTATCTTGAGCAGCAATTCAGTATATACAGTTACATTATTTTTTATTCACATTTTTCTAACACTTTTAAATGAGATATTTCTAACTCAAAGATAGCTTGCCTATAGTCTCTTTGTGTTCTTTTTTCTTTAGTTTTGTGTTTTTCCTAGTATGCGTTTGCTTCTATCACCAATTTTTACTGGGATGGCATTACTGCCTTCCCAGTCAATCCTTTTAGGTTTAACACCAGGGGAAAGTAAAATCATGATATATAAAATTCTGAACCCACTGGTACAGACATGCCATGGATATTCTATCTTCTCTTTCTGGAAATAAGGAGTTAAATGGTAACTTTCAGGTATACAGCAGATTTTCCCTCTCATCTCTATCCAAGGTTTATAATCTGAAACAAAAAGGCAGAGAAAGTATTTCAAGGTAATTTCTCACTTCAAAAGAGTCTTTAACACAAAAAGGATAGTCCCCCTGGGATAAGGTCCAGCTCTCTCAGGAATTTTCTGAAGTTAATGTTCCCCCAGAGCCCTCCAGTTGCAGTGAATCTGTGAATAAGAGAAGCTCTTTAATGAATGTGCTGTGAGAAACCAGAACACCTGGACACAATGAGGCAAAAGATCCAAACATGTCCTCCTTTCATTTTTTTCTCCTGAGATTTGACACTTCACAGAAGCCACAATGTCATCCTCCCTCCATCCCTGGCTCACAGGAGAGATCATTCCATATGTAATCTGAAAGTGACATCTCTACAGGACCGCCCATGGCCCCACCTACCTGGTAGAGCTGGGAGTATAGCTCAGTCATCCTAGCCTCCATTGAGAATCAGAGCACATATTGCCAGAGACTTAGCCTTTTCTTCCTTTTCTTTTAAGGACTACCACTAGTCCCACTAAGTCCATCTTATTGTCCTCACTCTGAATTTAGACAATCATTTTAATTAACATACCCTTTTTTTTGAAACAATACAGAATGAATTCAGATTCTGTCATATATCCTTAACCTTCACAGAGTAAAATATACATTTTAAATTCTCAAATGAAAAACTTCATAAAATATAGCATTCCAAAATAATTTACAGCTATTTCTACTGACTCAGTTAAATGAATACTCAATGTTTTCCTTTTTTGTTCAAAATGTGATCTTATATTTTAGGAACTGTAGTCCATGTCTAAAAGGTTGATAAGTAGAGAGAAACTAGAAAAGGATTCATTGATGACGTGACGTTAGAGACATTCATCAAATTATACTGGCAACAAATCCGGATAGAGGTAGAAGGAAAAATAGAAGAAAAGGTATAGGGCCTATTGGGGAAATGAAAACTAGCCCAGGTGGCTGCAGGGTAGCATTTTATAAAATAAAGCATGTATTCTGGGGATTCAGCAGAAGTTTCTGTATAATGAGACATACTTCTGCTTCTTTGGATGTTATGTAAATACATGGAGGTAACATATACTGAGTCCAAAAGGGCAAGAACAATAACTTACACATGTTAGTTTTATCCTTGAAATAAAGCATCATCTCTCATGCTTATTTATACAGTTTCCATTAAGTCTTGTTTCTCTTCATATCATATAAATCTTTCATATTTTATTATTTATACTGGTTCTAGTACAGTAATTAGTAAAAAGGGAAAAAAAACCTTTAACTTTTATAGATTTTCTTTAACAGTGTTCTATATTTCTTCAGACTAAAATGAAACCTTCATAGACAAACTCTGGGATGTTTTCAAATCACTAAGTTCTTTTTAAAACAAACAGATATTTTACTTTTTTTGAAAATCTAATAGGTACTGCACATACAGCATGAGGACTAAGGAGACTGCATGGCAGGGGGCATCATCTTTTTGGAATATATAATGGAAGAGAGTCTATCAAAATCCCTTTCTCACTACAGGAGGGAGGGTGGGAATGTAGGTGGAGACATTCAAGAGAATCCTGTGAAGAGTAGGAGTGACAGGAAGAAAGGATATGTGAATGTTTTTTTCCTTAACTAGACACTGATGCAGAAGCACAATATGCAATGCAGGGCAACAAAGATGAGGCAGCAGAGTAACCTCAATCCTCTGACTTCTTTAAGACAGGGATTCCTAGGGCAGAGCAAACATTATAGAATTTCTCATTTCTGGGTTTTCAAACATCCCAAGTGAACCTGGTCCCACCCATCTCTAAAGTAATGGGTGTAAGTAACAAGAAGCTCCAGAATCAACAACTGGCAGTGTGAGCTGAAGGTGTGGAGAAGAGGAGCAGATTGATGTGGTAAAGCCAAAACTATGTGGAAGTTCTTGGGTCCTAAAATGATGTCATAAAGGCATCCTACAAAAGTATAATTATCTAATTTATTGCCCAAAATATGACAAATAGTAAACTCGAAGGAATGCTGGAACAATAGATAAAATCATAGATTACTGCAATTAACCAGGGCATATTTCCACAATATAAAGAAAACACAGCATCTGAATGCCTGTTACAGAGAGGAAGGACACCAGCAACCAGTCATTTCACCTAGGGAGACCACAACTGTGAATAAGAAGAGATTAAACTTCATCTGGTTATGTAGATATGCATCATCTTAAAAGAAGGAAGCATGCACATTTGTCAAAAGTGGACCTTCCTCCATTCTAATGTGCCTTAAACCACAAGTTTAGCTCACACAGAGGGAGGGGAATAAGTTATAAGATTACCAAATTAATCAATTAAAATATTATATTTTATTTATTTATTAAATAAATATCCTTATTATTTACTGGAATGCATTACAATTTTTCTTACTCATATAGAGCACATTTTTTTCATATCTCTGGTTATAAACAAAGTATATTCACATCAATTCATGTCTTCATACATGTACTTTGGATAATAATGATCATCACATTCCACCATCATTTATAACCCTGTGCCCCCTCCCTTCCCCTCCAACCCCTCTTCCCTTTCTAGAGTGTGTCTATACTTCCCATGTTCCTTATTCCTATCCCACTATGAATCAGTTTCCTTATATCAGAGAAAACATTTGGCATTTGGTTTTTGGGGATTGGCTAACATCACTTAGCATTTTAAAACTTACCTGAACTCTGATTCATGGACTAAAGTGACTTAATACAAGGGTAAAAACTTTTATAGGGTGATTCATGGGGAATTTGAACTTGAACCTAGATTTCCATCTAGTTTATCATCACATCATAAAGTTCCTGAGTTGGAAATTCTAATTATCATAATTGTATAATGTGATATAATGTGATAGATTATTTGTATATATATTATTTTATGTGATAGATTATTTGTATATATTTGTATATATTGTCACATTTTACAAACTCTTCAAAGACAAGGACTGAATTGTACCTTTCTCTATCTCAGAACAAGTGTAATTATAATAATTAAAAAAATAATAATTTTCCCAAAGCACAGACAATTGAGAATTTAATATTCTTACTTGTATTGTTTTTATTCTGTTAATTTTCTTTTCTGTAAGCTCCATCTGTTTACCTCACAAGACAGACACAGTGTTCCTTTCTGAATACAGGCAGGCCTGGTGTAACCGGCCCAGAGCATAGTCCTCTGAAGGCTCCAGACACAGTCTGAGACCCTGACGGGCTGACAGTGGTTGGGGAGAATGGACTCCCTCGATGGGCATGATGTGAAAACCCCCCTTTCTCTCCCATTCTTCTCTTCTAGTTTTGTGAATCCAGCAAGAAAAGCTGACAAGATTCCCTCTAAGGGTGAAGGAATATAAGAAAAAAAAAGTTACATATGTAGTATGTAAATATTGTAAAACTTCTAATGTTTTTAACCATAGCTCTCATATAATATTATCATTTCATCTATTGAAGGGCATCTACGATGCTTCCACAGCTTAGTCATTGTAAATTGAAATTATATTCATTTCCTTCTTTGTGAAAAGGTCCCTTTTGCGAATCAGATAGAAGAGGAAATTGGCCAACCTCTAGCAAAATATTACTAGAAATAAATATGAGTTATCTTCATTTAGAAGTAAAGTTAAATAAAATAACACCATTGTACAGTATCTTTCAGGATTATCCTGGAAAAAAATATGAAAAAACTCTTTCTAAAGAGCAGAATACTTGGCAGCACACTTCATCCTTAATTTCACGTGAAAAAAGAAGTTACTTCAGGTAAGAAGGTACATAAGAAGGTGCATAGAATAATAGGAAGTAATCAAGACTTTGTCAAGGTTTTAGAAGGAACTTTTGAAGACTATAAAATTTGGGGTGTATAGTAATAAGGATGAATCTCTGAGAGAGACAATGCAGTGTAAATATCATGGAATTTCATGCTATCACACACCAAAGCACATACATCATGAATATTGTACAAGACAACCAAGTTGACAACTGGAGTTGGCTAGTTTTTTTAATCCAGACTCCGATGCTGCACCGGATGAATGAGGACTTGGTACCATAGTGGTTTCCTGTCACTGTATTTTATCTATCAAATGCTTCTTCCAAATATCTAGCCAGCTAGGAGGAGAGGTGTATCTCTAGGTTCTTGTAACAGCATCATTCTTTTCATCATTTTCTCATAATAAATTAACAAGTGGACGTCTTTTAACCCAGAAATAATTTTAACCAGTAAAACCCAAACTTTTTAAAAAAATTTTGCTTTTACAGACAATAAATGCTAAGCAATTACCACTAATAAAGTGTCAATACATCATGCCTAAAATTGAATCAGACCACACTTAACAAAAATAAAGATATTACTATTGGTCTATGACCATGGTATTCACTGTATTTTCATCTATAAAAGAAACCAAAAGCTGCTGGCCTGGTATAATTCTGAAACAGTTGATTGTGTTGCTAACACTTCTTAAATTTTACATCATTATATCAGGTTGTGCTACCAAAAGACACACTATATAGATCCAGGAACCAGAGTGAAAAAGTTTAAGAATCTTAACTCACCATCACTCCTATTAATGCACTTGGCAATTATATTTTCTTACACCATGCCTCTGAATCTTCCACTTCTAGAGATCCTAATTATTTAAAAGGACACTTTTCCAACAGGATGTGTAACAAAATTCCAACTAAAATTAAACTGCACCCGAGGACTCTAAATTCTATATACTAAGAAAACAGAAAGCAAGAGGAGAAATTACAATCCTAGCTAGGTTGATACACTCTCCACACCAGAAGGACATTGATTCCATGTTGCAATGATAAGCAAGTACCACTAATAAAGTGCCAATACATCATGCCTAAAATTGAATCAAACCTCACTTAACAGAATTAAAAATATTACTATTGGTCTATGACCATGGTATCCACTTTATCCAAATATAAAAGTCTATTGTATATTTGAAGATAATTATCAGATGATTCAATTTGAAAACAGATGATCCAATTCTCTACTTTTTAGTATTTACTTTCCATACAGGGATTGTAAAAGGATCAGTGAAGTAGTTGTGTCTTGAGAAAATTATAGTGAGGAGCCTCAAATGATTTGGGGATGAGTATTGAGACCAAAAGAAAAATGTTTAGTGGATCTAAATTGAACAGCAGAAGAGACACAAGATGACTATTAATTTGACATTCATTCTACACAGCTGTCAAAACTGTAATTAATTGCACTGTTTCCATTCTTATAAGTTTTCTTCAGGAATAGAGTCTCACTAGTACCATGAACTAAGTACAGAACTTAGACTGAAAAGTGAGTTTTTGTGGTGTCACAATAGGGAACAATGCTTTATGGCACCATTAGGACTGAAGGATTCATTTCTCAGACAATTGCTGAAAGTGTTCTTTTCAAAATATTTTCATTAGTAGAAGCTCGTTTTTCTGGCTATTACTATTTAAGGCTTCCTAAACTCAAGACTGCTTGAGACTCATGTAAATCACACTTCATCTCTCAAGTAA